>NC_142484.1:3445000-4070000 GCF_049115385.1 Moschus berezovskii
GGTTCCATTTGGAAGCAGCATTCATCTTTAAAGAACCATTTGTTTTTCAAAATCAAGGAGTTTTAAGATGAGAGAGATTTCAGTTGTTCTTAGCTAGCGTCATATGGATCCCCAAGGGGCCCCTCGCATAGCCCTGGGATTTACAAGCTGCTTTAAATATTCAGAAAGCCTAAAGGAGCTGGAAAGGCTGCCTGGGTACCCCAGGATGCCAGCTCTGTGTCACATTCCTGTCTGGGCAAAAACCACATCTGCTAACTGGAGAGTCTCTGGACCTGTTCTGTCCACTGGCACTAATCAGCAGCTCTGGCTGGCAGTTAGTTTGTCTTTAATTAATATCAAATGGAAAATTAATTATTTGCAAATGCAGCCTGCTCGGAAAGCCATCGTCCTCGAAATCAGGGAGCAAAGGAACTCCTTGGAGCCTGGTTCAAGCTTCAGTGTTCACCTTTGAGAAGCCTGAGGCTGAGACTCCAAGCCCAGTGGGGACTGCCCCGCAGCCCCTCTGGCAGGGCGGCATCAGACCAGACTCGGGCATGGAGTAATTCTTTACCAGTCAGGCTGCAAGAGGGGCCTGGGAGCCAGGTGCAGGGCTCTGTATGTTGGAGGCAAACATGTCCACTTTCCAAATGTTAGAATGAGCCAAGCTGATGGAATTTTGGGAACAGTGAAGCACCCTTCTAAGGCCCCATGGGTCCTGTAACTGGTTGGTTTTTTTTTTAATTGTGGTAAAATACATATAAAATTTCCACCTTAGCATTTTAAAGTGAACAGTTGCAAATGGTATTAACTACATTCTTTTTTGTCTTTTCATAGTGCAAAAAAGAATTTTTACAAAAGGAAAAGATTGAAGGCAAGAGGAGAAGGGGGCGGCAGAGGATGAGATTGTTAGATAACATCACCGATTCAATGGACATGAATCTGAGCAAACTCCGGGAGATTAGATAATGAAGGGCAGGGGAGCCTGGCCTGCTGCAGTCCATGGGGTCTCAAACAGTCAGACACGACCGAGCGATGTTAAGTGCATTCACAGTCTGGTACCACCATCACCACCATTCAGCTCCAGAACCTTCTCATCACCCCAGAAGAAAACCCCATTCCCATCAAGCAGCCCTTACTTGCCCCTCCCCCAGCCCCTGACAACCATGTCTCCCATCTCTGTCTCTCTGGAGACCCCATGGGCTGTAACCCACCACATTCACATGGAAAGTCCATGGGATTTTCCAGGCAAGAATACTGGAGTGGATTGCCATTTCCTTCTCCAGGGGATCTTCCCGACCCCGGGATCAAACACGCATCTCCCGCATCGCAGGTGGATTCTTTACCTCTGAGCCCCCTGAGAAGCCCGTACCTTGTTGCTTATCCATCCTAAAGGGTTGGCTAACCCCAGACTCCCACTCTATCCTCCCCAAACCCCCCACCTTGGCAGCCACAAGTTTGTTCTCTATGTCCGGGAGCCTGTTTCTGTCTTGCAGATAAGTTCATTTGTATCTCTTACAGCCAAACACTGTTCCACTGTGTGGCGGGCCCCTCTGGCTTCTGTTGTTCTGGTGATGGACACATGCGTTGTTTCTCCCCGTTGTGGATCGTGCAGTTCTGAACACACAGGTGCACACGTGTTTGGACGCCCACTTCCGGATCTTCGGGGGCACATCTCCCAGGAGCGGAGACCTAGGTCCTGAAGTGACTCTGCAGTTATCTTACTGAAGACCCGCCAGACTGTACCTGGTGGGTTTCACGCCCCCCGTTGCATCTCTCTGGGGGCCCGACTTGCACAGACAGAGCAGCCTGCTGGGAACTCTCCCCACAACTTCTGCAGCCCGGCCCCCAGATTTCTCTTCTCTTCTTTCGCTCGGAAGATCATGTGCTCAGTGACCCCGTGGACTGTAGCCCGCCAGGCTCCTCTGTCCATGGAATTCTCCAGCCAAGAATACTGGAGTGGGTTGCCATTTCCTTCTCCAGGGAGTCTTCCTGACCCAGGGATCGAACCTACATCTCCTGCATTGGCAGGCAGGTTCTTTACCTCAGAAAATATCCGCCTTCACAGGCAGTCCAGATGCTTTCATTTCTGTGTGTGTGTGTCTGTGTGTGTGTGTCTGTGTGTGTGTGTTTAAACGCCCTCTGAATCTCTCCCCATCCTGAGGCTGAGGGATGAGCAGGCTCCTGGCCCCTCTCAGTCTGGTCTATAAACAGCCATAAAGCTGCTCAGTGCATTGGGTTTTCCTGATTGAGCCCCACTGACCACAGCCGCCCTGGGGCAGCATCCTCTTCAAGCAGTGAAATTCATTAGCATCAATTTGAGTTTCCATTACCTCGTATTCAAAACCAGCAGCTTCCTTCCGGAGGATTCCTGGGGTCTGTGTGCTGAGGGTTATTTATAGCCATCCAAGTGAGGTTGTGCGTACTAAACTGCAGTGAGCTGAGTGGCCTATAATTTGAGATCAAGTTCTCTCGTCTGCTGTAAACAGACGAGACTAAACAGAACAGACTATTTTTTCATGCTGAATGGGCCTCTGTGCATGGTGGGGGCCCGTGCCCAGGTGGCCGTGTGGGGAGCTGAGTCCTCAGAGAGAGGCCAGGGCAGGCGGAAGAGCCCAGAGCTGACTGACGGGGTCGTGGCTGGCAGGAGGAGACGGAACAGCCCTCACTGGCTCCCTCCGCCAAGCATGGGCTGGGTCCTGGCCCTCCCTCGACCCATTTTCCTGATGTAGAAACAGGCTCGAGAAAGGATGGGTGATGTCGACCGAAATGAAAGACGCACAGCATGAGCACTGTGGCCTTCCATTTCATTCAGGGACTTACTCAGGACCGCAGCCCAGGAAATAGCAGCTGAGAATGCCCCGAGGAGCTGCTCTGAAGAGCTGGGGGGAGCAGCCGGCGTAGACTTGATTTTAGCCAAGGGAGTTCATGCAGTTAAGCTCAGGTTTCCTTAGAAGGTTTTGACTAGCACAAGGAACAGACATGTCAGTTCATGATTTTAGTGCTTTTCCACATATGCGAAGGTGTAAGGATTCAGGTTTGTGAAATTTTTTCTGAAATACAACTATCCGAGGGCCTGTTTTGCCTTTTGTCCCAAAGCACAGAGTCCCTCCCCCTGCCCTCCATGCTGACCTCCTTTCAGGGTGTGCAGTAGGTCAGCGCCCGCAGTGGTTCACAGCTTGATCCTCATAGACCCGGATGGTGAGACTCGTTCCTGGCTTTGCAGTGACCTGCCCACAGCCCCCGGGTGTCAAATCTACAGAGCTGTGCTTGAACCCAGCCCTCCTCTCAGATCCGTGGGCCCCCTCACCATCCCCAGGTGGCCCCCTACCTGGCCAGCTAAGTAAATCCTCATGCAGCCCAACCAGTGGCTGAAAAACTAGCAAGAAAAAGCCCCTTGCACATCAGAGAAGATTCCAGCCAAAGCTGGAAGTTCACCTTCAGCTCTTCTTTGTAAAATGTGGTGGGAAGTGGTCAAGATACCTGCTGCTGCCTTTGCTGTGTGACCCTGGGAGAGTCGCTCAGCCTCTCTGGTCAGAGTCAAGTGGACAGTAGGCAGCTACTCACCCTGCCCCACAAGGACAGACCAGAAACGGATTTTTCTTTCTAGGAGAGGGGCTGCTGCTGCTGCTGCTGCTAAGTCACTTCAGTCGTGTCTGACTCTGTGTGACCCCATAGACGGAAGCCCACCAGGCTCACCCGTCCCTGGGATTCCCAGGCAAGAACACTGGAGTGGGTTGCCATTTCCTTCTCCAATGTGTGAAAGTGAAAGTGAAGTCGCTCAGTCGTGTCCGACCCTTAGCGACCCCACGGACTGCAGCCTACCAGGCTCCTCCATCCGTGGGATTTTCTAGGCAATAGTACTGGAGTGGCTTGCCGTTGCCTTCTCCAAGGAGAGGGGTGGAAGGGTTTAAACCCTGTCCAGCAAGAAGAACACTGGGCGACCTCCTCCTGACCCGGGGCTCTTTTGCTTGTTCTCTGAGCCAGACGCTGGCTTCCTAAGGAACAGGCCAGGCTGGGGGCACATAGTACAGCTGCTTCCGAATGAAGCGTGTGACTTCGTGGGTGTGGGCCCGGGGACCACTTGAGGGCCACCAGCCTCTCCTCCAGGCCAGTCTGCCCAGTCCCCTGGTGGCTGCAGGCTTTCTCTGAGAAGTCTCTGGACCAGTGGCCCAGCAAGGGCGTGTGTTCACTGGGGGTGGGGTGGGGGGCGGTGGCACCAAATGAGAGCACCAGGAGGGGGTTTGATGGTGACCAGGTCCCCAGGGCCTTGGCATCTGCTAGTCCACCACCTCTGACCTTCCAGGGAGGCCTGGCCCAGAGTTTAGCCCAGAAACCATTTCACTCAGTAAAACACCCCCAGGCCCGTGCTGTGGGGCCTGGGCAAGTTGCCAGTACCCTGAGCCTGGACCACTTCTTTTCCGGCTTGAGGAAGGCGCGTTGCCTCGTGGTCTCGGGATGCGGCTGGACGCCTCCTGGAGAGTCGTCTCCCTCTGAGGGGGATCTTACGTCCTGGTGTGAATGTGAGACCCATCTGACCCCAGCTCTGCGGAGAGGCTGGTGTGCGAGCTGGTGCCCTTGCTGGCCGCAACCCCACCCAGGTGCCTCATCGCCGAGCTGAAACTCAGGCATCGCAGCAGGGACCTGGGGAGTCACTAGCCAGAGGCTGAGCCTTGCCATCTCCAGGGCCAAGTCCAGGGGTAAGGACGTGGCGAGAACAACTGTTATGCCCTGAGTCCAGTCCCCCCATACTGGTAGAATAAGACACTCGCAGCAACGCAAAAGCAAGAATGGGGTTTATTTCTAGCTCGAGCTAGGGCTCATGCCTCCTCCAGCGCAGTGGATTGCGGACAAGAGCCCCGAGCCCAGGTCACAGCGGTTTTTATAGTCTCAGATTACAGAAGCACCTATTTTTGTTCAAAAGATCAAGCTGGCAGAAGCTCATTGGCCAGTTCATGCACGCACAGGGTTTTTCTGGGGGATTTCCCTTTTTCCTCTGATTGGCCCAATTTTTGGTGCCGGCGGGACTTTTCTAGGGAGGAGTTTCTTATTTTTGGCGCCGGCGGGATCTTCTTAGGGAGGAGTTTCTGTGAACTTAGCCTCCACCCTGTCTCCAGGAAATCGAAACTTAGGCCTAAGCAAGGTCTCAGGCCTCTCCTGGCTACTCAGATGTTAGGGCTCCTAACACAAGGCCGCTCCTACTTGCTGCCTGGCCCTCCTCCCTGCCAGTGTCTTGCTGCTGCTGCCTGATGGGTCGGGGCTGGGGGAGTACCTGAAAACTGGGGACACGTGAGGTCTGTGCCACCTCACCACACCTGGCTTGGGTCCAGGGGGATCAGAGAGGCAGCCAGGACTCGGCCTGGCCCTCAAGGATGGGAGAAGGGGGCCACATGTTGTGGGTAATTGTGGTGCCGCCTGGTCTGTGATGTTTGCAGGCAGGTCCGTGGAGGAACAAAGTAGCCAAGCCTCTAGAACCTCGGACTCCAGACACGGCTCTGGGGAAGCAGCCTCAGCATCACTCTGGAGCCTGATTGAAACATATGACTCAGTTCTACCCAGCACCTGCTGAATCCCACCCTGAGTTCCAACGAGATCTCAGACAGTTTGCTTGAACATTAAGGTGGTAAATGCAAGCTAAGATCTCAAGAGAGTGGGTAGGAGTCCCTTAGATGGAAAAGGTGGGCGGAAGACATTCAGAGGAGTCAGAAGAGCAAGTGCAAAGGCACTGGGGCAGGAGGTAGTCAGACTTGCTAAGGCTGTTTCTGAGACCCTCAGTCCTGGTGGAGAGCAAGGAGATGCTTTACAAATAATGGATGAGCTGGTTTTCAGATGAGTCTTGACAGTCATGGGGTAGCTCAGATCATTCTTTGGGTGCCTCTGGCCAGGAATACTCCTTGACAGTGGGGCTATAAGAGGCAGCCCCAACTTATTGTGGCCCATCTGGAGCCCCCAAGCTCTCTGGTGTTTTTCCCCCAGAGTCTCTGCATGATGTTATTTCACAGTGTGTTTTTATCTCAGGGAGGACGGGAACAATAAATGATTTCCAAGGGATCCTTTCAATTCTGCGTGTCCTCCTGGGGCTCCGTGTTTCCTGCAGAGGATGTGGGGAGAGGTGAAGTCGCTGAAGCAGTGGTTGCACTTCTTCCCTTCAGTCCTGTTCCAAAGAGGAATGTGGCTTCGGTGCCAGGCTCGCACCAACTGCGGTGGTGACCGTGGACCGGAGCCAGCCTGCCTGCCGTCTTGGGGCTGGTTGCCATCAAATTTCCCAGCTCCCCTTTGCTCTGGTTCCAGGAGGAGAAACAGTGAGAAATGGGCTGGAAACTTACATCTGTAACTCGGGCTGTGTGAGCTGGGGCCAGGAAACTGGGGGGTCCAGTTTAGTACCCTCTTGCCTCTGCCTGCCTCTTTGGAAGAAAGTGCGGGATGGAAAAGTCCTCAATACATCTGCACTGTCGCCGAGCAGTAATTGGAGTGAAAACCGCTAAAAATATGGTGACTGGAGGCCGCAGGCCATTAAGAACCTGGCAGGAGCTTGCGCCACCGGTGTGCTAATCGCTGGAAGGGGAGACACCAGCTGCATTAGGAAAACTCAAGGGTCGAAGAGAGTGTGACCCAAAAATGAGTGGAAGTGGGGCCATCCCGAGAAGGGCCCGTGCCAGGCGGGCACCCAGCTCACCCTTGGGGTGTGCCGTGCTTGGTTGCCCCCACGACCTCCCTTCTCACTGAGGGTGCACCCACCCCAAGGCACCAGACCATGTACCGTGTGACCGTGTGACCAGGCCGCCAAGCACAAAAGCATCCTTCTGAGGAATCACGCTCAGCTAAGATTGGAAGTGGCCAGGGTGGGGGGGCATTTTTATGGACAGAGAAATGGGGCTTGATGGAAAGAGGCCATCCAGGGAGCAAACGCTGTTTTCCATTACATGGACTGTCCACTGTCCCCTCCTTGAAGCCTCCAGCCGGGTCCTGCCCAAGACCGACAACTCCCTGCCCGCCGGCTGCCCCGCCCTGCCCCACCCCGCCTGAGGACCCTCTAGACCCCAGCTGCACGAAGGGCCTCCTGCTGCCAGGGTGATGCCTACACACTGGCTGCCAAACTACTCAGCCCGCCCTGCATCCCTCTGGCCTCCCACACGCATGTGCAGTCCCGTGGCTGCCGGGCTCAGGACAGCTCCATTCGTGTGTTACTGTGCCAGGCCGTGTGTCTGTATGTGCACGCCTGTGACCGGACACGTGGCGCCCGCACAGCAGGGGAGGGTCTCCTTCCTTCCAGCAGCTGCGTCATCATCCTTACGCCGAGGACCCGTGTCCGCAGAGTAATGGGAGCTGATCGGCTCAAGGATGGCCTGTCCAAGATATCAATAGTGGCGCAGGGCGCAAGCACTGACAGCTGGTGCGCAGAGGTGGTTGGCGCGTGCCTCAGTAGTGAGTGGTGTGTGGGAACGTAAGTGTCTGATTGCAACACCTGACGTCAGAAGAGAAAAAAACTGAGACCCTCTTGACTTAAAAAACTATCAGTTCTCAGCCCCCCATGCTACAGACTGCAGCAAGCACTGCTGCTGCTAGTCACTTCAGTCGTGTCCGACTCTGTGCAACCCCATAGACGGTAGCCCACCAGGCTCCGCCGTCCCTGGGATTCTCCAGGCAAGAACTGGAGTGGGCTACCATTTCCTTCTCCAATGCTTGAAAGTGAAAAGTGAAAGTGAAGTCGCTCAGTCATATCCGACTCTTCGCGACCCCATGGACTACAGCCTACCAGGCTCCTCCACCCATGGGATTTTCCAGGCAAGAGTACTGGAGTGGGTTGCCATTGCCTTCTCCCGCAGCAAGCACAGTAGACCAGTATTCCCTCGATTAACAACACGTTCCCGAGACTCAGGGAGCACAGTGATCTAAACAGTCTCTTCCGTGTGCACCAAATGCCCAGTGGCTCCATCAAATTAATTTTGATAGGCAAGATCCTTGCACAAAAAAGAAATCTAAATTTAGTTGATTTTAATTTACAACGTAGAATAGGCACCCCCTCCCCACCCAACTAGAGAAAATTATGAAAGAACTACTAGAAAATGTAAAAGACCAGTGAATGTCAAGTGCGTAGTCAGACATGTGAAGGATGCGAAATTATGAGAAGAATACACTCATCCAGGAAGTGACGGGCAGTGGAGCTTGGCAGTGGACCCGGGGCTCTCTTAAGGACAGAAGCTGAAGGTCAGCCCAGACTAACTTCGCACAGATCTTGGCTGAAGTCACAAAAATCAGACTGGATACCAGGACAGCTTGCACACCCTGCCTCTTACTCCCTTGCACCGTGTCTCAGACCACCGGGTCAGCCTTCTGTCTGCCCACCAGTGCCCAAGCCCCAGCAGAGCCGGTGGCAGGGGATGCACTGCCTGTCTCCTTCCCGACATGCCTGCAGGAATGAGCAAATAAAGCTCGTCAGACATTCCCCTGGTCAACTAAGAGCTAATAAGCGTTACTGAAGGATCCTGACTGTACCTTCCTCCGCAGCCAGCCAGCAGGCCCTGGTCATGAGCTCCCTGTAGGCTTCCGTTCTCCAGAGCCAGCATGGGGGGTGGGGGTGGGCACTGAGCTGCCCCCGACCAACCTCGTACCTGCCACAGGCAACTGCCCATTCTGTGACTTTTTTCAAACTCCACTGCAGACCAGCAATGAGCCAAGTACTGTAAAGACCTTGAGGATAGATTGTTAGTTACATTATGATTCTTTTCCTCTGAAAATCTTCCAGGAAGTAAACTTTGAAAGGCCATCTTTTAATTGCTGACTAGAGGACCACCAGTTTCCCTCTCAGTCGGTCTTTCCCATCAGGAAGCTTCCATACACCTCTTCTCCTCCTCCATCAGAGGGCAGACAGACTAAAAACCACAGTCACAGAAAACTAACCAATCTGATCACATGGGCCACAGCCTTGTCTAACTCAATGAAACCAGGAGCCACGCCATACAGGGCCACCCAAGACGGACGGGTCATGTTGGAGGACAGAATGTGGTCCACTGGAGAAGGGAAGGGCAAACCACTTTAGTATTCTTGCCTTGAGAACCCCATGAACAGTATGAAAAGGCAAAAAGTTATGATACTGAAAGATGAACTCCCCAGGTCGGTAGGTGCCCAATATGCTACTGGAGATCAGTGGAGAAATAATAACTCCAGAAAGAATGAAGAAATAGAGCCAAAGCAAAAACAACACCCAGTTGTGGATGTGACTGGTGATAGAAGCAAAGGCCGATGCTGTAAAAGCAGAGACATTACTTTGCCAACAAAGGTCCGTCTAGTCAAGGCTATGGTTTTTCCAGTAGTCATGTATGGATGTGAGAGTTGGACCATAAAGAAAGCTGAGCACTAAAGAATTGATGCTTTAGTAGTGTTGGAGAAGACTCTTGAGAGTCCCTTGGACTGGACGAAGATCAAGCCAGTCAATCCTAAAGGAAATATCAGTCCTGAATATTCATTGGAAGGACTGATGCTGAAGCTGAAACTCCAATACTTTGGCCACCTGATGCAAAGAACTGACTCACTGGAAAAGACCCTGATGCTGGGAAAGATTGAAGGCAGGAGGAGAAGGGGACGACAGAGGATGAGATGGTTGGATGGCATCAGCGACACGATGGACATGAGTTTGAGTGAACTCTGGGAGTTGGTGATGGACAGGGAGGCCTGGCGTGCTGCAGTCCATGGGGTCGCAAAGAGTCGGAAACGACTGAGCGACTGAACTGAACTGAACTGAACTGGTTCCAACTGCAGCCCAGAGTGCTGGTAATCCCTCTCCCAGGCCTCTGAGGGCCCACTGGACTCACCATCTAGGCCATTCTGAGGGGCCTGAGGGCCCCAGGTAGCTGTGTGCCCATCAGGGTCCCCAGTCCAGACTGGACAACAGTGCAGGAGGACTTGGGGCAGGGGCTTGGGGGCTGGCATTAACCAGGGGACAGTCTTCAGGAGGCTCCCTCTCCCTGGAGAGGGGCCCCTCGGCTAACCGCCCGAGGCCCTGGGCATCCTTCCAGCCCCACTGCACCTCTGGAAGTGACCGCTGCCCTCGGGTCAGGCCAGGCCGCCCCCCAGGAATGCTCAGAGTACCACACCCGCCTCCCCAAGGTCACAGTTTTGTGCTCACTCAGTTCACTTTTGTCTGGTTGCTCTGAAGTCCCCTTCCCGTGGATGGTAGAGCCATTGAGGGTGTTTATTGAAGGAGGAGACCGGGATGGGGGAGAGGACTGTCTACAGGAGCACTGGGCACTCCCGCCCGTGGGTTAAGTGTTTGCATAAGTGGTGGTCCGGGGCTCTTCTGCTTCCCTGACCCTCTGCTGGGCGCTGACCTCCATCTGCTCACATCACTGCGGCCCCCAGCATCCGGGTGGGTCACTGCATGTCCCTTGGGACGGGGGAAGGCTCCAGGTACATCGCCTCACCTGCCAGTTGGGCTGAAAAGGGAGGACAGTTGCGGAGGCAGTCTAGGAGCCAACCCCTAGCTCTCCCGTCTTCTTCCAGGGTCTTTCTAGTTTTCATGAAAGCATCAAGGTTTAGGGGACTGGACGAAGGGGTTAGAGGAGGCCTGGCCCGAGAAAAAGCTGCACAGCATGGAGGAGGCCACTTCGGCCGATCCCAGTTCTAGGCCTCACTGGCTGTGTGACCTTAAGGAAGTTGGTCAGCGTCTCAGTTCCCTGGTGTCATTATCATCTCTCTCAGTGGTTCGTCTGCTCAAGAGTATTTGCAATCCTCCTGAGAAAAGGCTCTGTTGGACCCCGGCTTCACAGCAGAGACAAACGCAAGTACTTCCATACTTGTTCAGTTGCTCAGTTGTGTCCGACTCTTTGTGACCCCATGGACTGCAGCACGCCAGGCTTCCGTGTCCTCCACTGTCTCCCGGAGTTTGCTCAGACTCATGTCCATTGAGTCAGTAGTGCCATCCAACCATCTCACCCTCTTGATTTCCGTACTTAGCGTATCATTTAAGGAGACAAAAGATTGAAGTGTAGTTGATGTAGAGTATTGTGTTAGTTTCAGGATGGCTACCTGGGTTTATATCACACAACAGAGCTCAGCCTGCTTCCCAAGTTTATGTAAGTGGAATTTGGACATCCAGATTCTTGGATGCCCTGCACCTTTGACCCTGCTGATGCATTTGAGGTTTATCCTCAGAGAAGTGTGTGCCTTGTCTGTTTGTTTTCCCAGGAAATGTAAAGGATTCCATGTAGTAGACAGGTTTTTAGTCCCTCATCCACAGTCCTTGGGGCCAGGCTTTTTTAGGAGCAAAGGTGATAAAATAAGTATACATTGCGTGCTGTGTGCTAAGTTGCTACAGTCATGTCCGACTCGTTATGACCCCAGAGACCATAGCCCTCCAGGCTCTTCTGTCCACAGGAGTCTCCAGGCAAGAAAACGGGAGTGAGTAGCCATGCCTGTCTCCAGGGCATCTTTCAGACCCGGAGAGCGAACCCGCATCTCTTAAGTCTCCTGCATTGGCAGGTGGGTTCTTTACCACTGTTGCCACCTGGGAAGCCCAAGTATGCTTCCCAGTGTATTTATTTTACACTCTAAGCTAAATTTTAAAAAATATAAGGTTCTGTGTATTCTGTATAATCCCAGGGATTAGCACCATGTAATCAGCACACTGACTTTTTGGCCTGGGAACATCTGGATGTTCACACCCAGAGGGTTAAATGAGGCTGATAGATGCCTCTGTTTCTCTTGGGACCAGGTTTTCCCACTAATTAAACTACACAAAAGAAGGAGAAGCTCTTTTTGTTTCCAGGGCCATTCTGACAGGGAGTTTGGGAGGTGGTGTGGATCTCTCATTGTGTAGATGAGACACTCCTGCTGGAGTGGACGTTGGGTGGCCTCCCGTCTTTTGCAGCTGTAACCAGGGCAGTTTTCCCAGGAGGTGGCACAGAACCTTTCCGTAGTGGCCATTCCGGTCAAATCCCACCCCTCCACTCGTCACACTGGGCGGCAGGTCTCAGAGTGGCACAGCTGTTGCCCAGACCTTGTTATTGTTCAGTCGCCAGATCGTGTCTGACTCTGCAATCTCACGGACTGTAGAACGCTAGGCTCCTCTGTCCTCCACTGCCTCCTGGAGTTTGCTCAGATTCATGTCCGTGGAGTCAGTGTTACTATCCAGCCATCTCATCTTCTGCTACTCTCTTCTCCTTTTGCCTTCAATCTTTCCCAGCATCAGGGTCTTTTCCAATGAGTCAGCTCTTTGCATCAGGTGGCCACAGTAGTGGAGCTTCAGCTTCAACATCGGTGCTTTCAAAGAATATTCAGGATTGATTTCCTTGAGGATTAGCTGGCTTGATCTCCTCAAAGTCCAAGGGACTCTTAAGAGTCTTCTCCAGTACCACAATTCGAAACATCAGTTCTTCGGTGCCCAGCTATCTTTATGGTCCAACCCTCCCATCCGTACACGACTAGAAAAACCAGAGCATGTCTTGACTTTGTAATATGCTGTCTAGGCTTGTCCAGGAGATAGTGGGGGACAGAGGAGCCTAGCCTGCTGCAGTCCATGGGGTTGCAAAGAGTTGGACATGACTTAGTGACTCAACAACAACAAAAGGTTTGTCATAGCTTTCCTTTCAAGGAGCAAGTGCTCCTTGCCCAGACTTGTAGATTTTGCCAGCCTAGGAGCATTCGATGTTTTTTCACTGGCATTTCAGTTCATGTTGCCTGATCACCAGTGAACTCTCGGGAGCATCTTTGCATATTTTATGAGCCGTGAGGGGCTCCATTTCTAGGAAACGCTTGTTTTCCTCTTCTGCCTGGTTTTCCTGTGGTCATTTGTCTTTTTCTTGCTGATTTGTGTTCTTTGTATATTCTGCTTTTTAGCAGAATACTGCTGCTTTTTAGCTTGCCTCTGTCATCTTTTTGATGGTGAGCTCTTCTTAATGTCATATAGATGAATTTATCCAACTTTTCCTTGAAAGCTTATACTTTGTTGTGATTTAATTAAGAAATTATTTTCCACCAAGAGGTCATCAAAATATTTTTACCATTCTTGCTTTCTAGGAATTTTATGTTTGCCTTTCACATCTAATTCTTTAACCCAAGAATGTGTGTGTGGTCTCTGTGTGTCTGTGTGTGGTGTGTGTGTGTCTGTGTGGGTGTGTGGTGTGTGTGTGTGTGTGTGTGTGTGTGTCTGTGTCTGTGTGGGTGTGTGTGGGGGGGGGTGTGGGTGTGTGTGTGTGGTGTGTGTGTGTGTGTCGTGTGTGTGTCTGTGTGTGGTGTGTGTGTCTGTGTCTGTGTGTGGGGTGTGTGTGTGTGTCTGTGTGTGTGTGTCTGTGTGTGTATGGTGTGTGTGTGTGTGTCTGTGTGTGGTGTGTGTGTCTGTGTGTGTGTATGGTGTGTGTGTATCTGTGTGTGGTGTGTGTGTCTGTGTGTATGGGGTGTGTGTGTGTCTGTGTGTGTGTGGTATGTGTGTCTGTGTGTGTGTGTCTGTGTGTGTGTATGGTGTGTGTGTGTGTCTGTGTGTGTGTGTGTGGTGTGAGGTATGGATCCAGTCTCCTCTTTCCCCGGGTGGGAGCTCTGTTCTCCCAGCACCCTCTGAGCAGTGAGAACCTTTTCTCCAAGTGCTGCGGTGCTGACTCAGTCCTACACCGAGTGTCCACGTGGATGCAGGTCTGTCTCTGGGCCGGGAACTGACGCCTTTGTTGCGGTCGCCTCTAAACACACCTTCCTTCCCCGACCCAGCCCAGCTTGTTCCTCTTTAGCTTTATTTTTTTTAGTTTTTTTTTTTTAACGTGGACCTTCTTTAAAGTCTGTATTGAATTTGTTGCCTTAATGTTTGGGTTTTTGGCAATGAGACACGTGGGATCCTGGCTCCCCAGCCAACGATCACACCCGCGCCTGCTCCGTTTGAAGGCCAGGTCTCAACCCCCGGAACACCAGGGAAGCCCCAGGGTTATTTTAGCTATTCTTGGATCCTGACTCTTCCATATACTTTTTTTTTCAACTGGCAAATCAAGTTACACCAAATAACAAACAAAAACACCCTGTTGGGATTCTTACTAGAATTGTATTGACTCAAAGTAGACCAGTTTCGGGAGAACCCACACCTTCATCTCCCTCTCAGGGATGTCTCTATTTCTCCATCTGTTAAGGCTGCCTTTTTTTCTGTCATTCATTAACTGTCCCATAAAGAGCAACGGCAGCAGTTTTAAACTTACTCCTAAGTGGTTTCTTTCTCTCTTTTTTTTTTTTTTTTGGTAGTTTCATGGTATATTTTTTAAAATTACATTTGCTGATTACTGCTGGAGCGTAGAAATGCAGCTGACTCTGGTATATTGATTTTTTCATTCTGCTACCTTGCTGAATTCTCTTATTAATTCTCATTTTTGTCTGTTGGTTGTGTCTTTTATTCTTTTTCTCTCTCTGCTGACTAGGGCCCACCTGCCATAAAATGTTAAAGTGGTGATACAGGACCTACTTGTCTTGATCCTGCTCTGAAAAGAAATGCTTTCAAAATTTCTGTTGACCTTGGGTGTTTCTGGACACGCAGTTTATCAGGTTCAAGTATTGATATTTCAGTCTCTTCCCAGTGTGCCGAGGGGGTTCAGTTTAATTGCAAATGGATATTGAATTTTATCAAGGGCGTCTGTGCCTACTTGATACAGTCGTGTGGCTTTTCCCCCTTGCTACTTCATTACATAAATCGATCTTCTGGGAGACTCGTCTTAGGCTCCTCGGATAAACCAGCTCTCCACGATGAAGTGATCTCTTTGAATCGTTGCTAAATTCCATTCACTAATGTTTCATTTAGGATTTTTGCATCTAAGTTCATGAACAAGGCTTCCTGTAATTTTTCTTTCTGAGACTTTTTCTTTTCTGATCTGAGAATCAAGTCAATCCCAAGAGAACAAGCTGGGAGGTGGCTTTCTCTCTTTTTACCCTGGAAGACGTTATTTGGGTTAGAATTGTTTGTTCCTTCTGTGAGGGTTCGACCCTGCTCCGATGGCCAACAGAGCCTCATGCTTTCCTGGTGAAAAGCGGTGTAATTGCTGGTGTGATGTCTTTTGTGGTTACCGGACCATTCTGGTTTTGATTCCTTCTTGAGTCATTTGTGCTAACTAGGGATCCATTCTAAACTCCTTCCACAGATATTTAAGGCCCCCGAGCAGACATTTCCAGCCTCTTCCCCTGCTTTCTCTACCTTCAAACAGCCTACACTCCAGCCGAGCTTCATTCAGCTGACAAACACAGATCGAACACCGCCACCGCCTTCCGGCCTCTTCCCCCCACAGCGGCCCTGGGCTCTGCTGTCCCCGCCCCCCACCCCTGACCCACAGCGGGGTGGAGAGGGCCTTGTCCACTGCCAGGCCCCATCCAGGCAGAGGGAAAGAGCAGACACCGAGGCTGGGGCGGAGGCTGCTTCTCGGCGGCCTGCCTGGAAGGCACCCTGCGGGAGGTCATCTCAGTTGCGACCTGCAGGCAAAGGGTGATGGTGCCCAAGTGAGGGAGCTCCATAGTCCCAACCGAGGCCGGCGGCACCTGGCTTTCCAGCAGACCCCAGACCACCCACAGTCCAGAGAAGACTGCCCCTTGGCTCCTTCTCCTTTGTCTCCTGGAGCCATGATTCTCCGTGACCCAGTCTGAATCCTCGGGGTCATGGAGGCTCTGAAAAGGACAAGCCCCAAGAAAGCAGGGCAGGGAGTGAAGCCAGGGCAGGACCCGGGAGCCGGCAGCCTCATGCCCCTATGTGCCCCCAACGGCCCCCGCCCCCCACTACCGCTGACCCCCTGGCTGGAGGGAACGGCCACACCTGGCAGCACGTGCGTTTTGTACTCAGGATTCTTCAGAAGGGCCGGGGGGTCGGTGTGGGGGCCTACTCAGGGCTCTCGACGTGGATATAAATACAGCTACAGACAGACCTCACTCACTGGCGGGGGGCGGTGTTGGGGGAGCTCGAATCCATGCACAGTCATGGGAAGACTGAAATGAAATAAACTAAAATATTCACAGAGTGTCGGAGGGGCTGGATGGTGGCCCCTAAGATTCATGTAAATGTGACCTCGTTTGGGAAGAAAGTCTCTGCAGGTGTAATCAAGGTTAGCATCTCCAGACCGGGTCGTCCTGGCTCAGTGGGTGGGCCCCAAAGCCAGTGGTGTCCTCATAGGAGACAGACAAGGCCGCGTGACGACGGCCAGAGGCCGCGGTGAGCAGGACTTGACCCCAGATCGTGGAGGGCCCTGGGAAGCCGGGTGGTAGACCTGAGGGTCCCCACCAGGTCGGAGCCCCCTCACCCGGTTGGTCTTCTTGTCTCCCCCTCAGCAGGATCTCAGAGAAAGGGCCAGGCCCTGCCCGGGCACACCCTCCTCGGTTGTGGGTGGGCACAGGGGGGACCAGTGCCAGCTGCCCAGCCTGTCCACCTTGGGCAGACGACACGCCCTGTCTGCTGTCCCTGGGCCTGGGGGCTGCGGCTCCATCTTCCCGCCCCACCCCCACCGCCCTCCACCTCTAGGCCTGCGTCCACACTGTGCCCCAGGCCTCCCAGGTCCCATCCCAGCCTTCAGTCTGCAGTGTGGACCCCACTTCCTCTGAGGAGGAGCCTCCTGTGACCCCCAGGTCGGAGTGAGGGCCCTGCTTCACATCCCCAGTGCTCTGCGCGCGTGCCAAGTCGCTCAGTCATGTCCGACCCTGTGACCCTATGGACCATAACCCGCCAGGCTCCTCTGTCCATGGGATTCTCCAGGCAAGAATACTGGAGTGGGTTGCCATGCCCTCCTCCAGGGGGTCTTCCCCACCCAGGGATCGAACCCGCCTCTCTTTTGTCTCCTGCACTGGCAGGCAAGTTCTTTACCGCTTGCGCCACCTGGGAAGCTCCCAGGCACACCCAGTAAAGAGCCCGTGACCCTGGGCTAGGCCAGCTGTCTGTGGGGCCCCCGTGGGCAGAGCCTCCTATTGACTGCCGTGCTGCAGCAGAAGGTGCCTCATAACCGCTCACTGAGGGAATGGAGGGGCAGGATGGAGAAGCAGCGGCCCCACTGCCCGGGCAGCACCTGCCCGCTGGACCCCCGGCTCCCTATTTGGATCCTACTCTGGGCATTTTTCATTTCCATCAAGTTCTATGGTTCTTTGGGTCCCACGCCAGGACCCCCCAGGCCACGTCTGAATCACAGTGCTTCTCCCACCTCAGAAGCTGGAACCCTTGTGAGCAGAGCTTCCGAAGCCCCTGCCCCTCGCTCCTTCTCAACCCTGGCCTATCTCTCAGAAGCCTCCTCCCCACTCCCCACATCTTGTGGTTTCTTCTGGAACCGCCTGCAGAACCTGCCCCATCCCCGTGGTCTCCAGGTACCAGGTCAGCCAGAAGGAAATCCAAGTGGGCGTTCTGCGAGCAGCAAGGTGTCCGGCTCGGCCATGTGCCCTCAGGCCTTCCATAGGTTTGTGGCAGGACCAGCCGTGTGCCAGGGGCCAGGGGCCTGTCAGCGCTCGGGGGCAGGGAGCTCCCCAGAGTGGGAGGTCCTGGGGCGGCCAGGATGAATGACCACACACTGGACTTAAACACCAAATCCACCCTCTCAGTCTGAAGGCCAGAGCCTCAAAATTAAGGTGTCAGGAGGCTGAGCTACTCCGGACGCCCCTGGGAAGGGTCCTTCCTGCCTCTTCCAGCTCTCAGAGGGTCCTGCTGTTCCCGAGTGGAGTGAGTGGTGTCCACAAGCAATGGATGACTTGAGGGGGATAAGCCCATCGGGTTTGAAGCCCTTCTCAGCCATCCTGGGTTCAAGTTCACTTTTTAAGCCTTTTATTGAGATGAAAATTAACGATTTTAAAGCATCCAGGTCAGTGGTGTTAGCATCCAGTGTCGTGCCAGCACTCCCTCTAGATGATTCTAGAATATTCTCATGTTCCCCTCCCAAGGAAACCCTAATCTGTCAGCTGTCACTCCCCTCCCCCTTCCCCAGCCTGGATTTGCCCGTTCTGGATGTTTCGTGCACATGGACTCGCCCGGGATGTGGCCCTCAGAGCCTGGCTACTGAGAGCAGAGTGTTGTGGAGGGTCATCCGTGTGCTGGAGTGTTTCCTGCTTCATCCCTTCTTGGGGCTGAAAAACGTCCGCCGCGTGGCTGAACACTTGCGCTTTGTTATCCGCTCATCCATCGGTGATACTGGTATGTGATGGGCATCCAGCTCCCTTTTTAAAGGGACCTATTCTCTGTTGATACAGAGCACTCGGGCCCCTGAACAGCATCCTTCCTGTCTTGATGGGCAGGGAGGCAGGGCCAGGCCTCTGAGGACGAGGGGATTTGGGTAGGACAGTGTCACAGGGCCCTCCTGGTCATGGTCCGCTGACCACGAGATGTCAGGGGTGTCCGCATGCATCAGGCCTGGGGCCTTGGCCAGGATGGCCCGGGAAGGTCAGTTTTAGGCCAGCCTCGCTGCCCCCGGGTGGGTCCAGGCCACGCCTGACACCACAGGCCCCCATGGGAGCCCTCATCAGTGTATCAGAGGGGCCAGAGCCACGTCTGCTGTGTGCCTGCCAAATGAGTGAGGGGACAGAAACGGCTGCACACACCCCCACCCAGCTTCCATCTGCCCGCCTCCCTTCTTGCTTCGGCAGTCCCTTGAACTGTGAGGCTCTGGGAGCTGGCCCACCCTAGGAGGCGGAGTGGTATGTGAGGACCCCCATCACAGGGTGCGGGAGCGGTGTATTTCCTCTTGGCTTTTCTGGTTCCTTCCTTCATGGGCAGGATCCTGGAGAACACTTGACTTTGTTCTTAGGCTCTAGGGCACTTCGGAGGGAAGCTTACGTTGGAACGACTTTCTGTCCATGGAGGTTGGAGAGGGGACCCTGGTGGTCCCCACCATCTCCGCCTTCCTCGCCTGGGCACCTCCCAACAGCCTGGAGAGGGCAGCCCCTAGCCAGCAGGCTCGGGAGCTGTTCAAAGAACAAGGTCACCCCTTTGTCCCTCCAGAAGGTGGATGTTGCGCTTGACCACAAAGTAACCCCCCACCAGGCTCCCTGGCCCTTAACATCCGTCTGCTCACCCACTCTCTCGTTCAGGCGACAGCAGTTCATGAACACCCGCTTTCTGGTGGCCTCTGAGGACTTTGGAAGCCCCGTGGGGCAGGCAGATAGACAGGGTCAGTGGGCCCGGTGATGAAGCAGAGGCTGGGGACAGTGGGTCAGTGGTCCAGCACCACAGTCCTCCAGGATGCCTCTGCCAGGAGCTGAGCACTGGAGAGCTTTGCTAAAGCAAAGAGATCTAGAAAAGATCTCTCTTTGAGGCCCCAGAATTTAAACGATAATAAAACCACTGAAATGAGTAAGTATTTAATTACCGTAACCAAACTTCAGTTACTGTTACAGGGAGTGTTCATTTTAAACTAATTCGTAGGTGAGATTTCTCACTGGGCCAGAAGTCTCAGGGCAGCTGATGACGACCGAGAGGGGATGGTCCATAGCCAGACAGCTGTCTCCCGATCATTCACAGTCCATAAGTTTTATTTGCTGGGCTGTGCGCATGCTGATATTTGAAACAGTGTTGGTGGGGGGACTTCAAAAAGGCAACAGAAGTGGCCTGGGGCCTCCCCTGGGCTGTGGGCATCACACGTGATCCTGGGCCTGCTATGTGGGGTGACAGCCCCAGCCCCTACTCATGACCAGCACCCCAGAAAACCTCTGGCTTCCTGAGTGAGTCTGACTTCCTTTCACCCAGGTTTCTCTTAGCACCTGTTTTGCGGCAGACCAGGGAGGGAGCGTGGCTGGACCTGGGTTGTTACCACAGTGAGACGGACAAGCCTGGTCTCCCTGGTGGGAAGTGGGAGCCGGAAGGTGCTCATTTCAGGCAGGCGTGGCTGCAGGACGTGGTGATGGAGGCTGCAGGCACACAGTTGTCGCCACGTTGGCCCACAGCGCAGAAACGTGGGGAACGGGGAGAAGGAAGCTGTGGGCCCCGAGAAACGGGGCACGGAGCTCACCCAGCAGGGTCGGCTCGGCCCGGGTGCAGATCACTTCCGCTCCAGAGGGTGGGCCACGGGCCTGTTCACCCCTCGGTGGAGGGTTTGGGCTGTGTCCACGAGAAGGTGCACAAAGAGAGTGTCCACCCTGTGGCAAGCCGGGCCGTTCTGCCTCGTTATCCGGCCCAGGCCCAGTCCCCACTTGAGGCAGCCCGAGACCAGGGCCCCGAGGGCCCCGCTTCCCCCACAGCCTGCCCGCAGCGGTGGTCTCCGCACGATGAGGGAGGCGGGAGGCCACCCTCCCAGTTCAGCAGGTGTTTCCTGGTGTCGCTGTGACCTGGCTTGGGCCCACTCCCAGCGGGGGTGACAGGGACAAGCCAGTGAGCACGGGACAGTGTCTTTGGAAGAGAGAGGATGACGTGTCAGAGGAGGGTGCACTCCGAGGTCTGCAGGGCCCAGCACTGGGTCCCCCTAAATTCACGTGTGGGAGCCCTAACCATATGTGTGGCCATTAACTCAACACATCTCGAAAACCAGTACTCAAGAGACGAGCGTTGGTAGCAAAGAAAGGTTGCCGGCACCCTGGGGAGAAGGCCAACCTGTGTGCAAGAACCAACTTCCTCCTGCCAACCAGGGGGGCAGGAGCTTCTAAAGGGGAGTTTCAGAGGTGCACAGGCGGAGGGAGGGGGCCACAGGCAGCCCCAACAGTCGTCTTGAAATTGTCAAGTGTGGTCTGGCCAGCATCATCCTGATTGCTTTAAGTACAGTTAACCTTCAGTTCCAGGGTTGGCTTGTTCTGGTCTCCTTGAAGTCATTTCTTGGAATAGTGGCAGCTTCCGTCATGGCTGCAATGTGGTTGTCACGTGGCTAACTTCTTCCACCTGGTGGGGGTTTCAGTATCTGTAAGATAGCTCAAGGGATATGGCTCAGAATATTGTTTATAGCCCTTGAGGAGGAACTGCAGGTCCTTCCCTTTGTTTAAGGGCTAGACGATTATTTTGTCTTGTTTGACTGCTCTTTGCTTCTACATGTTCCTGCTGTTCGGATTAAGCTTATTCTTTGGCTAAAACTCTTCAACAGTCAAGAGGCAGTGGAAGACATGGGCAGTTGTGGGGACAGGGTGCACGTCTCCTGGGAAGGCCCCAGGGGGTTCTGCATAGTTACAGGGGTATTTGGAGACGGGGCCTTGGAGAGAGAATTCAGGTTGGACGCAGGTGGAGGCCCCCCGCCCCACCACCCCACGATGGGATCAGCGTCCTTCCAGGAAGCGGAGGGTGTACCAGAGCTCTTCCTGCCATGTGAGGACAGGGAGAGGGTCCTTAGCAGAGCCCAACGGTGCTGACATCCTGGTCTTGGACCTGCAGCCTCCAGACTGTGAGACCATCAAGTCCTGTTGTTTAAGCCCCTGTCTGAGGTATTTCGGGGCTTCCCAAGTGGCACTGATGGTAAATAACCTGCCGATACAGAAGACATAAGAGGCGTGGGTTCAGTCCCCGAGTTGGGAACGTGCCCTGGAGGAGCGGGCACGGCACCCACTCCAGTGTTCTTGCCTGGAGAATAGACAGAGGAGCGTGGCGGGCTCCAGTCCGTGGGGTCACAGAGTCGGACTCGACAGAAGCGACTGAGCACACGTGCTCGCTGCGTTCTTTTGTTACACGGCTGAGTCTCCTGAGCTGACTCACACAAGGTCTGACCGAGTCGCGTTTGAACCCTAGCTCTGATGGGTCCGAGCTGAAGGGCTGGGACTGCTCCCAGCCGCCCTCAGGCAGAGGAGGTGGAGGGTGTCATGGTGGCCAAGGTGCTGAGTGGTGTTCAGAGCCTCTCCAAACGGCACCTGTGTGCCATGAGGCTGGCGGTACAGAGCCAAGTTCATCTTTGCCTGTGTCAGCTCCACCAGGCCGCCAGTGGCTCCTGACCGCAAATCTGCATGTGGAACCCCAGACTGGCAGAAGTCCTGCCTTCACTCTGTGTGGGAGCCGGTGACAGCCTCTCCTCCCCAGTTGGCTCAGAAAGGGTTCTGTTTGCCTCCTGCGGTCACCTGCACCAGCCTGCCCCAGGGTCAGGCCCCTTCTCCTGTCCTTGCCTCTTCCTTCTCTGCCTTACTTCTTTCATCGCATGCTAGTTCTGGGCCTTCTTCCCTCCAGTTCTTTGTCTTTTCCTTTTCAGTCTTCTTGGTCACGCAACACAGCATGTTGGATACTACTTCCACGATCTGGGATCGAACCTGTGTCCCCTGCACTGGAAGCTCAAGAGTCTTAACCACTGGACCACTGGGGAAGTTCCTGTCTTTTGCTTTTTAAGACTTAACATATATCAGGGGCAGGGACACTTCTTACTAGAGTAATTTTTCAAAGGGAAACAGTCTTGCTCCTAAGAGGGCCCTCCTCAGCCCCAGAGCCCCCTTGTTTTCTGCAGGTCTTCTCCACAAATAGCTCTTCTCTCTGAATTACGGACTCGTCACGTTCTCCATCGTAACCTACCCTTTTTCAGTCAACGCAGGGAGACCGTTTTTCTGCATCAGTATCTGTGATCTGCGGTCTCGGTGGCCGCACAGTCCTGCACACCTGTTCGTCTCCCTGGCTCTCGCTGCTGGGGTGGTCCTTCAGGGACCATGCTGTTGATGCACGTTTCCCTGGGGACTCCTCGCCTCCCCTCCCACTGCGCAGTCTCAGACTCTGGCCTGGCAGGACCACCTAACGGGGGTCTCGATGGCCAGTCTGCCTTCAGAGGGACAGGGAAGTGTACTGTTTTGTTCTCTGGGTGATTTGTGTGACATGGCATCCTTGGATGTGTGAGGAAACCGCTTCCATGAACCCTGCCACGACTCTCCGTGGAACCCAGCACAGCCATGAGAAGTGATGCTGGAAACCCAGTATCTCTGCCAAGATGGCTGAACTGTGAGAGCGAGTGGCAGCCCCAGACTCGAGAGTGACCCTGTTTTATTGAAAAGAACACCTCGTGTTTCTGTAATTGTATAAATGCCCAAAGATGCGTGTTTGCAGTGCTCCTGGGAAGGGGTGAGGTTGGGGAGGGGAGACTTGTGCTCCCCTGGGTTATTCGGCAGCAAAGCATTCTGGGATGACGCGATGGAAGCACCGCCCACTCTGGCAGGTGAGGCTCTCGGCAGTCCCGGGTAGCAGCCTGCAGGGCCCACGCCCACCGTCAGCGCCGGCTGTGAGCTGTGCGTCCTGCGCTATTCTGAGAGAAGGGTCCGGAAGAACAAACAGGAGGAAGGAAACTCCCTGTTCAAAATTGACTGGCCTCGTGGTCAGGGTTGCCAGTTGGCCTCCAAGGAGATGGTGGTCGAGGTCAGTGATGGATGCTAAGGGCCCACACCTGTCCCTTCCACGTGCACTTGGCTGGCCACCCGGGGGCCACCGCCAGGATCCCGCGGAGATGCGCTGCCTGGCTCTGAGGAACCACCTGTGCCGTTGGTTCCAGCTCTTCCTCTGGAGAAGCACAACCAACAGACAAGCACAGTGACCTTCCAACACCGTCCCTGCCCCGGGCGCCTCCCTCCTGAGACCCTGCCTCCCCATGCCTGCAGGTGGCTCTCTAACAGCAGGCGGGTCTGATGGTCACGTGCTCAGAAAAGCCTTCTCTGACCTTGCTTGATTAGAATAGCTCCCACCGTGTTACTCACCTCCAGGGCAGGCACCTGTGCCACCCTCCAAGAACATTCACACTGGTTAGTTGTTCAGTCAGTGTGCCCACAGGCTGGGAGCACCATGCTGCTGCTGAGTCGCGTCAGTCGTGTCTGACTCTCTGTGACCCCATCGATGGCAGCCCACCAGGCTCCTCCGTCCCTGGGATTCTCCAGGCAAGAACACTGGAGTGGGTCGCCATTTCCTTCTTCAAAGTGTGAAAGTGAAGTCACTCAGTCGTGTCCGACTCCTAGCGACCCCATGGACTGCAGCCCACCAGGCTCCTCCATCCATGGGATTTTCCAGGCAAGAGCACTGGGGTGGGGTGCCATCGCCTTCTCCACGGGCCAGGGTCAACTCTGTGGTGTTCCTCGTCTCCCTGGGAGTAGATGCTCATTCAAGCGTTCAAATTGCTTTTGAATGAATGGATAGAGGGATGGATGGATCCATTGATGGAGAGACAGACGGATGGATCTGTGGGTGGAGGGATAGGATGGATGGACGATGGATGGATCTGTGGGTGGAGGGAGGGAGGGATAAAAAGACTGAAGGGTGGATGGAAGGATGAAAACACTCCTGTACTTAACAACAAAGAACAGGGACAGATTCTAGCCAATTTTTGTTAATGGTACTTAGGGTTGGGGAGTGAGTGTTGTAGGGCCCTGGGTGTCAAGTCTTCGGGACTTTGTGCAGCTTTGCTGACTGGCCGCTACCCCGTCCCTCTGTTGTGCTGTCCCAGCTCCTCTCTGCTGGTCTGTTCTACTGTCACTGGCCTTGAATTCTCTGATTCTAAAAGTAGCCAGTCCGTCGTGTTCCACCAGTCATCCTTGACCCATTGGGGAATGCCTTTTGCCCCAGACCTTGGCAGCGGCCCCTGGACAGCCAGTGGATGAGCCACCTCTGGGTCAGGTGCCTCACTTGGGTCATGGGGCTGCCAGGGCACAGATTACGCTGCCCAAGGTGGAGGGGGTGGCCTGGGGAGTTCCAGCGAGGAGGAGCTGAGAGGTGGCGCTCACCAGGTCCCCATCCAAAATCCAGGATGACCTCTGCAATGCTTACATCAAGCCCCAGGCCCCATTGCTGCCCCCAGGGGTTGTGGCAGTGAAGCTAGGGGGCTTGTCCTCAACCCTCCGACCTCCACATCTCTGCTGACCCTCTGCACAGGCACCAGGTCAAGCTGCAAACAGTGGGCAGAGCCATGAAGTGAGCAGTCTGGGTGGGGAGCAGTGGGTAAGGATGGCCTGGATGGGGTGGTCGCCGCATTCAGGACAGTAGTCAGGGCAGCCCACCTCCAAGGCCAGAGAGAGAGCCTTGTAGACGTCTGGAGAGTGAGTCCAGACCCCACAAGCCATGCCCAGAAGCTGGAGGAGGGGAGGGAGGTCTTGGACTGGACTGAGTAAGCTGGGAGAGTGGCCGCTGGTGGACAGAAGGGGTGTATCTGGGCCAGGTCAGGTCACTGTGCAGGGTTGGCTGGCTGTAATGCCCTGTGTTTTGTGCCCTGGGCAGTGAGCTGTTTGGCTTCCTGGCTGAGGATAGACTGCAGAGGAACAAGGGCAGCTTGGGGAACCAGTTCTGAGGTCCCTGCCCACATCCACATGCCAGTGTCTTGACAGTGGGCATGTGGACTCGAGGTCAACTTTGGAGCAGGTGGGACCTGGTTTGCTGATGGTGGGGGTAGGGGATGAGGAGAGCCCCCAGGAGGTCGCCAGGGTTTTATCCTGAGTGACTCAGCACAGAGGGGGCCAGCCCTGGGGACCTGGGCGTATGGTTAACCAGATCATCTGTCCGCTGCAATGTCTGCCCGTGTTTTGGCTGAAAGAAGAGGCGGACATGGGGTATAAGTTCCAGCCTCATCTGCCTTAGCCTAAGAGACGGGCATCAGGACCTTCTCTATTCAAGAGATTAAGTGAAAGTACTGAGAAGTCAAATGGCCTCACGAGGGTCACACAGCGTGGAGATGGCAGAACAAGGATGGCGGCAGCTTCCTCCATGAAGATGCTGGTCTCTTCGTACTCCACGTGCCTTTCCGGATACCAGCCTTCCCCCAGATTTGGTTTTTTGGTTTTTTTTTTTGCCTCAGTTAGCTTAAAAAACCCAGTGAAGTTATGCTGTCAGTCAGAGGTAAAAATAAAGAAAGCCCATGCAGCCCTCAGGCAACGCACGTGTGTTCTTTAGATAGAGGACCTCTTTGCAACAACAGCAAGCCTTTCCTCAGTTCAGTTCAGTCGCTCTGTTGTGTCCAACTCTATGTGACCCTATGGACTGCAGCACGCCAAGCTTCCCTGTCCTTCACCATCTCTCAGAGTCTGCTCAAACTCATGTCCATTGAGTCAGTGACACCATCCAACCATCTCATCCTCTGTCATCCCCTTCTCCTCCTGCCTTCAATCTTTCCCAGCATCAGGGTCTTTTCCAGTGAGTCAGCTCTTCGCATCATGTGGCCAAAGGATTGTCATGTGGCCAAAGGATTGGAGCTTCAGCTTCAGCCTTAGTCCTTCCAATGAATATTCAGGGTTGATTTCCTTTAGGATTGACTGGGTTAATTGCCTTGCTGTCCAAGGGACCCTCAGGAGTCTTTTCCAGCACCACAGTTGGAAAGCATCAATTCCTCGGCGCTCAGCCTTCTTTATGGTCCTTTCCTAGTTTAATGGAATAACTGATCCATTTGCAGCTTTATTTCAGTGACCACAAAAGTTTTTCCTCTTCTGCCCCTCCTCCCACAAAAAGAGTCTATTTCCCAGCTGTGTCCCTCCCTCTAGGTCCTCACGGACAGCTTTCTGGGAGACCCGTGAGCCTGGCTTATTATTCACTCGCACTCCTCTTGCCCACAGTCTGGCATCTTCCTTCCTGGGTCATGTCTCTGGGGTAATGTAACCGAGGATGGACACTTGCCAATGATGGCAGAAAAGCCTGGAGCTTTGAGAGGGCCCTGGACATGGTGGTGTCCAAGACAGGGCAGGGCAATGGAAGGGGTGCTCCAGGGGTTCACAGAGGGGACACGAAATCCAGCAGACCAGGCCCCAGGTCTGCCTTCACCTGACCAGCCTGTCCTGGCCGCCACAGGCAGGCCAGGCCCTGAGGCCTCCCACTGGAACACAGACTTGGTGCTGGATCCACTGGCCTTGCTCTGCCCGGCCCAGCCCCGGCTCTGGCGGGTTTGCAGGTTCTCTCTGGCTGTCCCAGGAAGCCAGGCCAGGCAGCCAGTGGTGCCAAGGATGGAGGTGGATGGGGGCCTGGAGAGGGAGGAACTAGCTTGTGTGCAGGGTCTCCTTGAGCAGCAGCCAAGGAGCTGTCCTTGGTCCTGGCCGGTGACCTGCTCGCCCCTCTTCATCTTGAGCCCCACTAGGTCCTGCTGGCCGCAGTGAGTGAACCCCCAGGTGCCCCGAGGGAGGTTGTGTCACCAGCAGCCCAGCTTGCTGACTTGTGCTGCCTGTCAGCTGTGGCTAGACTTCCTCTTGCGGGTGGGGCATGGACGTGGTTGACTGTTCTGGAGGCAGATGGAGTCTCTGACTCAGAGACAGTCCACTGGTGCCGCATGGACACCAGGGCATTTCAGGGAGCAGGGCTGAGCGCTATTGAGGGGGATTCAAGCACAGCTGGTCCCCCATCAGGCCCACCCCACAGCCGACGGGGAGGAGCTGGTCTGGGAAGGCCCCCCACCCGTCCATCAGCCCTCAGTCCCGTCCTCCCCAGCTCGCTCTGCCTCGGCCTCTGCAGGAGCCAGCTGTGCCCCTGCCTGACTTCCCTGCAGCTGCTGTAACACGTGACCCCGGTTGTAGCGGCTTAAAGCAGCACATTTTATTACCTTGGAGCTCTGGAGGTGATAAATCCAAAACGGTCTCACCGGGCTGAACCCGGTGCCAGCTCCACGGGAGAATCCACTCCTGGCATGTTCTTGTCGAGTCTTCTGGGTGGCGATGTGTGGAGGGGCCATCAGGTCAGACAGCGCACAGTAGGTTTCAGCTGATGATTGCTCCCCTATCCCCCAGTTCTGCCCACTCTCCAGAGTCTCAGGTGCCCCCCCATCCTTATGGCTCTGACTCCCACCCACCCCTGCCTGAGCTGTTCCTTCTGCCTGGTGGACTCTCTCCTCCTTCCCGCCGCTGCCCCGCCCCCACCAGGACCCACTCCTCTGCTCCGTGTGCTGGGCCCCTCCCCCCACACCCATCCCTATCACATGGCTGCCCCACTACTGTGGTGTGGCCATGTCTGTCTCCTTCTCCATCAAGTCCCAGCCCAGGCACAAGGCTGGCACAGAGGCCCCACGGAGACCGTGTGGGATGCAGGTTGCCATGGGAGAGTCCTGCACCGTGGGCCAGGCTGGGAGACTGGGTGCCACGTTGTACCTCAAAGCCCTCTGCATCTTTTCAGGCGACACTGAGGGGGTCTCCTCTCTCTGGCACAGTCGGGGGCTGGTTGTAAGATTTGGCTCAGAGAGCCCACTGATGCCCAGGTACAAGCCTTTGCCTGCAGGACGAATGCGAGGGACCCCCAGACTCAGCCTTTCACACAGGATCCTCAGTGGCCAATTCTGGTCACAGCCACACAGCCCCATTGAAGAGCCAGCCCAGGCTGCCCCACGCTCAGCTGCCCCGTGACGGGGGTGGAGCTGTGCCAATACGGGTCAGTCACCAGGCAGGAAGCAGGGCCAACCAAGTCTGAGACTCTGGCCCCCAGGCCTGGCACGAAGCCTGCACACCCTGGGTGCCCCATATAGACTGGCTCCTTCCTTCCTGGGTGCCCCATATAGACGACTGGCTCCTTCCCTCCAGCCTCTGGTCAGTGGGTCCCCCCAGGTTCCCAGTCATAAACACAGGCCTGGGTCTCGCGGGGCCTCCTTGAACTGAGATGCGTTTAAACCCAGCCCTGCCTTGGATGCTCCCAGGCAACGGCTCCCACCCTTCTGCCCTCTCCCAGCCGCGCAGTGACCAGACCTTGGTGGGGCCACGTCCCACCGCCTGCCATCACGGGGGCCACGCCGGGGCCTCCCTCGGCTTTATCGAGAAGTCACACCTTTGTTGGTCGTTTAGATGCTTGGTCACGCCTCGTGGGTTCACTGGCTGGAAATGAGGGTCTTGAACAGTAGGAAGACCCCGCTACAGCTGTTCAGAGCAGTGTCCACAGCCTTGGTGTCTTCACACAGCAGTGGTGGGTGGGTGCGGTAGTTTGAGAAGAGCCTCCATTGTTTTCTTCTCCATTGTGGTTTATTGCAGGATGTTGAGTACAGTCCCCTGTGCTGTACAGCAGTCCTTGTTGTTTGTCTCTTTTTTATATAATATTAATCAGATGACACTAGTGATAACCTGCCTGCCAGTGCAGGAGACATAGGAGCTGCAGGTTCGATCCCTGGGTCAGAAAGATCCCCTGGAGAAGGAGATGACTGCCCACTCCAGTCTTCTTCCTGGAGAATCCCATGAACACAGGGACCTGGCCGGGTATGGTCCATAGGCTTGCGAAGAGTTGGACACGACTGAAGTGCCTTAGCACAGCACCTTAACCATTTGCATCTGTTAATCCCAGAGTCCTAATTTGTTCCTTCCTTACGTCTTTCCCCTTTGGTAGCTGTTCATTTGTTTTCTATGTCTGTGAGTATATTTCTGTTTTGTAAATAAGTTCTTTTGTTTTTTAAAAAAAAGGTTTTTTAGGTTTCAGAAAGAAATGATATATGGTATTTGTCTTTTTCTGTCTGACTGACTTCTTGTAGTGCAGTAATCTCTAAGTCCATCCGTGTCGATGCAAACAGCCTCATTTCATTGTTTATTATGGCTGAGTCGTGTTCCGCTGTGTATACGTACCAGATCTTCTTTATCCATTCATCTGCCGATGGACACCTCGCTGGTTTCCATGCCTTGGCAAGTGTGAAGAGTGCTGCAGTGACTATGGGGTTCCATGTATCTTTTTGAAGCAGAGTTTTGCCGGTTGTATCCCCAGGAATGGGATTGCTGGATCATTTAATAGTTTTGTTTTTAGTTTTTGAGGACGCTCCATCCTGGCCTCCATAGTGGCTGCACCAGTTTACATCCCCATCAGTGGTGCCGGAGGATTCGCTTTTCCCACACGCTCTCCAGCATTTATTATTTATCCTGACTGGTCTGAGGTGGTCCCTCATGGTCGCTTTAGTTTGCATTGCTCTAATAGTGAGCAGTGTTGAGCATCTTCTCGTGTGCCTGTTGGCCATCTGTGTGTCTTTGGAGAAATATCTGTTTAGGTCTTCCGCCCATGTTTTGATTGGGTTGTTTTTTTCTGTCTGTGTTATGTGAGTTATGTGAGCTGTTTGTGTATTTTGGAGGTTAAACCCTTGTTCATCACATCATTTGCAAATATTTTCTCCCAATCCGTAGGTTGTCGTTTCAATTTGCTTATGGTTTCCTTTACTGTGCAAAAGCTAATAAACTTGATCAGGTCCCATTTGTTTATTTTTGCTTGTATTTCTGTTCCCTTAGGAGACTGACCTAAGAAACATTGCTGGATTTGTGTCAGAGAATGCTTTGCATGTGTTGACTTCTAGGAGTTTTATCGTGGCATGTCTTAGATTTAAGGAGAAGGACCTACTTTTAATAAATCAGAGTAAGAAGAATATTTAACATACACTTACCTAGTGTTAACACTTGTATTCAGCAAAGGCCTCACACGCACCTGTGTTCACACGCACCCATATTCAACACAGACAGAAGAGAAATGGCAGGTGTGACACCGCTGTGGTCACGGGGTCAAGGCAAGAAATGGGCTGGCAATCTCCAAAGTAGATGACCTCTGAGCACATGGCATCCTGAGGTTCTGAACCATCCCAAACGAGCAATGTTTTCTTGGAAAGAACAGTCACTTTCATTTGAGAACAAGATCCATCCCTCAGTTATCTCTGAGCTGGGCTAAGAGCCTTTGGCTGGCTGTTCCGATTGCTGCAATACTGGGAAAGTCAGCAGGTGGAATCGTGTGGCAGGGCACTTGGCTTGGCTGGCAGGCACTGGTGTGTGACATAGAGGCTCGGCCTGTGACCCTCAGGGCCCCTCAGGCTGTGGACACCACGCCTCCCTCCTCTCCAGAGGACATGCTGTTGTCGCATCTGTGGACGGACCACGGTCCTGCCCTCCTGTGGCCTCGTCAGTCTCCCCCATGTGAGCACGCAGGGGTCTGGGGACACAGGGCGGGAAGTCCGCGTCTTCTCTGCGCGTCTCCCTGCTTGCTGTAGGAGCGGGTGGTGTGTCTGCGTGTGACGTCACCATCCCCAGTGAGCAGGCTGTGCCCACAGCCCGAGTGTGGCTGGAATACAGACTCAGAAGTAGTGTCCACCCCTCCTTCCTCCGGGGCCAGGGCCCCCTTTCCTGGCGGCCTATCGTCCTTCTGAGAATGACAGGCACGTTCTGCAGGCAGAGGAGGGTGAGACCCCCCGGCAAGCGAGGGCTTCGGGCGCCAGCCTGCCAGGGTCCTCCCCCCTGGCCGGGGCCGTACACCCGCCCTGCCACCCTCGGCTGGTCTGTGAGATGGGAGCAGAGTGTAAGCGCGGGCGGGACACTGTGTCACCGAGTGTTTGGGTTTGTTCAGGCTGCTGACACAAAGGCCCGCAGCCCAGGCACCAAGCAGCGGAAATTCCTGTCTCCAGTCCTGGAGGCCGGAACCCCAGACCCGGGTGTGGGCGGGGCTGGTCCTCCTGGGGCCTCTCTCCTGGGCCTGCAGACGGCCGTCTCCTCCCCGTGTCCTCACAGGGCCGTCCCTCTGAGTGTCTGTGTCCTGAACTCCTCTTCTTACAAGGACCCCAGTCCTGTGGGTCTAGGGCCCCACCCTCCTGACTTCATTTTACTTAATCACCATTTAAAGGCCCAGCTCTAGATACTGGGATCAGGACGTGGGTATTTCAGGGGACGCCGTCCAGCCTGTGTGGGTGTTTCTGGGCACCGTTAAGTGCCTCATGCTCCATCCTTGAATCCCCCGAAGCCCTTGGAAGGTGAACTGGGAGGAATCAGGAGGCCTGGGCAGCTGACCTCTGACCCCCATCCTGGGTACTCTGCCCCCCTGCCAGGCCTCCCCAGACCGTACATCATGCCCAGAGAGGCCGCCCTGAGCCCACCCAGCCCTTCCCGAGGCATCCTGGTGCATCACAGTCCTGCAGCCCCACCGCCACCCTGCCAGCTCCGTGCTGGACGCCGACGTATCTGCTGCCGCTCAGGCATCGAGATCAAAGTCCAGGGACCCCTCCGACCTCAGCTCGTCACTGGAGCCAAATTTCTGTCCCTCTTGGTTCAAGATCTTTGCCAAGCTCAGGGGAAGGACCCTGGTGACATGGGCCATGTGGGGGCTCAGCTTGTCTCTGGGGCGGTCACCAAAGCAACAGGTCCCAGGGAGCTTCAGGGTGTGGGAGCAAAGAGAGCATTCTGGGAAATGGAAGGTTCCAGAGCAGAGCTCCTGCTGCGGACAGGGCCACGTCGCTGTCCTCGCCGACCACGTGCCCTGTGATGCAGTGTTGGTCAGGCTTCCAGAAGCTGCACGGCCAGGCAGGGCGCCCCGGGCTCTGGCCACCGCGTGCCGTGCACTGGGAGCAGCCGTGGTCGGTCAGCGTCCGTGCTGCCTGCCCCTGCCCAACCCCCGCACGCCCATCACCCAGCTTCGTTCTGGAAATCGGCCTGTGTGCCGTGAGTCCCTGTGTGTGAACCCAGGGCTCTGGGAGGCCTCATGACCCCTGCCCCATGAGCCCAAGCAGTGCTGCCCCAGAGTCTGAGCCTGGCCTGTCCCCTGTGGCCACCCCACAGGGAGCCTGGCAGCCACAGCTGGGGCCTCCTCACCCCCATACTGTCCAGATTACCCCCAGCCCAGAGCCCTGGGGTCTAGGACCTAACGACCCCTCTCTGTGCTGCAGAAGGTCAGTGGGCACCCGAGGGGTGGTTCGGAGTCACTCCTCCTCCCTCCAGCAGGTGGGAACTGCCACTGCCCTGGGGGCTTCTGGGCTCCCCTGTGTCCATTGGAGAGAGCCTGGTCAGTCCCAGGAGGGTGCGGAGGGCAGGGCTCTGCCTGGCCCAGGCCCTGCCGCAGGGGGAGGGGCAGCCCTCACTGTCACCGGGGGAGGGGTGCCCCCAAATCCTCAGCGTGAAACACACTCTGCAGGCAAAAGCTTCGACAGAAGGTGGGAATGGTCTTCCCTGAATTCGCGGGGTTTGAGCAGGAGTGTCAGTTAGGGACCCACTTCCTGTCCTCACCCCAGGAGCCGCGGGGCTGGCAGGGGACACAGCTTCAGACACCAGCTCCCAGAACTTTGAAACGCGGGCTGGCTGACGTCAGAGGCGCCGATGCGCGGTCACGCTCTGTCTCGGTCACACTCTTGGGTATTTTCTTCCTGCTGCCGCCATGTCCCCCACGCGGGGCCACCTCCCTCGTGGTCTTCCGCAATAGGGTGCGATGGTTTCTGTTCCCCGAGAGCTTCATGGGGCTTTAGTGGACATCACTACACTTCACATGCTCGCGTTCCGACATATGTGCTCGCAGCTGAAAGCATCACCAAGGTCAGGGTAATCACACACCCACCGCCCCAGAAGTTTCCCGCGGCCCTGCGTGACCCACCTCCTGCTGGCCACCATCGCTCAGCTGGCTGCTATGGCAGAATAGTTTGCTTTTTCTGGAATTCTACATAAATGGAATCACACTGTCTGCGCTCTTTTTTTGGTTCCTTTCGCTCAGCATAATTATTTCAAGGTTTGCATTTTACGACCATCCTCTTCCCCGGGTTTCTGACTGAGGGTCCCTTCTAGGGTGAACCGCGTACATGGCTGTCCATTCACCTGCTGATGGGCATCTGACTCTTAACGGTGCTATGAATATTCTTATGCAAGTCTCTGTGCAGACTTGTATTGTTGTGTCTCGTAGAAAAATATCTTTGTGTCTCTTCTCAGAGAGGGAAGGGCCAGGTCATGTGCTCTTAATAGATAAACGTTCAAAGAGATTGCCACCCTGTCTTCCAGTGCCCCTGCCGAGTTTTGCGTTTGTGCCTACCTTTGTGAGAGTTCCCGTTCCTCCACGCCCTCGCCGCTGCTCGGTGAGGTTGATCTTGTTCATGCGAAACCTTCTGATAGATGTGCAGAGGTGTCTTGTGGTTTTAACTTGCATTTCTCTTACGATCCATGATGCTGTGCTTATTAGCCACCTGTGAGTCTTCTCTGTGAACAGAACTGGAAAGTTGTGGGTGCACACCAGGTTGGGGGATCCCCTTGTCTTATCCTCCCTCATTCTCTCTCCCCCTGCCCCGTCGCTTGGCACCTACATCTTTGGTTGTGTGACAAGCAGGTTCTGTGTCCCTGGAACCACACTGATAGATCCAAAAAGGAAGTGCATTTGAGGTCCCAGTGGATGGGGGACCCTGGGGGTAAGTGGGCACAAGTATCTGGGTGCCTTGATTGCCCTGCTCCCCACTCCATGACTCTCCAAGTTCTGCAGCCTATTGGTTGAGACAGGCTCTGACAGTGTTCCCTCTCAAGAAGCCAGCCCAGGTGAAGTGACCTCGGGAGGGGGTGGTGCTGTCTGATTCTGGGCCCAAGCTTTCTGCGGAACAGACCGAGTGCCAGCCCTGCCCACAGAGAGAGGCAGGCTGCTCCTGGGTAAGGCCTCCATGGGGCGGCTGGTGATGAGACCCCGGCCACGGATCCCCAGGAGCAGACTCGGGGGCGCCCTTGACCTCAGCTTCTAAGGAGAACCAAGGAGCTTCCCTCTGGGTCAGGGCCACCTGGAGAGCATGCCGCAGGGAGGCACTGGGGCCTGAAGTTCTGCCACCAGGAACTTGAAATAAAGTTGTTTCAACTCCTGACCAAGGACAGGAGTGTGCAGTGCCCCTCGCGAGGCCCGTAAGATCTAAAGGAAGGAAGGGCTTCATAGGGCCAGGCATTGCAGCTCAGCAGAGCAGCCAGCTGAATCCATTTTTATTCTGGGTCCTTTCAACTTCCAGTGACACAAGCCCCTTCTCTCCCGTCAAAGCTGCCATTCTTTTAGGTCAAAAGACAAAAAGCGGCAGTGTATATGGTCCAAGTGAACAGCTGAGGCGAAACTGGCCGCTAATGTGCGAGTGACTGAGCAGTCGGGGACGTGCCCTGAGGCACAGGGCTGGGTGCAGGGCGGCACCGCACTGTGCGTCCATCGGCCCCTCTCGGCCTCCGTCTCCCTCGCAGGGTCTCTCCTCTGTTGCTCTGCTGCTTTTCCAGGTGCAGGTCTGTCTCCCCCACTGCTGATGACCCCCTCCCTGTTCAGACCACCCTTCCCAGGAGATCTGGCAAAACCCAGGCAGGATTCTTATGGGTCTGACTTGGGTCACACGACCATCCCGGAACCAACCACGGTGGCCTGGGAAATGTAAAGCTCTGATTGGCCAGGGCTGGGTCATGTGGGTGTTCCCACTGCCAGAGATGGCTCTCCCCCACCACTGACCATGTCCAGGACGTTGTGGGGAGGCCGGGGAAGTAAAGCTGCAGGGAGGGAGCTGGAGAGCCCCTGGGCGAACGGAGCTCGGGCCCCCGTCTCCACCACCTGCAGCCTCTTCTTCCTCCTGGGGCCTCATCCCTGTGTCAGCCCACCTTCCACTCCGGCCCGAGGCAGGGACCCAGGAGTTCCCTCCAGCCCCTTCACAGGGGCCCAGATCCTGCCTCTCCACACTGGGGCCAGGCAGACTGACTTCCCAGGCACAGCTCCCGAGTCCCACCATTCAGGACTCCCACAGCTGTGGCTGCCCAGCCCCACTGAAGCCAAAAACGCAGCCTCCGTGCTCCAGCGCCGAATCGGATCTCGGAGAGAGACTTTTGGATGAAGTAGAACAGGATAAGTTTGTTGCGCTGCCAGGTGAAGGGGACAGAGTGGGCTTGTGCCTCAAAACTGTGTCTTCACCCTGGGGGTGAGTTTTATAGCGGTGGCTCAGGGGTGCGGTTGCTGGTAAGGATCAGCGTGTGTTCGGGGCTTGCACTCGGTTACTCTGGCCTCAGGTGGTCTCTTGATAAACAGGTTTTTAAACTGCAGCCTTCTCTGGAATGATAGCTTAGCTGGTAAAGAATCTGCCTGCAATGCAGGAGACCCTGGTTCGATTCCTGGGTCTCTGCTGGAGAAGGGGTAGGCTACCCACTCCAGTATTCTTGGGCTTCCCTGGTGGCTCAGCTGGTAAAGACTCTGCCTGCAATGCAGGAGATCTGGGCTTGATCCCCTGGAGAAGGGAAAGGATACCCACTCCAGTATTCTGGCCTGGAGACAGTCCATGGGGTCGCAGAGAGTCGGACACGACTGAGCAACCTTCACTTTCACTTGCACTTCTCTGGAATGAAGAATGCTAACATCTTCCATTTGTTGGTGGTTTTATTTCGGTTAATGTTAGCTGCTCAGTCGTGTCCGACTCTTTGCGACTCCATGGACTGTAGCCCACCAGGCTCCTCTGTCCATGGGATTCTGCAGGCAAGAGTACTGGAGTGGGTTGCCATGCCCTTCTCCAGGGGGTCTTCCCGACCCAGGGATGGCACCTGGGTCTCCTGCATGGCAGGCAGATTCTTTACCCTCTGAGAGCACTCGCAGTATAGTTCTGTATGTTTCTTAAGGCAGAACCGAGGCCACACTGTTGTTTCTTGGCTGCTTCTCCTCCGTCTCTGCGTCCCCGTCCCTTCTCTGATTAGCAGCTGTTTGAACTTACCCATTGGAACTCTGGGAAGGTCACGAAGGGGAATGAAACCCGTTTCCTGCAAACAGGAATGTGGGGCCATGGAAAGGCTTCCATGCCCAGGAGCCCCAGAGTCCAGCTCGGTGTCACCACCACCTCGGACCCCGTGGTCACAGCTCCCCAGCCCCACTGCCTAGGACCCCCACAGCCATCCACCATGGAGGCTCAGCTGCTTGGAGGGCAGGGACCCCAGAGCTGGACTCACTTTCCCCTGGTGCCTTCGCCCGAGGGTGAGAGGAGGCAGTGCAGGCCACGCCCGGTGTGCCCAGTGCTGGAGAAAGGGCAGACGGGGGACTTAGAGCTTCCTCGGGGGGCGGGAGCTGTGGCTCGGCAGTGGCTCTGTCGCTCACCGCCCAGCTGCACTCTGAACACACAGCCAGGCTTCCCAGGCATCTGGTAACTAGCTGGAGTGGGGGTACCAGGGCCTGAGGCCCCAGGAAGGAAGGAAGGATGCTCTGCAGTGAAGCTGGTGCCAAAAACGAAAGCCTCAGAGGCCACGCCCTACAAACAAACCGTGGTTGCCCTGCTTAACTGCCTCCCCACCAACGCCACACACCCGTGAACCACACCCAGACCACTCCATTCTGCCGTTTCTTCGTTTCTTCGTTGCTTTCCCGAAAAGAACAAACCCCTCTCCTCCCGGAAGAAGTGGGCCGCCCGGCAGCAGTGTGCTGCCCACACGCGGGAGGAGGTGCTGGGAGGATCCATTCTCCAGCAGGAATGGGGGGCTGTCTTCCACTGCAGGCTGGCTTTAGGGAAATTCAAGCCCTTTCCCTCCAGCCAGAGGTTCTACCCAGAATAAGGTGTTCCCCAGCTCCATGGAGCCCTGAGATTTCAGCCGCCTCCAAGAGACCATCGGCTGTGTTCTCCGGGATCACTTTTACTGCTTTGTCTAGGTGGTGAAGCTAAGGAGCTCCCACACGGACTTTCCAAAGGACTGAGAAGGGGAAGGGAACTTAGCTGTCAGTGTTTCTCTCACGGCGCTGCCCTTTCCTGATATTCTTAAGCTCATGGCCAGGATGAGTCTTTGTTTTTGTTTTGTGTTCTGTTTGGCCACGCCAGGCCTCAGTTGAGGCACAGGGGATCCTCCATCTTCCGGGAAGCAAGGCGGATCTTTAGTTGCAGCATGTGAGATGTCGTTCCCTGACCAGGGGTCGAACCTGGGCCCCTAGCGTTGGGAGCACAGAGTCTTAGCCGCTTGACCGCCAGGGAAGTCCCCGTGTGGAATGTTTTCAAAGAGAAAGTCAGGATCTATCCCAGGGCTGCAGACAGCTCCTCGCCCCATGGGGTCCCCACCTCCAGCCTGGTGACTGTCTCGGGGTAAGAGGCGGCAGCTGCAGTCACCCATTTGTTGTTCTTCAGTGGCTCAGTCGCGTCCAGCTGTTTGTGACCCCATGGACTGCAGCACGCCAGGCTTCCCTGTCCTTCACCGGCTCTCAGAGTTGGTTCAAACTCATACCCATCACGTCAGTGATGCCATCCAACCACCTCATCCTCTGTCGTCCCCTTCTCCTCCTCCTTCAGTCTTTCCCAGCATCAGGATCTTTTCCAATGAGTTAGTTCTTCCCATCAGGTGGTCAAAGGATTGGAGCTTCAGCATCAGTCCTTCCAGTGAATATTCAGGGCTGATTTCCTTTAGGATGGACTGGTTGGATCTCCTTGCAGTCCAAAGGACTCTCGAGAGTCTTCTCCAACACCGCGGTACAAAAGCATCAATCCTTCGGCACTCAGCCTTCTTTATGGTCCAGCTCTTACATCCATACATGACTGCTGCAAGCTGATTTCCAGATTCCCCTGTTGCGAGGTCTCCTGTGACCCCTTAGTAGAAACCACCCCACCAGGATGGAGGCCGCACTCTGACCACTTCCCCTGGCCTCCTGGACCTCTGTGAATGCACCCCCAGCCTGCAGCTGCCTGAACTAACTGTCTGAACATTTCCCTTCAGGGGCCGTTGCTCACTCCTCTGTGGCCTGTCTGCTCAGTGTGTTTTGGTTTGGATTCAGTTTACTTCAGTTCAGTCGCTCAGTCGTGTCCGACTCTCCGCGACCCCATGAATCACATCACGCCAGGCCTCCCTGTCCGTCACCAACTCCCGGAGTTCACTCAAACTCATGTCCATCAAGTCGGTGATGCCATCCAGCCATCTCATTCTCTGTCGTCCCCGTCTCCTCCCGCCCCCAATCCCTCCCAGCATCAGAGTTTTTTCCAGTGAGTCAGTTCTTCGCATCAGGTGGCCAAAGTATTGGAGTTTCAGCTTTAGCATCAGTCCTTCCAATGAACACCCAGGATTGATCTCAGACCCGTCCAATTTAAGCTGCTTGAGTTAGAAAATGCACACCCAGCATGTGTAGCCTCCTGACCAGCCCTCCAGCCAGCGCTGGGCTTCGCACCTGACTTAGCTCGAAGTGCTGTGGTCAGACACCGTGACTGAGCGGCTTCAACCACAGAAATTCAGGTTCTCACAGTTTGCAGGTGATGGACAGGGAGGCCTGGCGTGCTGTGATTCATGGGGTCGCGGAGAGTCGGACACGACTGAGCGACTCAACTGAAGGGCCTCTCTCCTGGACTTGCAGACGGTTACCCTCTTCACCCAGCCACCTCTCTGTGTACATCCTGGGATCGCTTAGAGTGTCCCACTTCCCCCTTCTTGTAAGGACACCAGTCAGGTTGGATTAAGGTCCACCCAACCAGCTTCACTGTTATCTCCTTAAAGTCTCAATTTCCAAATACAGTCACATTCTGAGGTACTGGGCTGGGGTCAACACTTTAACATATGAATTTGGGGGGCACATAATTCAACCCATCGCAGCACCCCAACAGAAGTTGCTCTGCAGACCACCTTTCCATTGGTCATAACCAAGTGTGCCTGGAGTAAGTTGGAAGGGCAGCCCCCTTCCAGGGGCCAAGGGGAGGGGGTGGCAGGGGGCTCTTGGGGATTCAGCAGCCTGTGCCCCAGTGAAGGGGACCCTGCATCCTGCAAACAGAGGAACCGATCAAGCCAGGCAGGCTGCTTTGATCGTGGTGGGCAGGTGTGTGGCCGAGCAGAGTCTGCCTTCTGTCCAGGTAATTAATGAGCCACTTCAAAAGCTTGAGGCTTTCCTGCTCACATCAATTATTCAGAATGTTGCATCCAGAGGGCCCCAAACAGGAAACAGGCAGGAAGGAGATTGCTCAGTGGTTGTGATGGAGACTGACTGACTGACTTGTGAGCGGCCAGCGTCACACCGCACAGCGTCTGTGAGGCACTGTCGTGGCTCGGTGCCCCCTCTCTGCCTCCTGGTGGGGGAAGGGGGCTGGGGAGGGCAAGCTGGGGAAGGCTCGGGTTCTCAGGAAACCAGTGACAGTGTTAGTCACGCAGTCATGTCCCACTGTGTGCGACCCCATGGACTGTAGCCCTCCAGACGCCTCTCCGCATGGGATTCTCCAGGCAAGAATACCAGAGTGGATAGCCATTCTCTTCTCTGGGGGATCTTCCTGACCCAGGGATTGAACCTGGGTGCGCTGCACTGCAGACAGATTCTTTACTGAGCCACCAGGGAAGCCCAGTGAGACCAGTAACTTCTTCTGTTTTGAAGATCAGTTGTCAACCTGTATCTTTGTCAGCAGTGGCCGCGGACGCCGGAGTGAGCCCAAGTGGACAGTTGCAGTGTTCATTCTGGCGTTTGAGCTGCGAGCACCGCCTTGCCCTGCAGTGAGCCTGGGGCAGGGGGCTGGTGTGGATCTTCTCAGCCCGGGGCTGGGGTCAGGACAGGAACAGTCCCTGTCTGGGACGGATCGCAGCGTCACTTGTCCACTCCCCTGGGAGGTTAGCTCCTCACCACACGGTGAGAAGCGAGGTGGTGTGGATGCAAGGCAGGGAAGTGTGGTTTTGCTGTGTACGAATAATGCCATGAAACAGATGATTGTGAACGTTTTGGGAAAGATTACAGGATTTCCCATGGTGCTCTGCATTTGCTTATGTTTGCAATTTTCAAAAAAAAGAAACTTTGAAGTTTTTAAAAGATAGTAATAATGCCTACTGCTATGGCTATTTCTATTGCGGCCGTGATGGGAAAACAGAGGCTGGATTTACCTTTCCACAGGCAACAACCAAAGCTCAGACAGTACAGGAAACAATAGATTTAAGATTCGGCATCAGACAACAAATGGCTGATCCCTGAAAGACGGGAAACAAAAGAGATTGTTACCGAACTCAGGTTTGGCTGCTCGTGGCTCAATATTCCAGTGAGAAGCAAGTGGTTAGTAGAAGGAAAGACAGCTTTTTTGAGGAAGTCGGCAGTCCTGGGGAGGGGTGGACTCATGTCCCAAGGACCACCTTGCCCCGGCTAATCAGAGCTCTAAAGGGGAGTTTCTGGGGTGCGCAGATGGGAGGAGGGGGCTATGTGCAGAACAGCACAGTCAGCCCAAAAACTGTCTCAGAGGGGCTCATGTGTGGTCTGATCAGCGTCATCTTGGTTGTTTTAAGTACAGTTCGTCCTCAGTTCTAGGGTTGGTTTGTTCCCCTTTCCTTGAGGCTAGTTCTTGGAATTCTGGCAGCTTATGTTGTGAGTACAATCTGGTTGCCATGCAGTTAACTTCTTCCACCTGCTGGGGGGTTTCAGTATCTGCAAACAGCTCCAAGCATGGCTCAGAATACCGTCTAGAGCCCTTGAGAAAGAACTGAAGTTCCCTGACTGTTTAATGGCTGAACTATTGCTGTTCTGTCTTCCTTTAACCTTTTATTTGTTTGTGTTTTGGCTGCCCTGGGTCTGTGTTGCCTCATGCAGGACGTGTCTAGTCTCAGCGGACGGGCTTCTGTTTTGAGGCCCTGGGGCTGCTTGTCTCAGAGCACGGGCTCAAGTGTGTGGGCTCCATTACGGCGTGCAGGCTTCCCATTGTGGTGCATGGGCTTAGTTGCCCGGAAGCATGTGGGACCTTGGATCAGGGATCAAGCTTGTGTCTCCTGCTCATGTTGGAGGGTCTCCTACGGAGGTGTGGGTCAGCAGTGGCTGACCACAGGGCCGGGGGCACTCAGAAGCAGTTCTGAGAGATGCCACTTGGCATGAGCCCTCCCGGAGGTTGCCTGTTATTTTGTCTTGTTTGACTGCTTTCCTTCATCTCTGCATTTTTTTCATCTCTCAGATTTATCCTTTTTTTTTTAAGCTTTTTTCTTTTTTTTTTCCACTATCTCTCCCTCTCTGATCCTCCAGCTCCACCTGTCCTAGTGTTTCTTTTTTTTTTTCTTAATATTTATTTTTATTTATTTATTTGGCTGTACTAGGCCTTAGCTCTGGCATACGGGATCTTTAGTTGCAGCGAGTGAAATATTTAGTTACAGCGTATGCGATCTAGTTGCCTAACCAGGGATCAAAGGCCGGCTCCCTGTATTATGAGGGTGGAGTGTTAGCCACTGGACAACCAGGGAAGTCCCATCTCTGGTTAGATTTATTCTGTGGCTCAAGTTTTTCCGCAGACAAGAGGCAGGTGGAGGACATGGAAGCAGGGGCGGTCTGTCCTGGGAAGGCCCCAAAGGGCTCTGTTCTGTTATGAGATGAGCCCTCTGACTGCCAGGCTTCCTGCACCGAGAGTTTCCAGGCTCAACTCAGGGAGTGAGAACCCCAGCAGAGGCCGGAGGGGTGGTCAAGTAGAAGAAGAGGAGCTGAGAGCCGGGGGCCTGTGGCAGGTAGTGTTGGCAGGATAGAGTTCGAGAAGGGCCACCGTGGAGAGTTCAGCAGAGCTTCGATCAGCACACGTGTGGCAGGAAACTGCGAGGAGCTGGAGAGAGTCTCACTCAGAGGATTGGAGAACCAGAGTCTGGAGCTGGCTCAGGATGGGGGAAGGTGGGAAGGACCTCATCCCGCCCACCAGGCTGAATTCACGGAGCATCGCAAAGAATCCTCAGAAGGGTCTCGCTTCCATACTGAAGAATTAGCCTTGAATTAATCATAGGTCAGATCTCCACCAGTCAGTCAGTCAGTTCAGTTGCTCGGATGTGTCCAACTCTGTGACCTCATGGACTGCAGCATGCCAGGCTTCCCTGTCTGTCACCAACTCCCGGAGTTCACTCAAACTCACGTCCATCGAGTCGGTGATGCCATCCAACCATCTCATCCTGTGTCGTCCCCTTCTCCTCCTGCCTTAAATCTTTCCCAGCAGCAGAGTCTTTTCCAGAGTCGGTTCTTTACATCAGGTGGCCAGAATATTGGAGTTTCAGCATCAGTCCTTCCAATGAATATTAAGGACTGATTCCCTTGAGGATAGACTGGTTTGATCTCCTTGCAGTCCAAGGGACTCTCAAGAGTCTTCGCCAACACCGCAGTTCAAAAGCATCAATTCCTCAACGCTCAGCTTTATTTATGGTCCAACTCTCACATCCATATATGACTATTGGAAAAACCATAGCTTTGACTAGATGGACCTTTGTTGGAAAGTAATGTCTCTGCTTTTTAATATGTTGTCTAGGTTGGTCATAGCTTTTCTTCCCCCATCTCCCCCACCAAATCTTAAAACCAAAACCTGAAAGAATCAAACTGTTTCCAGGTTATTTAGCCACACCCAGAACAAAGTTCAGGAATGTCTGTAAGACTACAAAAATATCCAGCACCCATAAAGTGAAATTTGCAGTGTCTGGCATCCATTTGGAAATTCCCAGACATGCAAATGGTAGGAAAACACCACCAGTGGTGAGGAAAAAGTTCAGTTAGTCAAAACTGACCAGGGATGGATACAAATGTTAGAATCCACAGGCAAAGGTAGTAAAGAATCATTGTAACTCTATTCCACATGCTTAAAACATTAACAGAAACATGGACTTTTTATTAAGTCATTGAACTGTACACTTAAAAATGTGTAAAATGACAGATTTTATGTTATGTGCATTTTACTACAAGTAAAAATTTTAAATTTAAAACTCAAGGGCTTCCATGGTGGCTCAGCTGGTAAAGAATCTGCCTGCAAGGCGGGAGATCTGGGTTCAGTCCCGAGGTTGGGAAGATCCCCTGGAGAAGGGAAAGGCTACCCACTCCAGTATTCTGGCCTGGAGAGTCCAGTATTCCATGGACTGTATAGTCCATGGGATCTCAAAGAGACTTTTTTTTTTAAGTCACTGAACCGTACACTTAAAAATGTGTAAGATATCAGATTTTATATTATGTGCATTTTACAAGTAAAACTGTTTTAAGTTTAAAACTCAAACTTCTAGAGGTGAACAGCAGCCGGTATCTGAGACGAAACATACACAGGCTGGCATCTGGGGCAGATCGGAGGCTGCAGGAGAGAAGAGCGAGCGTGCAGAAGCAGGAGCAGAAACACCACAAAGAGAAAAAGAAGTGTCATTAAAAAAAACCGAAACAGTCTCAGTGACTATAGAACAGCTACAGACAGCCTGACACGTACATAGAGGGGATTGAGGTGAGGAGAGGGGGAACAGGGAGAATCGTTGAAGACGTGTTGATGGAAATTTGATGTCCCCAAATTCAGAGTGGTCTGTGAACTCCCGGAACCAAGAAGCTCTATGACTCCCAAGCTCAGCACACATTGGGAAAAAAACATAAACCAAAGTATGTAGTTTTCAAATTGCTCAAAACCAGGGATAAAGATAAAAATCTTAAAAGCCACCAGAAAGGGAAAAAAAGCTGCGTTACATGAAGGAATAAAGACATACATGACAGCAGATACATCTTCAGCAACAAATCAAGTGAGAAGGCAGGGGAGAGGTCTCTGAAGCGTTGAAAGGGAAGGAAAAACAGCTATTTCAAAAACAAGGCTTCTTCAGAATAGACGAGCTATGACACTTCGTCACCAGCAGACCTCTCTGTAAGAAATGTTAAACGACGTTTTTCAGGTAAAAGGAGAATGACAGCAGATGGAAAAGCCCAGAGGGCCGAGAGGCGCCGGAAATGGTGCCTAAATGAACATGCAGAGAGATTGTCTCAGTATTCAGGGCCTCCCCGGTGGCTCAGACGGTAAAAAACCTGCCTGCAATGCAGGAGACCCAGGTTCCCTCCCTAGGTCAAGACGATCCCCTAGAGAAGTGAATGGCTACCCACTCCAGTATACTTGCCTGGAGAATCCCACAGACAGAGGAGTCTGGCAGGCTACAGTCCATGGGGTTGTAAAGAGTCAGACACAACTAACGCTTTATTATTTCAATCCCTTTAAAAGTCATGGGTGTTAAACAGAAACGGTAACAGTGTACTTTCGAGTTATGACATGGGAAGGTTATGTGTAGGCTGCCAATAGCAAAGAGGCTGGGAGGAGCGGAGCAAAGAGATTCTTATCCTGTTTGTGAAGTCAGAAAACATCACTTGATTATATGTGAAGGAGATACACCATAAGCCCTAAGGCAACCACTGAAATAGCCAAATCATAGCTCATGAGCTGACATAAGATATAAAAGGGAATCATAAGAAAATTCTCAAGAGAAGGCAGAAAAAGAGGGAGGGAGTACACACCAGACAAATAAAAATAAATGGAAATAAGACAGAGCTCAACCTAGTCATATCAACAATCCCATTAAATGTAAATGGTATAAATACCCTCCAATTAAAAGGCAGAATTATCCAGTTGGATGAAACAGCAAGATGCTTGCCTCCAAGGCACACACTCAAATTATGAAGACACAAATATGTTAAAAGTAAGAGGATGAAAAGAATATACCGTGTTAACACTAATCAAAAGAAAAACAGGGTGGCTAGATTAGTACCAAAGTAGATTTCAGAACAAAGAATGCCAGGAGAGTTATGGAAGGTTATTTCATAATGACAAAAAGATCAGTTCTGTAGAAGGATATAAGAACCCTAAGTACCTAATAAAGAGCTTCAAAATACAGGCAACAAAAACACAAGAAGAAATAGAAAAGACCCACAATTATAATCAGATTATTTCTGTACCCCTCTTTCAGCAACTGGTAGAACAAGCAGACAGGAAATCAGTGGATAGAAAATTTGAACAATACCAATTAACTAACTTACCTGACATGTATAGACCTCTTGATGCTTTCTTTTCAAATGCACTTGTAATGGTTATCAGATAAACCATATTCTGGTTCATAAACCAAGTGTCAATAAATGCAGAATTATTCAAGCCATAAAAATGTGCTCCCTAACCACAAGGGAATCACATTAAGAATCAAGTAAGAGAAAGATGTCTATAAAATCCCTGACTCTTTGGAAACTGAACTATATTGTTCTTAATAATACATGGGTCAAAGAAGAAATCCATTGGGAAATTAAAAAGTGTTCAAGCTGAGTGAAAATGAAAACACAACATATCAACACTTGTAGGATACCACTAAGGCAGTTCTTCAATGAGACATTTAGAGCAGAAAATACCTCTAATAGAGGAGAAAAGGAGAAAGCCCTCAAATCAGTGACCCCAACTTCTACTCTTAGAAGCTAAAAGAAAAAGCAAATTAAACCCAAGTAAGCAGAAGAAAGGAAATAATGAAAATTACAGCAATCCATGAAATAGAAAATAGAAAGATGATAAGGAAAAAAAATGATGCAAAATCTGGTTCTTTGAGGACATCAATAAAATTGATAAACCTCTAGCCAGACTAACCCAGAAAAGAAAGAAAGGAGAATGGTGCAGTCTACCAGCAGCAGACGTGAAAGCTGGGAACAACTTCAAGCCTTTGTCAAAGACCAGATGTTCGCATGCACGTGTGTGTCCAGTGCCAAGCGCTCTGCTGTTCCATGTTCTAAATAGCTCTCTGCCTTAGACCACCGGCTCGATTCCTGCCTCTCCATAATAAGTCTCCAGATCAGGTTTTGTTAGTTTTCCAGCTCTTCTTTTTCACAAGTGTCTTGGCTATCCTCAGTATTCTGCATTTCTCTGTGAATTTAGCCATCAGATCATCATTTCCTATAAAAAAAACCTGCTGGGATTTTGACAGATCAAGCTGGGGAGAACTGACATCTGAAGACAATCTTGACAATACAGGTGTGGGAACTCACTCCTTGCAGTCAAGCCTGCCACCTCTCTCTGCAGTGTTTGACAGGGCTGCACACCTTTGGCCAGATTTATCCTGAACTGTTTCATAGTTTTTTGAAGATGTTGTAAAGGTAATTGTAAATTTATGTCTTGGTGGTTTGTTGCAACTGAGGTCAGAAAACCCAGAATTTCTCCAAAGGGTGCCATAGGTTCTGCCCATGAGGTTTTCGGCCCTGGGGGCTGCAGTGGGAGAGGTCTGAAGAGAGAAGAGAGAGGACCCTTCTGTGTCATGATTCTTTTTTTTATCTTAGTGCATCCAGCTGTCTGCTGTTTGTCCTGTTGTTTACTGTTTGGGCGAGCGCAGGGGTTGGCAGAGGTGCTTTCTCACTTTCTGGGAAGAGACCACCTGGACCCAGGGTCTCCTGGCGGACGGCCGGGCCCAGTGATGAGTGCCAGAGACAGTGGACCCAGGGCACTTCCGTGGTGTCACTTCATGACCTAGCTCCACATGGCATTTCTGTGGTTGAAAGACGAAGGATGATCGAGTTCCCGGTGGCATTTTGTCTCGATTGGTATTTAATGTGTTTGCCAAGTCTGTCCGTTTGAAGGGAGAGATGTTCAAACAGTGGCCGTGACTCAGGCCCCGGCCCTGCAACCGAGTCTGCAGGCCTCTGTGTCTCCACCAGGGGCAGGCGGTGTGTGCTGAGCGTCCCCCCCATCCCAGGAGCACAGTCAGACCGACACCAGCCGCCGTGCAGTCCAGGGTGGCGCTGCACCCCTTGGAGTCGCCGGGCAGCTGTGCGGCCACAGGAAACCGTGGGCCCACCTGGGAACTTCCTTGGCATCACTTGGGATTTAACGCGGGGCAGGGGGCGTTCCTGCTCTGACCAGGGACAGACCGAGTGGGGCCTCCTGCTTGCCTGGGGGGCAGTAATGAGCGTGCTGCGGGGGCCCGCGGTTGGCAGACGAGGGCTCCTCTTCCAATCTGCCTGCAGCACCGCCAGCCCCCACCCACCCACGTGCCCCCCGCCTGGCCGGTCCCCAAGCTTGCCCACACCCGGCGCCCGGGGCCACATCGGGCCTTGGAGCCAGGGCTGCTGACCAGATGCATCCAGGGCTCCCTCACCCACCGCGCCTCCAGAACAGGCTTCCAGAAGCTTCTTTGTGGAAGCCCTGACCTATCAGTCCCCCTCCCTTCTGGGTGTCCTGTTGAGATTTGAGGGTGGGCGTGCCTGGGCACTCACCGTGTGATAGTGGCTTTGGTCGCTTTTCACCTGTAATGCCTGAGCCGGACACGGTTGGCTGCTCTGCCCCGGCTCTCGGACACTCCTGCCTGCAGGAGGCGCGCGGGAAGCGAGGGGTGGAGGAGGTGAGCAGTTGAAGTACGCGAGCTGTTGGGACTGCGTGAGTCACAGCTGCGATGCCAGGGCGTCTATAGCCGTGACTTCGTAAAATCACGATGAGGGGCCAGATGAGGATTTCCAGCGACTTTATCCCTAGTCTCCAGAACCCGGAAGTGAGCAGGACGTCCTTCGGTAAAACTGCGGTACCCCCATTCAGTAGACCATCATTTGGTGATAAAAAGAAATGAGCTGTCAAGCCACACAAAGACGTGGAGGAACCTTAACAGCATCTGACTGAGGGAAAGACGCCAGTTTGCAAAGGCTACATGGTGTGTAATTCCAGCTATATGACGTTCTGGAAAAGGCAGAACTCTGGAGACAGTCAGAGGATCAGGAGTTGGGGGAGAGGGGAGTGACTCTGCGGACCACAGAGAATTCTTAGGGTACGGACACTCTTCTGTAGGATGCTGCCATGGTGGGTACATGATAGTATGCATTTGTCCAAACCCGCAGAATGTACAAGGGCTTCCCAGGTGGCGCTAGTGGTAAAGACTCTGCCTGCCGATGCAGGAGATGCAGAAGACCAGAGTTCCATCCCTGGGTGGGCAAGATCCCCTGGAGGAGGAAATGGCAACCCACTGCAGTACGCTTGCCTGGGAAATCCCAGGGGCAGAGGAGTTTGGTGGGCTGCAGTCCGTGGGGCCGCAGAGAGTGGGATGCGACCAAGCGCACATGCGTGCATAGCACGTACAGCGGCAAGAGGGAGCCTTCCTGTAAACTGAGGTTTCAGTGAGTGATGATGTGTCGCGGCTGCTTCACCGATCATAATGTGGCACATCAACGCGCGATGGTAACGATGGGGCTGGGGACGTGGGAGGGTCCATGAGGTCTCTCTCTCATAGCTGCCCAGTGTTCCAAAATATAAGCTCTCAATTAAGACGCAACGCCATCACGCACTCCGTCCCACGTTCTTACTTGCGGCAGAGGGGGCTTCTTAGGGAACCCCTCATCTGAAGAGGACAGAGAGGAGAAGCAGCTCTGGAACTGTCTGCAGAGTTCCGGGGGGGTGAGGACCAGATCGTGTCGCTGGCCTTGCCGTCCAGCAGGGGGACGACCCCCTCGATCCCATCAGAGCTGAGGTCCCGCAAGGAAAGGGGGGCGTCTGGAAGTGGCTGGTGGGTCGGGGAGGTGTGTGTGATCGCTGGTCAGGGACTTCAGGCAGGTGCAGACCTGGCATTTTCTCCTCCCCGCGCGGCTCTGGGGAGGCACCCGGGAGTCCCGGGCACACGAGCACAGGCAGCTTGCCTCCCAGACGGAGGTCCTGGGGCTTCATCGCCCACATGGAGGGCTTCCTGCCCCCAGCGTCCCCACTCCCTGTGGCCCCAGGTTGTTGCAGGTTCTCCTTCACACTTTCTTTTCCAAACTAACCTCCCTACCACGCTCAGCCTGCTGCCCTCTAGGCCTGCAGTCTCTTCCTCTGGGGCACCCAGCCGACACCACTGCCCAGGGGCCCATATTCTGCCATCAGGCTTGCCGGCACACCTGAGCTCTTGTTCTGTGGCCGGAGCTCCGGGTACCACTTCCAGGTCCTCCATCCATCCGCCACGCGGATGCAGACAGACCCCAAGCCCGGAAGCCCCCTGTGGAGAGCAGCAGCACCCGAGCCCTGAATCTCTCCTTGGAGATGAGCTGCCACCTCGAGATGAGAAATGACTTCCCACGGGACTGAGCTCCTACTCATCCGAGAGTGTTGGTTTGAGCAGCGGGTGTGAACTAGTACAGGGACAGCACATAAGTACCCCCGGTGACCTCTGACACCCAAGTGCAGTAGAGCCAGAAGGGACCTTCGTACTGTCTGTCTTATCCCACGTGTTCCCCAGAGAGGGCGCGTGTCTGGCCGAGGGTCGCAAGTATGGGTGTTAGTCGCTCAGTCGTGTCCAACTCTTTGCGACCCTGAGGACTGAAGCCCGCCAGGTTCCTCTGTCATGTGGCCATGACCTCCAGCACCCAGGGGTCGGGAGAGGAGGTCGGGTGGGCGAGCACGATGGGAAAAAAGAGCGGTTCTCCTTCTTCCCTGGCGGAAGTTCTCTGTTCCGGTGCAGGGGACACGGGTTCAGGCCCTGGTCGGTGCTCCCAGCACAGCCCCAGAACAAAGGCTTGTTGGAACTGTCGCGGGCTGAGCCGTCCCTGAACTCACATACTGAAGCCCCGACCCCTAGCACCTCGGATGTGACTGTATTTAGAGATGGGCCTTTAAAGAGGTGATTAGGATAAAGTGAGGTCCCTCGGGTGGGCCCTAATCCCACAGGACTGGGGTCCTGCTAAGAAGAGGAGGTCAGCACACAGACACGCACAGAGGGACGACCCTGTGAGAACACTGGGAGGAGACGGCCGTCTGCTCGCCGAGAACAGAAAAGAAATTGCCCTGCCAACACCATGATCTCAGAGTCCGTTCTCCAGGACTAGGAGAAGTTACATTCCTATCGTGTGAGCCGCCCGGACCGTGGGGGTATACTCCAGCAGCCAGAGGCGACTCACACAGAGATGGCTGGAACGGGGTCCAGGCAGAGGTCAGCTGGACCCCAGAGCATCCTGTCTTAACCCCAGGGGTGATGGAGACACACCCTAGTCCATGGGGACCTGGCCAGCCCCTTGCTCGTCTTGCATTATGAGGGTGTCTGCTCTCAGGCCGCTCATCCAGCGGGACCCTTTGGGCCACAGGTTTAATTCACACCCAGCGACAGGCCTCAGGGCTGCCCAAGGTGACCTGGTGTTTGCCCAGAGGCAGCCGCCACCCTCGTGGGCCAGGCGGGAAGTGATGAATTGCCTTCCAGGAAGAGCGCCTGGAGACCGGGGCCTCGGAAGTGAGGCGTCCCACCTTCTCTGCAAGTTCATCATTTGCTTTAAGGATTAATGTCTCAGTTGCTGCCTTTGAGTTGAAGCACTCAATAAATTCATCATGATGTGGGACACGCAGGAGCTAGGCTGAGCTGGAAGTCCCCCTGGCTGGAAGTCCCCCTGGCTCTGCCCACGTTCCGTCCAGGAGGCGGCGCTCACGCGCTCAGCTGGGAAACCCGCTGCTGGGTGGTGCCTGCCATGGGCCCTGCAGCCCGAGACGGCCTCCTGCCCTCGGCCCGGGCCGAGTGGTCCTGGTAGGTTTTCCTAAATCCCCTTCCTTCTGGGAAAAGCCAGCACAGACCGCCAGATGAGGGGGCTAATGGGGGTGGGCACCCGTGGTGGGTGGCACCGTGAACTTCATCACAGCCCCCAGACAGGAAGAGGTCCTGCAGCCTTAGGGCCCGTGGGCTGGCCACCCCCAGGCAGCCGAGGGAGAGGATGGTCTGCATCCTCGGGCAAACGCTGCGTTTTCCACCACTGACTCCCTTCTCCATCCTCACCGCGGTCCTTCCATCTCAGACAGAGAATATTTTCCACCCCTGTAGCTGCGAGTCTGTGTCAGTTGGTGGGCGAAGGTTTCTCTTAGGAAGGAAAATGCAAGTCCTGGGTTTAGGCTCACTCTCGGTCATACCTAGACCCCCGTGAGCCAGCAGGGCAGGAACCGGGCAATGTCGTTGGCGCACGTGGGTGCGTGCTCTGTCGCTCCAGTCGTGTCCAACTCTTTTGCAGCCCTATGGACTGTAGCCCACTCTGTCCACAGGATTCTCCAGGCAAGAATACCAGCCTGGGTTGCCATGCCCTCCCCCAGGGGATCTTCCCGACCCAGGGATCGAACCCACGTCTCCCACATGAAGAATCCGCAGGAGGATTGTTTACCACTGAGCCACAGGGAAGCCTAGTGTTGTTGGCACTGGTCCCGAATCAGGGACAAATTTGGGGAAGGGTGCAGCAGGGACCGGGAAGCCCACACCCTCCATCCTATGAACGGCTCCATCAAAGAGGGGAGTCCTGATCACTAGTGACGATGGACAGTCCACTGTCTCCCCGGCCGAGACTGTGTGCGCAGTTCCCTGAGCCTGTGTCCAGGGTCCCAGTGTTGTTGTTCAGTCACTTGGTCGTGTCCGACCCTCTGTGACCCCGTGGACTGCAGCACGCCAGGCTTCCCTGTCCTTCCCCATCTCCCGTAGTTTGCTCAAACTCATGTCCATCGAGTGGGTGATGCCATCCAACCACCTCATTCTCTGTCGTCCCCTTCTCCTCCCGTCCTCAATCCCTCCCAGCATCAGGGTCTTTTCCAATGAGTCGGCTCTTCACGTCAAGTGGCCAAAGTATTGGAGCTTCAGTTTCAGCATCAGTCCTTCCAGTGAATATTCAGGGTTGATGTGGGTTGATTGCCTTTAGGATTGACGGGTTGGATCTCCTTGCTGTCCAAGGGACTCTCAAGAGTCTTCTCCAGCACCACAGTTCAAAATCATCAATTCTTCAGCTCTCGGCCTTCTTTATAATCCAACTCTCACAACCATGTATGATTACTGGAGAAACCATAGCTTTAACTAGACAGACCTTTGTCAGCAAAGTAATGTCTCTGCTTTTTAATATGCTGTCCAGGGGTCCCGGTGGGTGGGCAGATCCTAAGAATGTGATGTACGGGCACCACCAGGAGGGGGCAGGCTTTACCGTCCTGCCAGATTTGGCCAAGAGGTGGCCTGGTGCTTCTGGGTCTTTGCAAGCCTGTACCTGCCAGGGAGCCTGGATTTCAAAATGTCCTGAGAATAATGCAGAAAATGCAACTCTGTGTCCTGACCCGTTCATGAGGCTGTTAATGATGCATGAAAATGGGCTGCCTTCCAAAGGCATGATTTTCTAGGGAATTCTTGGACGGTCAGCTGTACGAGACTCCCCTGTGTTCCTCTTGGCTGAAGCAGCCCTCTGCAGGGGTTCTGCAGTCTGGGGGTCCCGTGTGAGCTGCCCCACTCCCCAAACAGTGACCTCGGGCAGAGTGCATCCCAGCGAGGAGCCAGCTGCCCTCCTCCCAGGGGACAGCGGCCATGGACTCGATTTGCAATGTCAGCAAGGGTCATCCTTGTGGCCTGGTGTCCAGCAGCTCAACGGGGCAGGAGGCTTCCAGGTCCTGAGTAAATGGGGCATCTTTCCGGGCCATCGCAGACCTCATTTTCAGGAACACACGTGAAGGGGGCCGAGTGTGATTGTGGACATGGTCTGAGAGAACCCCCTGAACAAAGTAGAAGCAACAACTGAGGGCTCACTTCCCCGGAGTCATCAGGGAGGGAGGATTTTCCTTCACCTTCTAGGGCCCCCGGCTGGCTCTAGACATTAAATTGACCATGATTGAGAGGAGAAAAGCCTACAAATCTTAAGGAATCCTTACAAGGACGTGGGAGTCTTGCCGAGAGAATGAAGACCCGAAACAGTGACGGAGCAGGAAGGCTTTATTCCTTTTAGACAAAGAAACGGGGACTGTGGGGAGGAGTGACAAGATGGGGACTTCCTGGCAGTCCGGCGATTAAGACTCCGTGCTTCCAGCACAGCGGGCGTGGATTGGATCTGAGGTTGGGGAACTCAGATCCCACATGCCAGTCATAGCAAAAAAAAAATAGAATTGACAAGACCCAGGGTTTGGGGTAGGCCATGGTGAAAGCGTAACCGGGAGAGCAGAGTTTAACGAGGTTTGTTTGTGCAGATTTCTCGGCCAGCTCTGGGGAGCTTCCTGCCTCTTCTGGTTTCTGTGCCTCAGTGTCCTTGGGCTGCGGCCGTATCACACCAGGCTCCTCCTCTGTGGTCACACAACCTTCTTCCCTATGTGAGTGTCCAAAGTCCCCTCTTATAAGGACACTAGTCATTGGATTAGGGCCCACCCCGTGCCCTCATCCTAACCTGACTGCATCTGCCAAGACCCCGTTTCCAGGTAAGCGCCTGTCCACAGGGTTAGCGTGGGACACACCTCTTTAGAGGACATGCTTTTCACCCACAAGGACGCCTGACCCCAGAACCCAGGGCATGGCATCGCAGGCCTTTCCTGAAGGCTACGCCCAGGGCACTGTAGGGATGCAGCCCAGCTGGATGCCGTGGAGCACCCACCTGCCCACAGGAGGAGAAAGATAAGAGGATGGTGCTCCCGGAGCGTCTGCCCAGCGCTGTCCCTGCTGGTCAGAGGGGCTGACTCCCAGGGCCGGGCCTGAGTGGGCCACGGCCCCACTGCATCCTGTGAGGCTGGCAGGCACGTCCAGTTCCAGGAGTGCCTCCTGGCCTGAGTCCATAACAAGCTTATCTTCCCTCTCCTGCCGTGGAGTTCAGATGTGGGCTCCCAGGGGCCAGAGGAAAGCTTTTAATTCTCCATTTTCATTTTGATTGTCCGTCTAAACCGTTAGGAGGGGACTTCCCTGGTGGTCCAGTGGCTAAGACTCTGTTCCCAATGCAGGGGGCTGGGGTTCAATTTCTGATCAGGGAACTGAATCCCACATGCCGTAACTAAGAGGTCGCATCCGCAACTGAAGATCCCACGTGCAGAAGCAGAGATTGAAGCTCCTGCCTGCCGCAGCTCAGACCAGATGCAGCCAAATAAATTAATACTAAAAAAAAAAAAAAGTATTCAGAGGACAAAGCATCCCCCGAGCAGATCATTTGCACCAGAAAGACCTCGAATAAGTGCTCTCTTTCAGGTCGGTTATTCTGCCAGCTGGGGTTTCCAGGACGTTTCTCTTTTCTGGGTGGGTCCGTTCCATCCTCAAGGCTGAGAAGAGGCGGGAAAACTCAGGCGTGCCCCTCGGCCTGGGCCCCAGCGGGGTGGGGCAGGTGCAGAACCGCTGAGGCAGGATTTGCCCAGAAGTTTCCACAGCTGGAGGGACCTCAGGCTGGCAGGAGAGGTGCCTGCTCTGCACTCCGCTGGGCAGCCCAGGGAGGGGGCCGGAGCAGCCCAACAGCTGCAGAGGAGGACAGACCCCGGGCAGACCCCGCTTGGTCTAGCACAGGGTCTGCCCAGCCCCGCCCTCGGGAGGGCTCGGACAGGGTCTTGAGAACCCCGAACGTAGAGTGATGCGTGCCCAGAGGGGCCTGTTCTGAAGGAGAGACTGCAGAAGCAGGCAGAGTATCTGGGCAGGTGGCAGCTGTACAGAATGACAAATAAATGCAATGCGTGGCCTCAGTTCTGGGTGCGAGCTCTGAAGACCCTTGGGATTTATTGTGTTTCGTGTGCTAAGGAGATGCCTCTGGGGGTCAGGGTGGGGGAGGCCACCCCAGAAGGCTTCAAGTTGGGGGCTGGTCACCCAATAGACCCTCCTCTGGGCAGGGGAAGCTGGAGATTGGGGTCAGTCACCATCAGCCGGTGATTCAGTGTCGCCCCTACATAATGCAACTTCAGAGAGCAGGACTGGGGCAGGGGGGCTTTGGGGTTCTGGGGGGGCCCTGAGAGGGTGTGGAAGCTCGCCCCGTGCCACTCTTTGTCTTGTGCGTTTCTTCCATCTGGCTGTTCCTGAGTCGTGTCCTTTATAATAAACAGGTAGTTTATTATAGTAAGTAAAGCACTTTTGTGAGGTCTGTGAACCATTCTGGGCTTCCCTGGTATCTCAGCGGTAAAGAATTTGTCTGCAGTGCAGGAGACGCAGGAGACACCGGTTTGATCCCTGGAGGAGGATCCCCTGGAGGAGGGCATGGCAACCCATTCCAGTGTTCCTGCCTGGACAATCTTGTGGAAGGAGGAGCTTGGCGGGCTACAACCCACAGAGTCGCCAAGAGTCGTACATGAGTGAAGCGACTTAGCACGCATGCACGCCCATGAACCATTCTAGCGAATTACTGAACCAAATAAGGGGATCGTGTGAACCCCCAGCTCCTAGCCAGCCAGTCCGAGGTGCAGTGCGTGTGGCCTGGATGGGCGATATCAGAGTGGAGAGGGGCCGTCTGTGGGACCCTGAGGGGTCTGCAGGGACTCAGCATTGAGTTCGAGTGAAGGCTGGTGTGCGAAAGTCGGAGAACCGTTGTTGGACTGTATTTGGTGTTCTGAGAAAGCCCACAGGAACACAGTAGCTGTTTCTTGAGCACCCACTGCTTGCAGGTTTCACACGTGATCCCCTCCTGTCTCCCCAGCAGGCTTGCGAGCCGGACGCAGACACTCGGCCACACTGTGGTAGGGGCGGGGGTCCTGAGACTGGGATGCTAGGACTCAGCTCTGCCACGGGCTGGGGGCAGAGGCGGCCCAGGAGGGCGGTGTGGGGCCCTGCGGTGGCCGAGGCCCCAGGGCAGCACAGGCTGCCGGTGAGCGGAGGAATGAGTGGAGGCAGGGGGCGGCCTCGAGCCCAGGAACGGGAGCTCAGTAAGGTGACCCACGCAGGGAGAAGCTGATCGGCCTCGCCAGGCTGCTCTAGATGAGCAAGATTAGTGGCCCTGGACGGCCCCTCCATCCATGGGGGTGTGGCCACACTCCCCAACAGGCAGCAGAGCAGGTGGGCCAGGCCTGTGATGCTGATCACCTCTGCCCAGCAGGCTGCCCATCCCAGACCGCCTTTCCCCTGCATTGGAGAATCGTCTCCAGCCCTTCCTCCTCCTTCCTCCTGGGCCCACCCCCATCCCTGAAAAAGCCCGTGGCATCTCTGGACCTCAGGCTGGACAGTCAGCCCCAAGGCCTGTGGACAGCCCTGAGCGCCCCCCTTGGTCTCCAAGGGCTCAGGAGGACGTGGCCCCGGCAAGGCTGTGGCAGGGGCAAGACAGCAGAGGTGACAGCTTGGCCCAGGGCTCCCCCGACCCGCGCTTCCAGGGCCCCCTTCTGGACTCAGCCAATCTCAGAGCTGAGGTCTTGAAGGGAGAATAAAAAATAAACACTTGGCCCCTGTCCTCAATTAATGACTCGGGGCTCCTAAAACTCCTGAAATTGAGGTCACTAGGGCAGTTGGCGCCCCAGTCATCTGGGAGAGGGGGTTGGCCCCACCTCATCCTGAGCCCATAGCCACCCTGCTGGTCCAGGCCAGGGCGGAGGCCTTGGGGGGCGCTGTCCACTGTGAACTAAGGCGGGGTGACCCCTCCTGCCCTTGCCCTGGGGGGCCTCTTCCCGGCGGGCCCTCACTGCATGCTCACATGGTGCTCTCTCCTAAGGGCACTAATCCACCAGATCAGGGCTCCATCCACGTGACCTCCTGTAACCTCAATCACCTCCCAAAGGCCTCACCTCCAAACACCGTCCCCCTGGGGACAAGGGCTTCAACATGTGAATATGGGGGACAGACACGCTCAGTCTGTAACAAGAGGAAGTCACTTCTGGCTGTTGCCGGCCGGTCCCAACATTAGGGCTCCACCTCTGGGGCCTCGTTCTTTCCCCCACAGCTGCTCTGAGATGGGCACTGTGGTGGCCCCATTTTACAGATGAGGAAACCAAGGTACGGAACCATACCATGGTCCCGGGCCTCTCGGCCAGACACGGAAAGCATGGCCGTGAACCGGCCCGTCACCCTCAACCCAAGGTCCCCACTCCCCTCCTCCCCCAACTGAGAGGGGGCAGCCAGGCCACATTTCCCACCCAGCCTGTTTCTCGGCTTCTTCCAGGGAGGGGTCCTTGCCCGTTCACCACCTCCCATCGACTGCAGTCGGGCCCCTGTTTCCTCCGTGCCTCCCTCTGAGCGGAGTCGAGAACTGCAGGCCCTTGTCTGCCTGCCCTGGGGAAGCTTGGCTGGTGCCCCCGCCAGGCCGCGGGAGGGCTCCAGACAGGGCCCTCCAGCCGCCTCGCACCGGCTGCCCGCCCACCCGCTTACCTGTTTCCAGTCATTACAAACACGATTGGTCAGTCGTCCTTGAGAAGACCCCTTCCAGCAGACCCTGCGGGGACAGTTGACCCACGAGGCCCTGAGAAGCCCCCTGGGGACACCCTGCTTGCCCTGCTCCCGGGGTCGGGGGTGGGGGTTCACTGGCAGGCTCACCAGACATGCCCCTGGGTTCAGGTGTCTGCTCTGAGCTCATCATACAGAAGAGCCGCCACAGGAAACGGTCTTCTGGGGGTGACTCCGAGGCATTTGCTAGTCTTTCTGGGCCATTGTGGGGGGGCAGGGGCGGCTGCTGGGGAGCTGCTGGCTGCACTGGAGGAGAAGGGAGGGCCGGGCTGGCCCCCGGGGGGGCACCGAGGGCAGCCTGCCTGGGCTTCCTAGGGCAGCCATAACAAAGGGTCACCGACTGGGTGGCTTCAGACAGAAATGCTGGCTTTTTCCTGGTGGTCCCGTGGCTAAGATTCACCCCTCCCAATGCAGGGGCCCCAGTTCCACCCCCGGGCAGGGAACTAGATCCCACATGCTGCAAGAAGACCCAGTGCAGAAAATACTAATAATAGTAACAATTAATTCACTTACAAGAAAGTTTTGTTTTGCCCCTGCTGACCCAGCAGTCCCTCCAGCTTAGTCCACAGCCGCCCTGCGGGACCGCTCCTCAGCTGACCTCACGCTTGCCCACTCAAGCCTGCCAGCCCACCCCCTCAGTGCAGAGGTGACTGGGTCAAAGGGCATGCCAGGGAACTGCTGGGCTGAGAACAGCCCCCGTCAGTTCTCTTGATGAAGCTGAGGGCAGCAGGTCAGGGGCAAGTGATGCCAATGGAGACTGTTGTTTTTTTTTTTCTTTTTTGGCCACACCCCATGGCATTTGGGACTTCAGTTCCCTGAACAGGGATCCAACCTGGGCCCCTGCTTTGGAAGGCAGAGTCTTAACCACTGGACCACCAGGGAAGTCCCTGATGGAGATGTGGAGGCTTCAGTCAGGCTGGGTGGGAAGGACAGATGTTCTCAAATAAAGCGCCGGCCCTGCGGACCTCCCTGGTGACCCACTGGTTAAGACCTCATGCTCTCAATTCAGGGGCCCGGGTTCAACCCCTGTTCAGGGAACTAGATCCCACATGCCACAATTAAGACCCGGCACAGCCAAGCAAGTAAACACTTAAAGAAAAGAGCCAGCCCTGGCCTGAGAGTGCGTCCACAGTGAGCGGATAAACAGGGTGTGGTCTGTTCATCGGTGGACTGGGATTCAGCCTTAGACAGAAGGGGTTCTGGCAAAGGCTGCAACAGAGATGAGCCCTGAGAACACTGCTGAGTGAAAAAAAGCCAGTCCCAAACGGATAAATCCTGTACAATTCCACTTACAGGAGGCCCTTGCTGTTGTTCAGTCACTAAATCACGTCTGACTCTTTGCGACCCCATGGACTGCAGCACGCCAGGCCTCCCTGTCCATCACCAACTCCCAGAACTTGCTCAAACTCAGGTCCATTGAGTCGGTGAGCCATCCAACCATCTCATCCTCTGTCGTCCCCTCTCCTGCCTTCAATCTTTCCCAGCATCAGTCTTTTCTGATGAGTCAGCTCTTCACATCAGGTAGCCAAAGTATTGGAGCTTCAGCTTCAGCGTCAGGCCCTCCAATGAATATTCAGGGATGATTTCCATGAAATTCACAGAGACAACAGGAGGGAGGGGGCTGGGGCTGGGGGAGGGGGCTTGTTCGATGGGCAAAGTCTCGGTTATGGGTTATGCCGGATGAAAGTTTGGGAGTTCTGTTTCACAGCCACGTGAATATACTTATCACAATAGAACTAAATATTTTAAAACTGCTCAAGTGGTCAATTTTAGGTTGTATGTATTTTACCATAATTAGAAATTAAAACATGAAAGCATGAGCTTCTGGGGTGTTTCTAGATGGTGGATGGAACCGTTTCAAGGTCTCCGCAGCCTTGGCTTCTCCTCCCGTTTCTAATCGCAGAGCGGCGGGCCCCCTTTGAGCCGCGTGTCAGACTCTCCATGGGGCACCTCTCACATGTGGTGTCCAGCATGGTCGCCTGCAGCCCTGGAGAGGGTATTAGGGTCGGCGTCAACCTCCCCACCCCAGCTGCACAGAGAGGGGAGCAGCAGGGCTGGGACCTGACCGGTTTCCCCCTGGCCCCAGGGGGCTGTCCGGCCCACCCCCGGGACAGGAGCGGCCTGGCTTCCTGCTCTCACATCTGCCTCTTGCTTTTGAAATGCCACCCAGATCCCTCTTTCTGTCCCAGCTCAACACTGGCCAGGGCCAGGACCCTGGTCATATTATGGGACAGGGGGCGTGGCTCCCCCAAAGCCCTGTCCAGCTGTCCACTGTCCTCGCCCCCTCCTGAGCCAGCCCAGAGGCCCCACCAGTTGTCCACGAGAAGCCTGGGCAGGCGGCTCTGCTCCGCTGGGTGTCCTGGGCCCAGTCCCTTGGGGCAGACTGTGGCCACGGATCCCTTGACAATTCTGGCTACAGCTGAGCCTCCCAGGGGAGACTGGGAGAGACGGTCTGGGCCTGGTGGCTGTGTTCGCGGAACGGGGGTGTCACTGGACCCCAGCCCAGCACAGGCCTCAGCCCAGCGGAGATCAGGGGACTCATTGATTCCCCCCTCCCCCACCTCCTTGCTGTCCCTGCCCTGCCCGTGGGCGGCTGGCCCCGGGACCAGATGGGTGAGCGAGCGTTGGGCTGTAGCGCCGATCTGAAGTGAGTCAGCCACTTGGCAATCAGTCTTTCAGGAGTCGCTGAGTCCTTCACCTGCCCTCTGAGTTGGAAATCCACCGAGCAGGTAACTCGTCTGAGAGTCACACGAGGACGCCTGGACCCAGGGCTGGGATCCAGGGCACCAGACCGGCCCCCTCCCCCGTCCCTGCTGCCCAGGGAGCCCCCAACCCAAGCTGGCAGGGTCTCCGCTTCATTCGGCGCTCCTGTGTGTGAGCACCGTGGGGCTGCCCCCGCAGATGATGCAGCCGGGCGCTACCAGCCACAGGCGTCTGTGCTCTCACAGTCCTGGAGCCCGGAAGTCCTAAATCAGGTTCACTGGGCTGAAATCCAGGTGTGGGCAGGGCTGGTGCCTTCCTGAGCTTGGGGAGGGGGTGGGGTGTCCTTCCTGCCTCTTCCAGCTGCTGGAGCTCCTGGTGTCCCTGGGCTCGGCGGTCACGTCCCTCCAGCCTCTGCCTCATCTTCCCGTGGCCCCCTCCCCTGCATCGTCCCCTCTTCTGTCTCTAAGTACATCCGTGATTAGATGTAGGGTTTGCCCTAGTCAGTCAGTCAGTTCAGCGGCTCCGTCGTGTCTGACTCTTTGTGACCCCGTGGACTGCAGCACGCCAGGCTTCCCTGTCCTTCACCATCTCCCGGAGCTTACTCAAACTCATGTCCATCGAGTCGGTGATGCCATCCAACCATCTCATCCTGTGTCGTCCCTTTCTCCTGCCTTCAGTCTTTCCCAGCATCAGGGTCTTTTCCAATGAGTCAGTTCTTTGCATCAGGTGGCCAAAGTATTGGAGCTTCAGTTTCAGCATCAGTCCTTCCAATGAGTATTCGGACTGATTTCCTTTAGGGTTGGCTGATTGTATCTCCCTGTAGTTCAAGAGTCTTCTCCAACACCACAATTCAAAAGCATTAATTCTTCGGCGATCAGCTTTCTTTATAGTCCAACTTTCACATCCATACATGACTTCTGGGAAAACTATAACTTTGACTAGACAGAGCTTTGTTGGCAAAGTAATGTCTTGTTTTTTAATGTGCTGTCTAGGTTGGTCATAGCTTTTCTTCCACAGAGCAAGCGTCTTTTGAATTTCAGGGCTGCAGTCACCGTCTGCAGTGATTTTGGAGCCAAGAAAATAAAGTCTGTCTCTTTTTCCATCATTTCCCCACCTGTTTGCCATGAAGTGATGGGACCGGATGCCATGATCTTAGTTTTCTGAACTAGATTTAGGGTCCACACTAGAGCCAGGGTCATCCCATCTTGAGACTCTTCTTACAAATAAGGTCACATTCATAGGTTCCCCAGTTAGGGCACAGACCTGTATTTAGGGGGACACCCATCATCCTATGAAGTCTAAATTCTGGGTGTTGTCAGGGAGACCCCTGCAAGGGGCTTCCAAGGAGGGATGCTCAGGGGACATGGGGGCAGGGTGTGCTGGCTGCTGAGGCTGGCAAGTTCAGATTAGAAAGCAGTTTGAAAAACCTGTTGCTCCCTTCCCAGCCTACCGTCCACTGCATTGGTCCTAGCTTCGTTCATCTTCCTTGGGCCCCCTCCTTATGCACTCTGCCACCACCCCGTCTGCCCTGGAAACCCTCCCCTTCTGCCTGCCACACACAGGACAAGGTCCCAGGCTCCTCATCCCCAGCCTCTGCAGGGCCTGGCTGCCCCAGCCCTACTCTTTCTGGCCTTGCTCGAGCTTTGCCTTCACTCTGGAGGCTGCCCCACTCTCCCCAGCAAGGCTCCATCTGCAGTGCCCACTATTAGCTGCCAGGCTGCCCCTCTGACCTTCCGTGTCTTCATCACCTTCCCCTGGCACTGGGTCACCTGGGCACACATGCTGTCTACATGCTTCCTGGACCAGGTTGCAAACAGGTCCCTCCCAGACACTCACTCAGCAAATGTGTCCACTAAGGCATGCCTCGCCCAGCGGAGCCGGCTGCATCCAGGGGGCAGCAGGGATGGGAATGTGTCTACACGGGGCCATCACTTGGGTTTCCTACTGGGGGAAGTGGGAAGGAGATGCAGACAGACTGGCCCCCAACTTACACGCCATGTCCCCACCTGTCCTGGAGGGCTGGGTGTCCTCTCCTGGCTGAGGAGGCAAGAAAGTCCAGCCTTCCTGAAGAGCTGGTTTAGGTAGTAGTTCATCCTTCTGGCTCCTTGTCAGGGCTGCAGGCATAACGTCACAGAGACCAGGACCCAAGGGCATAGGGATGGGATCTCTGAGTTGGACAACACCTCACCAGGTTACTCAGTGAGGGACTGGCTTCCACTTTAAAGATAACAGCAGTTTTAAAACAAATAGAAAGTTATTTGATCTCTGAATCTGTAGTTCACTGTTAGTCACTCTGTTGTGTCCGACTCTTTGCGACCCATGAACTGCAGCCCACCAGGCTCCTCTGTCCATGGGATTCTCCAGGCAAGAATACTGGAGTGGGTAGCTATTTTCTTCTCCAGGGGATCTTCCTGACCCAGGGATCAAACCCAGGCCTCCTGCATGGCAGGCAGATTCTTTACCATCTGAGCCACCAGGGAAGTCCAAAAAGTTTGTGGAAAGTGTTAGTCACTCAGTCATGTCCAATTCTTTGGGACCCCATGGAATGTATAGCCCCTCTGTCCATGGAATTCTCCAGGAAGAAACACTGGGATAGGAAGAAGGGAGTTCTTCCTGACCCAGGGGTTGAACTCAGGTCTCTTGCATTGCAGGCAAATTCTTTACCACCTGAGCTTACAAGCAGTAGTTCAACAGGTCAAGCATCCCGTGGCTTGAATTAGCGTGGCCATCACCTCGCTGTCACAGAATGGCTGCTGAAGGTCCAGCCTTAGCATCCACATTCCAGTCAAGAAGGCCAAAGGAAATGTCTGATTAGCACCTATATTAGAGAAGCCAAACTTCCCTAGAATTGCCAGCAGATTTGCAGCTGCATTTCCTTGGCTAGAACTCTGCTGCACGTCCCCCAACAGTTTAAAGGGAAACTGGGAAATTAACCACTTTAGAATCTGGGGACATTGCTGCCCCAAACCACATCAGGATTACAATGAAATGGAAGAACCTGCTCATTGGCTGGGTGCTGGGCAGGCCTGGAGCCAGACATTTCCAAACCCTGTCCCCTAGAGCCCAGTGCTTGAGAGCCCCTGAGAGAAGGAGAAGATGAGCAGACCATGCTCCAGCCCCTTCCCCAGCTTAATCTGGGGGGCTCCTCCTGTTTCTGGGCCACAGCCCGAAGCCCTGCCCTTTTTAAAGGGGCTCAGGAAAGGCCATGTTTGTCTCCTTGTGGGAGAAGCAGCGTTTTCTTTGCTCTGCCGCGCCCCCTCCGGGGTGCCTGGCTCCCGAGCCACATGGAAGGCTCAAACTCCAAGTGCTCACTGGGAAAGCTGAGTGCGGGGAGCAGCCCCTGGGCTGTGCATCCTTGTGTCCACCAGTCTCCCAGGCTGGGACCAGCTTCTCTGCCCTTGGGCTCTCGGGAGGTGGCAGCTGGCCTCTCCCGGGGGCGGGGAGGGGGGAAGCGCTCAGCTGGCCTGGGTGGCAGCCCCCTGGGGACCGCACAGCAGCATGCCGCCCGCAGCCCCCAGCCTCCAAGGAGCGGCCTCCAGCCTGCAGAACCAACCCACACGCTGACGCAGCTCCGGTTTTATTTTAGGCCCAGCCTCATGCTCAGCACAGTCCAACAGACTTGAACTTTAACAAAAAAAGAAGCATGACGGGCCCAGCTTCGCCCTGCATTTACAGCTGGCCCAGCCCCCCGGCTTCCGGCCACGTGGGGTCGGATCAGCCTGAAGCCGGACAGAGGTGGGGTGTGCAAAGGGTCTCCTGGGCTGATGTCCTCTGGCAGCTGTGGGTGGCCTTCAGCCCTGGTGACCAGACCCATAGGTCTGATGGTCTGATGCTGAGGTCTGATGGCCCAGACCCGGGGGTGCTGGGCGTGTCCTCAGGGCCCCAAAGGGGAGCATGTGTGTCTGTGGAGTCGGGCCCAGCACCCTCCTCGCTCACATAGCCTCACCCTGGTCCATGCTCCTTTCCTTGGGTCCCTGGCCAGTATCCATGTCTTCCCCTGGCTCTCCAGGGCCCGAGGTCCCTGCCCGTTCTTCTCAGGCTTTCAAGCCCCCTGAGTGTTGGGCCGGGCTGCCCACCTGGCTCTTCATACAGGATTTGGAGACCTTCCACATCCGTGCTGCGGCGATGGCCCAGGCTCCCCCGCCAGTCGGCCATCCTCATAAGTGGTCCGTTCACAGCGTGTAACCCCGTGCTCAACCTCACAGACATCAGCTGGTCCAGTGGATGGAAGGATGGGTGGATGGAAAAACAGGTAGATAGGTCGATGGGAATTATATGTGGGAAGATAGAACAGGAGGACGGGCTGGGTGGATAATGCATAGGTGGACAGACAGACGGATGGAAGGATTGATGGATGGGTAACAGGAGCGAGGGAGCGTATTTGTAGGAACGGTATCGGCTTCCCTGGTGGCTCAGCTGGTAAAGAATCCGCCTACGATGAGGGAGACCTGGGTTCGATCCCTGGGTTGGGAAGATCCCCTGGAGAAGGGAGCGGCTACCCACTCCAGTATTCTGGCCTGGAGAACCCCATGGACTGTGTTATGTATTTACAGTCCATGGGGCCACACAGTCGGGCATGACTGAGCGCCTTTCACCTTCTCAGGGCTGAGGCAGCACTTTCTTGCCTTTTGTCTGGCGGCTCTGGTCTTCCCTCCAGCGTCCGCCCTGCTGCATTCAGTCTGGGGGTGGGGGGTGGGAGGGTGTGGGTTCCGCCGGCCCCCCTGCTCAGGGCCCTGGAGTCGCCCACCTGCAAGGCACCCGGCTCCCTGACCCGTGCACAGGGGCCCAGCACCCCTCCCTGCAGGTGTGAAACCTGGTGGTCTCGGCCCCGTGGGCTCCTGTACATGAACATGACGGGACCTGCCTTCCAGGTGCAGCGAGGATTCGGGGCTCCTGCCCCCCGCCCCTCAGTACAGTGCCCGGCAAATGCTGGCCCTTCTTCCTTCTCCTCAAAGAGGCAGAGCAGGAGTCCGGGCAGGGGGCCCAGCCGCCTGGGGCTCCCGTGAGAGCCCACGGGGGTCCCTGCGGTGGAGCAGCCCTCCCGCGTAACAAGCGATGAAGCAACGACACACGGAACAGAGCGGAGGAACCGTGAAGACGCGATGCTGCTGGGGAAGGCGCCCAGGGGCCACCTTCTGTATGGTTTCACGGCTGTGAGGTGTTCCAGGATGAGCAAATCCATGGAGACGGGAGGCATATAAATTAGTGATAGCCAGGGCTGCCCTCACAGCTCAGTCAGTAAAGAATCCTCCTGCAGTGCGGGAAACCCAGGTTCCATCCCTGGGTCGGGAGGATCCCATGGAGAAGGAAATGGCAACCCACTCCAGTGTTCTTGCCTGGAGAATCCCATGGACGGAGGAGCCTGGCGGGCTGCTGTCCACGGGGTCACAAAGAGTCAGACATGACTGAGCAGCTAAACCAGCCCCCCAGAGGCTGGGGGAGGGGAAGTGGGTCTGACAGCTCATGGCTGGGGGTTTACACTGGGGGCAGCGAGAACGTTCTGGAAGCAGCCGGAGGGGTGGGAGCACAGCACTGTGGGTGAACTAAATGCCACTAATTACAAAGGGGGACTTTTACTTTACGTGAATTTCACCTCAATTTTTTTTTTTAATTTTATTTACTTTTGGCTGCGCTGGGCCTCCGTTGCTCTGCAGGCTTTTTTCCGGTTGCGGGGAGCGGGGGCTGCGTTGCTTGCACGTGCAGGCTTCTCTTGTGGCGGCATCTCTTACTGCAGACCACAGGCTCTAGGGCACTTGGGCTCACTAGTTTGGGGCACGGGCTGAGTGCTGCAAGGCATGTGGGATCCTCCGGGATCAGGGGTTGAACCCGTGTCCCCTACACTGGCAGGCGGATCTTAACCACTGGACCACCAGGAAGTCCCTCAATTTTTCCTAAGGTCTACATACTCAAAAAAAAAAAAAAAAAGCAGAGGAACAGGGAGGGGCCGGGGGCTGTTGCAGAGAATCCCAGGGGTGGGGGTGCAGGGCAGGGTCCTGGGCCTCGCGTGGAGCCGGCAGGAGGCTTGAGCAGCCCCACGCATCTGTTTCTTTGGCTCCCTCGGCTTCAGGGGAGACATGAGCTATGGGGGGCCAGGGTTCTTCCCTCAAGGTCTCTGCCAGGCAGCTCACCTGTGGGGTCTGCTCTCCCGGCCACAGTGAGCCACCAGCAGCCACCCCCCTCCCCGAGAGGCATTTGGTGGCTCCACGGCTCAGCCATGGCTTTGGTGGCAGGAGACACAAGCAGGTGGCAGGGGCTGTGATACGGGCCGGACACCACCCGATCTGGGGGCCAGGGATGCCCCCTCGTGCCCCTGATGGAGCCAGCACATCTGGGGTGTTGAAAGCTCACTTTTTTGTTTTTAAGCCCAAGAGGCATGTGCCAATCACTCATGCCAACCGCAGTTTCTTTCTTTTTCTTCATCATCTCTTTCTCCGGTGAAGGGCGTGTGTGCCCAGCACTGGGGTCCTCAGAGGGCCTGTCCACGGGCTGGCCCTTTAATGAGGGGCCCGCCAGGGCAGATGATCCAGCCTGTGCTCACAGGGGCCTGGTGTCTGTTCTGTTCTGTGCTTCTCAGGAAAGCAGTTGGCCAAACACTGTGTCATTCTACAGGGGGTCGTGGTGGCTCCAAGCACAGGTCGGCACGCAAAGCTGTGCCGGAGCCAGAGAATTCCCAGAGACCTTGTGAGGACGTGACTGTGCTGGGATCCTGGGAGCAGAACTGTGTCCTCCACAAGGATGTGCAGTCCTGAACCCCTAGCCCCTCAGACGTGACTGTGTTTGGAAAGAGGGTCTCTAAAGGCATGATTATGCTGAAGCTCCAATCCTTTGGCCACCTGACTCAAAGAGCTGACTTATTGGAAAAGACCCTGATGCTGGGAAAGATTGAAGGCAGGAGGAGAAAGGGACGACAGAGGATGAGATGGTTGGATGGCATCATTGACTCAATGGACGTGAGTTTGAGCAAACACCGGAGATGGTGATGGACAGGGAGGCCTGGCGTGCTGCCGTCCACGGGGTCGCAAAGAGTCAGACACGACTTAGTTACTGAACAAGGGTGTTTCCGCCACCTGGCTGTTGTGAAAATGCTGCTGTGGACGTGGGTGTGCAGACGCCTGTTGCAGCCGCTCTTTTCCCGTCTTCGGGGGACACACCCAGGGTGGTAATCGCTGGGGCGTATGGTCATTCTGTGTTCCACGTTTTATTTATTTGGCCGCGCCGGGCCTTACTTGTGGCATGCGGACTCTTTAGTTCCAGCCTGTGGGCCCTCGTTCCTTGACTGGGACCAGACCTGGGCCCCCGGCACTGGGAGCACAGAGCCCAAGTCACTGGGCTGCCGGGAGAGTCCCTTGTGTTCCCCTTTTTTAAGGTATTTATTTATTGGCTGTGCTGGGTCTTCGCTGCTGTGGGCCCTCTCTGGTTGGGGTATGTGGGCTTCTCGTTGCAGTGACTCCTGTTGCAGCTCACGGGCTCCGGGGGGAACCAGGGCCGCCAGGGAAGCCCCTGTGTTTCACTTTTGAAGGCCCCTCCAATAGCTTTCCACAGCAGCTGCCGGTTATCCATGCCCATCGAGCACTCACTGTTTAGCGTGGGAGGTGGACTGTACGGGCGGAGGGATTGTTAGGCTGGGCCTGCCTCCCTCGTAGGGGGACTCTTCACCTCTTCTTGGGTGGGGCCCCACTTTAGAGTCTGATGAGGACGGGTGGCCCTCGCCCTTAGAAAATGCGCACAGGCCCCCAGTGTTGTCCACGACCTCAATGCAGGTTGGAAAAGGCACCCTTTGCTGGAGGGGGTCCCAGCAAGATGAGTGGACTGCAGGCTGGGCGGGGGCCCCATCCAGGGGGGACCCTCGTGCAGTGCACAATCTGCATGGCCGTCCGGGGCGGCCCTGCCTGCCGACACTCAGAAGCGTGTTCACCCCCTTATGGTCTGGAGATGTTCCTGAGAGCAGTGCCCAGGTGGAAACGTGTGTTCAGCCAACGCCAACGCAGCCTCTCACTGCCAGGCAGGGCCTCCTCACGCCCAAGTGCCGTGAGCTGTAGGGAGGAGGCCCAGGAGGGAAAGTGCTTGGAGCTCCGTGCCAGCCTCTGCCCTGGGTGTGCAAGCTCAGGATTCGGAGCGGGGCAGCCTGGCTTCCAGGGCTGCAAGACAGGGATGGGACACCCAGGTGGACAGCAGGGCCAAGGAGCCTCTCGGGTCAGTGTGGCACCAGCCAGCCAGTGAGCCAGAGTGGACGAGTCGCTTTCAGCCCCCGTGTGACGTGCAGGCCTCTGCCGAGCTCTCACCCGGTCACACCACCCAGGGGTCCTGGCCCCAGCAGGGGTGGACCAGCGTGAAGTACAGTGTCCACCACCCCTCAGGTGGGACCTCAGCCTCACGCTCATGCCTGCAGCTGTGCTCTATCCCGTGGGACCCTGGCCTGCCCAGGTCCCCACCCTCCCACTGAGTCAGGGGAAGGGGCGTCCATTCATGGGAAATCAGCCACGGGTCACCCCATTGCCTGCCCTGGCACAAGCTCGGGAGGCACTTGTGTGCATTTCCTTGGTCCTCTGGGACCCTATGAAGTCACCCACTGTTGGCCCGTTTTAGAGATGACACCGTGCCCCAAAGGGCAGCTCCCAGGGACCAGTGGAGGGGCACGGAGCTGGGACCTGGTTCCCGGACCTCAGATCATGTATCATTTTTTTTTTAACTGTGGCAAATGCAGGTAACGTGAAACTGAACGTCTTCACCGCCTTTAGGTGCCCGGTTGAGTGGCGTTGGGCGTCATTTGCACGGTCGTGCACCCATGCCCCCGTCCATCCCCGGACGCTCCATCTCCCCGGACTGACGCCCCGCCCCCAGCAGACACTCACCTTCCCTCCCTCCTTCAGCCCCGTCCCTGCCCCCCACCCCATGAATGTCGATCCTTCTGTGAGCAGATCACCCAGTGGTTTTCTTCTGGCATCTGGCTGCTTTCCCCGAGCCGAATGTGCTTGGGGTTGGTCCACGTTGCAGCAGGTGTCAGAATTTCCTTGCTTTTTAGGGCTGAGTGACATTCCTTGTATGGAGGGATCACCCTTTGTCCCTTCATCCATCCGTGGACACTTGGGCATTTTACATGATTTAGCTGTTGGGAGTCACGACACCACGAACGTTGGCACATGGGGTCTGTTCAAGTCCCTGCTTTGGGGTGCATACCCAGAAGAGGAGTTCCTGGGTTGTATGGATATTCTGTGCATTTTTGAGCAACCTCCACCCTTTCTCCACTACCCGATCCCGCGTCCCCACCAAGCTCTTTTTGGCGTGCAGTCCGGCCGTGTTCCAGGAACGTTTACTTGAGACCAGGCGATGGGAGAGACAGCAGCAGGACAAGTGTGCTGGGTCCCCAGCGTGTCTCTCTGGCCACGAACCTGGAAATGTGTGCGTGAACTTAACCTGCTCTGGTTATGCCGGGGGATTACAGCGACAGACACTGGGGTTCCCGCGTGTCCCTGGGGTGCTGAGTCCCCCGCTTTGCCGATGAGGAAGCTGAGGTTCCATCCTGGAGTCCGGTGTCCTCAGGCGCCTGGCCTGGCCCTGGGGACAGCGTGGTGCAGCCACCACCCCTGAGCCAGCAGAGTGGCCGCTGGCCCAGGAGCCAGCTCGGCGGGGCAGGTGGGTGCAGCCCAGCCCGCGGGCTCGCCCGGTGCCTCCAGACTCCCTCCTCAGGGACAGCAGGGACGCAGGAGGCCGTGAGGTGGCACAGAGGCCCCCGTAGGGCCTCCACCAGCAGCGCCACTCCTTTCAAGCCCGAGTCGACCGTAATTACACCTGTCGGTGCCGTGGGCGACGCGGCTGGAGGGCCTTTTGTAGCAACTGCCCTTCTGCGTTAAGGGCAAAACGATTCATTTAAACACACCACCTACGTCAGCCACGTTAGTATTCCCCAACCTGAGTCAGGCCCACCTGAGCCCACACCCTCCCCGGGGCCCTCGGGCTGTTCCGGGCCGGGCAGGGTCTCCCCCAGAGGAGCGGGCCTGGGTCAGCCCCTGCCCGTCCCCAGTCGGGGGGGGTGTCACCAGAGTCTCCATTGGGCACCCTCTTTGGGAGGCTTAAGGCGAGGGGTCCTGGGAGGGTGGGGGAGCCCAAACAGAGGAGGGGCCAGAGCAGCATCCCTCCCCTGGGGCAGCTGAGGCCCTGGGACATCTGGCATGCAGCTGAGGAGGGAGGTGGTTGGCACATCGCGGGGGGCGGGGCGCGGGCAGGGCTGCAGGGAGGGGCACACGGGGAAGCTGCCCCTGGAGGGGCAGGAGGGGGCAGGGGCACGGAGCTGGGATGCACGGGGTGAGATGGCTCAGGCCCCCACTGAGGTTGTTCTGGAAGCGAGGGTTCCCTCCTGCTTTATAGGAGGGGAGGGACCCAGCCCCGCCCTCTCCCAACCCCCACCCGGTGAGGGGAGGTCCTGAAATTCAGGAGCACAGGTGGCTCCTCGCCCCTGGGGTATCAACCTGTGTCCCATGAGGAAAGAGATTCCTCCTCCTCGCGCCCCGGGCCAGCACACACACCCCCCCGGGGGCGCGGATGCCTGTTCCCTAACACCCTGGAGTCGGACAGGGACGGGGACCCTTCAGCCCAAGGGCCAGGGCTCTCAGGTCACAGGGAGACACCCTTCAGCCAGCTGCCCCCAGGCCACAGAGATGGGGGGGAGCTCCATGTCCCACCTTCTGTCCTGCCCGGGGGCCCCATGTGCCTTCACCATCACCCCCAACCGCTTTGTTTCTCCCAAGGCCGCTTTGTCTAGCTGTTGTCATGGTGTGACCAATGCTCTGGACAGGAAGTGGGGAAACAGGGAGAAATGGCCTCCTCCCAGCCCGCCCCCAAGCTGCCGACCTGGGGCTCACGGAGCAGGAGGGCCGTGCTGGGTGCTGCCCTGGCCTCGGGGCAGGCCGCTGCCTTTGCCTTTAGTCATCTGCTGTGTTTGGGACTGGCTCAGGACGAACCGAGAAGTCCGATGGAAGTGGTCCCTCCCCCCGATCACGTGAGTCTCGGCAAGCAGCAGCACCACTGGGGCAGGCCCACGAGCCAACAGGTGTTTCTCAAAGGAAGTCACATGCAGGGCGGGGCATCAGGCAGCTCCAGGGTCCCCAAGCTCTGTGCCCGCCAGACGCTCCTCAGAGCATCCCCTTTGCTTGGACACTCAGCATCACTGGGCCCCTGGATGGTGGCCGAGTGGCCTGCCCTGCAGCCGGGGACCTGCTGCGGACCATCGACTCTCTCACCCTGGTCCCCACTCGGCCACAGCCTCACAGGGGGCTTTGTAGGCGGGTGGGGAACACATGCTCCAGCGTGGCACACACGGCCTCCAGACTCCAAAAGGGCTGCCGGGCCTCCTGCATGTGCGTGTGCGTTCACCTCAGCCCATGCAGTGGAGGCCTCCGCCCACCCGACACAGAGCCTCCAGGGCGTCTCAGAGCACCTTTCTGGGCTTCACCTCCCCACTTGCATTTGCGGATAAGGCATCAGGAGTGCCTGCTGCTTCCGGCTTATCAGACACACACCCCACGATGTCATCCGCACAGGACCAGTGAGGCGCTGCATGGAGAGCTGGGCTGGTCGGCTCTCTGCGGCCGTGGTGGGCAGAGTCACACCCAGCGTGGTCCTGAGGCCAGGCCATGCAGGGGGCGAGGCTGGGGGGCTGCTGGCCTACTGCCCACGGGGTTCAGTGATGTAACCGCGGCGGGTCCTCAGCTCAGCGACACCCCACTGGTGCCCACTCAGTGTGCGCTCACGTGAGGACGTGGAGTCGTCCTTCACCTGCTGGTGTGCAGGCCCCGCCCCTGCTGCACAGGGAGCTGTGAGGCCCAGCGGGGGACACGCCCTCCACGGGCGTACACAGCCGCACGCCAGCCCGAGTGGACATGGGCATGCGTCCGCGGCCCCACCACACACCTTGATGCTCAGCCAGGGCGGGGAGGAAGCCGCTGGCTCTAAGCCAGTGCTGAACGCTGGGTCCTCGGGTTCACCGGGACAAGGAAGCTGCCTGCTCCCAGCCCAGGGTCTCGCCTGCAGCATCTTTACAGGGAGTGGGGACAGGGCTGCAGGGCTGGAGCAGGCCCCCAGCAGGAGCCGCTGGACCATGGCAACCCAGGCTGCTGAGAGGGGCGCTGGGGGGCTGGAGCACCCTCTCGTCTCCCAGAGTGGTCCCAGGAGGGGTAATGCAGAGTCACCCTGGACGAGGGACGGTGCCTCGCTCCCTCCTATCTCCTGGTCCGACTGAGGTACAGCTGAGGGAATAGATGCACTCCCGAAGGCCAAGGGGGGGCTCAGGGCATCCTTGAAGGAGCACAGCAGGGGTCCGGCCGGCCTGCGTCTGAGCCCAAGCGGGGCCCTGCCTGGAGCTGGGGTAGGGGCCCGGGTCTAGAGGGATCACCTTCTAATCAGGAGGAGACAAGACTGGGGTGTGAATAAACTGTGGTTGGAGACAAGTGAGGACGTGATCACGCCCCAGCTCCTGCATGTGCTCGCAGCCCCCGCCAAGACCCGCGGGACGTGGCCTGCAGCGTCTCCCGAGGGCTGGGCAGCAGCCCCACTCAGTCAGGGGTCTGCCCGCCGGTGCCTTTTGGGTCCTGTCCCGTGTGCGTCTTTGCTGCGGCAGGGCTTTCAGGGGCCTGACTCGTGAGGCCCAGTGCAGAGCCGCGCCTGCACTGCCTTCCCCTGGGGCAGGGGGGCGGCAGGCGGCACAAACGCTGAGGGTGCGGGGCCGCCGCAGCAGCACGGTTTGGGAGCCTGAGGGCACAGGGACTCAGAGGCCCCGGAGTGCAGGATCCTGGGCCGCAGCTGGAGAGCTCGCTGAGACAGACACGCCCCTTGGGGCCCCACAGGCCGAGGCCCAGCAGCACCCGGGTCCCCAGGGTCCAGCCAGATGGAGGGACCGGCGAGGACCACGGGGGCCGTCAGGGAGCCAAGGGTCTCTGCACACGGCCTGGCACCCCAGGTCCTTGCCAGTTCCTGCATCTGGCTGGACCTGGGTGCCCCCGCCCCGTCTCCAGGGGACGCGGGTGCTGCACACGGCCAGGCACTGCCTCTGGGGGCGCCTGGTGACGTGGAATAGAGAACGCGAGAGACACGTGACCAGAAGGTGAGGAGTGGACACAGCGGTGCACACGCACACACGTACACGCTCTCGTACACGCGCATGTGGGGACGCACTTACGCTCACACAGGTGTGTGCTTGTTTCTTCTTTGTAACCAGAGGACAGTCCTCACGCCGAAGTGTTGTGGGGTTTTTTTGCATGTGCTGGTTAAGAAAGAAAAGAACCACATTTATTTTACAAGGTCGTATTCTCTTAAAGTATTATACAGGAACGTTTTTTAAGTTAGTGTTTCCTCGGGGAAGAGCACAGGAAGAGAAAAGACTTTTCTGAGGACAAACTGCTGTAGATTAGATTATGAAATTGGGTGAATGCTTCACAATTAAGTCGACATTTTTAAAACCCAAGTGATATAAATGAACATCACCACGAATGAAACTAACAGCATTAACAGATTATTTCAGGTGCCAGTTTGTGCCACCACACAGTGACACAAACCTTACTCTTCAGTAACTTATTGTTAGTGACAACACTGGTGATGTTCGCCTGAAACTGTCTAATGACAGAGATGACAGGTGACAGATGGATGCCAGGTAGATGGAGGGACAGAGGGACGAATGGACGGACAGACAGACGGGTAAGAGGGCAGGGAAATAACTCATTACCTTGCTGTTCTTCAGTCGCTAAGTCATGTCCGACTTTTTGAGACCGCTTGAACTGCAGCACGCCCAGCCTCCCTGTCCATCACCAACTCCCGGAGCTTACCCAAACCCATGTCCGTCAAGTCGGTGATGCCATCCAACCATCTCATCCTCTGTCCTCCCCGTCTCCTCCCGCCTTCAATCTTTCCCAGCATCAGAGGCTTTTCCAGTGAGTCATTTCTTCACATCAGGTGGCCACAGTATTGGAGCTTCAGTCATCAGGAACCCAGATTTTTTTAGCAGAGATAAAGAGATACAAATATAAAATCAAAGAAGGAAAACCCCGCCACTCTAAAGCTCAGCTGAAATGATCTGTAAACTCACAAAGAGCCTTGAACACGTCTCATCAGCAGGCAGGGGCAGTGTTGCAGGTCCTCAGGGTCACATGGCTGAGGCGCAGGAGTGACTTAGACACACCTCCCGAGCTCAGGTGGCACAGAGGCGCCTGGGAGGGGGAGGAGCCCAGAGCCGCCCATGGGGCCAGAAGCGGGGACGCGGGGACCAGAGGCCTCGGGGGTACGGCTGCTCCCGACGGCACGAGCTGGGACGCTCTGAGCCGCCACGCAGAGCGAGGACTACACGAGGAGAAGCGACAGGCTCCCGGCAGAAGAATCCCCGAAATGCATGTGGACGGTCCAGCCCTCAAAGAGCCGGGGCCCAGGGCCCACACTGTGGGGGTGGCTGTGCCCAGTGACCTCCTTGACAGTGTGGGCTCAAGAGAGAGACCAGCCTGGCACACTCCCCTCGTCCAGGTGTGTGGGGCAGCGGTGCCCGCAGCAGCCAGGAGCCCCGAGCAGGTGGAGGAGAGGCACTTCCTCCCCAGACCTGCTGCCCTCCTCGCTGGGGAGAAACCCCACAAACCCCTGACGCTACTCAAAACCATCCAGCTCATCAAAAGCAAGGCGGGTCTGCGCTATCACAGTCCAGAGGAGCCTAAACGCCACGTGTTGCCCTGGGTGGGACCCTGGGGCAGGAAAGGGATGCTGGGTAACAAGTAAGGAAATCTGAATTACATGTGGGCTTTAATTAGTAACAGTATATCAGTATTGGTCAACTGATGGTGACAAAGGTACCATCTTTAGATAACGTGTTTGTAACAGGGGAGACGGGGTCAGGGGCGAGGGATTCCCTGCTCTATCATCACAGTTTTTCTCTAAATCTAAAACCATTCTAAAATCAAAAGTGTGTTTAAACACAAAACATAGTAATTGCAATGGATTCAGATGTATTAAATACGTTTTTGTTAAACAGCCCTGAATTCATAGTTTTTAGAGAATAGATCGCTTTCTTTTTACATTTCGGCTGGAGTGTAGTTGATCCACAGCGTGTGTTAGCTTCAGGTGTGCTGTCAAGTGGTTTAGTTCACGTGCATACGTTCCTTTTCAGCCTCTGTTCCCATGTTGGTCGTCACGGAGTATTGAGTAGAGTTCTCAGTGCCAGGTCTCACAGTAGGTCCTTGTTGGATATCTGTCTTGTGTATAGCAGAGTGTGTGTGAGTGTGTGTGTGTGTGTGCGTGTGCAGTGGATATCTGTCTTGTGTATAGCAGTGCGCAGTGTGTGTATATGTGTGTGTGTGTGTGCAGTGGATATGTCTTGCCTGGAGAATCCCAGGGACGGGGGAGCCTGGTGGGCTTCTGTCTATGGGGTCGCACAGAGTCGGACACGACTGAAGTGACTTAGCAATAGCAATAGCAATAGCAGTGTGTGTGTGTGTGTGTGCGCGCGCGCGCAGTGGATATGTCTTGTGTATAGCAGTGTGTGTGTGTGTGCGCGCGCGCGCGCAGTGGATATCTGTCTTGTGTATAGCAGTGTGTGTGCGCGCAGTGTGCGTGTGCAGTGTGTGTGTGTGTGTGTGTGTTTAGCACAAGCTTCTGATTTCCGCCCCCAGCCCCGTGTTTCCCTGTGGTGACCGTGAGTTTGCTTTAGAGACCTGTAGTCTGTTTCTGTAGGTGATAAGTTCGTTAGTTTCATTTTTTAATTAGGTTGCACATATGAGTGCTGTCATTCGGAGCTTGGCTCTGTCTGACCTACGTAATTCCCTTAGCATGACGGTCTCTAGGTCTGCCCGAGCTGCTGCAGACGGCATTGTTTCGTTCTCTTATGGCTGAGTAACGCCCGCTGTGTGTGCCTACGCACCGCACCTTCTTGATCCATCCATCCGTCAGTGGACACGCAGGCCGCTTCCGTCGTGGCTGCTGTGAGTGCTGCTGCAGTGAGCACTGGGGGAATGTCTCTTTGGATTATGGTTTTCTCCAGGTATATCCCCTGCAGCAAGCCTGCAGGGCCACGTGATGGTTTTTAGGTTTTTAAGGACTCTTCATGCTGTTCTCCACAGTGAGAATGGGTCACCTGAAGGAACAAGTTCATTACTCAGAAAACTGGCAAACAGAAAGAGCGAAGCATGCATCTTGCCCTTCTCAAGGAAACTGTCCCTCAGGGCAGTCAAACAGTTGAGAAGGGGAAGTTTCTCTTTACAGATTATTCCAAATGATAAATGGAGAAGGAAACACCCTAAGTAGAATATCACCATTTTGCAGCCCCTGGGCAGTAAATGATCCAGGCAGTGACCGTGGGCGGCTGCTAGAAATGTTACTGACCAACTAACGGGGTGTGGATCAGGCTGACCATGTGCAAACCCATCCGTAAGTCTTAACATCCCAGAAAGCCTCGAGCCGACACACGGGGGCTCCGACGGGGGCACACAGCCCCACCTGTGACGTCCGCCTGGCACAAAGCAGACCTGAAGCGGGTCCCAGCCTCCAGCCCACAAAGGACGGACACACGGAAGACAGGCCCACGGTCAGCGAAACCACGAGCGGGGACGGCTTCCCTGCATCAGCAAGTGGACGGGAGGGAATAAACAAGGAGCGGGGGAGGCGGCAGAGTGAAAAAGGCTTCGTGGTCGCGCCAGCCGGCACAGCGTGCGGCTCGTGTTCTGCTCCTGCTCCCAGTGAAGCGGCGGTCGTCTTGGGGACATTTAGGAGACAGCTGGGCAGACCTCCAGCTGTGATGGGGTCCTTCCTGACCCGAGGGATGAGGGCTACCGTTTAGGTGTGATAGCAGTGTTGTGGCTGTGCTTTCAGCACGAGACCTTGTCTTTTCACACAGAGCTGCCCGGACTGCTCTCAGGAGGGTGAGGAGGCTGGGGCTCGTGCCAGGAGGACCTGTGAGGGTGAGGGGGCGGCTTGCAGGCACCGGAACCGCCCACCCGATTACGCTGCCACTGGCTGACGAGGCCTCGGTGATACGGAAGACCAGTCTCTGCTCTTGCTTACTCGTGGGACAACATTCCATAATAGAAACTGTAGAAATGAGCTTCCTTTTTAATTAAGAGGCTATTTCTCCGAGCAATATTTTCTTTAAAGAAATTATTGGAGTATAGTTGATTTGCACCATTGTAACAGTTCCAGGTGTACAGCAAAATGAGTCAGTTATACAGATACATGTCTCCACGCTTAAGATTCTCTTCCCACATAGGCTATTACAGAGTGTTGAGCAGAGTTCCCTGTGCTGGACAGTAGGTCCTTATTAGTGATCTAACGCATGGGCTTCCCTGGTGGCTCAGACAGTAAAGAATCCACCTGCAATGCGGGAGACCTGGGTTTGATCCACGGGTTGGGAAGATCCCCTGGAGGAGGGCCTGGCACCCCACTCCAGTATAGTACTGGGTATTTGTCAATCACCGTCTCCCAATGTATCCCTCCCCTCTTCACCCCCGGGTAAGCCTGTTTGTTTTCTACATCAGTGACTCTACTTCTATTTTCAGCAGGTTTTGAATTTAGAGGGGAAACAGCAAAAGCGCAGAGCCCCCTACCCCCTCTCTGCTCCTCACCTGCCCGTTTCTGTATTTTCAACATCTTGGTCCGACGTGGTGCAATGTTACAGTTGGCGAACCAGCACTGATGCAATACTGACACGTCATTATGAACTGACGTTTACGTTAGGTGTCCTTCTTCCCCAGTACATTCTCTGGGTTTGGACAGATGTCGCCATTGCAGTCCTGTAAGAGGAACTGTGTCATGGCTCTGAACATCCCCTGAGCTCCGCCTGTGTCTCCCTCCCTCCTCCCGAGCACTGGCAGCCCCTGATCTCTTTGTGGCCTCCACAGTCTTGGCCTCATGCAGCATGCAGCCTTTACAGACTGGCTTCCTTCACTTCGCAGGGGCCCTGAAGGTTCCTCCGCGTCTCTCAGGGCTTGAGAGCCCGTTTCTTTTTATCGCTGTGTAACAATCCACTGTCGGGAGGTACCAGTTTATTCATCCGCTCACCTACTTAAAGACTTCTTGGTTGTGTGTAAGTTTTGGCGTCTGTGAATAAAGCTGCTGTAAATGTCCACATCCAGGGTCTTGCGTGGGCAGGAATTTCAGCTTATTTGGGTGAATGCTCACCAAGGAGCCTGACTGCTGGGTCATATGGTAACAGTATGTTTAGTTTTATGAATCACTGCCAAACTGTCTGCCAAACAGCTGTTCCTTTTAGCACTTAGACCAGCAAGGAGAGTTCCTGTTGCTTCATATCTTGCCAGTATTTGCTGGTGTCAGTGTTCTGGACTTTGGCCATTCAAGTAGGTATATACTGGTATCTCATTGTTGTTTTAATTTGCATTTCCCTAATGTATGGATGTGCGAGTTGGACTATGAAGAAAGCGGATCGCCGAAGAATTGATGCTTTTGAACTGTGGTGCTGGAGAAGACTCTTGAACTGCAAGGAGATCCAACCAGTCCATTCTAAAGGAGATTGATCCTGGGTGTTCATTGGAAGGACTGATGCTAAAGCTGAAACTGCAATACTTTGGCCACCTCATGCGACGAGTTGACTCACTGGAAAAGAGTGATGCTAGGAAGGATTGGGGGCGGGAGGAGAAGGGGACGACAGAGAATGAGATGGCTGGGTGGTATCACCGACTCTGTGGACATGAGTTTGAGTGAACTCCGGGAGTTGGTGATGGACAGGGAGGCCTGGCGTGCTGTGATTCATGGGGTCGCGGAGAGTCGGACACGACTGAGCGACTGAACTGAACGGAACTGAATGACATATGATTGGAGAAGGAAATGGCAGCCCACTCCAGTGATCGTGCCTGGAGAAGCCCGTGGACTGAGGAGCCTGGCAGACTGCAGTCCGCGCCGTCGCAAGGAGTTGGACACAAGTGAGCAACTTGGCAGTGACACATGACGTTGATCGTCTGTGTGTCCTCTTTGGGGAGATGTCCGGACACTTTGCCTGGCTTTCATTTGGGTTAAGCTCTTTGTGGAGTCTGGATGCCAGTCCTTTATCTGATTCGTGTTCTGCAAAAATCCCCTCCCCATATCTGGTTTGCCTTCCCTTCACGGTGTATTTTGCAGTTTTTCGTTTTAATGAGGTCTTGTTTATCAATTCTTCTTTCATGGAGAGTGCTTTTGCTGTCTTATCTCAGAAGTCGTTGCTAAATTCAAGGTCACCTAGGTTTTCTTTTACATTATTTTCCAGAAGTTTTATCATTCTTTGCTTTACGTTTAGGTCTGTGACACGTTTGAGGTTAATTTTTGCGAAAGGTGTAAGGTAAGGTCTGTGTCTAGATTCTTCTTTTTCTGCATGTGGGTGTCCCATTGTTCCAGCACCATTGTTGAAAAGACGATCTTTTGTCCACTGAGTTGCCTTTGCTCCTTTGTCAGAGATCACTTACTGTATTTGTGTGGGTCTATTTTTGGGCTCTCTCTTCTATTCCATGGATCTATTTGTCTGTTCTTTGACCAGTACTTGATTGGTGAAGTTTTATAGTAAGACTTGAAGTCAGGCAGTGTCAGGCACCTGACTTTGTACTTCTTCAATACTGCATTAGCTATTTTGGGTCTTTTGCCTTTCCATGTAAAGTTTAGGATCAGTTTGTCAGTATTCACAAAATAACTGGCTAGGACAGAGTCAGGTCTTTGGCGGGGCGGGGGCAGGGGGGCGGCGTTCCCTTAAATATGAGCTTCCTGTCAAGGAGCACCAGACCTTGGTGAAATGTGAAAGACAATTAATATGAAAGACAAAGCCCAAAACAAATACATTGTGAAGGGAAGAAAAAGAGGAAACAGATTATGCAGGGAGAATGAGGTCGTGAAAAGATATTATTAATATGATCAGTGAGATAAAAGATATTGCATCTTTTAAGAACAAAATGCTCCTTTATAAAGTAACAGAGAACAAAAGAGCTCTTGGAATTAAAAAATATTATAGCAGATGTGAACATTGATAGATTGAAAAATAAATTGAAAAAGAATCTTCCAGAAAGAGAAAGATGTGGAAAGTTGGAGAGATAATTTAGAAGGTCCAGTGTGTGCTAAATAAAGGTACCTCAAAGAGAAAATGAAAGAAATGTTCAGGAAATAATTGAAGGAAACGTTCTAGAATGGAGGGGTGCAAGTTCTTGATGGAAAGGGATTGGTGAGTACCCAGTATGAGAGATGAAAACACACAGACCAAGGCACGTCATCAAAGTCCAGAAAACCCGGACCAAGAAAATACCTTCTCTTCTCTGGGCGGGGGTGGGGGGCAGGCTTTTTAAACGTTTTTGTCTGTTTCATCAATTTGAGGAAAGGGTATTAAAGTTTCCGACTGTGTTTGAAGAGCTGCCTGTTTCTTTCATTCATGAAACTGGGCTCCATCACACCGAGGCTGTGTTCCTACGTGCGGGAACGTTTATGACTGTTGCGTCCTCCTTGTGAATGACCTCTTGTATCATTGTGAACTACCCCTCTTTATTTCTGGAAATGCTTTTTTCCTTAAGTCTGTTTTTTCCCCAGCTTTGGTGATATATAAATTACATACCATAAAATTTCAACCTCTTGAATTACACAGCCCAGTGGATTTTAGCATATTCAGAGCTGCGCAGCCATCATCGCCTGCCTCATTGGGGAACGCTGTGTCACTCCAAAGAGGAGTCTCCTGAAAACTGAGGAGCTCGTTCCTCCAGCCCATTTGGCTACTGTGGATAATGCTGTTATGAGCTTTCGTGTACAGGTATTTGTGTGATTATGTTTTCAGTTCTCTTGGCCATATACAAGGCCTGGAGTTTCTGGATCGTATCATAAGCTCTGTGTTTAACTTTTTGAGGAATTGCCAAAACACTTTTCGAAGTGGACGAAGTCTACTTTGTGAGATATTAATGTAGCCACTCCGTCTATGGGAATTTTTTTCCACTTATTTCCTTTCAACCTGTGTTGAGTGCGCCAGCAGCATATTTGGGCCCTTCTTTTTCATGGTGTTTTTTTTTTAAACAATGTCTGCTTTTCATCTGGAGTCTTACTGCATTAATTTCTGATGCTGTTCAGCGCAGGCATAGCAGCTTGCCTTCCGTGTCCCTCCAGCTCTCCTCCCTTTCCCGCTTTCTTTTGGGTTATCTGACTGCTTTCAAAGCCCCACTTTTCTGCGTTGAGCTCCGTCGCTTTCCACCCTCTTCGGTGGTGGCTCTGGGATTGGAGTGTGCGTATCAACTGTTTCCATCCGCCCAGAATTCATAGCGTACGCCTCACATGAAGCATGAAAGCCTGACAGCCTTAGAGACTCATCTGCCCACGTTAGAAACCCCACAGAACAGTATCGTTTCTGCCTGAAACAGTCGCATCTGTTTAATAAGGATCGAATAACGCTTCGTATTTTGCCCAGGTATTTATCATTTCTGGTATCTTCAGGCCTTCTAGCGATGCAGCATCATTTCCTGCAGCTTAGAGAGCTTCCTTTACCTTTGTCTGCAGTGCAAGCCAGCTGGCAGCAGCTTCTGTTGGTTGTCATTGATTCGCAAAGGTCCTTACTGTGCCCCCATTCTTTATATTTTCAAGTGGTTACAGAATTCTAGGTTGACAGTTATTTTTTCACAGGTCTAAAATGTTGTCCCAGACTCTTGTCTCTGTAGTTTCCGATGTGAGGTCCACACAGTTCCTGTGTAAATAACGTGTCCTCCTCTGCCTGCTTTAATAAGATTTCGTGTTATCTTTGGCTTTTGGCGGATTGACTGTAACGTGCCTAGGCCTGACTTTTTATATTTATCCTTTTTGGGAATCACTGGGCTTCTTGAATCTGTACATTATTGTCCTTCACCCAGCTGGGGAACTTTTCAGCCATCATTTTTTCTCTTTCTCCCTCTTCTGGGACTCTTGACTTTCTCCCCTTCTGGGCCTCTAGGGCTCATCATCTTAGACCTTCTGATGTCGTCCCAGAAGTCCTTCACACTGTGTTCACTTTTGAAAATCTCTCTCTTCATATTGGGTAAGTTCAATTTCTGTATTGAAGTTCACTCTTCTCTGTCATGTCCGTTCTGCTGTTAAGCCCATCCAGTGTGGTCTTGCAGATTCCCTGGTGGCTCAGGCAATAAAGACACCTGGGGTGTCTGTTGCACCTGCGAAGGCGCACCACGCTGGCGACGCTGTGGCTCCTCTGCCCTGACCGCGTCGAAGGAATCCACAGCAGACCGAGAAGCAGAGCAAAACGGGGCCGGGCAGTCGCAGGGGGTGCTTCTTACTCCTTGATCGCCGGGGCGGTGCTCACAGGCTTCACCCTCCGTGCCCAGCGCTCACACCAGGACCTATCGGGGAGGGGACATCAGGGGACAGAGCCCACCTGGGTGGTGTGTCGGTGCCGGGGGCATCGGGGAGGGGGCCGGGCTGGAGGCGTGGAGCCTGAGCGCTGGAGATCAGGGGAGGTGGTTCAGGGGCAGCTCGGCCCCCCGCTCTGAGCTGGGTACGCCTTCCTCTCAGCAGTGGGCTCAGGAGAGGTGGCGGGTGGTGGGCACAGGGACCTGCAGCCCGGCTGAGCCCTTGGAGGTGCCCAGTGCGGGGGAGCTCAGGCCCCACCGGCCCACCGGACGTCGCTGGGGGCCTGTGTGCCTTCGTGCCGCGAGTGCTATCCTAGCAGGAATGGATGGGGGTCAGAGGGCACGAACAGGCTGTGATCAGCACCAGGAGCTCACGGCCGAGGGGGCTCTGATGGACGGCGTGTCGGCCAAGGTGGTCCTGGTGACCCTAGGCTCAGGGTCCCGGGAGTGGTTGTCCCTCCAAGGAACAGAGTGTCCCTCCCATTGGCCTTAGCACCTCCCCAGCCAAGCTGCCTGCCTTTTCTGGCCTCTGGACCAGAGCGGAGGAAGGAGGGAGTGCCTGGAGGAAACGATGGTGTCCGGGCGAGGGACGAGGCGGCCAAGTGTCGTGTTCCCTCCTGACTGCGCACATGGAAGGCCCGCTGGGCAGGGAGCCTGTGCTGGGCTTCAGCGTGAAGCTGGCCCCCGGCAGCTGCGGGGACGTTCACTCCAGGAAAGCAGCCCTGGCTGGCGCCCAGCTGGAGGCCCGGTCTCACCCTCCCGGCTTCCCCGAGGACACCCCTGGCTCCCTCAGGGTCCGCCCGCGTGCAGCCCCTCCCGCCGGGCGCCGTGCTCCCCCAAGCTCACCGCCAGCCTCTCTCCCCTCAGGTGAACAACGAGAACGTCGTCAAGGTCGGCCACCGGCAGGTGGTGACCATGATCCGCCAGGGAGGGAACCACCTGGTCCTCAAGGTGGTCACGGTGACCAGGAGTCTGGACCCGGATGACACCGCCCGGAAGAAAGGTGCCTGCCCCCAGAGCGGGGCGGGGGGCCGTCTCCCTGTCCCCTGGGCTCAGGAACCTGCAGGGTGCCCCATCGCTCACCCTCTTCAGGGCTCCCAGTCCCCCACTGAGAGCAGGAAACAAGTCGGAAAGGGTGCCTCAGGCCCGGCTGTGCTCAGCAGACAGATGGGGGCCTGGGGCTCGCGCTCCAAACACTTGCATTGGCCACTGCAGCAGCTCACGGCCTAGGCCCGGGGATGGCAGAGGTCCGAGGGCCCACCCCGCCTCCCCAAGAGCGGTCATAGCTGGGGGACACCGGGCCTTAGTGAGGCCTGCAGAGGGGGGCCAGGAGCAGACCAGACAAAAGGAGGCTGGAGACACATGTGAGAACTTCCAGCACTTCCCGTGACCACTGCCGGCTCCCCGTCTCGGGGCAAGGCTCCGTCTAAGTCTTCCCAGCAGATCAGGGCCCTCCTGACCCTTCTGGAAGGGCGAGCAAGAGCAGCATCCCGGGACCAGGCTCTTACCTCCATCTCTCCCACCCGACCCCCCCAGCTCCTCCACCTCCAAAGCGAGCTCCAACCACGGCCCTCACCCTGCGCTCCAAGTCCATGACCTCGGAACTGGAGGAGCTCGGTAAGTGTCGGCTCCCGTCTGCCCTGGCCCAGCGCCCCGCACGCCTGCAGGCTGGCCTCACAGAGCCCCAGCCTGTGCATGGTCCCCCCCGCTTTCCCGCTTGCCCTTCTCCCAGCCCCAGCACCCAGGAGGGTGTCAGGAAGCCTACCTGAGCGTGGTCTCCCACGCTGGCCCCCTGCGTCCCTCCTGGGCTTGGGGGAGCTTTGCCGTTGGGCCTCCTCTCTCTTGGTTCGTCTAACATTGTTTTGTTTTGAATTTTTGGGCCTCTCACTAGTGGATAAAGGTAAGCAGACCCCTGCGGTCTAGGGTGCCCGCGAGGTCTTTCCTCTCGCGCGTGGCTCGGTCCAGAAGGCCGTGGCCCCGGGGGCAGGTGCAGACAGCAGTGGGCTGGCGGGCTACAGGCCAGGGCGTGGGGCTTACTAGGGCCTTCTCGAGAGGACCACAAGGGACAGGGCTGTGTCCACTGGGCCCTGGGGCATGGCCTAGGGAGGGCGCGCAGAGCCACGTGGGCCCCGGGCCTAGCCGCTGCATGGCTCGTGACAAGGATGGTACCCGGTGCTGGAGAGCTGCCATTCTGGGGGGTCACCACAGCTCAGGGACACGTCCTTGAGGTTGCCCTGACCACACAGGAGCGGCCAGGGGCTGAAGGCTCGCTTAGCTGAGAGGGCTTGGTGGGCAGGGAAGAAGGGTAGCATCTGTGATTTGGCACAGGGCAGGTTCCAGGGGCACGAAACCAGCCCTGAGCCCGGGAGCCCACCCCCACAGGCCCAGGCTGTCTAGGGGGCGAGGTCTGAGCGCCCTTGCTGGTCTGGGACTCTCCGGGGGCTCCGACCGGGCCCCGACCTTAAGGGAGAGACCCTTGGACCCTTCTGTCCAAAAGGACACAGAGGCCTCTCCCCCTTTGTGGCTTCTCTGACACGGTCTGCCAGGGCCCAGGCCAGCCCCCGTGAGCCCTCCTTGCCCGTCGCTGCATCCTGGGGCTAGACCTGCAGCTGGGTCGATGGCCATGGTCTTCTAGAAACCAGCAGCCCTGTCATAGGGCCTCCCAGCCCCGCCCAGAGCCCCCTTCCTGCAGCCCCTTCTGGACCACACCTTGTCTGTCCAAACAAGACTCTCCAGAAACCACCCCCTGCACCCCAGGCCTGGCCCAGCCCCCCGAGAGGGACAGCGGGGTGACTGTCCATGTGAGCTTCCCTAAAGCTGGGTGGCGTTTGCCACGAGGGCTCCCCCAGGAGGACCCACAGGCGGGCCAGCTCTCAGGGGGGCTCCAGCTGCATCAGCCCAGGGCTGAGGGTCCTTCCTGAAAGCTGTCGGCGCATGACGCCCACCGCGGCGGGGGGGCAGGGGCTGTGAGAGGAGACCCCCTTGTCCTCCACAGACAGGGCAGGCTCCCAGGTCCGAGGAGAGTGGACCGCACCCCCTCACCCGCACCCCCTCACCCGCCTGCATCTGCCTCGGACCACGGGCCCCCGTGGTGGGGTGGGCGGTCGTCAGGCCCTCAGCGAGGGAGCCCGGCCTGGGCCCCAGGAATCGCTGCCCCACCCCCGCCGCCCTGGGACTCACACTGCCCTTTCTGTTTGCAAGCCTCCGTCCGGAAGAAGAAGGGTAAGGGGCGAGCCCCCCGCCCACCACCCCGTGGCCCTCACTCGGTGTCCAGAGCGTGTCGTGACCTGTATTGTCTTCTCCCTGCTCGGGGTCCTCCGGGGGAGGCCGAGCCCGGGACACGTCCCATCTCAGTGTGACGTCTGCCCCGCCTCTCCCCGTCTGTGGTTGCCCAGCGTGTCTGCGTCTCCCCGAGTCGTGTCCACATCACCGACGTGTCCCCCGTCGTCCAGTGGGGCCTGCCTGGGTCGGGGCTGGGAGGCCTTCCTGCAGGCTGGTGGTCCGGGTGCAGGCTAGCAGGGCGTCTGGCAAGCGGATCGCTGCCTGCCCTTTGCCGTGGGCAGGGACCGCTGGCCCTTAACACCCAGAAAATGCCTGCCCTCCAGGAAGCCCACTCTCCACGGGCAGGAAGACTGCCCTGGGACTGGAGGGCAGGGGTGCTGCCAGGCCACGTCACGCCCTGCCCCCGGCTGGCGGTGGCACAGAGGACCCAGCGTGCGCTCTGTGAGCAGCCACCCCGCCCCCGGCAGCCGGGCCCCCATGGACATGCTCCTTGCCAGCAGTGCCCACGGCAGGGTGATTCTCACCTGGCCGCTGGAGCCTTCCCATTGCAGGGGAAGGAGGGGACCCTCTCGCAGGCCCCGGGCGTTGCCACTGAGACACGATACAGCACGCAGATGCCTAGATGCCGGGGGCGGGGCGGTCCTTGGAGTCCGGCAGGACCTTAGCTGGGGTCTCGGGTCCGGAAGCACCAGGACGCACCTGTCTCACCCAGTCTCCTGAGGCAGGGCAGCCCCGACAGCCTCTCTCTGCAGCGGTCCTGGGCCCCCACCCCCCAACCCTGCTCGAGACTCCCAGTGGGCTTTCCAGGCTCCAACACCCTCTTGACTGTGGGGTGGATGCCCAGGGCACAGAAGTTCCCTGGAGTCACCTTACCCTCTGAACCCACTTCGGGCCAAGACCAGCTGGCATGAACTGCTGTTTCTGCCCACTGCGCCTTCCAGAAGAGGCCCCACACGTGGGCCGCGGGAGCCCCGTGGCCGTCATCGGGCTGGCGGGGAGGGCTGCCACCAGGGAGCAGCAGCTCAGACTCGGGCTGGCCCAGCCTTGGGGCACGTGTGGCCTGCCCCCACCCACCCCAGGGGCCCCAGCAGCCAAACATCCTGGGCTGCAACAGGAGGGCAGGTTCCGACATGTGGCTCACGTGGTCTGCCGGGGCTGGGGCAGAGTCGCACAGAGGACAGGCAGGACTCCTGGAGAGGGGGCCCAACCTTCCTTTGCACAGTGGAGAAGGATGAATTTGAATTTGAGCTTCGATGCCCCCATTGAGTCCCCGATAATTGCCCGAGGCCCTGCTTCACCCCCAGAGGTTGTCTTCATGACTGCTGGGGGGAGCCAGGGCCACCGTGAGGGCCACACTGGGCCGGGCCAGAGGGGAGGGACCAGCTTTACCGCTGCCTTTGGGCCTGAGGCGGCCAGAGCGCCCCGCCCCACCCCTGGCACTCCCGTACAGCCTCCCCTGGGAAGATTAAAGAGATGGGCAGCTGGCCAACAGCTGCCGCTTCACCAGGAGTGGCTGGTCTGTGCCATCTGGTGCCACCAGCACTTAGCTTCCTCAGAAACTGTGTCATGGAGGAAACCCTGCGCGTGTACCCTCTCACCCAAAGATACAGCGAGGCTGGCCGCCCCCCAAAGGGCCCGGCAGGACCCCCTGTCACAAGGAGGGACAGGCTTCCTGGACGTCCCCGAGATTACGATGCGTTTCATGAAGCGCCCACCCAAAATGCCATAGGATCTGAGAGTCCGAATGTCAGCCATGCCAGGCGTTTCCGGAGCAGCAGGGGTCGCCCTCCCGATGGTTCTGAGGTGCGGGGGTGCTGGATTCAGCCCGGAACACGGCCCCGGACAGATGGAGGCGCAGGGATGGGGCGCGTCTGCGGTGGGTGGGCGCCCATTTCCCCTGGGGGAGACTCAGCCCCCAGTGCACGGTGTCGGCCTGGCCTCGTCTTCCCCTACTTGCCCCAACTTGGGGGGTGTCATTCCACTCCTCGATTCGACACCTCCCTCCTGCAGACCAAGCCAGTGACGTCTGCTGAACAACCTGGGGCTTCCCCAGCAGGAGAGCTCAGGCATGCAGGCAGTGCGGCCTGTGCTTGGGGGTGTGCTCATGCATGCTGGCTCCGGGGTTAGGCAGGAGCACCCCACTCATGCTGTGGTCCCCAAGAGAGACGGGGCTGCCTGCAGCCTACCCCCCCATGCTTGACATCCACACCCCCAGCCAGGAAGGGTGCAGCCTGTGGACAGTGGGCCCCACGCCATATGTTTGCTTAGAAAATTAAACTACAGGGTCACTTCTCGGGTGTTTGCATCAGCTTATTCCTAGATTGTTTCTGAAGACTTCACAGTTTTCCAGCCTGTCGGCAGGGTGGCCTTTGGCCTCAGAGTGCTTCACTAAGGCCGCAGGGCTGGGCTCACTAATCTCGGCACCGACAGAGACCCAATCCCAGGCTTGTGTAAACGAAGCAGAATAATCCTCGCGAGCCTAGAGGCAGGAACAAAAACCCAGTCTCACAGCGTTCCTGAAAAGCCTCCGTGTGCCAGTAAAGAAGCCCTGCACCGCGGGTCTGAGCCGGCTTGAGACGAGGCCCGGAGGGGCCCCGGGGGACATGACCCAGGGCTGCCCTCTGCATCTGAATTGAAGAAACCACACTAACCCACCCTCACTGAGAAACAGGATAGCAGCCCCCAACACAACCCCCGCAGGACAAGATGCTCTCGTGTGTCCCGGCTCCAAAGAATGTGTAGGGGACATGGAGACCAGAGGGCAGAGGTTTACACAAAGGTCAGGACTGTCCACTTCCAAGTCACCGTGGCTCCAGCGGTACACCCCCAAAGCACCCATCCAAATGTGGTGTGTGAGCACGATGCTGACTTCTCAATCAGCCTGATCAGGCAGGCCGTTCCAGTGGCAAGCCCGGCTTTCCTCTCGGCCAGGTCTTGGCGAGCCCCCGCCCCGGTCCTGGAGTCCTGCAGCATGAAAGGTATCGGCTCCTCAGCTGTTCGGTCTGCAGGATGGGGACAGTCCCCACTACAACCAGGCTCTTGTTAAGATGAGAAACAGCATGAAGGCGCCTCGAAGTCCCACCAGGGTCGCCTTTGCCTCCCCTGCGCACACCCAGCATCTAGGGGTTTTGGGAGTGCCTGCCACATGCCTGGGACCCCAAGACCACGTTGTTCCACCAGCTCGGTCCAGGCCTGTGAGGATCCTGGCTTGTGCTCCAGCCTGCTCAGTGCAGGGTGGACCAGCCCTTGAGCCGGGCAAACCCCAGACGTGGACTTGCAGGGTTCCACAAGGGACAGGAGGCCTCAAAGACCCAGCTGTGTCACTGTCTGTCAGGAGCTCCGTCCTGCTCTGGAGCCCCTCACTGGGCTCCCCATGGCAGGCCCTGCAGGCTGCAGTCACTCGGCCTTACCCTAACGGGGGCATCCCCTCCCCTGAGGGAAGGGCAGCGTGCCTAAGCTGCACGGGCTGAAGCTGAGGCTGGGCCCAAGAAGATGGCCAGACCCGTGGATGGACATCCCCATGCGGGAGCTGGCCCTGACCCCCGCTATCCCTGGAGAAAGAGCCTTACCTCGGCAGAAACAAGGCTGGCGGCCAGCGTGAGGGGCCTCGATTCCGGGGATGGGCCGGGGGGACCTGCGGTCACCACAGGCCTGCCAAGGGGGCCACCCGAGGGGCCCGGCCCAGGCCCGAGGGCGCCGGCGCTGCAGAGGGGGCGCACTGCCGGGACGGGGGTGGGCGCAGGGCCTCGCAAGGCAGGACGGTTCCCAGCCCCAGGAACGCGGGCGGGAAGAACACGGTGACCGTGGCTGGGGGTTCCCCACCGGACACGGTGCTTCCGACTCCCAAAGGGCGGACACTTACTACGTCCCACACATCCATGCGGGAAAGGCTGGGAGAGCTGCGGGTCCCAGAGCGAGGAGGATCGGTGGGGGGTCACCCCCATGTGGCTGCCGCCTGAACCCCTCTGCCTTTCTGGGCCAGGCACGCTGGCACTGTGGGAACCTGGCCCTGGTCCAGGATGAGGTCCCGAGAAGCCAGTGTCTTGCCTGTTGGCGGTGGGCTGGCCCCAGCGGGCCCCTCTTGTTGGGGGTCTGGGGGAACTTCTCCAGGGGCTGAGCGCCTCCTGGATGGCCCCCGCTTAGGGCAGCTGCTGCAGCAGCTTAAACCAGGTACCAGGGTACCAGTCCTGGGACTCTCAACGCCGCCCTCGCAGCTTGGGGTCTGCCAAGACCCAGAAGCCTGGGCCTTTCTGACAGCACGAGCTTCGTGGGGTGTCACAGGACCCCAGAAGGGGCTAGGGTTCAGCTCGGAGAAGACCTCAAGCCGTGGACATGACGCTGGGGCTGTGAGGACAGTGCGGGGTCTCACCCGGCCCTCCTCACACTGGCTTCCCACTCCCCTTGGGCGCCTCCTGTCTCAGCAAACCAGGGTTCCCTTCCAGACACTGTTGCCTGAGTGCAGTTGCTGGGTTCCCCCCCGCAAAAAAGTTTACATTTTCAAATAATTTCTTAAACTGTAAGCATCACTAATAACTGATCCTCAACTTGCTTATACACAAGCCACTTTCTTGGGGGAAGGGGACCCCCACACACACACAGCAAGGCCCAGACTTCCACTGGCTCCTGAGTTGGGGGGCTGCCTCCACTCCCCAGCCCCACCCCTGCCTACACCCACGCTGCCCAGTCACCTCCATCCTTGGGTGATGGGTCCTGAGACCATAGGAACTGCATTTACAGAGGAGCCACACCTCTGTGCTCTTAGAAAGAAATTTACGTTGATTTAGCTCCCACCTCCCAGGATGAAAAGCACTAGTGTGAACAAAGCAATACCCTCAATTCCCAGGGCCTTGGGGGCTGTGTTGCTGTTGGGAGGCTCTCCTCTCCTGTCCACACGCGGGGCGGGGGGCCGGGTCCTGTTGGTGTCCATGCTTGTGGCTGAGACATGCATGCTCCGTACCACTTGCATGAGAAAAGCTTTCTTCAAACGCAAAAGGCAGGTGGACACCTTGCTAACAGCCCCCTGGCCCATTGTGTTTGGGGGCCTCAGTCACTGACGCCCGTCCTGACAGTCCTGTTCCCATTGCAGATAAACCCGAGGAGATCGTCCCGGCCTCCAAGCCATCCCGGGCTGCCGAGAGCGTGGCGCTGGAGTCCAGGGTGGCCACCATCAAGCAGCGGCCCACCAGTCGGTGCTTCCCCTCCGTCTCGGACATGAACGTGAGTGGTCAGGCCGGGGAGGGGCCGCAGGTGGGTGTGGGCAGACCGCGCAGTGCCGGGCCACACTCCTTGGCCTCCACACCTGGAGCCCTGATCTGAGCGCACCAGCCGGGCACCCCAGTCTGGGTCAGACCAGCAGCAGGGGACAGACCACTCACCATGGACCCGCTCCCTTGAAACTGAGGGTCCTCCCACGGGACACCTGGAGCAAAGCGAGCCTCCAGGTGGAACAAGCTGAGTCCTAGCACACACGGGGGACCCTGCCTCTCTGAGGTCTCGGGCCCCCTGAGTCCCAGGGGCAGAGTCCTGCCCGGGCAGTGGCAGAGACCACAGGCCACTGCGGCCGCCAGCGCCAGCCGAGCCCAGCAGGCTGCTTCTCTCAGGCCCCAGACACAGCCCTCTGCAGCCCTAGCCTCAAGCCTGCGGCCAGAGCTGAGCGCAGTCCGTGACACTTAAGTATTTTCTCTGACTCCGCTCCAGGCTGACTCACTCCGTTTAACCTCGCCTTAATAACACCAAACCGGCACACCTCAGGTGCAGAGACTCTGCCTGCAATGCCGGAGACCTGGGCTCGATCCCTGGGTTGGGAAAATTCCCTGGAGGGGGGCATGGCAACCCACTCCAGTACGCTTGCCTGGAGAACCGCACGGACAGAGGAGCCTGGCGGGCCGCAGCCCAGGAGGTCGCAGACAGGTGGACACGGCTGAGCGACTGACACTTGCAGTGTGTCTCACCTTTCTTAGTAACACTCCTGAGTGCTGTTGACATGCCAGTTTTCTGTAATACACCTTAACGGTAACAGGATGTTCATGCTGCCCCCCATCTCAGGCACTCTGGGGGTGACTACCCTTCCATGGTAGCCCCACACCCACCCTGTCCCAGAGACTCCAAGCCCAGCACCTGGCAACAGAGCAGCACCGGCTGGGCGGAGGTGTCCTTTGGGCTCTAATCCATCTGTGCCCCGAGTTGCCCTCCAATGCCTCCGGGTGGGGGCCGGCCAGCAGCCTCAGCTTCGCAGTCCAGAAGCGGCAGGCAGGGTGGGGGCCAGCCAGGGGATCTGCTCCCAGCACAAAGGAGGGGCGTGCCGGGCTCCTCCCAGGCGGGGGGAGAAGGGCAGCGCCTCCGCGCGTCCCACGCGCTTGTTCGCTCTGCACCGCACTCGGCAGGCCCTCCACCGCGGCTGCTGCTGTCTGCTGCCCTCGGAGGTGGACGTGGACGCTCTTTCCTCCAGGACACGCGTCCTGACCCTTCTCTCGCTCAGTCAACATCAGGCAGACCTTGGCTCCACCGAGCAGGGCCCACCAGGGTTTTGAGGGCAAGGAGGGCCCCTTTCTGGGTCCTGGATGCTCGGGTGCTCCCAGGACAGCTGGGGGAAGCCAGGTGGCAGGACTCCGAGGCCCAGGTTCCGCCCGTGTCTGCCGGCCGCAGCGGGGCTGGTCCGCCGAGTCTCACTCGGCTCTCCGGTTTGCAGTCCGTGTACGAACGCCAGGGCATCGCCGTGATGACGCCCACTGTCCCCGGGAGCCCGAAGGGCCCGTTCCTGGGCCTCCCTCGAGGTACGATGCGAAGGCAGAAGTCCATAGGTAAGCAGCACGGCCGTGCCCACAGAGATGGCCCTGGGCCCTCGGCGGGGCCCCTCAGTGACCCCACGCCTGCCCACTGGAGGGCTGGCCTCCAGCCTCACCCCAGGGAGCCCCTGACCCTCTGAAACTTCCCTACCCTCTGGAGTTCAAATCCAAGATGACTTCCGACCTCACAAGCCAAGCATCCGTGATGATGGCAGCAGGGGGAGGGTCCACAGCCCAGACGGGGGATGGCGGTGGGCAGGCAAGGCTCTGGGATCCCCTCACCCCCACCCCCGTGGTGAATGGCCGGCAAGGTGGGCCCACACCCCGTGAATGGCCACGGCCGCGTTCTGGGGTGGACTCAGTGGACACACGACTTGGGGTGAACGGGCCGGCTTCTTGCTCCCTGAGGGGACGGCACTGTGGAGGGGAGGGGACTGATGCCATCTCGTTGGCATCACATGCTTCCTACCAACTTGGTTCCGAGCGAGGTCAACTTGAACCCCTAAACCCAGGCCCTGTGTGTGACACTCCAGCCCCGCCTCTGCCACTTGAATTCCCAGAGGCCCTCCGGCCACCTGCGGACACTGGGCGTGTCCAGTACTGGGGGCTGCAGCCAGCAGCGCTGTGGCTTGTTTGAAGGGGCCACGGCAGGCAGGACCTGAGTGATGAGGGACGGCGGAGGTGGCGTCTGCGGGTCCTCAAAGCCCCCCGCCCCGAGGAGCTCGGGCACGCCACCTCCTGGCCCGGCTCTTGAACTGGTCAATAACAATCGATTTCCTCCTGTCAGACAGCAGAATCTTTCTATCAGGTTAGTGATCCTTACAGTTTGGAGTCTGTAACGTGAATGTAACGGTTCCCTCCATAAGGCGTATTCATAAATCACTCCTTGGGAGGCACACAGGGCCACGGCCACGTCCCTGCCGTGCCGGGATGCCCTCCCACGGAGAGCCGTGTGAGATTTGGAATACCCTTATCGAGCAGAAGTTTTCTTTGGGATAAGCTACCAGAGTCTGTCCTAGGAGCTTTTTTGATTTGAAGCTCTCTATTCCGTTGCCGCTTTGAAAACCCCGCATGGCCTGCCCCACTGGGAGCCACGTATGTGCCGTCTGTCCGCGTCTGTGTCCTGCTTCCCGGGTCCAGAGTGCCTCCTGTTGATGTTTTTATATCGTGAATTGTCAGCCCACCTAAAGGGCACACTGGAGCTCTGGGCCCCAACACGGCCGTCTCCCCTGCGGGTCCCCAGGACCCTCTCACCCAGCCCCACAGCCTTCATTCGGCCCAGTCGTTGAGTGGGGACCTCATGACGGACCCCCAGTCGTGCAGTCGGACCATGATGAGTGGGGACCATGGTAAGCCGCCACGCCCATCAGCCCAGCCCAGAGGGTCTCAGGACCCAAAGGGGCTGCGTTCGCTCAGGATGCTACTCCTGGGGCCCTAGTTAAGAGGGTCAGGGCTGACCAGCCATCCTCCTCGGAGCCCAGGAGCTCCGGGACACTTGGGGGGCCCCAGATAAGTCAGGCAACAAAACGGGCCCCTGTCGAGCAGATGAGGCCGGCCCAGGCCCGCACCCCCACAGGGCTCTGCCCAGGGCGCCAGGCCTGCCCGCACCCCCGCAGGACGTTGGTGCCCTGGTGCCCCCGGGCCGCAGCCCCTTCCGCCACCTGCAGCCGGTGCAGTGGCTGGTGTGCCCTTTGCTCTCGCCCCCAGTGGGCAGCTTCACAGCCTCAGTCCCAGACCCCAGAACGGGCACCCTGGCCAGGTCTGATGAAATAGAAGCCCCCTGATCCCGGCTGCCCCGTCCCCCCCGCCACCACACACACACACACACACAGACACACACGTGCAGTCCTGAGGAGTGGGACACCTTCACCACCCCGGATCACACTGCTGCCCTGGGGACCCTGGAGGGTCGCGCCCAGGGGGCGGGCGGCCCCCATGCCCACAGCCTCGTCCCCCAGGTCTGTGGACAGGAAGGCCAGGGCATTCCTCCTGGCCTCCAGCCGCTTCTCCCAAGTTGCGGGCGGCCCTGGGGAGACAGAACACCCCGCGAAGAGGAGGGCTCAACAGCACGCACTCTGGGCCTCCCGGTGCCTGTCCTGTTCCTGGCTCAGAATGGGCCACGTGACCTCTTGACATTGTGGCTTGTGTGCTGTGTTCCGTGAACAAGTGTGCATCGTGATTCCTTGTGTTTTGAGGAGACTTAGCGTGTCACAGCACCCTCAGAGCGTCACGGGGCTGTCTGTCCTCACCGTGACGTAAATCTGAACCGATCTTCTGCTTGCAGGGATAACGGAGGAGGAGCGACAGTTTCTGGCCCCGCCGATGCTCAAGTTTACCAGAAGCCTGTCCATGCCGGACACCTCCGAGGACATCCCGCCCCCGCCACAATCGGTGCCCCCGTCTCCGCCGCCACCCTCCCCCACCGCCTACAACTGCCCCAAGTCCCCGACTCCGCGCGTCTACGGGACGATCAAGCCTGCGTTCAACCAGAACCCCGCTGCCAAGGTGTCCCCGGCCGCCCGCTCCGACACGGTGGCCACCCTGGTGCGGGAGAAGGGGCTCTATCACAGGAGGGAGGTTGACCGCTACTCCCTGGACTCCGAGGACCTCTACAGTCGCGGCGCCGGCCCCCAGGCCAATTTCCGTGGCAAGAGGGGCCAAATGCCTGAAAACCCATACTCTGAGGTGGGGAAGATCGCCAGCAAAGCCGTGTACGTGCCGGCCAAGCCCGCCCGGCGGAAGGGCATGCTGGTGAAGCAGTCCAACGTGGAGGACAGCCCCGAGAAGACATGCTCCATCCCCATCCCCACCATCATTGTCAAGGAGCCCTCCACCAGCAGCAGCGGCAAGAGCAGCCAGGGCAGCAGTGTGGAGACCGACCCGCAGGCCTCGGAGCAGCCCGGCCAGCTGCGGCCGGACGACAGCCTGACCGTCAGCAGCCCCTTCGCCGCCGCCATCGCCGGGGCCGTCCGCGACCGTGAGAAGCGGCTGGAGGCCCGGAGGAACTCCCCGGCCTTCCTGTCCACGGACCTGGGGGACGAGGACGTGGGCCTCGGGCCGCCCACCCCCCGGGCCCGCCCCTCCAGGTTCCCCGAGGAGGGCGGCTTCGGCGAGGAGGATGGCACGGAGCCGCTGTCGGCACCGGCGCCCCGGGAGCCCGAGAACCACTTTGTGGGTGCAGGCGAGGCCGGAGCTCAGGGTGAGGCTGGCAGGCTGCCGAACGCCCCAGGCCAAGCCAAGGCACCGGAGAGCGGCCCCACAGCCCCCCCCCGGAGCGGCAGCGCCGCCGGCCCCGAGAACTACGTGCACCCGCTCACCGGGCGGCTGCTGGACCCCAGCTCACCGCTGGCCCTGGCGCTGTCGGCGCGGGACCGGGCCCTGAAGGAATCCCAGCAGGGCCCCAAAGGGGAGGCCCCCAAGGCCGACCTCAACAAGCCTCTCTACATCGACACCAAAATGCGGCCCAGCGGGGAAGCGGGCTTCCCTCCGGTCGGCAGGCAGAGCGGGCGGGGGCCTCTGCGGCGGCAGGAGACAGAGAACAAGTACGAGACGGACCCGGGCAAGGAGCGCAGGGACGACAAGAAGGGTGTGCTCGTCAACATCGTGGACGCGTCCCAGCAAAAGTCAGCCGGGCTGTTGATGGTCCACACGGGGGACGCGGCCAGGCCAGAGGACTTCCTGCAGGAAGAGGACGAGAAGGCCGACCCAGAAACGCAGCCAGACCATTCGCCACCCGAGGCGCCCGAAGGCGCCCCTGAAACCGAAGGTGCTTTCCCGACCCCCGCAGGCCCTGAGCCCGCGGCCGCCGCGCCCAGCAGGACCATCGTGGCGGCAGGCTCCGTGGAGGAGGCAGTGATCCTGCCGTTCCGCATCCCTCCCCCGCCTCTGGCATCCGTGGACCTGGACGAGGATTTTATTTTCACAGAGCCATTGCCTCCTCCCCTGGAATTTGCCAATAGTTTTGATATCCCCGATGACCGGGTTGCTTCTGTCCCTGCTCTCTCAGACCTGGTCAAGCAGAAAAAAAACGACACCTCCCAGTCCCCTTCCTTGAACTCCAGCCAGCCAACCAACTCCGCAGACAGTAAGAAGCCGGCTGGCCTCTCAAACTGTCTGCCCGCCTCATTCCTGCCGCCCCCCGAGAGCTTTGACGCCGTCACGGACTCCGGGATCGAGGAGGCGGACAGCCGGAGCAGCAGCGACCATCATCTCGAGACGACCAGCACCATCTCCACAGTGTCCAGCATCTCCACCCTGTCCTCCGAGGGTGGGGAGAACGCGGACACCTGCACAGTCTATGCAGACGGGCAAGCCTTTGTGGTTGACAAACCCCCAGTACCTCCCAAGCCAAAAATGAAGCCCGTAATCCACAAAGGCAACGCCCTCTACCATGACGCGCTGCTAGAGGAGGGCGTGGACAGCCTTGTGATCCCCCCGCCTGCACCCCCGCCGCCGCCTGGCGGGGCCCAGCCCGGCCCCACGAAGGTCGTCCAGCCAAGGACCTCCAGGTTGTGGGGGGACGTCTCGGAGGTCAAAAGCCCGATTCTCTCAGGCCCAAAGGCAAACGTGATTAGTGAGTTAAACTCAATCCTGCAGCAAATGAACCGAGAGAAATCTGCAAAGCCAGGGGAAGGACTGGACGCGACGCTGGGAACCAAGGCCGCTGGCCTCGCCCCCAGGTAAGTGCCCGCAACGGGCAGTCCTCGTCCAGCGCTGACCAGGAACTGCTCCGGGGAGCAGAGGCACTCCCGAAGCAGACGCCAGGAGGGCACGCCCAGAGCCGGCCGTGTAGGCCTCCTCTCTCCCGGCCTGGACTCCGGTGCCGCGGCCCCCCCACGCAGAGACAGGCCGTGAGACCCAGCCACACGAGCCATCCCCGCCGTGGCTTCCAGGGAGGAGTCCTGCTCTCTCCTCCCACGTCCTCCAGATCCGCCAGAACCCCCCAGGAGGTTTCGGGGTGGGGGGTGCGCGCCATCCAGGAGACATGTGGGCAGCCGGTGGGCAGCGTGCGATCGAGGGTGTGTCAGGGGCTCTGCTCCCCTCCCCGCTGATCTGAGGCTGGGGAGGGGCCGGTTCTGGACCCACTGCCCCGAGCGAAGACCCCAGGGCCCACCCTGAGCAGGGCACACGTCGTGGCAGAGGAGCATGCAGTCGTGCCTGCGTGGGCGCCCACGGTGTCGGGCGGAGTGTGAAGTCCTGCCTCCTTGGAGCAGGGGACGCACAGGAAGCTGGTCCCAGACCCAAGCCCTGGGGCTCCGCCAGGCCCCCACTCAAGCCTGCGCCTCCAGCCCTCATTCTCTGTGCTCGGTTTCCCTCGCCCGAAACACACACCTCTTCCCAGGTCCCCTGGGCGGCGTTCTCCTGTCCCCGCACTGGTCTTTACTCCTGGGTTTCACTGTTGGAACTAACGTACTAACAACTCTTCGTACACCCGCTGGGCAAGGCGTTTGCTTGAACACCCAAGGCCATCCATCAGCAATCCCGCAGGAGGGTGGGTCCCCAGCGCCGTGACTTCCCAGCTCTCTTTCGATGTGGGTCACACAGGTCACACGGCTGGCTCACGGCCTTCCTCGGGGTGCCGACAAGCCAGCACCCACCGAAAGCAGGCCGACCAGTGCCATTTTCGGGGGCCTCACTGGTAACTGTGGTGTCCAGAGTCCCTACAGGCCCACTTCTGGGAGCCACGTGGACACACACGTCCTAAGAGGCACCAGGAAACGTCGTGCAACAGCGCCGCTCTTTAGTTGCTAGGTTATGTGACAATACAACAATCATGATGCTTTATCTCTTTCACATTTGACAAAACCCTTCGATGTGGGTGAATAATGTTTCTAACAGCTGCTGGGGAGCAGGTGATAGTGACACTCATTTCTTGGAAGGGGCAGTGGAGACTCTGAGAGGTGGGCAGCCTGTCCACGGGCACAGGCAGCGGCGGGCAGAGCCAGGCCAGGCCGAGGGCTTCTGACCGGCACTTCCGTTGCAGTGATGTCCACGGTACAGAACATGTAGAAGGCATCTTCTCTGGGCGGCGTGGGGAGGAGGTGTGCTCTGCAGGACACTCCCCCCAGAGGCCAGGGCCTCTCTCAGGGCGTCCAGACTGCTGGCCTCCCCCGCCCCTCTCCTGGCTGGGTGAGCTGCTCAGGGCTTATGGCAGAGGGGTCTCAGCGGCAGGTATCCCTGGGGTTTGCCTGGGTGGGAGGGGCCTCAAAGCAGGGGTCAGCTGGTGGAGTCCTGATGGACTTGAAGGGTTCAGGCCCTGCCTGTGATCGACCCCACAGTCTTTTCTATTATTTATAACCTGATGCCCACACGGCATGAGCAGTCACTGACTACGCACTCCCAGATGCGGGGCCCTGGTCAGCACGGGTCCAGAGGCAGGGCCTGAACACATTCCCAGGGTGCAGACAGGAGAACCGGGGTCAGAGGGCGGAGTGCTTGGCCATGAGCCCTCAGCACAGTAGCAGACCTCCAGCCTGGGGAGCTGCCTCAGGGTTCCACTTCTCTGCTCTCTTGGAGCCATGGATCAGCCTGGAAGGAGGGTCACCCAGCTTAACGCCCGCAGGGCCCAGCTCACCAGGGCGGGGCTCTTCTGAGGCCTCTGGAGCCCCTTGAGTCCAGTTGATGCCTGGAGGTCTTCCATGCATATCTGGTACTGAGAACCTGCAGGGCAGTGCCCAGGCGTCTCTGCACGCTGCCCCCCGTCCCCAGGGCAGCAGCCGCTTCCTCCCTGCTCACTGCCAAGGGCTACAGTGAGTGGGACCAGGAAACTGAGGGGCGTGGGCTTCCGCCAGCCAGGCACCAAAGCCCAGGACCTTCCCAGCCAGGGTGCGTCTGCCTGGATGCCTCATCCCTACCTTTAAGTGCGCCTAAAAATTGAGAGCTGTGCGCCGCCCTGAGCAAAACGAGGCACCAAATTAGATGAAGGGAGTTCCTAGTGAGGGAAATGAAACGAGCTTTGCAGGGAAACGGAAAACCCTCCACGCCCTTTGAAACGATGGAGGAGCAGAGGTGCACACGCATTCCCATAGAAACGGTCTGGCCACCGCAGAGCTGCCCCACGAGCCTCTGTCCGCTGCGAGGGCAGAGACCAGGGGCAGACTTGCCCTACGTTGACCCATGGTTCCTCTGTCGCTCTGCAGTGCTGCAGCACAGGCCCGGGTCGGGGAGAAGACGCTGAGCACCCAGGCCCTTGCTCACTGGGGGCCAAGAAGAACCTGAGCCCTGAGTGTCTCTGCGGCTGCGATGAGTCCCCAGAGATCAGGGATGACGTGGGTTCTGCCACTGTCTTGATTGCAGATTCGCTGGCAGGACGGCAAGGACCGTCCGACTTGCCCTTGTGCTCCCCGCACAGCCGCGGCTTCTCCCCAGGCCTCGTCCAGACAGAAGCACCCCCTGGGGGGAGGCAGACAGGGCTTCCCTGGCCGCCCGGGCTGAGCTCCCCAGGAAGGATCTCGTCTCTGGACAGAGCGTCCACCAAGATTGAAGCAGAGCTCTGCTCAGGCCAGTGCCGCCTCTGGGGGAGTTGGCCACCCTCCGGCTCAGTGCCGGCCCATGCCCTCTTCCGAGGAGTGCCATGCTAGGGGCAGGGGGCGACCCAGGGGAGCCGGAGAGATGCCGACACCCCAAGGATGACCTCCTCGCCCGGGCGGCCCACTCTCGGAGCCCTTTGGTACTCCAGACACACGGGTGCACGCCCCTCGCCTCAGGGCACGGGATGAGTTCCTCCAAGTCACAGAGCTGAGAAGCCAGAGGGACGACACTCAACCTTTGGCCCCGGAGCCACAGCCCAGCCCCGTGACCTCCCGAGGGGCTCACTGCAGGTCCACAGTCGAGGTGGCCTGGGCCCTCAGGAGCTGATCACCCCGTGTGTGCCAAGCACCATGCCAGGCCCCAGGACTGCTCGCTGAACAAGGAAACATCCAAGGTCTCTGCCCCTTTGAAGAGCTCCATTCTCAAGGGGGAGCGGACATGAAGTGACAAGACAAACCCAAAGCGCACGGCACTAACTACAGAGGGTGAAGCCGTCCTAACGGGCCACGACCACGGGCAGGGTGGAGTGACCCTTCTCAAGGAAGTGGCATCTGAACCACCTGAGGTACAGCCGGGCGAAAACCCAGGAGCAGAGCATCCAGGCGCTGGGACCAGCGAGCGTGAAGCCGGGGGCCAGAAGGCGTCCTCCACCCGCAAGAAACTGGCCAGCGCAGAGGGAGGGGCTGCGTGGTGGGTCTCGGAGCACCTCACGTGCCGACGGGGAGGGCTGTGTCTGAGTGGTGGCAGCCCTCGAGGACTTAAGCAAAGGCTTGGCACGACCTGACGTTTTGTTTCATGAAGCTGACCCAGCAGCTATTTATTTGGTCAGCGGGTCACGGTGACGCAGGGAAACCCAGGAGCAGACCCGTGTGCAGTCCCTCTGGAGACCCCAGGGAGATGGGCGTTTGACACGTGCGCTTTGACCTGAAACAAAGGGGCTCCAGCCAGGAGACCATCCTTTTTTTAAAGCAAGACAGCTCTGCTTTGTCCGCACTCCCACAGGAGCGGAAGGTCAGTGTGGGTTTGGCTTTCGTTCTCTGTCCATTGGGAGGAGGCTCAGAGCCGTGAGTGGATGCTTGCAGGGGACCCCACTGGCTTCCATCCAGGAGTCCCTCTGGATCCCCTCACTCTTCCGGGTCCTCCGGAGGAACCTGGGATGGGCCATCACCTCCTGGAGGCGCCGATGTAGCTCCAGGTCCCCCGGCGGAGGTGGGGTTCGGGCTGCCTGTCGGGGCAGCACTGCCCAGTTCCCAGGGGGTGCCCGCCTTGAGCACCCACACTCACTGCCTGGCCCGGCCGGCGCCTCCCGCTCCTCACTGGGCTCTCAGCAGTATCATCCTGAGAGCCTCTTGGTTTTAAAATAAATCAATTTGGGTTGTTAAAAAATTATCTCTGGCCAGCTGGTCCCAGAGCACAGACTTCGGAACTGACTCGATAATGAAAGCCGCTTAATGGCCCTTTCATCACCTCAGCGCCGTCACAGAGGTTTTATCATTTCACGGCAGCAATTGAAATGTTAAGGGAGTGTCAGTGACTGAAATTGTGGGTAATTAGGTGAACGCATGCTGCCGTGTTTCCTCATACATGGTACGTAGAGAGGCTGTTCTGGTCCGGCTGCAGCATCTTATCCTTCAAGTGCCATCCGCAATCCAGCCTGGATGCCAGGACCCCTCAGCCTACATGTGTCGGGGGGTGGCCACTGCCCCCTGAAGACCGGGTGCCTTCTCAACCTGCTCAGGTGTGTCGGAGGGGCTGCTGAACCCGAGGCAGCCTTGCGGCCCCCACGTCCGGCTCCGTCTGCCTGCCTGGCCAAGTCGCGTGACTTCCTGACCTGGGCCGCCAGCTGCCCACATCCATACCCCAGTTCACTCCACAGTTTTCAGTTGGACCCCCATGCAGGCCAAACCCAGGACACAGACCCGCCGGGGCCCTCCTGGCCACCTTCCTGGTCCTTTTAGTGCCCAACCTTTAGAAATGTTAATAAAGACAGAACTTAGACCAGTTTGGAAATAAGCGCCGTTTTACACACACGACAGGGATTATTCAGCCAAACTTGATAGTAACCACACAGGACACAGGGGGCCAGCGGAGCACGCTGCGGGGTGGCTGTGCGGAGAGGGCTCAGAACTCCAAGACCACCTCGCTGGGCAGACTCCGGCCCACAGCCAGTCACTGTCCAGGGGCCGAACCGCATCTGTAACCACAATAAAAAGGCCCCTTGAGCACTGGCTTCCCCTTCCCCAGCCAACTCGTGCTGACTGATAAAATAACAGCGCATCTCTGAGTGTGTCATTAACTCTTGATGTCTGTTTTAATCCTCATGTTTCCATATGGATTGGACTGAAGAGGCAGGATAGAGAGTAATAATCCAAGAGAGGGCGTGTGTGCGCGAGCGTGTGTGTCTCTGTTTCTAAATCGGGGCAACAGATTCTTGTGTGTTCCACCCGGGAACCCAGTGGTTGCTTAGCAACGAAACGGTCTCCGCAACCAGGAGATCCAGTGAATAATACCCGTCTGATTAATGGAGAGTAAATCAAGCCACTGAGGAGGAGGGCAGGGTGGACCAGCCCTGGGCAACCTCCAAGCAGCACCTCCAACGCTCTGGTTCCTCTTTTCAGTAGCGACGTCCCATGGGGCCGTGGGCAGGCCGCAAGCACAGAGCCAGATCTGACGCCCCCTTTATTAGCTGCCGGCCTCTCAACCCTCAGTGCAGACTTGATGCAAAGTACGGCCTCCCTGAGCAGGCGTGCAGATCGCTGCCTCCTAGGCTGCGGAAGACAGAGGGCAGCTGGGAGCCCAGGTCTGGGCACCAGCGGGGAGCTGGCTCCTGGGCCTGCTCGGGGAGGCCGACATCCCCCTCTCAGCACCCTCCTGGTCTGTCTGTGCTCACACCCCCGGCCATGCCGGGCAGACGTGTGAGCTTCCCCCGCTGAACACGCAGAGTCAGGCCCCTCTGACGTTCTCCTCCAGGCATCCGTGTGCACTGCCCACCCCGCTCTGCAGCCAGAGGGGGTCCAGCGTCCAGGCCTCCGCTTTCATGTCATCCATCGAGAGAAGCTGCTTTTTTTTAATTGTCGTTAATTTTGCAGTGTTGTCTCAACCCATTCCCTCTTGTCGTTTCCATCTGCTCCCGTGATGGGTGGCAACAGAAGAGGGTCGTGCTGAACAGACGTAAGTGCCACGTGCAGAGCCCCCTTCTTTCTGGCGTGCTGTCCTGTCCCTCGGTCTCACTGCCCACCCGTGGGTCTGTTTCTGACCACGCACACAGCTGCCTGCAGAGCTTTCTTTTTAAAGAGCATCCCAGCTACCTGGGAACCGCTGGGGTGTTCCCCAAGGGAGGGTGGTGCTCACGCCCACCCTCTGGCTCAGAGAGACCCACGGGTAAGTGCGGCCTGGGTCTAAAGAGCTGCTGTCATCGTGTGCCTCCTGGAGAAGGGAATGGCAACCCACTCCAGTGTTCTTGCCTGGAGAATCCCAGGGACGGGGGAGCCTGGTGGGCTGTCATCTGTGGGGTCGTGCAGAGTTGGACAGGACTGAAGCAGCTTAGCAGCAGCAGCACTTCACAAAGCCAGCAAGCAAGGCCACCCTGGCAGATGGACCTGGTCAGGGCCATGGGCGCAGGAGGCACAGTGTGTGCCTGTGAGATGCTCGCCCACTGCACAGAAGGCCCTCTGTGCCCAGAAGAGCCCTCTGGGTAGAGCTGCTCCACCCCGCTCAGACATCCCCCCGGCTGCCTGGCTGCTGTGTCAGAGGTCAGAGTGGTTCCAGTGAGCCTTACCCCGGGAGAGGGGAGACAGGCCCCCTCAGTGGGACCTGCAGTGCATCTTCCAGTCCGACCTGGGCCCCAGAATCTGCAGGTTTCTTAACTCCTTGCCGTGAGCACGGCACACCTCTCTCCCCATGACTGGTGTCTGGGCTGGGGGCTGAGGGGCCTCCTGCTCCCTGCCTGTGATGCCCTGGACCAGCAGGGCTCCCATTTCTTCATTCTGAGTAGGGGGGTCATCCTCAGAGGCCCCCTGGGGTCGCCCTGACCTGCTGGCGCGCAGTACACCAGTGCAGCCAGTAACAGAGGCCCCTGGAGGCTCTCGACAGGGTCTCCTGTGTGCAGCATCCAGCCCTGGAGCCCCTGGCCCTCCAGGAAACCGCATGAGGCCGCGGGGGTGGATGGGGGTCCCAGCCGCAGGCATCGCCCGGGCCACGGAAATGCTTCTCCCGAGAACAGGATCAAAGCCCGAGTCCGCCACAGGCCCCTCCTTCAGACCACGTGTGGGTTCCATGCTTGACACAGCACCCAGTGGGGAAGGGCCAGGAGACTGAGAGGCACCCTGTAACCCACTGGCCGTCTCACTCACATACACACACACACACAGGGCAGAGAGGACAGCTAGCCACACAGCGACAGAACCAGGCGCAGCCAGACTAGACCCTGACCCCGACCCTTTCATCGGACAGGGTAGCGCCCACGACCGCCCCCAGGAGCCGTGGGGGGTCCCACTATGAAGCGGCCGGCCTGCTAGGCGCCCTTCCCTGCCCTTGTCCTGTGAAGCCAGAAAGCCTCGGGGCTGACCGGTGATGAGGAAGGGTCTCCTAACGGGTGCCCTTCCTGCTGAAATGGAGGCAAAAGATGCCGCTCCTTAGGCAGCGTGGTGCCACAGCGGGACCGGATTCTGGCCGCCCCCGCCCCTGGCCTGGCAGGGGTCTGCTCTCTGCCGGCACGCTGGCCCTCAGACGCCCTGCTGTGGTCTGGCTGTCTCCCCCTCTCTCCCCAGAGACCACGGCCTCGTCTGCTTTGTGACCGGACTCGTAACGCTTTTCTCTGTTGCTGCCATTTCAGGGGCCCCGAAGTCATGAGCACCGTCTCAGGCGCACGGAGCACGACGGTCACCTTCACGGTTCGCCCTGGGACCGCCCAGCCCATCACGCTGCAGAGCCGGCCCCCGGACTACGAGAGCAGGAACTCAGGACCCAGACGCGCCCCCAGCCCTGTGGTCTCGCCAACAGAGCTGAACAGAGAGGTCCTGCCCGCCCCCCTGCCCGCCGCCACTGCAGCCCCCTCACCTACTCTCTCGGATGTCTTCAGCCTTCCGAGCCAGCCCCCGCCCGGGGACCTGTTTGGCTTGAACCCAGCGGGACGCAGCAGGTCGCCGTCCCCCTCCATCCTGCAACAGCCAATCTCCAATAAGCCTTTTACAACTAAGCCTGTCCACCTGTGGACTAAACCCGACGTGGCAGACTGGCTGGAAAGTCTAAACCTGGGAGAACATAAAGAGGCCTTCATGGACAATGAGATCGACGGCAGCCACCTGCCAAACCTCCAGAAAGAAGACCTCATAGATCTGGGTGTGACTCGAGTCGGGCACAGAATGAACATAGAAAGGGCTCTCAAACAGCTGCTGGACAGATAAGGGTGGCTGCTCCTCACCGTCACAGACTCCTTGTTATAAATAGAGATGGGCTTGCACTGAGATGTTTGGATGGTGAGCGCCAACCCCGTTCCGCGGGCTGGTCTCCTGGGGACCCAGAGAAGCGTGTGTGTCTGCGGCGTGGCTGAGCCGAGGCCTTCCGGCCCCGGCTCTCTGTGTGGGCTCCTTTTGTTTCTGTCAAAGAGGGGACCGGGGAGGGGGTCCTTCCGAGGTGGAGAGGGACGCGTGCGCGTGCCTCCTGCGTGCATGCGACCTCGCCTTGCCCGGCCCAGGAGCTGCCCAGTCCGCGCGGGCGCCATGCTCCAGCAGGCGGGCGCCCCTGCACTCTCGACACATACCTCCCACAGCCTCCCTGTGCGCCCGGTGGCCCCCGGCCTGGTGCCAGGGCCCTCCTCTTGTCTGCGGCCTCTTGAGGGCACGCGGTGCTCACGTGCTCCTTTTCTTTCCTGGACGTGGCTCGCAGCGAGACGCCCACAGACGCGCATACCCGGTGCCCTTTCTGGAAGGCGGAGAAGCATCTCCCCTCTTCCGTGGATCCTTTCCCGCCCCTCCGATGTGCACCCGTGCTTCTCTGGCCCGTTGAGGCTCTTGGCGGTGATGGGTTGTTCTGAATGGGATCGTGCCCAGCTCTGCTTAGCTTTCCTTCTTTCTGTAAGTCTATTAGCATAATTCCAAAGTGGCCAAACGGATGTCACGTGGAGTTAGTCGAAGCACAAAGTCACGATTCCAGGGCGGAGGGAGGCCCGGCTGTCCAGGAGCGTGGGAAGGAGCTTCTCTGCCTTTCAGCATTCTTTAAATTGAAAGGTGTGTTGAATTCTGCAGACCTTGGAGCAGGTGAGCATCCACTCTGACATGCAGGATGACACAAGGTCCGCGGTGGGCATGGCTGCTGCTGGATGCTGAGGGGGCCCCGCCCCTTCCAGCTCTGAGCCCCACCGAGGGCAAGCATCACTGCTGAGATGGCCCTTTCGTCCTCTGAGGCCAGAGAAGACGGTACTGAGGGGCCTTCCCCCTTTTCCTGAGTGTCCAGGAATCCCACCAGCTTGTCTTAATAGTGCAGCAGGTGTTCAGAAAACCCAGTGGGCGTGGCACACACACAGGACCCAGGGTGAGGGTGCAAAGCAGAGATGACAGAAGGACAGAGCAGGGAGGGCTCGTGGGCAGCAGGCTGGCCTCAGGCAAGGCTTTCCTGGGCCTTGCACCCTTCATTCTCCCAGAGAGCCCCCTTCCTTGTGACTATACCTCTGATTTCCACGGGAGGTCGCCAGCGGCACCCGAGTCACAGAACAGCCAGTCAGGAGTCAGCATGTCCTCCCACATATGGAAGAATGTCAAGTTTTTGGCTTTTATTATGATTTCAGAACTAGCCTAGCCCATCTCTAATTATAAAAACATGATTTTTTTTTCCTTTTTTTCTTTATGCTCACAATCAAGTGTCTGATTAGGTCTGGAACAGCTCTAGAATGAACACGTAAAATTTAGCAATTTAAAATCTTTCTTTACTGCAAGTTTAAATAGTTGTACAGATAGTTTATAAGCACAATATTTTAAGGAAAAAAAAAGTGGCTGGTCTACTAGGCAGCCTTTGTGCCACTTCAGTGCTAGAAAGTTAAAGAAAAACAAACTTTTGTGATTTAATACTACTATTTCTGTGGAATAATTATAAAAGTATGACCTTTTTAAATCAACCTTATTGGATGCATCTGAACCAGCAGAGCTGTGTTATATTTTCTATCTTTGCTAGAACTTCGTCATCGAAGGACAATTATTTCTTCAAAAGTGGTTGTAATTCACAATGCAGCAGTTTTCTGCAAAAACAAACACTCACCACCTACACAGTTTTTCCAGCCACATGTCCCCAAATTGGAAACTGAGCTTTGGACCTTCTGTTCCAAAACCTATTGCAGGTCAATCTTGGTATTTGAATGAAATCAATTTAATATTAAGGTGTTTTACTTCCATGTACTTTCAATTTTTCCATCATGAAATGAATATAACCCCAGAGAAGTTTCAAGCCAAGATACTGTGGGTGGCCTGCTAAGGCTGCTGACAGTTTGGAAAGTGTAAGATGGTGGTTTGGCCCTTATCTGTCTTCCATCTGGTGATGTTGCGAGACCCAGTAAGCACAGCGCCCCACCACGGCTCGCGTCCCCTGTGCCTCTGGCCGGTCTCACCTCTCTGCCCAGTGCCAGGCAACATGCTAGGCAAGATGAGAGTGAAAAGAGCCTCAGGCAGACGGTAACCAACGGCAGCGTGGGGCGTTAGGGTTACTGGCCTTGGGTAGCCAGGAGGTGAGGCTTGGCTGCATCTCCCTTTCTGAAAGAGACTTCCAAGTCACATGCAACTGACCAGAAGCAAGCAAAGCTGACAGCATTGGTGGTTCACACTGTCTTACTATAGAGAAGTAACAGGACCCATAGAACCTGCACTGACCAACAACATACACACGTTGCCAAGATGAATCGGTCTCTAGCTCTCCACCGGTTTTGCGACAGAAAGCAATAGTTCCTCATCTGACCCACCGCCCGCTGTTCTCCCCCTTGAAACACGTCAGGACCAGGCCCTACCCCACGCCCCTCTTCAACGGTGAAACAGATGTTAAACTGCTCATATAAAGATTATGTTAATACTTATTCCAGGTTTTAAACAGATCCACTTTTGTTATATACTGTAATTTAAATAAATTGCATTTACATGCCTAGTTTCTGTAATATTGTGTATACCAGACCAAAATTGCTCAAGATGTAAATTATGTATACCTGCCAAGACACCTTCTCCAGGGCGTCAGTGCACATTTTAAGTTAATCCAGAATATAAAAATGACTCAATGTGACTGTTGATTTGCTGAACTTTACATATCACAAAGTGAATCATTTGTGATACTTTAGTTAATGGTGATTTTTTTTTTCTGAGTTATTTAACAAGCATTACCCAGGGTGATCGGGCAATGACTTTCTGTGTGGACCACAAATATTGGTTTTTCCCATTAACAAAATTTTTGTTTTTTTTAGAAACTAATATGTTTCACACTATAGTTTGTGTAACACGTGTTCGCATTATCTATGTTTCTGTTACTTTTGTGCTTTTATTCTTTTTAGACCTTATTAAAATCATAAAGAGAAAAACAAGCTCCTGTAATTTGCACTTTCTCCCAATTCTTAAATCTCTTGTATGGCAACCAAAATTACTGTAAAAAAAAAATAAATATACTATTGCACTAAGGTTGTGGTTCTGATTGCAAACAGTGAGAACTTTCTGAATTAAAAAGTTGCCAAGCTTACAATCCAGCCACTTGACCTCTATGAAACTGACCAGATAATGTCTGCCCAAAGAGTGACAATTCTTTCAGTGAGCTACTCTGCCGTGGTTCCATCTCCTGCAAGGTTTCTCACTGTACAGGTGGAAACGAGCATTAGTTTAGAACTGTGAGCACAGCGCCACGGACGTCTGTGAGCACTGCTGTGAGGGAGCTGAGGCCGGCTCTCCTGTGTCTGGAACAGAAGCAGAAGGGCGTGACGGGCGAGCCAGGTGCAGACCCCGCTCCTCAGAGCAGAGGACCCCGCACACGCGCAGCTGGCTGTCTCCTTGCTGCCGGGCACGCAGACTGGGCAGCCTCTCTGGCTGACGCAGAGCCAACCATGTTTTTGTGAACAAGTGTGCACTAAGGCTTGGGGCAAGAGAATGTGTCTTCTGGCAAAGAACTGAGCCAAGAAGACATGGGCTGTTCCTTCCACTGCAGGGAAGCGTAGTTTAAACGCAAATATTGAACCTCTTCTTGGGTCTCACCAGTGAAAACTCATGGCCTTTCGTTCCGGAGCAGTTTCTTCTACTTTGGCACATTCTCCCCTTGAACAGCAGCCACTGTTTTCTATGTTCATGACAAATTCTCGGCCTCACATCTTCTGTAGTTTACGCTCCCCGAGGTCCACTTGCTACACCACCCAATGGTTCCTCCCAGATCTTCACCGCCCCCCAGCCCCACTGTCCAATGGCTTCTTCCAGATAGATGTATCCGTCTGTCTTGTTAAGGAAAAAATAGATACTGGAAGACTTTTACCTTTATTTGTACTTCACCTGAGGCATTTCAATAACCAGTAAACGGGGGCATCCTGTGTATTTGTAGTGATCCGTGTACACACGCAGCAAGTTGTCAGTCCCACAGCAGCTAGGTGTCCAGCCAGCCACATGCAGATGGGCCTGCCCCTGCTTTTGGGCAAGTGAGCGATTCCAGACCGGTTTCTCAAACTTCAGCAGATCCAATCACTTCCATTTTTAATCCATGCTGTACCAGTGCTTTTGTGTTAGGTTCTTTACTGTTCCTGTAACATGTTTCTACAGTTCAGTCTTTACCGTGTTATGTTTAAAATTACAACAATTATTGTCCGTTTCTTCTCTGGAACTCTTTGTTTATAGCAATTCTGAAATTTTACTATGAGCCTTCAAATAAATACAGAAACAAAAAAGAGGAAAAAAAGTAAAGTGTGTGCCTTGGGTGTTTTGAACCTGATCTGCATAAAACCATATTGTATTCAAATGCTGTATATTTAATGAGAGGGTAAATACACCTTCAATGTATTAATGTAGCTGATAAAATAGTTATAGTGCCTTGGTTTCTGAACTGAGAAGCCCCTATCAATGCACAACGAAAAGCGAAAAAACGACTCAAGAAATGAAATGTTGAGAAGACCTGGACATGATTCTGGAGCCTTTCTCATCATAAGACTGTGGAATATACACAGTCATTTAAGTCAAAAATAAACAGAAAATTGAAATAAGACTGTGTTATCAATTAATTTTCCATTAAAAGTGCTCTCTGCTATACTACTTTCAGTATTTTCATTTAGTTAAAAATACAAAAACATGGTTGAGAATTTGGAAGGAAAAGAAAATGACATCTTTGAGACTCATGTCCCAGTGTTGTGTCGCCCCCCAGTGGTCCTTGTTGGTCATGCTTATCCAGTCAGCAGCACCTCCATCTCCACATTTTGTTAAAAATAAAAATGCTTGTTTTTAATAACTGAAGCCACTCATCACAGAACTACTTCCATTTTTTGTAAGCTACAGGCATGGTAACCAACACACAGTCTGTTTTTTAAAAGTGTGAGAAGTCATCAGACTATTCTCAAGGCCGTGGTCTCCACTGACTCAGTTAAAACGTTAAGCTCCCCTGCACAGCCTCAGTCATCTTGGAAGATGGGTCTGAGGTGTAGAAAGCGTGTCAGGAACCGCCGGCCTGCCTGGGACTAGATTAATCCCAGCAAGAGTGGAAGTCCACGGGGCATGTCCACCAGGTCAGAGCAGCAGCAGCCCATCTTCAGGGACCCTCGGCAAGCGGGCAGAACCCTCCCAGAGGCAAGGCAGATGCCACGTGCTGGGTCCACAGCACGTCTCTGGGTTCTTCTGCCACGTGTCTGGGCTTTTTCACCTGATAAGATCATCAGCGGTGCTATTACCAGGCCAAGGCCCACCAGATACGCAGATGTTTCATTTCAATCCACAGATGTAGCCCACATCTGAGAATCTGAAGCGGGTGGTAGGGGATGATGGCCAGGTTTCTTAGGTGGCAATACTGCACACACCACCGCAGCCTCTGCTGGAGGTGTGCATGAGTCCAAGAACCAAGGGGGTGAGCCAGTGACCATGGCCGCTGGGCAGGGCAGGCAGGCAGGCCCTAGTAGGCCCTGTGTGAGATGGACCCTTGGAAACGGCCAGGTCAGCAGGACAGAGCGGGGGACATCTGACTACTCGCCAGCACCGGCCAGTCTGCAACCTCTCCCGGTGCCCCAACACCTCAAATCCTCCTGCCACCGCCCGCTCAAAGAGTCTTCCGTGCCAAGGGGCTTAAACAGAACTAAATGTGTTCTTCAAAACCCAGAACTCAATAGAGCAGGAAGGGAGCACAGTCCTGGAAGCTCCGGGAAAGAGACCATAGCACACGGCAGAAATCAGTGATTTGCAGGCATGGTCCTGAGAGGTAGTGTAGCGCAGCCTGGAAACAACAGTCAATCTCCTTGCGCCAGGCACCACTCAGAGCGCTGCCCGCACCGAGTGTCTCACAGCGCTGAGACAGGAACAAACAGCCCCACCCCACCGATGAGGAGGCCAAGTCTCACCAAGATCCACAGCCAGCACAGGAGGTGCACGAGAGCTTCCTCAGCCAAGGCCAGTTGTAGGAAAGAACCTAAGAAGCACTGCTGGTGCCAGGAGCCACCCCTGACGACAAGGACACATCACTCTGCTCCCCTTCAAACGCCTCTGTGAAGCGCCAGCGGCCCAAGACACTGGGCAAAGTGGGGGCTCCTCCCAGCTGAATCACTTGGGGTCATGAAAAAGAGACATTTAACTCAAAGGGAATCTGGCTCCCTCATTTCTTCGGCTAGAAACAGGGAAGCCTGGACCTCAGGATCCCAGGTTTTCACAAAGACATGGTATTCGTAAAATAACCCTTGGCTTAGAGATGGGTAACACCTGGTTTAACTCCCACCAGAATCGCACAAGGTGAGTATCGCAAAGCTGGTTATCTCCTTTACCCAGCAGGAAACGGAAGCTCAGAGAAAGCAGAGGCCACATCCCGTGGAGTCCAACAGCTGGAGACTGAGTCCTACCCAAGAAGCGGTCCGGCCATCCTCCCATGAAACTCTCCCGCCCCCGGCCTGAGCTACCACAGCTCTTCCCAGCACGCTCCTCTGTGGCCCAAGTCAGTCCACGCCACCTTCTGCAGCTTGCAACTGCAGGTATCTGGCTGACCAGCATCTGACCCCCACGCCAGAGTGTCTTCTCCCACCCCACACAGCCTCCTTCTGCAGTGAGAACTGGGGCAGCTCCTTCCTCCCCGCTTCACGACCCCCTCAGTGGCAGAGAAGAAAGCCAGCTGAACGAAAGATGAGATAAGGAGTCAAGAAGCCACAGAATGAGTTTGAAAAGGAGTCTAACAGGCCCCACAGCTTTGAAGCTTCACATGAAACCAAAGGCAGGGAGCAGCAGCTGCCTCCCCGTGGCCTTGGCGCTTGCCATCTGGGCAAGCTAAAAATAAAGACTCCATTTTCCAACAAGAGTTTATAAATGTGACTACAAAGGCCCTGATAAAGACATCAAGGCCTTGGGAAAAACACGGGGCCTGAAACCTTTAACACCCCACCAGCGCGCCAGGAAAGCCCAGCTCTCCCTCTCCCAACAGGCACCAGTGACCAGCTTTTTCTGGCAGCAACCAGAATGGAGTGTAGGGAGCGTAGAATGGCTCTTCGTGGTGGGAGAAAAGGAGGCCTTAAGAGAAGACAGGATTTGGCACAGAGCGCGGGCCATGGTGTACTCAGGGAGGCCACACAGAAACGGCCACACCCATCCCAGCTCTGCCTACAGCGGCCAAGTGACCAGACCCTGCCCATCTCTCCCAGCACTCCCTTCCTGCTCACCTTGCTCCCTGCCACATTCCCGCCTTAGGGCCTCCTCCGTACCTGCTGAACCTGGAAGGCATTCTTCCCCTATCTGCACAGCCTGGGCCACCTGGTTGAGAGTAGAATCACCCTGATCACACGGTGGCCCCTCCCCGTTTTCTTTGGTAATACTTCAGACTGCCTCAAGTGGGCTTATTAAGGGACTTGTTTACGATCTGCAGCCCCTCCCACGAGGAGGACGGGAGCTTTGCCTATCTCAAGCGCAAAGGCAGTGTCTACAGAGGCAGCCCCTCCTTCTTCTCGAGCCTCAGGGCCCACCGCAGAGGCAGCCAGCCACCCTGCACGCCAGAGAAGCTGCCGTCTGGTCCTCAGTTCAGTTCACTTGCTCAGGCGCGTCCGACTCTTTGCGACCCCTCAGGTACCTGGGAAAGACGAGACTTCCCCTAGAGCCTCTAGGCACTTCTCCTGAGCCCTGCCTCCCCAACCCACGCCCCTCTTCTGATCGCCTGGTCTGGAAAAGTCCTTGGAAGCTTCCCCTCGGCGCATCCACCTATCTGCGACTCTTGGCATAACCGCCTGCGGCCCTGCCTCCTCCAGGAAACCAGACACCTCCTCCGTCCAGAGCTTCGCACCTGTCAGGTCCTGACCCGGGGCGGAAATGAGAGCCAGGTGCAGGCGGCAGGGGGCACCAGTGAGGAGAGAGGCACTTCCTGGATCCCCTCACCAGCGGCCAGGCGGGCCGCCCTGGGCACACACCCGGGCGCGTCGCCTCCTGGCCTCGCCCTCCCCCGCCTCGGGCCCGCCACCACAGGCAGCTGGAAAGCGCCAGCACCACGGGCGCGCTCCGGGTGACTGCAGGCGCGGCGAGTCTCCCGGCACCGGGCGCTGGGAGGACTCACCTCGGTTCCCAGCTTCCAGAAGAAGAGAGGCGGACCACAGAGGCGGCGGCGGGTGGCGAGGCCTGCGCCCTCTCTGTGCGCCCCCAGGCGGCCCGGGAAGCTGCCGCCCGCCTCTGCGTGGAAAAGGGCGGGCAAACGCGGTGCTGTGGGCCCACGGGGGCCAGGCCGGGCGTCGAGGGACCTCGCACGCCATCTTGGCAGCGGCCCGAACCCCTGAAGCCTGGGGCGTGGCAGGCGTCGAAGCTGCCTCCAGCTGGGGAAGCCTGCCCCCACGGCCCTAGGCCTCAGCAGAACCAGCAGAACTGCAACCCGGACCCACAGCATCGCCTCACGGTCCAGCTCTCTCGCCACGAGCCGACGCCCAGGTAAAGCGCAGAGGATGCTGGGCCCTCGGGCCACGTGCCCCACGTGGACCAATCACGACAGGCAAAGGTCCCGCGGCACGTGACCCACGTGGACCAATCACGACAGGCAAAGGTCCCGCGGCACGTGACCCACGTGGACCACTCAAGATGGCTTAAAAAAGACCGCAGAGACACGTACCCTGCTTGGACCAATCAACGTTGGCAAAGCGACTGCAGGTCACATGCCCATAGGGACCAATCACGATTGGCAAAGAAGCGCGGCTTCATGGATAGCCCAACCGAAGCAGGCAGGGCAACTTCTGACCAATCCGGAGGCTAGGAGGCAGGCTGTGGGCGAGGCGGCCCCGCCCACGAGGACCCTGACTCCGGAAGTTGTAGACATTACATCTGCTGCGGGGCCTGGGAGCAGACCCTGGAGGAAGCAGGGAGAGCGGCTGCGGAAACTCAGAGCTCAGCCCATCAGCCTTTCCTCGGAGAGGCCCCTGTCCGCCCTGACATGTCCCCACACCTACTCTGAGCTGCCGGGCCGGGGAGGCAGCTTTGTCGTGAAGCTCAGGCACCCGTGGAACCCCGCTGCTTTTCCATCCGGAGCCCACAGCTGAGGGTCACAGCTGTCTTAATACACTTGCTGTTCGGAGTTTCAGGACTTCACCACCACAGTGCGTGCGTGCGGAAAAAGAATTTCCGCAGTCCTACCACCAGACTTTCCGCATCTAGGCGATGCTTTCTTTTTATTGCCACACTGCGAAGCCTGTGGGATGACAGCTCCCTGACCAGGGATGGAACCTGGGCCACGTCAGCAATAGCCGAGAATCCTAACCACGAGGGTACCAGGGAACTCCCTGGCCTTCCTCTCGTAACACTCACTCCCTTACCTTCTTTCTGATCATGAGACGTGCTCGCCCTGTACTGCTTCCCTTTACCGCAAGCCTTTGTCACAGGGTTGCAGTGTCACGGCTTAGTCACGATGGTGGTGCAGTATCCTTCCTGAATAAACTTACCCCAACCCTCCAGCTGTGCAGCAGGGTACCGTGTGGCTGCGTGGCCCTGAGTGCGTGCCCCACTCTCCCAGGGGGAACTGCGATGCCTCTGAGGACAGCCCATCTGGCCATGCCTAAAGCCCAGAAGGAGGGGCACCCCCCCTCCTCATGAGTCGAAGGACTTGGTGGTTTTGTCCTGGGTGCCCCCCACAACCATGTTCGCTGTCCAGGATGGGACCTCCTCATCTGAAAACCAGCTGCCCCATTCCCACCTGCACCAACCACTAGTCACTGAACAAAGCAACCTCTGGGCTTCTCAGTGTTTCCATCCGAAATATGGGCTGACAATCCCTGCAGCCCAAGGAACTCTGTGGGGGCAGATGCAATTATTTGGCAGCGCAAAGTGAAAGTAAAGTCACTCAGCTGTCCGACTTTTTGCGACCCCATGGACTGTAGCCTGCAATTATTTGGCAGCACAAAGTGAAAGTAAAGTGGCTCAGTTGTCCGACTTTTTGCGACCCCATGGACTGTAGCCTACCAGGCTTCTCCATCCATGGGATTTTCCAGTCAAGAGTACCAGATTGAGTTGTCATTTCCTTCTCCAGGGGATCTTCCCGACCCAGGGACTGAACCCAGGTCTCCCGCATTGCAGGCAGACGCTTTACTTCTGAGTCACCAACACAAAGAATGTATTTAAACACAGGCTGAATTATCTTTTTAATCAGGAAAGTTAAAACACATGTGGTACAAAATCCAAAAAAGGCAGGGGAAGGAGGGAGAAGAACGAATTGAGAAACAGCATTGACATATATACTGTCATGTGTAAAATATGATAGCTGGGCAAAGCGGCTGCGTAACACAAGGGGCCCAGTCTGGCACTCTGTGATGACCTAGAGGGATGGAATGGGAGTGGGGAGGGAGGCTCAAGAGGGAAGGGGTACATATACACGTATGACTGATTCATATTGTTGTGCAGCAGAAACCAACGCAACATCATAAAGCAATTATCCTCTAATGAAACAACAAAAACTCAAAAAGAATCAGGAAAAAGCATGTCTCCCTGCACACCTGGGGTCCCCAGATCCTGGCCCCCACCCTGAACCCCATTAAGGGTTCCCTGGGATTCATTCCTGGCCTGGTGCATACATCCCCAAGCATATGCGTATGAATCATTTTAAAAACACAAACATAGCTTGCACTACACACTGCTGGGTAACAGTCTTGCTCTTTTTAAAATTATTATGAAATACATCGGGCACGGCAAAAGGATGAGGGAAAAAGAGCACCAAAGTTGCCACCCAAATGAAGACACCAAACACTACAGAGCCCCCTCCTCCTGAGTCCACTTCTTCCCTCCCACCCAGAGGTAACCACTACCCTTGAACTTGGTGTTTATCATTTCTATGCACGTTTTTATGTTGACTGCTAGTGTACGTGTCCATAAACATGCAGTGTCATTGCACATGTTAAAGCCCATGTAAATGGTCCCTAATTCATGCATGATAAAGCTGCCATCTTATACAGAGAATGGTGCCCAGCATTCGTTCATCACCCATTTAAGTGTCCACTACCATTGTCATCCACAGTATGCTGATTCTTGGTGTTTGTGAACTCTGCAGCTGGCTGATTTTTTTCAACATGACTCTATTCATCAAAGACAACAGATGTATCGCTAAATCATTCATGTTCAGAGTTGAGTATTATTTCATTGTATGAATATATAAAAAATGTATCCATTCATTTGTTGATCCATCTTTAGAGTATTTCCCTTTTATTTTTTGGCTATAAAAACAGTGCTTTCAACATTATGCTCAATGAGAGAAGCCAGTTATAAGTCACCACATGTTTTATGGTTCCATTTACATAAAATGTCCAGAACAGGCAGATCCGTGGAGACAGAAAGCAGATTAAGGGCTGCCCAGGAATCAGGGGGAGGAATGGGGCATGACTGATAATGGCATGGGGTTTCTTTGGGGTGATGAAAATGTTCTAGAATTATACAGTGGTGATATTCCCATAACCCTGTAAATACATTAAAATCTATAGATTGTATACTTTTAAGTAGGTGAATTATATAGTAGGCAAATTATAGCTCAATAAATCAGTTTTTTAAGGGGAAAAATGCTTCTCTAAATGTAACGTGGGAATCCCAGAGCTGACCGAGGAACAGAAAAAGGATGTTTATGGGAGAATTTATGAAATCCAAATAAATCTCTCATTTAGGTAATAGCATGGCAGGAATGCAAATTTCCCAGCTTTAATAAATGGACCATGGCTAAGTAAGAGGTTAATTTTAGGAGAACTTGGTAGACAGTACACAGGAATTCTGCATTTCTATTTACAACCTTTCTGCAAGTCTAAAATGATTTGAAAATTTTACATTTATTTTAAAAATGTAAAAGGCAGTGCCGCTGGAAACAGCCACATGCATCTATGTGCGAGTGTCCCAGGGAGCGCTCCCCGAGGGCGTGGCTCCCCCACCCCGGCCTCCACAGAACCATGCTGCCCTTCGTCGGCTGCTGTCGGCTCCCCTACAGATGTTCCACACCACGTCTGATGGCCACTGTGCAGGGAAACCTAGGTCATCTCCTTAACGCACGTGTGTAAGCACACCCACATTAAATCTGCAGAAAGAGAACTGTGGAGTTCACAGGCATCTTATACATTTTAATTAATAGTTGAAGGGCCCAAACACCGGACCCTCCTGGATGGCATCAGGGCACACCTGTCAGCCCAGCAGCAGTCTCCATGAGCGAGGCCAGGCCCCCTCTTTGGTGGATTCAAATGAGAAATTCAAACATAAGTAACATACATGCCTTTTAAGTTAATGCCAAAATTTAAAGAAAGCTGCAGTAAACACTGATTATCTTGGAGGAGGATGAATTAGAAGTTTGGGATTAACATATACACACTACTATATATAAAATGGCTAGCCAATAAGGACCTACTGAATGGGAACTGTATTCAATATCTTGTAATAACTTACAATAGAAAAGAATCTAAGAAAGAATACATATTTATGTATATATTTAATATATATGTATATACAGATATGGAGAAGGCAATGGCCCCCCACTCCAGTACTCTTGCCTGGAAAATCCCATGGATGGAGGAGCCTGGTAGGCTGCAGTACATGGGGTCACTAAGAGTCGGACACGACTGAGCGACTTCACTTTCCCTTTTCACTTTCATGCATTGGAGAAGGAAATGGCGACCCACTCCAGTGTTCTTGCCTGGAGAATCCCAGGGACGGGGGAGCCTGGTGGGCTGCCATCTAAGGGGTCACACAGAGTCGGACACGACTGAAGTGACTTAGCATATACAGATATAGGCATATTTATATATATATTTAGTAGGTATGTATATAAATATAAGTATATATGTACATATTATACCTACGTGTATACATGTATGTACATTATATATGTATATGTATGTCATACATGTATATATAACACATGTATATAACATATATTGTATCTGTACATATAACATATATATATAAAATACAGGGGCTTCCCAGGTGATGCTTGTAGTAAGGAATCTGCCTGCCAGTGCAGGAGATATAAGAGAAGTGGGTTTGATCCCTGGGTCAGGAAGATCCCCTGGAGGAGGGAATGGCAACCCACTCCAGTAGTTTTGCCTGGAGAATCCCATGGACAGAGGAGCCTGGTGGGCTACAGTCCTTGAGGTTGCAAAGAGTCAGACATGGCTGAAGTGACTTAGCACTCATATATAGTATATGTATATATTATATATATGTTTATATACAACTAATTCACTTTGCTGTATACCTGAAACTAACATGACATTGTAAATCAACTATGGTTCAATACAAGTTTTAAAATATCTCAAACTGTTTCCCGAGGGCAGGAATGGAGGCAGGTCAGCTGCATGGGTCTGGCTCAGGCTCTCAGTCCAGGTGTTGGGCAGGATTGGCTGTGCTTGGAGAATTCGCTTCCAAGGCGACACACTCACACAATGGGAGACCTCAGTTCCTTGCCCCCTTGGCCCTCCAAAACGCTCTCTGAACTTCCTCATGACTGGGGGGCGGGCTGGCTTCTCTCAGAGCAAATGATCTAGGGCAGCAAGGCAGACAACGCAGCACCTCTTAGGTTCTCTGCCATTTCCACAGTGTCCTATCGTTATGCAGTTCAGCCCGATTCTGTGTGGGAGGGGGCTGCACAAGGGTGTGGTACTAGGAGGCCAGGACCACTGGAAGCCATCTCAGAGGCTGGCTCTAAAGACATCACTGCACAGTTTATGGATGAAGGTAGGACTAGAGGAAATATTTCAGTCAATAATATTATAAAGGAACAGGGTAAAGGGATGTAAGAAGAGGCAACAGGAGGGATTAGCATCCTCAAGTTAATAAAAAGCACGAACAGGATGAATACAGAAGGTGTGGTTCATGTACACAGTGGAATACTACTTAGCCGTAAGAAATGAAACAATGCCATTTGCAGCGACGTGGATGCAAGCAGATTATCATACAAAGTGAAGTAAATCAAAAAGACAAAAAACAAATACCATATGACATTACTTATATGTAGAATCTAAAATATGACACAAGTGAACCTACCTACGAAACAGAAACAGAGTCGTGGACATCGAGAAGATACTGGTGGTTGCCACGGGGGTGGGGACTGGGGAAGGACAGCAGGGGAGCTGGGGGTTAACAGATGTAAGCTACTATACAGAGAATGAATAAATAACAAGGTTCTCCTGTACAGCACAGGGAACTATATTCAATATCCTGTGATAAGCCAAATGGAAAAGAATTTTCAAAAGAACATGCATGGACGTATAACTAAGTCATTTTGCTGTGGAGCAGAAATTAACACAACACTGCAAATCAACTATAACTCAACATATATAAATAAATAAACAGCATCTACAAACACCACACTCACTGGAGAAAAACTAAATGATTTCCTCCTAAGACCGGGAACAAGAATATCCACTCTCAACACGGTGTCAGAAATCCTAGCCAGCACAATAAGGCAAGAAAAGAAAACAAGAGGCACACAGCCTGGCAAGGAGAAATAAAGCTGCCCCACTTCTCAGATGATGTAATTATCCGTGTAGAAGACCCCAAGGAATCTACCAAAAAATATTCCTAGAATGTATACAGGAACTCCGCGAGACTGTAGGATACAAAAGAAGCCTACATAAGTCAACTGTACTTCTGTAGACCAGCAGTGAATATACACAATGAAATAAAAAATGCAATGCCATTTATAGTTGTTAAAAAACAAAGCACCTTAATAAAACGCACACAAGCGCTGTATGTGGAAAACAAAATGCTGATGAAATAGGTAAAAGAATATCCAAATAAATGGAGAGAAACACTGTGTTTTGTAATAGAAGGCTCTTCAGAGTGAAGATGTCAAATCTCCTTCAATTGATAAATTTAACACATTTCCAATCAAAAGTCCCAGCAAGATTTTTTGTAGCTACAAACAAAATTATTCTAAAACGTATATGGGAATCAAAGGGATTATAACAGCTAAAACAATTCTGATTAAAAAAGAAGAAGAAAAAGTGAGAGAAATCAGTCTGCCCTATTTCAAGACTTACAGCATGGCCCCAGTGAAAGAGACTGGGGGCACCGGTGAGAAGACAGGCAGCCAGACCACCGGGACAGAGTGGAGAAGCCAGGACCAGCTCAAACCCCACGTTCTCACCGCAGGGAAGAGAAGCTGTTTAGAAATACAAGTAATACTGGAGTTTCTTTGTTTTCAGTGATTTAAAGACGAGGGCATCTTTCTTCTTGAGCATACACATGGAAAAAGGTAACCCCAAAATACAAAGGGTTAAATTCCAAAAATTGAGTTTTATTTCAGACATTCATCTCTAAGGACTTTGGTGCTGAGAGGTTAAGTATCTTGTGATGTCCAGTGTCTGAAGGATCCTCCTGGTGCTGAGAGGTTAAGTATCACGTGATATCTAGTGTCTGAAGGATCCTCCTGGTGCTGAGAGGTTAAGTATCATGTGATGTCCAGTGTCTGAAGGATCCTCCGAGAAAACACGAAGCCCTTTTTGATCTGGCCCTCCCTGTCTCCACCCTTACTGCTCACAGTGCTCCACAAACACCTGAGGTTTCAGCGGGACTGATGCCCTGTTCACACAGCCTCTGACCTGCTGGTCCTTCTGCTCAGAACACCCTGCATCTCTAAGATGCTGCCCAAGCCCAACCTCATCCCCGAATCCTTCCCTGACCCCATCCACTCGCTGTCCTCTGGGTGCCCAGGGCTCCTGCGCCTTTCACATGGTATCACGGGCGTCTATCCCTGTATCTGTCTGCAACCTTCAGGACTGAGACATACTCTCTGTCCTTTAAAAAACTGTTCACCATTTTAGCATACAATTCAACCAGCACCTCCATCCACTGTGAAAACATCTTCATGACCCCTCAAGGAACCCAGTGCCCCTGAGCAGTCATTCCCAGCTCCCCCTAGTCCTGCAGCCTCTGGCAACCACTAGTCTTTCTATGTGCAGATTTACTGAGGCTGTCTCCTTTATCTCTACATTACCAATTCTTATGAAAAAGAAAAGAATATAGTCAGCCCTCTGTATTACTGGGTTCTGAATCCTCAGAGTCAACCAACCATTGATTTAAAATATTTGTGGGGAAAAAATTCTGGAAAGTTTCAAAAAGCAAAGCTCAAGTTTTCCATCCACCTAGCAATGATCTACATACCATTTACATCACATTAGGTATCATATGTAATCTAGACAGGATTTAAAGTATCTGGGAGAATGTGCATAGATTATATGCAAATACAACATTTAACACAAGCCACTGGAACATCCACAGATTCTGGTGTCTGCAGAAGTCCTGGAATCAACCCACTGGAAAACCACGGGACGCCTGTAGTAGAGAATCACCACTGCTCAGAGGGAAACCAAGCTGTGCTGCGTTGCTGACGCCACCTAGGGGCCAGTGATAGGAACTGTCTTGCTTAACCTCCTTCCCTTCTGTATTCTATCCCCGCCCCCTAGGACCCTGTCCAAACTTGCCCTTTCCACCTCCTTTCTTCCCTCATTAACCTCCTTTAGGGAAAACCTCCACTGAATATCAAACCACCTCCCCACTACCCCCACACAGATCTGAGGACTTGATAGACAAGTTAGGTCAGAATCTGCCACTGGGCAGATATTCACACACCCCTACCCCTTCCTGGAGGCAATGTCCGCTCGAGGTCCCAGGCCTTACTCAGGTCCTCTATTGCAGCTGCACACTGGCTGGACCTAAACCCTCATCCCCTGCTCCACGTGCCTAACGACACCCCAGGCGCTGGGTCCAGGTACTGACAAACTGCTGACCTCATGGTCATCAGGATGTCAGGGCCGCCATGCTGTTTCTGCCTCCTCGTTTCATCTGCCCAACCCACAGATGTTCCTTACCTTCGCACAGGCGTCACTCTCCACTGGAAGACACTTGTTAAAATTAAACACTCTTCGTGTTTCACGGCAAGAGGGTTTTCATAACGTCTAGTCCCAAATATTTCCAGAATTAACAGCTCCTGTTTGAATTTTCCCATGAGCTGCTAAAGAATCGTGTGTGTGTGTCATACTGATTTACTTGGCTCTGCTGGGTCTTAGTTGCGGCATGTGGGATCTAGTTCCCTGACCAGGGATGGAACCTGGACCCCCCTGCACTGGGAGCACAGAGTCAACCCTGGACCAGCAAGGAAGTCCCTCACTTGTGTGTTTTTTTTAAAAACAAAGCAAACAGAAGAGGAGAGAAGGACAGAAAGAAGGGGGCCATGCACTGGAAGGAAAATTAAACACAAGCAACAACAAAAATATGTTTCCACTCGTTAGATTGTCAGAGATTTAAAACTTTTACAATATGCGTATCTGGCAAAAAGACAAAGAAACACCCACTCCTGTGTAAGTTCCGACTCTCCTGCAACCCCATGGCCTGTAGCCCACCAAGCTCCTCTGTCCATGGGATTTCCCAGGCAAGAATACTGGATCGGGTTGCCATTCCCCTCTCCAGGAGATCTTCCCCACCCAGGGACAGAATCCATGTCTCCTACATTGGCGGGTGGATTCTTCACCGCTGAGCCACCAGCCCCCTGTGTAAGGTAGGTCAAACCTATTTGGAGGGAAATTTCCTACTCGACTCAGTCAATCAATCAGACCCAGCAGAGCCAAGTAAATCAGTATGACACACACACACGATTCTTTAGCAGCTCATGGGAAAATTCAAACAGGGGCTGTTAATTCTGGAAATATTTGGGACTAGACGTTATGAAAACCCTCTTGCCGTGAAACACGAAGAGTGTTTAATTTTAACAAGTGTCTTGGGAATTGTGTTTGCAGTTACAACAGGTACTGGGGGGAAAAAAAAGAGCTGTGAGTTGAGTTTGACTCAGGTTCTTACTGAACCACAGTCTAGAGACAACTTCCTAGACAGCTCTGAAGAACTGCTCAAAGGGGCAGGAGGAATGACCAGTGTATTTAAGAATGACAAGAGAATACATGCAGCCAAGTTTACAGCTTAATAAAAGCGCACTGTTGGGAATCCCCTAGGGATCCAGAGGTTAGAACCCAATGCTTTCACTGCCAGGGACACATATTTGATCCCTGCTCTGGTAACTAAGATCCCTCAAGCCACATGGCAAGGCCAAAAGTATTTTTTTAATAAAAAAACAAAAAGTCACTGTTAGCCATGAGCAACAGGTACCTCAGTTAATAATTCCAGTGTGCTTTTCTCTATGTGTGGGAAGACGTAAGAATCTGGGTTCATTAACATTTCTCTGAGGCACCTACCTACCTAGGGACCTGTTTGTCTGGAGTACAGAGGACTCTGTTTTGTTCTTTGTCCCCAGCTTCCTCAGGGTGCACTGTCCGTCAGCAACTGAGAGCACCGACGATTCGGTCCTTGGAGGACTGGATGGTGGGCAACATTCTTTGCCTTAGTTTATTTCTCTGTCTCATCAAAAAGAAAGTACTGAAGCAGGCAAGACTGGTGTGGCCGCTCCACGATGGACTCAGGCTCCACCTTCTGCTCCGCCGTCCTCCAAAAGTACCTTCCTCGTGTCTCAGTCCAAAACAGCTGGCAGAGCCCATACCATTACTCTCACATTCCTAACTACAGAAAGGAGAAACAGGGCAACGGGGACTGCCTGCTAATGGGCACAAGTTCAAGGCTTCACCTCTGAGAATCACTGGCTGAGGAGCGCGACTCTGACCTGAAGCCACTCCTCACGGTCACACCGCAGCAGCTTGGCTCGCTCATTCCGTCACTCCATCAGCAGCAGACCACGCATCCAGCACCTTCTGGGAGCCTGATATGGGCCTTGTGGGGGAGGGGAGGGAAAATAGGGACCCTGCTCCTCAAAGACAGCTGAGCTTCATCCCACGCCCCCACTATGGACAGCAGATTAGCTCCCTGTGGCTGCCATATGAATGACCCCAAGCTTGCTGGCCCAGAACAGAAGTCTATGACCTTACGATTCTGTAGGTCAGGATCCGGGGAAGGTCTCAGCACCTAAGATCAACTTGTAGGCGGGTCTCCTGCCCACAGGAGGCTACAGGAGTGAGCCTGTTCCTTTCTGCCTTTTCTGCTTTCTAAAAGCTTCCCCATTGCTTGGCGCCTCCACCTCTCAAGCCAGCACCGGCGGGTCGAGTCCTTTCCCACGTCATCACTCTGATTCTAAAGTCTGTTATCTCCCTCTTCCAACTTAAAGACGCCTGGGATTACCTGAGGCCCACTGGACAACCCCCAACCAAGGCCAGCCCATTAGAGACCTTACTTGCCCTTGGCTGTGTAGGGTGACAATCACAGGCTCCTGGGACTGGCAGATGGACATCTTTGGGAGATCACTATTCTGCACACCTGAGGGTTATCAGACCTACAGAGATGTTCACACATCTCACACAGCCCACCCAGGAGGCGGGCTTCCCTGGTGGCTCAGACAGTAAAGAATCCACCCACAATGCGGGAGACCTGGGTTCGATCCCTGGGTTGGGAAGATACCCTGGAGGAGGGCCCATGAGACAGTGTTTCTGTTTGTAACGGGAGGTTTAATTAAAAAATACTGACATTAACTCTTGAGACGGTGCGCGTCAGAAGGAAATCTCTACAGCTCACCAACAGCAACCGAGTTCTCCTGGATGATTGGTTTTTTTTCTTCAGAAATTTTCCATGTAGGGAGGGGGTCTAGATTCCCGACCAGGGATTGAACCGGGCCCTCTAAACTGGGAGATTGGAGCCTTAGGCAGTGGCGCACCAGAGAGGTCCCCTTGATAGTTTTAAATGTAACTGAATAAGCGATATTACAACTGATAGTGGGAAGGAAAACAAGCTTCTTGCCCAGCCTATTCCTACCGCCTATTTGCCTAGTTTCCTTTCCACTGTTATTTCCACAGTTGTACACATAGAGTGTGTCTTCCCAGGGGAGAACAGACAGGTGAGAAGAAATATCCAAAAGGGTGATGGAAAAAAAAAAAACCAGACTTTAAAACACAGGTCTGAGATGGTACGATTAGGGCATCCTAATGTTTCAGGAAAAACAAACTCCTAAACTGAACTGTTCTGTCTTACGTTAAGATGCACACGGTTTCCCCATCAGAGGACCCTTAAGGTGCATCCTGGCACAACACTCCAAACGAGTCCAGAATGACCCCTGGGGCCCCCTGTCTGGGAGGCAAGAGGACAGCTTTTACTCCTGTTTTCTGTGGAAGAAAGTGGTCAGCCAGGCAGTACAGGTAACAGAACATTCACGTGGCGTGTTGGGGGACGGACCAGCAGATGAGTTGTCTTTCTCGGACAGCCCTCACCTGCCCGCCAGGCTCTGTGGTCAGCAGGGCACACAGACATGGCCAAGACGCATCTGCTCCTGCCGATGCCCGCCTTCCTCACGGTCTGCCCACACCCCATCGTGGGAAAACCTCACCGGCCCATTTCTCCCGGACCAGCGCCCCCTGCAGGCAGCTGTGGGCAGAGCAGCCCAACCTGCAGCACTGGGGCCGCCTATGCCAACCCCACCCCCTGACGTGGGAGGAGGGCTGGGCACGCCCAGACCTGGATCCTGTGAGTAGAGCTGGCCAAGAGGCAGCACCAGTGTCCAGGGAGCACTTGGGGGCACTGGCGTCACCCTCAGGTTTGATGGGGGTCAATGAGGCGACTCAGCAGAGCCAGAAGGTTCTGTAGGGGGTCTGGCAGGAAGAAAATGAGCCCAGCTGACCCAGTCTTCCAGCCCCACCTCCAGCGCCTGTGAACACCGAGGACATAGGTCAGCTCCTGCCAGATCCAGGGAGACAGGAACACGATGGGGTGCAGCCAGGGCCAACTCCTCAATTCCTGAATTTTCAGAGAACACCACTCTAACCACAGACCAACCCTGGCTGACTCAGCAGCAATCTTCCTCCATTTTTAGCTTGCAGACAAAAGGCAGCCCACCAGGCAAGGGTCCTCAGAGGGGCTGGCTGCTCTGAGACACAGCTCACCCAGGAGGGCACAGGGGCCCTGGAGGCAGGGGAGCTGACCTTCCATAACCCTCGAGGTTCTCAGTGGCCACATGAGCCGCCCACAAGGGGAGACCTGCCTACTGCCTTGGAAACTGGGGGGCTGGGTGAGCACAGTGGACCCCTGCCCCTTTGGGGTCTCCAAATCAGAAACCGACAGGACCAGAAGCAGATTGGGGCAACCAGGATGTGTCGTCAGAACACTTCCAGTAGCCACATCGCACTCTCCCCCACCGGGTCCTCCCGTGCCCCGCCCCCAGGCCTGCCCATCCTCCTTCCTGAAGGGGGCTTACTGTGCCCCAGGAAAACGATACCTTTGGCTACCTTGCAACCACCACTTGACTTACTTTGAGAACTATAATTCAGAAATGAGTTTTAAACATGCGTTTTCTATCTTGCATGGAATCCTTGTGCAAATAATTGACAATTTGGAGTTAAAACATTTCAACTCCTAAAAAATGTACCTTTTAAGAAGTGTGCCTCTTCAAAAGGGAACCTGGTTGGCCTGGAGATGATAAACACAGGCTTTATCCTGCTGGGTGCTGACAGCCAGGCCGGCCCCCGCCGGAGAATAAAGTGACCACATGTAGAGCAACTCCACAGCAAGTGGATCAAAAAAAGTTTATTTTGAATATTTAATTTAAAAAAACCATACCTATGAGGTGTGCTACAGAAACTTAGATACAAGGACTGCGTATAAAACCCAACCTAACTGTGGTAAAGCAAATGCACTTCAGGAAAGAAAACGTGTCCCTTGTGGTCACTGAGGTCCCAACACCCGAGCAGTTCCACATGGTCACTCGGGAGGGTGCTGAGCGGGCCTCCCAGCCCCTCCCAGGGGACAAGCTCCCCACAGCAGCCCAGGAGAGCTCACGCTTGTTCACTTCACATTCTCAGGCAAGTCGATCCATCATTTTGCTGTCGTTTAACATGCTATTTTGGCAGAAAGAGTGCAGCTCCCTTGATGGGAAGTGTTTCTGCAGTTCACGGTGGGAAGGGACCTGCCTTCCCACAGCATCCAGGACAAGAGGAGAAAGGCGGGGCTTTGCGAAACCCAGCAACCACTGCAGGATTTCACAGCGAGAGTAGCGCCTCCACGCGACCAGAACACTCCAGTACTTTCTAGAGCTTTCCCGCAACGCTAACTTCCCATCAGGCCCTTCCCTCTTTCTCCAAACCCCTGGGACGAGGCCCCCACCACAAGAGGTGGTCCTGCCTCCCGACAGCGGGGCACAGACAACCCACACTTGGGACTGAAGGTTACCGAAGTGGCTCCACGCCACAGTCGATTTGGCAAAGAAAGAAAATACCTTAAATGCATAAAAACAATCAGCGGGTCCTCCAAGGAACATGATTACAATATATTAGCAAGTTCTGGGGCGTAAACATTTCCAAAAGCATCAGCAGAAGTATTAAATAGAAAAGCAGGAGCGTACACGCCCCTCCGCACCCTAAGAGGCGCCAGGCCCGGCACGGCCATGGCGGGGCGAGGCGCCTACTGCCGCAGCTCCACGTAGTTGGCGGGGAAGAGCCCGTACCTGCCCTTGCACAGCCCGCGCCACCAGCCATCGTCAATCATCTCGATGTTGGTGATGATGTCGTCAGGGTCGAAGGAGATCTCGTCGTCGCCCGCTGGGGAGAAGGCCAGAGAGCAGAGGTCACCCTCGGTGTCTCCGGGTCAGCCAACCGCCAGGAGGAAGACTCACCAGCAGCCCCTCGAGCTGGCGGCCTCCCACGGAGGCTCCATGGGGGTGCAGGGTGCTGGGGTGGAGGATCCACGGGGCTGGAGGGGTCCTGGTCTCCCCTGCTCAGCGAGGGTGGCTCTGCACACACGAGTAGCTACAGAGATGCAACAGAGCCCTTCATACAAAACCCTAAGCCAGGACTGCCCTGGTGGCACAGTGGGCAACAGTCTGTCTGCCAACACAGGCTGGATACCTTATCTGGAAGATTTCACGTGCCATGGAACATCTAAACAACTAAGCCCCAACTACTGAAGCCCAAGCATCCTGGAGCCCACTCTCTGCAACAAGAGAAGCCACGGCAATGAGAAGCCCTCGCATCAGAAAGAAAAGCAGTCCCAGTTCCCCACAACTGGAGAAAGCCCGCATAGCTAAAAGATTCAGCACAAAAAAAAACCCTAACCCATAACAGATGGAATGGTACTGAGGAAGACACAGAACTCCCTGTGTTGCATCTGCAATTTTTCTATAACCTTGCAATTGTTCAAATATAAATTCTTCTTAAAAACTGTAAATAGCATTCCAAGAGTCACAACTCTCGAGAGAGGAGTCACTGGAAGCCCCCAGTCCTGCACCCCCAGCCCTCCTTCTGGCCCGCCAGCGGTTTCTCACCAGCCTGGTAGTCGTAGAGGGCGATGGCAGTGATTCCAAGGTCGTTTTCATATTCATCGTAGGTACCTTCCTCTAGAATAAACCAGGGCTGAGTCAGAGAGAACCAGAGCTCTTCCCAAGGTCTGGGAGGAGCCAGTCGGAAGTCAGCAGCCCCAGGGCACTGAGGGCCGCCTGCCCTTGATACCAACAGGAGGAGCCGCCCCGAGTGAACCCACAGAGGGATCATCTAAGTTGAGACTGGGACAGTTGTCAGGGTATAATTTTTTAAATTTCAAATATTCAGCACTATTTTCTGGACACGTCCATATTATGAACAAATGAACAGTGAGCGGGAGATAGCTGTTAACACCTGCCGCCGTGCTCAGGGGAGGTGAGCGCTCTGCCCTGGGCAGGTTCTCGTGCTAATTTCCACGTCACTCCCTGAGGGAGAACGGGCCCAGACATATAGAAGGGAACCTCACACTCATCCATCCACTACATCTTCAGGGTGCCAGGGACCTCCACCTTGTGACCTCCAGACACCGGGGCTTCCCCTCAGGGAAGAGGACAGCAGGAGCCCCTCCTCCACACCCGCCCCCTCAGAGCCCCCCACATGGGAAGGGGTCTCCCTGGAAGCCCCCAGGGGTGGGGCTACAGCAGAGTTGGGGCAGGTCAGCACGCGGGAAAGGGGAGGTTTTCAGAGGAAAACAGCGGAGGGGACATGACGCAAGAGACCCTGCACCTGCTTGATAGTGGCCTGATGCCCCAGTGCTTTCGTAGACAGCATCGGAGACGTAGGCCTCCGGGTACTCCGTGGTCTCCACGCTGTAGCCCAGCTCAGGCTCGCTGCTGGGGCTAGGCTCAGCCCGGAATGGAGCCGCATCCTGGGAAGTTAAGGACAAGTTCCCGTGGCCCCACCACCCAGAGCCACACGGAAACCCGGCAGCCCTGGCCAACACAGCACAGACATGGGGGGAGGCGGGTCACCCACCGATGCCCTACGAGTGCCTGTGTGCTGACGGGGCCCCTCCCTAGGATCCTCTCTCACCCCGACCCCAAGTCCCACCATCACTAAGGACCTGCCGGACACGAGAGATGCACGTTCCTGGGGGAGGCCTGGCCTGCTCCTCTTCGGACCCAGACCGCCAAGGCACCCCAAACCCCCAGAGCCCCCAGCCCTCTGAGGCTCTGATGATCCAGGGCGGCACCCCAGCCCTCCAGCCAGAGCAGATGAGACTGCGTTGGTGGGGTCCCATCCCCACCAACGCTGCAGAGATGAGGCATGGGAGTGACCACCAAGCCACGCACAAGAGCACAGGATGCTCTGTTTACAGCCCCAAGCCAACCACCAGCCCGACCAGGGTGGGCCTAGGGCACCCTCACAGGTCAGAGCAGCAAGGTGCCTGCGTGGAGCAGCTCCAGGAAGAGAGAGAAGTCAGGCCCCAGCCTTCCAGAGGGGGCAAGGGTACAGGCAGGAGGGCTACACCTTGGCCAGACACAGGAGCCCTTCGAGAGCTGAACAAAGCAGCGACAGATTCCTGATGGCAGCCTCCCCTGAAGGCAGGGGAGACAGACCGGAAGGCGAGGAGTCGCTGTACTGGGGGGTCACCCTGAGCAGGTCAGTGGGGTGGGGGCAGTCTCCCCCATCAGCGCCCCCTGCCTATCGGGTGGTTCAGGCAGGCTGGCCTGGCTGTGGGACATGCGGGGGGGCCTACACAGGGCCCCCTTCCATGGGATTAGTTATAAAACCCCACCCACCAGGCCAGCCCCGCCCACAGCTCTCCCAACCCCCGAACCATTTTCTCTGAATCAAGCAGTGTGTGTGTCTGGGACTCGGCAAGTCACCGCTGACAGGTGGCGTCTGAGGTGACAAGGGGAGGCAGGGGAGTGGATGGGACTTTGGGGGGGAGTGGATGGGACTTTGGGGCAGAGAGGGCGCTTGGGGGTGGGGGTGTGGACGGCGGGGGCCAGGCTGCTCTGGGAGAGGGGCCACGGGGGCCTTTGGCAGGGGGGTAGGGAGGCCACTCAGTGACCAGGGATCAAAGGAGCAGGTCCCAGGGACCGAGGACTCTGGAGAAAGGGCCAGGGAGAGGGGAGCTGAGGAGTGGTGGCAGAGAGAGCAGGGGAGGGAAAGGCGGCAGACTGCTGGCTCCCGGGTGTCAGGAGATGCAGTGGGGCAGGGGGAAGCTGAGGGGGTGCGAACCCTGCACATAGGAGGACTGCTCTCTGGGTCACCGACAAGTTCAGGGAGAGACCCCATCCACAGGGTGCTGGGCTGGGAAGGGAGTCTCCAGGGAGTCAGAAAGTCACTAGCAAACCAAATGACAACACCAACCTCGTACACGGGGCTCGATGACGGCCTCTCCTGAGCCGGCTGGGGCGTGGGGGGCGTGGGGGACGCGGGCGGCGGGGACTTCTGGGCCCGGGCCTGCTCCTGAAACACAGAGACACACAGTCCGCATCTCCTCAGGCCACTCGCTGCCAGAGGAAGAAGCAGAGACGGGAGCGGAGACTTCAAGGGCGTGTCTGCTTTGAAGCCATGGTCATCTGTACTAGCAGGATGGTCACAAGTCCTCCAGGTGCTGGAACCACCCGCAAGGAACACCCCCCAGGCAGCGAATGTCCTTGAAGGGCTGGAAACAGAGCCATTCCTTCCCAGGGGCACGCTGGCTCCCAGAACCTGGGGGTCAGGCGTCCGTGGCCCCGCCCAGCAAATGCATGCGGCCTGTATCCTGCCTCTGGGGTGCCACTCACAGCCCAGAAGGCTCTTGGGCGACAACGCTGTGCTAAGGGGGCTCACACGGGGGAGGCAGGGGAGGCAGCGGGACGGGGCTGGATGCAGCGAGGGACAACTCGGCAGAAGGGACAGCAAGAGACCCTCAAAAGCAAAGAGGGACAACCGCCACCAGAAGCCTCAAGTCTTCCGACTCTTCTGCACCTTTCAGATCAGATCGCAGGGGTTACACTCCAGAGTCGTGAGAAGAGGAAGGCATTATATAAAAAGGAGCCCAAACTACCAGGAAAAATGCCTCAGAGTGTGGGCCTACAACAAAGAAAAACTTACAAACGCCTAGTGAAAAACCTGAAGGAGAGCTTTAGGTTCCTGGCAGTTAGGGAACAATGGTTATCCGACTTCATCACGTGTGACAAACCATGTGTCAGGGCATCTGGAATCCCCGCCCAGCACTCCCTGCCACTGCACGGCACCTGCCTCCGCCCGTCACCTTCCCCCGATGGGGTCTTCAGAGCCCTAGCCACCAATGTCTGTGGGTTTAAATAAAGCTTTACGATCTATAAGACACCACAAGCATTACTGCAGATTCTCCCCTTCCTCACCACCCCAGAGTCGAGGGTTTCCACACCCGCTTCCCAGGCGAAGATGTGGCTGTGGCTCCCTGAGCTGATCTGCCTCCGGTCTCCTGGCTGGGGGGTGACAAATTGGCACAGAGCCATCGGACATCAGTCCACCCAGAAGGGTTTTAGGAGGAGAAGGGCCGCCCCATCCTTCTCACCTCTCACGGCTCCCACCTCTACTTTCCCTCGTGGAAAAAGTCTACAAAGCATCACAAAGCAACCTGCAGAGCCGGCTCCAAAAGCAACAGCGATAAGAGCCTGCAGACCCGCTCCTTCACAGGGACTCCTCCTGTGTCCCCCGCCTTCTACCGAAGGAGCTGGTGGGCTCCCCAGGGGCATGGGTGGGGACAGAGTGCCAGGGAGATGTGGATGCGGGCTCGGCTGAGGGTGTGCGGGCTGCCTGCCGCACAGGGGAGGTCAGGCAGGCAGTCACCCTGGGCTGGGTCAGCATGGCTGTCAGGCGGGTCAGCTGTCCCGTGTCCGGGGACAAGAGCTTGGGCCATCTGTGCGGCTGAAACCATCAGTGCGAGAAGGCACCGTGTCTACAATAACCCCACGAACTGGAGACAGGAGCAAGCCGCACCCAGGGCCCGCGGGTTCCGGGTCCCCCCAGCACCGCCCGCACTCACATCCAGCTGCCGCCGCGCCTCCTCCTGCTCCTGCCGCTCCTGGGCCATCCTTTGCGCCCGCTCCGCCTCGGCCTTCCGCCGGTCCTCCTGTTCTTTTTCCTTCGCCAGGTTTTCAAAGTTCGCTCTGATGTTACTTGTTTTGCTGTTCACTACAGAGGAAGCAGAGACTTACACAGAGCACCGCCATCACCCCCACACCAAGCTGGCCCGGGGGACCTTCCCCGGGGACCCAGGGGCCGGCGGAGCGGGGACGCACCCCCTCGGCTGCCAGCCCAGTCTCTGCCAGGGATGAGCCTTCGCTGCTGTGTCTGCTGCATGTGCAGTGGGAAAGTGGGCAGAGCCCTGCATCTGGAACATTCTTCATGCTCCAAACATCACTGTGTCCTTTACCACCAGACACAAGGAAGATATGCCCCTAGAGAGGCCCTCGATCGAACAGTCAGAAGCACTGACTCTGAGCTACACCCCCATAATGTTTCCTGTGACAAAACAGGATGGCCGGGCACCCCTCGAGGACCCCGGCGGATGGGCCGGGGGGCCTCCAGGGAAAACACCTACCACGGGGTGAGAAGCAGACTGATCTGACACTTCTGGGATGTGTTTTTCCCTGAATTTTTATTACAACGGGTAATCCACCTGCCGTCCCCCAAACCCACAGATAACCTGGTTCTCCATTAACGCTCCACCGGCTCCTGTCAACCCTCCTCTTGCCCTTAGCACCGTCCTGCAACGCCACACAGCACAAAATGTCTCCCGGGAAAGCCCTCGGGGCTGCCGGGGGTTTGCCAGGACTCACCTGCTTCAACAGGGATGGTCTTCTGGTAAGAAGAGGACACTGCAGCAACGTCCTCAAAGGTGGAGGCGTTCTGCCGAGACACGAGCAGGGGTCAGGGGGACCCAGCTTCCCTCCCCTGCAGCCGGCACAGGGGATGAACCTGCACAGGTGCTAAGCCGGCCCCAGATCCTCCCGGGGAACCAGCCCGGGCCCAAAGATCTCGTACCCACCAGCCCACACACTAACGGAGACACAGGAAGTGTGCCAACTCATCCCAGCCAGTGACCCCAGAATCAGCGTCAGAGAAGAGACACGTGTGTGGGGAATCAGTAGGGCCAGGGGTTTCAGAGCAGGGAAACTACTGTGCAGGAATTTGGAGCGGTGAACGGAAGTTATCACATACGCACCCAGACCCGCAGGACGCACAGCCCGGAGGCGAATCCCAATGCCGCCCCCGGCTGTGGGTGACTTGAGACACAGGTTCAACACAGGTTCACGGGGAGGGGAGTGCATGTTGGGGAGTATATGGGAAATCTCTGCACCTTCCTCTCAAATTCGAGAAAACTGCTCAAAACGAGCAGAAAAACCAACATCCCAACTTCACGACCGTAAACCCAGCATGTCTTCCTCCTGAGCGCTCACCACCGAGAAGACCCAGTGTTTACAAGGGAGCCCAGAGGCCTCTGCTGTGCAGGGAGGGAACATGGCCTCCCCCACCCCCAGGATGGTCTCGGTGGCACCCCCCGCCTTGCCAGGCGCCCTCCCGGTCTCCTCTCCCGCAGTCATCCCACACACACGGCCTTTGCCCGCACTCTCTGCAGGCCCCCACCCCACTGGCACTGCTTGCCCCGCCTGGCGGCCCGCCTGGGCTGTCTCACCAGCACTGCCTGCCCTCCCAGTTCCCCAGCCCAGCAGATGCCCCGACACCCACCTGGGGGGCCCTGCTCGCTCCGTCTCCCTCACCCCTTACACCCAGGGGCATCAGCACCCACCCCAGCCCTGGCTGGAAGCACTGGAAGCCCCATCTGGAAGTGGTCAGACCACTGACGCCGCCTCCTATCTGGGGCCAAGGCCTGGCAGGTTCCCCGAAACCCGCTCTCCACCCTGCAGCCAAGGGGGTGCTGGCTGCACACCTACCCGTGTCCCACACGCTTGCAGTGCCCCGACTCCAGGCCCTCAGTCCCCCAAGCATCAGTGCGCGCCGGCTCTGCTTCCTCAGGACACCGTCCGCCAACAGAACCCCGCGCCCAGGGCCACACTCACTCACGGGACGGGGCCCCAGGGGTCAACCAGGAGCCTGGTAGAAGGGAACTTGGAGGGGACAGGCCCTGTCATCCAGACTCCCACAGGCAGGGCAGCCACAACCTCCGGCCACTGAGCCGACAGGTGCCCAGTGGGGGCCACCCCACATGGCTCGTGAGTCCACCCCTCTGATACAGCTGGAGTTTAGACTAGACTCCCAACCAACTGATGTGCTGAGAACTAGATGACGAAGACCCTAAGAAGGGTCAGGAGGGTGCCCCTGGGAAAGCCGAGAGCAGAGCCTCGCGGTCACTCTGGCTCTGGGTAGACCGTCACAAGCTCCTGCAGTGACAGAAACGTTCTGGACCTGCCTTCTCCAAGACGCAGCCGCCACCAGGTGGCCAGAGTGACCAAGGAACTCAACTCCCAACGTGGTTCAAGCTCAGTACTTCCAACACAAACAGCCACCTGGCCGAGGGGCCCGCGCCCTGCTATACAACACGACAGGGACCGCAACCGCCTCACCCTGCAGCCTCGGGAGTCCAGGAGAGGACCCCGGGACGCCAGAAGGGAAGCCCAGCACTTGGGTCAGCTACCCCCACCGCCACGGGGATGACATGCAACTGCTTGGGGAGCTTTTCAAAGATGCGCCAGGCACGCCCCTGGAGACCAAAGACCACACACGTAACAGTGGCCGACCCCCCCCCCCACCCCTCAGCAGGACACACCGAGCTAGGAGAAGCAGCACTCACCTTATCCATCCGATCCTTCTGCACCCCATACTTCCCGCCGAAGCCCTTGGAGTAGTCTGCAACGTGACAACACGGCACTCAGTCCCAGGCTGGGGACCAGCGGCCACCGACAGCAGGTGCATGCAGACGCAGACACCCCGGAAAGCGCGCCCAGAGCAGCACACGAGGGTGCGGCGACACGAGCCCTTGCCCGCGAGGTGAGTGCACCTCCACCCAGGGTCCCGGGGCAAGCAGGGGAGGGGGAGGAAGCGGTGGGCATGCTCCGCGTGCTCCCGGGACGAGGGTGCGGGTGCAGATGGCAGGCAGGGCGCACCTCCCAGCACAGCCTCCACCCAGCCTCGCCCACTGCTGCCATCCTGCCCTGCTGCTGCTAAGTCACTTCAGTCGTGTCTGACTCTGTGTGACCCCATAGACGGAAGCCCACCAGGCTCCCCCGTCCCTGGGATTCTACCCAGCTTCAAAGAGAGGCTCTGAGGTGCAGTTTCTCTCGTTCTTTTGAAAGAGAGAAAACTCCCATGGACATCTATCAGCCACACTTATGCCATGGTCACACAGGTCCATGAGACCGTCACAGCACTATGCAGTGTCAACGCCACACAGAGTCAAGGCCACATCCATGTGGTTTGTGAGGTCAGACCCAGGTGATTCTCTGCCTCCCCCCGGAACATGGGCTGAGGGCCTCTCAGGACACAACACCTGGCCAACTGCATGTCCGGGTCCTGAGGGAACTGAGCTGAGCAGAGGCAAGTCTGCATCTGGACTCCCAGCACCATCAGAATCCCTGTGATCCCAGCTTCCTGTACCTCAGCACACAGCCAGACCCTCCTGTGATTCCAGCTTCCTGAACCTGAGCACACAGCCAGACCCTCCTGTGATTCCAGCTTCTTGAACCTGAGCACACAGTCAGACCCTCCTGTGATTCCAGCTTCCTAAACCCAAGCACACACCCAGACCCTCCTGTGATTCCAGCTTCCTGAACCCAAGCACACACCCAGACCCTCCTGTGATTCCAGCTTCCTGAACCCAAGCACACACCCAGACCCTCCTGTGATTCCAGCTTCCTGAACCCAAGCACACACTCAGACCCTCCTGTGATTCCAGCTTCTTGAACCTGAGCACACAGTCAGACCCTCCTGTGATTCCAGCTTCCTGAACCTAAGCACACAGCCAGACCTTCCTGTGATTCCAGCTTCCTAAACCCAAGCACACACCCAGACCCTCCTGTGATTCCAGCTTCCTGAACCCAAGCACACACCCAGACCCTCCTGTGATTCCAGCTTCCTGAACCCAAGCACACACTCAGACCCTCCTGTGATTCCAGCTTCCTGAACCCGAGCACACACCCAGACCCTCCTATGATTCCAGCTTCCTGAACCCGAGCACACACCCAGACCCTCCTGTGATTCTAGCTTCCTGAACCTGAGCACACAGTCAGACCCTCCTGTGATTCCAGCTTCTTGAACCTGAGTACACAGTCAGACCCTCCTGTGATTCCAGCTTCCTGAACCTAAGCACACACTCAGACCCTCCTGTGATTCCAGCTTCCTGAACCCGAGCACACACTCAGACCCTCCTGTGATTCCAGCTTCCTGAACCCGAGCACACACCCAGACCCTCCTGTGATTCCAGCTTCCTGAACCTAAGCACACACTCAGACCCTCCTGTGATTCCAGCTTCCTGAACCCGAGCACACACTCAGACCCTCCTGTGATTCCAGCTTCCTGAACCCGAGCACACACTCAGACCCTCCTGTGATTCCAGCTTCCTGAACCCGAGCACACACTCAGACCCTCCTGTGATTCCAGCTTCCTGAACCCGAGCACACACTCAGACCCTCCTGTGATTCCAGCTTCCTGAACCCAAGCACACACTCAGACCCTCCTGTGATTCCAGCTTCCTGAACACGAGCACACATCCAGACCCTCCTGTGATTCCAGCTTCCTGAACCCGAGCACACACCCAGACCCTCCTGTGATTCCAGCTTCCTGAACCCAACTGAGCACACAGTCAGACCCTCCTGTGATTTCAGCTTCCTGAACCCGAGCACACACCCAGACCCTCCTGTGATTCCAGCTTCCTGAACCCAAGCACACACCCAGACCCTCCTGTGATTCCAGCTTCCTGAACCCAAGCACACACTCAGACCCTCCTGTGATTCCAGCTTCCTGAACCCGAGCACACACCCAGACCCTCCTATGATTCCAGCTTCCTGAACCCGAGCACACACCCAGACCCTCCTGTGATTCTAGCTTCCTGAACCTGAGCACACAGTCAGACCCTCCTGTGATTCCAGCTTCTTGATCCTGAGTACACAGTCAGACCCTCCTGTGATTCCAGCTTCCTGAACCTAAGCACACACTCAGACCCTCCTGTGATTCCAGCTTCCTGAACCCGAGCACACACTCAGACCCTCCTGTGATTCCAGCTTCCTGAACCCGAGCACACACCCAGACCCTCCTGTGATTCCAGCTTCCTGAACCCGACTGAGCACACAGTCAGACCCTCCTGTGATTCCAGCTTCCTGAACCTAAGGACACACTCAGACCCTCCTGTGATTCCAGCTTCCTAAACCCGAGCACACACTCAGACCCTCCTGTGATTCCAGCTTCCTGAACCCGAGCACACACCCAGACCCTCCTGTGATTCCAGCTTCCTGAACCCGACTGAGCACACAGTCAGACCCTCCTGTGATTTCAGCTTCCTGAACCCGAGCACACACTCAGACCCTCCTGTGATTCCAGCTTCCTGAACCCGAGCACACACTCAGACCCTCCTGTGATTCCAGCTTCCTGAACCCGAGCACACACTCAGACCCTCCTGTGATTCCAGCTTCCTGAACCCGAGCACACACCCAGACCCTCCTGTGATTCCAGCTTCCTGAACCCAAGCACACAGTCAGACCCTCCTGTGATTCCAGCTTCCTGAACACGAGCACACATCCAGACCCTCCTGTGATTCCAGCTTCCTGAACCCGAGCACACACCCAGACCCTCCTGTGATTCCGCTTCCTGTACCTAAACACACCCAGAAACCTCCTGTGATTTCCAGCTTCCTGTACCTACTGTCTGCTTCGTTGTGAAGAAATTACACGCAAACAGGGTCATCAAAAAACAAAATTCAAAGAACACCCCCACAACTGAGACCCAAAAGCCCTGTGGACACACCTGCCCTGTGCCCCTCTTGTCCAAGGCCAGTAAGCGCACTGAAGCAAACACATTTCTCCCGGCCTCGGGGCAGGAAGGCCCAGTCACAGCAGCCGTGTCAACAGCGAGAGCTGCCAGGAAGACCGAGGGAGGCCAGGCACCCGCTCCAGAGACCAGTCACCTGCAGTTCATGCTCCCTTTGACCAAGCACACACCCCAGAGCTTACAGGTGAGAAGACAGTGAGTGGGGAAGACAGTGCGCAGGAGGTTCCGCTCCGCAGAGCAGTGCGGGGAGAGCCAAGCCCTGCGGTGACAGCGGTGACCAGAGGCCAAGCCTGAGGTCTGTGCTAAGCGGGGGCATGGGAAGGGGAAGGTGGGGCTGGGAAGCAACTGTGCCTTGCTGGGACCCGTGTTTGGCCAGTTTCTCCTTGTAATCAAACCCCACAGCACAGGAGTCCTGCCTCTCGGACTGAACACCAAATCTGCCTCCGAAACCAGTCTTATAATCTGAAAATCCACAGATGACCGTGGAGAAAACAACCAAGACATGACATAAGTTTGGTTAAAATCGTAGAAGGTTTGCAGGAATCAAACACATCGCTTCAAGAAAACGAGAGCCCTGCTGAGTGAGGGAGCCACAGAGCCCGCTCCTGGCATCACCGATGGTCATAAGGGGCTCAAAAGGCTGAAGGACAAATGAAATCTGAACGGGTCAGCCAAGGCCCGAAAGCAGGCTAGGAACTGTCTGTGAGCTGGTTGGGAAGAGCCATGCCAGGCTCCAAGCTTCATCTCGATGGTCCTGCCTGCACTGCAGACAAGAGCATGCGTCTCTGCACATGTGAAAGGGACATATTACACACACGGCCAGTCCCCAGCCCTGCAGCAGCCCCGCTCTGGACCCACTGGCTGGCAGCACAGGGCCCTTAAGTCACCTGTGCGGGCAGAAGCAGCCGCTGGGAAACTGCGACAGCAGCCACGGCTCCAGGGAACAGAGGCCTCACCACAACCCCCAGGGGATCACTACAGGCGGAGGGGTCTTTTCAAAGCTGAGGGAGGCAGAGGGACCCTCCCCGCCCCAGGGAAGACACGACAGCCCCCGGGAAGACATGACACCCCCCAAGAAGACATGACACACTGCAACACAAGTACCGCGAGGCCCAGCGTGCGGGAACCCCTGAGCAGAGCTGGACTTCGGATGGCCACGGGAAACGCACCTTTCTGGGACTCGTGCAGCTGGGGCTTCTCCTGGTGGTCCCAGCCAAGGGCACACTTGTCCTGTCTGTCCGTCTGCACACCGAACTTCCCCCCGAAGCCTTTCACGTAGTCTACAGACAACACAAAAGGCCACAGTCGAGGGTTAACAGGCAGCCTGCATAACACAGAGAAAGCGGGTTCTCCACAAAGTTACACACTGCTCGCTCAACCCGTCCCTGCTCCTGCATGTGGACTTGCTCCAGGCCTTTGGTAAAACTTCCAGTGACCTTTGTACCATGTCCAGAAAACACCCTCAGCGACAATCTGGGTCTCCTGGATAAACAGAGATGGGACCCCACGAAGGAAGACCCAAGGCGTGCTGTTCAACCAGCACTGCGGAGCCAGCAAGGTCTCTTCCGCACACAGACGGGCAACTTGAGGGCTGTTGCCAGCTGCTCTGCTGAAGCGTCAGAGCTACAAGATGGCCACGGGCTGGGTTTCTAAGTTAACAGCACTGCTCTATATGTGCTGCTTTCAAGTTCCGTGTTTAACACAACATCTGCCCTCAGGCAGCCTGGTCGTGCCTGGTTCTCCGTGTCTGATCCGATTATCACCCAGCACATTAACAGCTGCTGGCTGGAGAATGAGGGAAAACTGGGGCCACCTTTCTGGGACTCGTGCTTCTCGGTTTTGCCTTGATACTCGAAGCCGACTGCACTCTTATCCACCTTGTCCTTGTCGATACCGTACTTGCCACCAAAACCTTTGGAGTAATCTGCAAACAAGAAAAAGCGCCGTTCACACACCAGCCACAGGAACAGCAAGCACACTGTGAACCTCAGAAGTCTGGAAGGAAGGACTTCTATCATTCCATTAAAAAAAAAAAACAAACCAAGGGGGCTTCCCTGGTGGCTCAGTGGTAGAGAATCCGCCTGCCATTGTGGGAGACACGGGTTCAATTCCAGGTCCGGGAAGATTTCACACACTGCAGAGCAACCAAGCCTGTCACCACGACTACCAAGGCTATGCTCGAGTCCAGAACCCTCCAGCTACTGAGTCCACACGCCCCAGAGCCCGCGCTCTATGACAGGAGAAGCCACTGCACGAGAGGCCCATGCAATAGCAACTAGAGCAGCCCCCTGCTTGCCGCAACTAGAGAAAAGTCCTCGCAGCTACAAAGACCCAGAGCAGCCAAAAACAAATCAAATTAAACAACAGCAACAACCAGGGGGACCTCCCTGGTGGTCCAGAGGCTTAAGACTCCACGCTCCCAAAGCAGGCAGCCCAGATTCAACCCCTGGTCAGGGATCTAGATTCCAAAAGTTGCAAAAAGGATCCTAAATACGGCAACTAAGATCTGTAGCAATCGAATAGTAAATAACTGAAAAAAAAACAAACTTTTTTAAAGCTTACTCTAAGACTGCAAATGTGGAAAACACTTAAAAGTATTATCTATATGCACAGAAGAACCGCAAAAAGCAGTACATATAGCAAATGAATAATTGTAGCATCTCTCCTTTACTAAAAAAGACGGCATGAAGACAAGGTTGACATGAAGCTTCTGAAATCAAGGATGAGCAACAGGAGCAAGCTTTTAGGTCACCCTAGGCAGGGACTTCGTTGGCAGTCCCGGCAAAACCGATGCGGGGGGGCACGGGTTCAGTTCCTGGTCTGGGAAGATCCCACCCGGTGCAGGGCAGTTAAGCCCATGCAGCACAACTCCTGAGCCTGTGCGCTGCTACTGCTGCAGCCTGAGCGCCGAGAGCCTGCGCAGAGCAAGGACGGGCAGCCAAAAAGAAAACACTGAGTCACCCTGCCTCCTCAACCCCAGCAGAGACGAGATGGGGCACCTCCAAAGCAGCAGCATAAACGTGGAGCCCCTTCTAGGAACGTCACTTCCGCTCCTGGCTAAGTTACTATAAATACTAGACAGCTGTTTTTACACAGCGGGCTCCGTCACAGACCCGTGAGCGGGGACTCAACCCCACCCGTGCAGCTGAGCTGCCAAGAACACCTGCGCTGCTGCAGGTGCTTCGGCCTCTGCACCCCAGCTTCCTGGAGGCGTAGCTCTTCTTCTGCAAGGGCAGCTGGGGAGAAAGTCTGGCAAAGTGAACAGGATCCAACAGCAGGTCCTGACGAGCATATGCACACGGGGCAAAGGCGGACAGGTGTGTTCCCAGTACAGGGAGGCACCCCGGCAGGTGGGCCCTTGGGCAGAAGGGAAGCGACGCCCTCAGGTCCAGCAGCCCTTCCCTCGGAGACTCCCAGTCACTGGTGCTGCCAGTGGCGGCTTTCATTTTTGATTCTTAAAAAATCTGGAGATTTACAAAACTATGTGAGCTCTCAGTTTCTCTGTTGCCAATGATTCAAAAACTTGAATGCACAGGCCAAACAAAACATACCATGCGGAAGAACCAGCCAATCTCAACCTCTGCAGCAGGGGTCGAGTCTTTGTCCAACTCCATACACACGCGCCTCAGTGGGCAGAGGGCTGTACCTGACCTCCAACAGGGGGCACCACGGCGAAGGGAGGGTCAGGCTGGCTGCTAAGGACAACCTGGCAGCATCCAGCAAAATTTTAAGTTCAACATCCTTTGACACAGCAAGTCCACTACTAGAACTTATCTTTTAAATAATCACTCGTATACGTAAGATACAAGGACAAGAATATTCATGGTAGTCAGTTCTTAACATCCAAAACTGGAAACAAGCTCAATTCCACCTTCCAGAGAGGAGCAGTTCAGGGACTACACAATCTGCAGACAGCGGACGACCGAGAGTCATCGAACCGACGACAAACCCCCTGCACCGACCAGGTCAGAATAGGGACGTCCAAACACTTCAAGTTGAGAGAGCTGTATCAGCAGAACATACACCAACTGGGCGGGGAGAGGGCGCTCCCTGGGTTTGCGTCAGTAACCGCACAAGCGACGAGGGGCCGTGCGCGCCCCGACAGTCAGCGGGGTGCCCGGCGGCCCACCAGCCCACCTCTCTGCGACTCGTGCTTCTCCGTCTTGCCCTGGTAGTCGAAGCCCACGGCGCTCTTGTCCACGCGGTCGGACTGCACGCCGTACTTGCCACCGAAACCGCTCGAGTAGTCTGGGGAGACAGGGTGGTAGCAGGAAAAACGTGTCAGGGCAAAACGTCACTCTGGTTAAAAGCAGCAGGAGAAAAGTCTTGGGCAACAGTGCACCAGGAGATAAGAACGCGTGTGAAGAAGCACAAGCAGCCGCCCGCCATCAGAAGCGACGCTGCATGTCGTCTCTTGTGTCCCTGCAGTCTGGCCCCTGCCGATGGCTGGAGGGCAGAGGTGAGCCACGGGTGCACTTTGGAAAGTAACCATTCAAATAAAGCTCAGCATATGAAAAAAGGGACGTGGCCACGTGGGTCTTTCTAGAAAAGGTCGGAGCCCTCCAACACCCTGGGCTGGGTGGACCAGACAGACCTGCCCCTAGAGCGCTCCCAGGCCGGCTACTTCCCTGGTCATCGGATGCCCTGAGAGAGGCATAAGCAAACAAGCTCGCAAAAAACACCTCGAGCGCTTTGAGGAAGTGATGTACTTTCATTTAAAAAAGGGCTTACGAGGGAACATGCGCTCACGAAGACCAGCCAGCACTGTGTTCAAGACGGCTCATACACTGTGCAAGCCATCAGCAATGAAACGGCTCCGGTTACTATCCTAAGGGGAAAGCCAACCAAGCTTAAGAGCAAACTGTGCCCAAGGCAACGAAGCTCAGAGGAGAGGGAAGCAATGAGCAGACACAAGACACCGGGCCCACGCGCTGCCTGCCAGGGGTCCCGCCACACCACACCACCCCCGAAGCCTGAGGGGAGGGCCGTGTCCTGCCCCCTCCGTTCGAGGCTGCAAGAGACAACATGCTCCTGCCCTTCAAAAGCGGGGGGGCGGCTTTCTGCATCTTCCCAGCTCACCTTTCTGCGAGGCGTGTTTCTCGGTCTTCCCCTGGTACTCGAAGCCCACGGCAGACTGCAGTCACAGAAAAAGAGGAGATCCAGATTTCAACGTCTGGATCCACGACACGTGACATTTTAAAAAACATGAACTGTGTTATTGGTATTTCTTGATTTTTTATTTTCTAAGCTACTAATGCCCAAAGCACCAGTATTTTGAATCTGCACACCTTGAAACACTCATTGAAGCCCGGGGGCCGCCCCAGCCAATGAACAAGGCAGTTCTCAATGCTATGACGTAAAATGAGGGGACTGCCGGCCCGGAGCCAGGGCCTCGGACCAGAGGAACAGCATCAGACGCTCAGTACAGCCCTGGCAGTGGGTGTGAGCGGGGCCCTCTGTCACTGTGACACAGGGGGTCCCCACTGTCCCCCAGGACACGTCGAAGGCCATCCCAGGGCCACTCAATGAGCAGGCACCAACATGAGGGTTTCTACAGCAATCAGGGGAAAACCCTCCCACCTCTTAAACAGCCAACCATCTCAGAGACTCTGAGAAGCAAGGGCGGGAGGGGCCTCAGAAGCCTGTGCTCGGGAACCCCACCTTGCACTCCCACAGTCCAAGGCAGCTCTGCAACACTCCGAGATGCCCAGGGGACACCCGGAGCGAGCTGCGCCTACAAGGCCACCCGCGGTGCCTCACTCACCTGGTCCACCCTGTCCGCCTGGACACCGAACCTGCCTCCAAACCCCCGGACAGAGTCAACCTGCGAGCAGTGCTTGGAGAGCTTGGACCGATACTCGTGGCCGACAGCCGACTGCAACAGGGGCAAAAGCGGAGCGTTAGTCACCCACCGGCTCTGCCACACTGCACCCGCCCCCCACCGAGGCAGCCAGCCCCAGCCAGCCCAGTGGGAGGTGACTCCAGGGGCATCACCACGCCAGGGCCCCCAGTCTGGTGTTCCTGAACCCTCTCCACACCAGGCTCCCCAGAAGTCACCCGAACCCCAGGCACAGGGGGCCTCCTGAGGTGCCTGGGCATGAAGAATCAGGAGGCCAGGCCCCAACCAGCACCAGAGCCAGCAGCCTGCCAACGACTCCTGAGACCGCTTCCAGAAGACTGCCGGCAGTGATCACCCTCCCCAGGCAGGACACTGTCAAAGCACGTGACCCAGGAATCAGGTCACAAACCGGCACACGGATGGCACGCTTCAGGCACACCACATGCTCAGCGTCGACACCTGCCACCCAGCCAGCCTGCCCTGGTGTGGAGTGGGGCCTGCCTGGGGGCGGTGAGGCGGCTCTGGTGGCCTCTGAAGGCCACATGCTGACCGAGCAGTCCACCCCCAGCTTTCCGCTGTGTGGTCAGCAAGCCAGGGCCTGCGGCCCACGTCCAGCACCAAGCTTCTTTGTAAATAAAGCTTTCTGGAACATACCACATCTGTTCATTTACAGGAAATCTATGCCTAACTTTGTGTCAAGACAATACAGCTAGTTCAGGAGCCACCTGAGACCCTGTGGTGGCCAGGAAACTAAAATATTTACACCCCGAACTCTGAGTGGCCCCATGCTGCTCCAGTCACCCAGGCCCAACCCTCAGAGTAAGGCTCCAGGCGCCCTCGGCAGAATGGACCGTGGTCACGGACCTCTTTGTGGACAGAGGACACAGGACAGGTGACTGATACTTGACCCAGTGCCGGGCGAGGAGGCGGCTCGTCCAAAGCCTAGCTCCTCCTCAGGGAGTCACCCCCACCTTGGCCCTCTTACAATACAGCAAGGGGCCTGCCGGCGCACTACCAACTCCTCTCCCGCTTCTTCATCTGGAACTTCAGAGGCAAGGTTTAGGGTCCAACCCCCACAGGGTCACCACCACCGCTGATAGCTCTGCAGGCAGCTCAGGGCACGCATTCTTCCACAGCCGGGGAGCAAAGCAGGTTTTACTTTCCAGTCCGAAGCTGTTACTTTCTCTCCCTCCCAGGCTGGATCCGATGCCCACAGCTAACACCTGATCCAGAGCACCGCAGCCTCGGAAAACCTGTGGCAAAGACCACCCATCTGCAGCTTTGGGGGGGTCTCACGCAGAAAACATTAACAAGGTAACATGGAGGCAGCAGCATGCCCGAAGGATCCCCCAGCGTGACTCGTCGTCACTAAGAAGTCAGAGAACTGTTCCAAAAATATGGCCAGAGTGAAAGCTTAGAGACTCTCCCAACTTTCTAATCAAAACAGCTTTCTCCCCGAGACTGGCCTTGGTCCTACACTGACGAGCCTCTATTTCTTTTCAGACAGGCAGCGCCAGGCAGAGCACTGCAAGAAGCAGGGTGACACTCTGGTCGTGGGGGGCGCCCCTCTCTCAGGCAGGTGCTGGCCCATGAGTGCAACAAGCCCTGTCATTCCGAGCTGAGTCTGATCCGGGCACAAGGGGGACAGGGTGGAATTACAGAGGAACCCGCCCCCAGCTGACACCTCAGCACAGAGCAAACGCAGACATCTCAAGTTACCCAGCCTGGGAAACACACACCCACTTCCCTGCACACGCAGCACACCTGCTCCAATCTACTGTCTTCTCTGCAGGGCGGACACAGCCCCCAGAGGATCCAGCCCCTTCTCCAAGTACCAGCAAAGGATGCTGCTCTGTTAAGAGCTTCAGTCCCACCTTCCTAGACCTGCCTGTCCTCAGCCTGGTGGGCCACGGCTTGACGCCAGCAGCCAGGGTCTTCACTGAAGGTCACCAAGTGCAGGAAGGACAGCAGGTCAAGCGGCTGACCTTCCAGTCTCGACGTGAAACCAAGCGCTGAAACTCGGCTCTGGGCTGCAGATGGGAACCACTAAGGCTGCAGCCCGAACCACAGGTGACGCCCAGGGAACAGTCCAGACATCTGCGGGCCTCCGTTCCGGTCAGAGCCGGCCTCATCTCCAGCTCCAAGCTTCCGAGCACACCACTCCCTCCCCAGCAACTCAGACTCTGAAGAGAGCTTCCAGAAACCGCAGCCCTTCTTGGCTAAGATTAACTGAGAGAAGGTGACTTCTGGCAAATCTTGTCTTCAACAAGTGGACTCCCAACTTTTCGATGGAGGGGGAGGGCTGAGTGACGACCCTGCTGACCCTGGCGAGGTCAAGCACGCCAGGACCCTGACACCACGTGGGCCGGCACTCACCTTGTCCATCCTGTCCTGCTCCACGCCAAACTTCCCTCCGTAGCCGTGTGAGGCTTTGGGTCCCGTTTCCAGCTCCTTCTCCTTGAGGGTCTGGTGTTCTTGAAACACATTCTCCCGCAGCTTGTGGATGCTTGGAGGGAAGAGATGGAAGACGAACAAATCGGTCAGCCAGCCAGCCAAGACATGTGTCTGTGCTTTCTGGTAAGACAGACAAGGACGTCATGTCTGCATTCTGTTAGGTTTCGTTCCCCGGTGGCTCCCCGGCCCAGCCTCCCTTGTGTTCACTTTATTGCACCTCCAGCTGCCCCCAACTCCAGCAGTTCTCGGAGTCAGATGCAGGTTAATGGGAAAAAAAAACCAAGTCTGAACACACACAGTGAGTCATCTCCAAGCCCCTACAGAAGCTGGAGTATGATGGGGACAGCATTCCACCAAGTGGAGGACAGCTTCTCGGGTTCACCAGACACCTGACCCAGGAGAGCCAGCTCCATAAACATCACCAGAGGCAAACGGGAGACAAAGCCCACAGGCGTGCACCCGGACGACCCTGGGCCAGGAGCCCAGAGATGTGGAATATTCAGACGGCTTCTCGCTACGGGAAGCACCCTGGCTTTCCATTCAAAGCTGAAGTGAGAGGCTTTCAGAACTTAAGATGTAAAAGCCACTTTTACTTTAAGCGCTAGGAGCAGCGGGACAGACCACCAGATGCAGCCAGAACCGGGCAGGCCGGGCAGCTGTCCCCCAGGGCCGCTGAGGTCACCTCATACCACAGCCACATCTCCACATCCGGATGGCAATCCCGGACATGCAGCATAGAACACCAACCAGGCCTGGCCACCTCCCGAGCCCCTGACGAGATGGGGAAGAAGACCAGCCTCCAAGCACCACGGAGGGACCTCAGGACACCGAAAGCAATCCTGCCTTGGGTGTTCTCTGAATTCTAACCCACCCACAGGCTGTCTGACCAGAGAGAGTTCCTTTCTTCTCCAATCTGCCCTCCCCAACGTGTTTTGAAACCACGGGGAACAACCGGGCTAAGAGGCCTGGATGACAAAACCAGGTCAGCACTCAGCCTGACCCCAGAGCAGGGAACCCGAGGCAGCTCCCAGCACCAGCTCCTCCGGCCGGTCCCAGGCCCTTCCTCCGAAGAGCTGTGAGGTGGAGGTGGCGGGCTCAGCGAGTCAGGGAGGGAGGAACACTTGTGTCTAAAATGCCCACACTGCAGACTTTACCCACTTTTCTGGATGGACGGCTGAACCCTTCTCAGCCAATAAGAGCTTCATTTCACTGCAGAGTTCCTAGAGCCAAGACCAGCACTTTGTGAACGACCCAACCGGTCACAACCAGGGCAGGGGAGCACATGCCCGCACTGAGGCCAGGGCAGCCAGAAATAAAAGTCTGAGCACATTCTCAAAGGCCCTTTTATCTACACCCCCCAACAAGAAAACAAGCTGCCCCGGAGGTGGCGAGTTAAGACTGGCCAAGTCAGGGACAATCCCTGCTTCCTGCAATTCCCCCATCTGGACCTTCATGAGAACAAGAAGTTCAGGATTCAGCTCATGTTATCCAACTGACAACAACAGAATGGTAACATTGTAACAAAACAATACAAATTAAGGAGGGAGTGTTTCTGATCTCATGTCTTCAAACACAGCCCACGTTTTAGAAACCTCCCATCTGCAGAGAGAACAGCTTAGGTAACTGTGTTCCCGGATGAAAACCGCAGCTTCAAAACCAGACTGGAGAATTAAAAGTACAGGAAAGACCAGCAGTGAGAATTTTCACCCACTGAGCGCGTCTACACAGATGCACATCCACAGACGCCCAAGAGCATACAGGCCAGCCCGCTTTTCACCCCCTGCGTGAGCCACAAGGGGCCAGACGACGCGGAGGCAGGGCCCTCGCGGGGAGCAGGCCCCACCTCGCCCCTCGCGGGGCAGAATGTCTCTGTCACGCAAAGACCGAGAACAGCTCTTACTCGATGTGCTCCTGGTGCCCAGATCCTTGGACGGTTTTGGCCCCCCATCTCTGCTCTTTTTCACTTACGTCATTCTGAAAAGAAAAATAAAGAACAAGTACACCCCACACCCTGGACTGTAAAACAGCCCCCCACCCACCCACCAAACCAAAAACCTGGGAGGATCCACTTCAGGAGACGGGAGAGGCAGGCAGAATGGCGGCTCCTACCACAAAATCAGGGTCGGTCTCCCAGTCATCAGCTCCCCCGTCGTCCGGGGTGATGGACACGGTGTGGCCGGCCGAAGCTTTCCACATCTGGAAGAGCAGCGCTGAGGGTCACAGATGCCGGCAGAGCCCTGCTCAGAGGCCCACACAGACGCTCTGCCCAGGACCCCAAAACCCTAGACGGCACAGGGAGGGCAGGGAGCTATGTGCTCAAGAGGTCCACTCATGGGACTTCCCTGGGGGTCCAGCAGCTAAGACTCCCTGCTCCCAATGCCAGGGGCCCAGGTTCAATCCCCAGTCAGGGAACTAGATTCCTGCAGCTCACAACCAAGACCTGGCACGGCTAAACAGATTTTTTCTTTTTTTAAAAAGAAAAAAAGGTCATGCATAATCCCCGTGCCTGAGTGACACCAGAAGGGATCAAAGGGAACCTAACATGAGAGCTCTAACATTGCAGTCAAAGGGCAGAAGCACAGAAGAAATACTCTGGGCTTCAACTCAAGTGAGAACATGTCCTAGAAAATAAAGTCACGTGTGCTACTTCACTCAATGGGAACCTCCCCGACTAAGTCTCCTGACAACAGTGCTGTTCAACACTGGGAATGCACTGTCGCCAACTGTAAAGTCTGCTCTATTTTATCACAATTCTTCTTTTAAAGCATCCATTTTGACTTAAAAATAATTACTGGAAACCTAACAATGATTTTCTTAACTTAGACTCTGACAAGTCAATAAATCATTCAAGGGCTGCTTTGCCATCTACTTGGGGAAACGCAGGGCACACAGAATGCCAACTTCTGTGCCGGGCAGCCCTGAGGCAGGGCCCTGAAACTCTGTAATCGGCTCGGAGAACAATGACACAGCCTCACAGCCGAACCACACTGCTCTTTCCGTACCTGCAAAGGCAAAATCTAGCCTTTCAGGACTTCAAAAGAAAGCAATGAGAAGAATGGTTCTGTTCTCCCCAGAAGTCCCCATAAAACTGCTCACAGGCCAGGAAGCAACTGAAGGCTTGTTTTCACTCAACCAGAAGCCCACACCCTGGTGTCTGAGCTGAGGACACTGCCCGCCTCACGTGATGGGGCCACACGCTCTGTGCTCTGTGTGGACCCAGACAGACGGGAGCCCTTTGAAGGCCTGAGACCCCCCAGTCGGGTCCACCTGCACCCCGGCTCTGCTAGGTCACAAGTCCAAAGTGGTGGCAGGGTGGATCGAGGGGCACGGCTCTCAGGTTCCCAAACTGGACTCCTGCCACGCCACCTGGGCAGGGAAGCATGCGCCACCAGGTGGGCAGGACCAACACAGTCCCCTGGACCCTGTCCCGCTGGGACCCGTGCTCCCCTCTGACTAGGTGAAGCAAGGCAGGAAGCGCCCTGACACAAACTGCTTTGGACACAATCTTCAAGGGACGACAGACCAGGCTCAGCCACGGCGGGCACAACCAGCATGCCCATTCACAGATGGAGACACAGCTGTCTGAAAGCCAAACACTGCCCGAAACCTCTGCCTCCCCGAGTCAAGACTGCCCGTGGAACCACACTGGCATGAGAAGGAGCCGCCCACCCACAGGACTCCAGCTGCCTAGTGGTCTCCTCAGCCAGTGAGGGGACGGCCAGTCATGCAGAAGGACAGGGTCTGCAGCAAGACTCACTCCCCACCCAAGACCAAGGTGAAAGCCACGTCCTGGCCTGTGGCTTCTCCATACTGGCAGTGCAGAAATCACAGGGCCCACTCTCCAGAAGCCAGCCTCTCTCGTGGGCAGGTGAGCACTGGCCAGCTTGCCCCAGCATCATGGCCATGGGCTCCCCACCACCACGGAACAGGAAGAAGGGGCCAGGGGGCTACCAGGTGGGAGGGAGTGCCCTGGGTCCTCCACTCCAGGGTCGTGTGGAATCCCCTCCACTTTCTAGACCACAGGCAACACAGAAATTGACTTTATCTTTTAAATAAGAAAATTTCCTCCCAGAAAGTTATCATCCCTATCTCTGCAAACCCAGGGAGAGAACACCCCTCACATTCCTTGTCACAGGGGCTCCCCTGCCTGCCCAGTAGACCGTATGGGCACGATCACAGTGCACAAACCTTTCTTCTCCAGGCGCAGACGCGAGACGCTCACAAAACTCTGCTGAAAACACAGGAATCCAACGAGGAATTCCCAGGCATTGGGGAGAGCTTCTGTCTGTAAAAAGACTAAGAGTAAAAAGCTCAGAAGGATATGTGCTGACAGGCACCCTGGGCAAATCTTTGTGCACTGAGATCCTTTTAGAATACCTCTGAAATCCTCCCCAACATAACAAGGTTTTGTAAAGAAACGTGAAGAGGGTGGGAAGATTTGCATTTCCCTAACCAGAGTTCAACTGACTTTCAGCCACAGTGAGAAACTACAGGAAATAAAGAAGTTCCATACGATTCACAACTGTATGAAGTTTCTTCTTAATGCAGACGGAAATCATTGCCTCAATTGCTAGCGTACATTTCTGTTTGCTATAATCCCGAGAGCTTTCCATTTCTGGTTCATCCTAATTTATTCTGCAATAAAATTGTGTGTGTGTGTGTGTGTGTGTACATATATGGCTCCCCCGGTGGCTCAGACAGTAAAGAAGCAAATTGTGTGTGTGTGTGTGTGTGTGTGTGTACATATATGGCTCCCCCGGTGGCTCAGACAGTAAAGAAGCAAATTGTGTGTGTGTGTGTGTGTGTGTGTGTGTGTGTGTGTGTGTGTGTGTACATATATGGCTCCCCCGGTGGCTCAGACAGTAAAGAAGCAAATTGTGTGTGTGTGTGTGTGTGTGTGTACATATATGGCTCCCCCGGTGGCTCAGACAGTAAAGAAGCAAATTGTGTGTGTGTGTGTGTGTGTGTGTGTGTGTGTGTACATATATGGCTCCCCCGGTGGCTCAGACAGTAAAGAAGCTGCCGGCAATGCAGGAGACCCAGGTTCGACCCCTGGATGGGGAAGATTCCACTCCAATATTCTTGCAGGCAGAATTCCATGAACAGATTAGCCTGGCGGCTATAGTCCATGGGGTCACAGAGTCAGACATGACTGAGGGACTAGCACTCTCACCCTTTCACATATATATGTATATATGAGAAGCACTCCCCAAAGGGATGGTTACATGGCTGGGCTAGAACTCAGAGCAGTGACAGCTATCGGAACGTGAAGAACGGTGACTTGGGGGAGCAAAGGAGAAGCAAGTTGTGTCTCTAACGAATGGGTAGGGTTACTTCATAAAGACCAAGACTCCAATCCTGTGACCCACCAGCTCAGCAGCTCTTACCTAAGACCACAGGACAGCCCTGACTAGACACAGCACTGCTAGACATTACCGATGACTAGAATCCCTTTGTTCCCCAGAATAGACCAGTCACAGGCACACACCGTCTGCGGTGACATGTGGCCTGGCATGCATTAGCAACCAGACAGAAGATGCTCTGCTGGCCTTCCTCTATTCTGTCTTTAGAAATCTTAAAATTGTGTAGGTTGCTTAGTACATTCTGGGTACTGCAGTTATCATCCAGCATCTACGAAAATATTCCCAAGGGTAGCTAGTGATAGGGTCAAATCTATAATAATTTATTCCCGCTCAATATTTTTAATTAAAAAAAATCATGAAAACAACTCTTTGAAAAATTGAAGGCTTTTTTTTTTTTTTTTTGATCCGAAGATTATGCCCCTGGACTCCTAATTCACACCACACACAAAAATTAACTGGAAAAAATGGATCAAAAAACCTGTGTCTGAACTAAAACTATTAAATTCTTAGAAAACAACATAAGATTTTCATCACCTTGAATTTGACAACAAACCTTAGATGTGACACGAAAAGCACAAGTGAATACAGAAAAAAAAAAATTGGACAAAACTTTAAACTTTTTGCTTATAAAAAAAGACACCCATCAAAGTGAATACAACTTACAGAATGAGAGATACTGTTTTCAAGTGTCAATGATCTATCCAGAATATATAAAGAACTCTTCAGTTCAGTTCAGTCGATCAGTCGTGTCCGACTCTCTGCGACCCCATGAATCACAGCACGCCAGGCCTCCCTGTCCATCACCAACTCCCAGAGTTCACTCAAACTCATGTCCACAGAGTCGGTGATGCCATCCAGCCATCTCACTCTCTGTCATCCCCTTCTCCTCCCGCCCCCAACCTTTCCCAGCATCAGAGTCTTTTCCAGTGAGTCAACTCGTCGCATGAGGTGGCCAAAGTATTGCAGTTTCAGCTTTAGCATTAGTCCCTCCAATGAACACCCAGGATTGATCTCCTCTAGAATGGACTGGTTTGATCTCCTTGCAGTCCAAGGGACTCTCAAGAGTCTTCTCCAGCACCACAGTTCAAAAGCATCAATTCTTCGGCGATCAGCCAAGTCAATAATAAAAAGGACAATTAACCACATTTTTAAATGGTGAAAGGATCTGAATAGACATTTCTCCAAAGACATACAAATGGATGATAAGCTTGTGAAAAGACAATATCACTAACCATCAAGCGAATGCATATCAAAGCCAACTTTTGAGATACCACTCCACACATATCAAAGCCAACTTTTGAGATACCACTCCACACATTGAGATACCACACACATTGTCTGTTACCAGACAAGTTTGGTAAGGGTGTGCAGAAATCAGAAGGCTCTTATGTTGCTGGTGGAAATGTAAAATGAAAGAATCTGTCAGTTCAAAAGGTTAAACAAAGAGATGCCATATATCCCAGCAACTCCACTCCTAGGTATACAGAAAACTTATTCACAGAGCATCACTCCTAACAGCCCAAAGTGAAAAATAACCCAATATCCGTGTGAAACGACAGACGCGCAGCAGGTGGTCCATCCATTCAATGAAATGTTACTAATACCTGACGATAAGGAGTGAAGTACTGTCTCCCACTACACCATGGACGACTCTTAAAAATCTTACACGAAGTAAAAGACCCGGACACAGAAGCCCATATATGATACAGGCCCATTTCTGTGAGTGGCCAGATCTGCTAAGTCTACAGACAGAAAAAGCAGACTAGCGGCTGCCTAGTGCTGGGGGCTGAGGGAACCCCATAAGGTTTCTCTGAGGTGATGAAACCACCCACACTAAGTAAGCCCATCTATTCGCCCACCCTCTCCAGTGTAGCAGAGGAAACAGGTCTCACCAGGCCCACTCTCCACACCACCGTTACTCAGAGGACTCCCCTCCCACCCCTGCCTCCTGCACAGTGAAAGACAAGACCCCTGATGAACAAGGGGCCCAGGACGGGGCCCATTGCAACACAGGGCAGACCCCAGGGCTCCCAACTGTCTCTCTCAACCATGCGCTTACCCAGCCCCTGGCTGCACTGTACTGACCAAAGATCTGAATCACCAATGACTCCAAGTTAAGTTTTTTTACAGATCTGTCTCTCAAAATGCTTCAAATAAAAGATAGTGGGGGACACACTGCCAGTTACTGACAGGGGTGTTGAGCAGAGCATAAAGGACAACCCCGCACACCCCTCCTCGCTCCTCTCTCGGTCTGGGAACACTTTCCACCCCGAGAGGCGCGGCGGGCCAGCCTCTGGCACCAGCGCGGTGACTCACCCGCCGTCAGGCCCTGCCCAGCGCCAGCCAGCGGGGCGGCGGGGCGAATCACGCGGTCGGCCCCAGCGGGTTAAGCCCCCACGGAGCTCCGGGGGCCAGGTCACTGCAGAGCCCAGCGGGGCGCTCGCCCGGGACGCCTCGGAGCTCCGTCCAGCGGGAAGTGTGTTCCTCACCCCTGCTCCCCCGGGCCTGACGCGGCCAGATTCCACGGGAAGGAAGCCTTGTCCCCTTCGCCCCAGACCCTCTGCAGGAGCACCAAGCTTGCACGAGAGTGACTCCCTTCCAGGTGACTTCCAGCTCGCACCCAGAGGAGGGGCTGGTCCCAATCCAGAGCCGCTCAACTCTGCTGCCGCGCCGGTCGCTGCATTTCCAATGACCTGATTGCAACATCTCCCCGTAGGTGTGGTGGGCCCGGGAGCTGGGAGTGAGCGGCCCGCCCTGCCATAGGGAGACCCCGGACCCTCCCCCCTCAGCCCTCCGCCCCCTGACCTCCCGAGTCCGGGACCTCCCCTTCCGGTAGGGCCCCTCTCTGTCCCTAGACCCTGTCGGCTCTCCGCCCCCTTCCCCAACCCTCCAAGTCCTGGACCACCTGCCCGGCGGTCCCCGCTCTTCCCAGGACCCTCTGAGCCCTTGTCCCCCTTCCCCTAACACTCGGGGCCCGGCCCCCCGCTTCCTCCCGACCCCCAGGTCCTGCACCCCTTCTGTAGGGCCCCTCTCCTATCCTAGACGCCCCCCTCAACCCTCTGGCCCCTTCCTCCCAGGAGCCCGGGCATCCTCCGCTCAGACCCTGGACCCTCCTCCCAAGCCCCTCAGAACCGCGTGCCCTGACCCCTCAGGCCCTGACCCTTTCCCCTTCCCCCAGCCCGCCCCTCTTTCTCCGACCTCATGCCCCTCCCCAGGACTTCCCTCGGGCGCGGCCCCTTCCCTCAGCCCCGGCCCCTTCCCTCAGGCGCGGCCCCTTCCGTCAGCCCCCGGCCCGTCCCCTCAGCCCCCGGCCCCTTCCCTCAGCCCCCGGCCCCTTCCCTCAGCCCCCGGCCCGTCCCCTCAGCCCCCGGCCCCTTCCCTCAGCCCCCGGCCCCTTCCCTCAGCCCCCGGCCCGTCCCCTCAGCCCCCGGCCCCTTCCCTCAGCCCCCGGCCCCTTCCCTCAGCCCCCGGCCCCTTCCCTCAGGCGCGGCCCGTCCCCTCAGCCCCCGGCCCGTCCCCTCAGCCCCCGGCCCGCCCATCCCCTTCTCTGACCTCGGCCCCTTCCCTCAGCCCCCGGCCCGTCCCCTCGGCCCCCGGCCCGCCCATCCCCTTCTCTGACCTCGGCCCCCAGCCCGGGGAAGCCTCGCCCGCGCTCCCCCCGCGCGCGAAACCGCGAGCGGAAATGCGGCGAGACCGCCGCGGCCGCCACTTCCTTCCCGTTTCGGGACCTGGCTGCGCCCGGGGACCGCAGCTGAGGAACCGGCCCGCTCCCACGCCCGGCCCAGGCCGAGCTCGCTCACCGCCGCCCGCGGTCGGTCTGGTCCGGCTCGGCACTGCCCGGCCTCCGCCGCGCCCGCAGCTCCCAGGCGCCCCGCTCCACTTCCGGTTCCGCGGACGGGGGCGGGGCCGCATCCGGGTCTCCGAGGCACGCCCCGCCGGCACGCCCCGCCCCCGCTGCACGCCCCGCCCCGCGGGTCCGCCGGTCCTGCTGCTTTCCGTGTCCACGTGGCGCCGGCAGTGCCCACCGCTGGCGCAGGCGCGAGCTCCGCCCGGTGCCCGCCTGCGGAGCCTGCCTGAAAGTGAGATGACGCTAAAGGGTAAATTTACGGAGCGCCCGCTACGCGCGGGCCAGACTGTGCTCACACGCACAGTCCTAGGTGGTCGCACCGCATTCATAGCACCGCCCGAGGTGAGAAAGGGAAAACGACCGGAGAGGGGACAGTGCCAGGTTCTCTGAGCACCGAGGACGCAGACCGTAGCTGACGGCCAGTCACCGTGCGTCCATCCATTCATTACCTAGCCGTACTTCATCCATCCGCCCATCTGCTCCTTCCATTTTCCGCCAGTCAATCATCCGTCCACCCACCCGTCAATCTCTTCGTCCAGAGAAGGCCAGATATGTATCAGGAGTAGAGGTCAGCAGAATAAACGTGGACTTTGCCCGTAGAGACCTTTCAACCTAGAAGAGGAGTCAGACATTAATCAAATACTAAGGAAATAAGACAGATGCTCTAGAAAGTGTCAAGGTTAGATTGGAGAGAAGGTAGGATCCCAGCTCCTTCAGCAGATCAGAGGCTTCTTCCAGCGATTAACATTGGAGCTGATATACGAATACCAAATAGAAGTAAACAAGGAAACAAAGGAAGAATTTTCCAGGCAAGAAAAGAGTCTGTGCAAAGGCCCTGAGGCAAGAGAGGAATGAGGTCCTCTGTGCTCTGGGAAAAACTTGGAGAGTAGACCTTCAGATCATTAGATATTTTCAGGAGAAGACTTTCTGAACCTAATTTCTTGCATCTTTTCATACCCAGAAAAGCACTAATTTTATTAACAGGCACATCTGTTCCTTGTGACTAGCACAGTCCTCTGCCAAGGTGTGTATTTGACTTCACATACCCACCCTTTTCTTAAAATGGGCTATATACTGACTTCCCTCCCCACTTTGGAGCAGTTCCTCAGAGATACTTAAAAGGCTGTCTCCTGGGCTTTAGTACTCACTTTGCCCCAAACTCACAACTCTCCCAGTTTTTTTCAATCATCATCACCAAGAATGATGCCTGACCACACACAGTGTTACTGTCATAATGATGGAAGTGAAAACACTTGTGTTTTATCTGTCTGGCCTCCATGCTTTGGATGCAGACCCCATTCTTTCCTGCCTCTGTGCCTTGCTGGAACCCCTCCCTCTTCCCCAATAGCCTTCCGACCTTTCTATGTCCTCACCTTGCATACTCCTCAACCTCCAGCTCAAAAGCCATCTCTCCAGCACCTCTTCTTGGAACTCACCTTGACATGTCATGGGCATCTCAAAAGAACCAAGTTCACAGGCATATTCTCACTGTCCCACTGCAGTCTTGGTGCGTTTTCTCCCCCACCCTCCAACCCTCACCAGCATACCCCCCACCATCCCACCACTCTAAGGCATCACAGAGCACCAAGCTGAGCTCCATGTGTTATACGGCAGCTGCCCGTTAGCTCTCTCAAAGAAAAAAAAAAATCCATACTTTAGAATGGGAAAGGGATGATTAGATATTCTTTCAAGAGAACACTGAAGGCTCTGATAATCATGATTCTTTGGGGTGTGTGCCTTTAAAATAAAAAAAAATTTCGCCTAGATTATTCCACTCCTCTATAGAGGTAGAAGTTAACCTGTAGAAAACAGACAGCAATGCAAATAATTCTTGTCTGTAGAAAGGCCAATTAGCTGTGTCCAGTAAAATACAACTGACATTGCCCTATGGATAGACTGCTTTTTTGCAAATTCATTTCGGCATCCCTTTCACTTCTCCTTTGAACAAGTTGTAAGATCTTAGTGCTTCATTTATTATTAAGTGAAATAAAACCTTTGATTTTATGCATTCATTTCATATGTGTAGAAAATCATGATTTTTATCGTTCAGCAGATTACCCTTTCACCTCTGACATCGCCTTGCCCACCCCATACCCCCATCCGCCCTCAAACCCGAGAATTCAACTTTGTAAATGCGTCCTGTGTCTACTCGGCCCTCTCTATCTGACCTGCCACCACCAGTCTGCCTGATATGTCCATCCTAGGCTCCTACCTGGCCCTCTTCCCATTCAGCCTCGACTCAGCAGCCCGAGGGATCTCGTTACAATATAAGCTATATGACTTCTCCCCACTGCTTAACCTCGTCCAAGGACTTCCCACTTATTTTATTTATTTTTTTTAATATTAATTTATTTGGCTGCACTGGGTCTTGCTTGCTGCCTATAAGATCATTGAAGTTCATTGCAGCATGCAGGATCTTTTTTTTTTTTTTTTAATTTCGGCATGCAGAATCTAGTTCCCTGACCAGGGTTCAAACTCGGGCCCCCTACATCGGGAGTGCAGAGTCTTAGCCCGTGGACCATCAAGGAAGTCCCGCCACTTCTTTGAGAAAGAGGACTAAGGTCCTTGCAGTGCCCTCCCACTTTCTACGTGACCTGGCTCCATGTCGCCCACTGCCCCGCTCTGACACTCACCTCTGCTGCACTGAACTTCCTTCAGTTCCCCCTGGACTGAGGAACAAAGTGTCTCTTGTTGTATGAATGAGGTTATGTTGGAAAGCACCTACGGATGGGGCTGGTTGCCAGGACAACCTTCTGTGTGATTAGAGGGCTGGAAATTCAGTCCCACCCTTGAGCCCTGGGGAGGGGAAAAGAGAAGGACTGTGGGTTGAATTCATCACCAGTGGACAATGAGTTCATCAATCATGGGTGTGTGATGAGCCCTCCATAAAGACCCACAAGGATGGCTTCCGGGAACCTCCAGTTCGGTGAACAAGTGCAGATTTGGGGAGAGCGGTGCTCAGACAGCATGCGAGCTCTGAAAGCCTCCTCACGCCTTGCCCTGTGCCTCTCTTCCGTCTGATAGCTCCTGAGTTTGTAACCTTTTAAAATCAACCTGTGATCTAGTAGGTAACATGTTTCCCTCAGTTCTCTGAGCTGTCTGGCAAATTCACCAACCCTAAGGGGGTTATTAGAACCGGACATGGAACTGACTGGTTCAAAATTGGGAAAGGAGTACGACAAGTCTGTACATAGTCACCATGCTTATTTTAACTTCTATGCAGAGTACATCATGCGAAATGCTGGGCTGAATGAATCACAAGCTGGAATCAAGATTGTAGGGAGAAATATCAACAACCTCAGAAATGCAGATGATACCACTCTAATGGCAGAAAGCAAAGAGGAACTAAAGAGCCTCTTGATGAGGGTGGACGAGGAGAGTGAAAAAGCTGGCTTAAAACTCAAACTTCAAAAACCTAAGATCCCATCACTTCCTGGCAAATAGAAGGGAAAACAGTAAAAACACTGGCAGATTTCCATGGGCTCCAAATTCACTGCAGACAGTGACTACAGCCATGAAATTAAGACACTTGTTCCTTGGAAGGAAAGCTGTGACAAACCTAGAGAGCGTATTACAAAGCAGAGACATCCCTTTGCTAACAGAGGTCCATCTAGTCAAAGCTATCTATAGTTTTTCTAGTAATTAGGTACAGATCTGAGAGTTTCACCATAAAAATGACAGCACCAAAGAACTGATGCTTTTGAATTGTGGTGCTGGAGAAGACTCTTGAGAGTCCCTTGAACTGCAAGGAGATCAAACCAGTCAATGCTAAAGGAAATCAACCCTGAATATTCATTGAAAGGACTGATGCTGGAGCTGAAGCTCCAATACTTTGGCCACCTGATGTGAAGACCTGATTCACTGGAGAAAACCCTGATGCTAGGAAAGACTGAAGGCAGGAGGAGAAGGGGATGACAGAGGGTGAAATTGTTGGGTGGCATCATGAACTCAATGGACATGAGTTTGAGCAAGTTACAGGAGTTGGTGAAGGACAGGGAAGCCTGGCGTGCTGCAGTCCATGGGGTCTCAAAGAGTCGGATACGACTGAGCGACTAAACAACAGTCAAGTTGAAGATTCAGTGCTCTTCCCCAAACAGGGATCAAATTCATGCCTCCAGCAGTGGAACCATGTAGTCGTAACCACTGGACCGCCAGGGAAGTCCCCTTGTATGGATTCTGAATAGAGCATTAAAGATCGAGCCCTTGCGATGCAACGCTGCTGTGAAGAAGTTCAACATAGCCTTCTGGAGTGAAAGAGATGCCGCAGGATGAGAATCCAGGCCTCCCAGCCAAAAGCCGGTGCCAGCTCTCAGGTCCTTGACTGAGGCCATCTCAGACTTTCCAGCCCCAGAAGGGCTGTCAGGTGACTGCCATCACATGAGTGGTTCCAGGGAAGAGGGGCAGGAGAACCACCCAGATTGCCAGTCCCCCGAATCAAAAGAAGCAAGAGATCACTGTTTTTTATTGCTGTTTTGGGGTGGATTTTTACAAAGCAACAGATAAGATAGCAGATGGTGATCTTTTAGGGAACTGTGGAATCAATTTTCTGGGGGAGGAAAACAGCATAAAAATGTATATAAGACGGCAGAATAGAAAATATGAGTTCATTTCATACATAATAGTTCCAATTGTCTATCGCTGTGCAATAAGGCATTCCAAACGTTCATAGTGGAAAACAACCACCATTTTATGCTGAAACTTCATGGTTTGGGAATTTGGAAAGGGCAGGGGAGACTTGTGACTCAGCGGTAAAGAATCTGCCTGCCAATGCAGGAGATGCGAGACAGGCAGGTTCGACGCCTGGGTCTGGAAGATCCCCTGGAGGAGGTCGTGGCATCCCACTCCAGGGTTCTTGCCTGGAGAATCGCACGGACAGAGGAGCCTGGCGGCGACAGTGGGGCCCCTAAGAGCCCCACGGCTGAGTGACAGCGCACAGCGCAGCAACTGGGATCGCTCTCGGCCGCTGACGCCTCGGCCGGGATGGCGGGCTGTGACTGGAGGAACTGACTGGGGCCACGTGTCGGAGGCCTTGGCTCTGGCTGCTGGGTGGCCCCTCATTTCTTCTCCCCCCACCATGTCATCAGGAACAGGAACGTCCAGCTTGGCTGGTTCGCTCCCAGTCCGGGGCTCTCACTCTGCACAGCGCTCCATGCGGCTAGCTGGGGCTTCCTTACATCCCAGCGGTCCTGGGTAGTTGCACTTCTTACTTGGTGGCTGGTTTCTGCAAGGCTTCTGCTGACTTTGCCCCAGAGGTCCGTGAACATCCCACCTTCTACATTGTTTTGGTCAATCAGGTAAGTCACAGACCAGCCCAGGCTTAAGGGGTCGGGGGTAGAGGAAGTATTAAGACTCCACCTCTCCATGAGAGGAGATAGAATCTGCAGCCTAGCCAGCCTTTTGTCACACACTGTGTTTCTTTTCTATCTTTATTTATTTATTTTTTGGCCACGCCCCAAGACGAGCCAAAGAATTGCTGCTTTCAAATTGTGGTGCTAGAGAACTCTTGGGAGACCCTTGGACTGCAAGGAGAGCAAACCAGTCGATCCTAAAGGAAATCAGCCCTGAATATTCACTGGCATGCTGCAGTCCATGGGGTCGCAAAGAGTCAGACATGACTGAGCAACAGAACTGATTCATTGGAAGGACCGATGCTGAAGCTGAAGCTCCAGTATATTGGCCACCTGATGCAAAGAGCCGACTCACTGGGAAAGACCCTGTTGCTGGGAAAGATTGAAGGCCAAAGGAGAAGGGAGTGGCAGAGAATGAGAGGGTTGGTTAGCATGACTCAGTGGAGATGAATTTAAGCAAACTCCAGGAGATGGTGAAGGACAGAGGAGCCTGGCACACTGCAGTCCACGGGGTCACAAAGTCAGACACGACTTAGCAACTGAGCAACAAATAAGACTTGTGGGATCTTAGTTCCCCAACCAAGGATGGAACCCATGTCCCCTGCGTCGGAAGCATGGACTCTTAAACACTGGACCACCAGGGAAGTCCCACATACTAAGATGTCATTGTTTGTAAGACACAACCTGACTTCATGAGTAAAAAATGTGAAATAAATGGTCACAGTAGAATTCATGAAATGTGTGTATACATGCTGAGCTGTGGTATAAAATGTTTTCCACTGTGGGTTGCAGATAAAAGTTTAAAACTGGGCTAAATTACACTCCAAAGTGAGGGCCAAAAGCAATTCCCAGACATCTAGTCCAGACTGAGACTGTTCATCACCCGGAGAGCACCCCCCAAATTTTAAGGTTTTGCTATTATAAAGCATTTCACACAAATGCAAGAATAGAGTAATGTGATAAACCCTCATGAACCCATCACCCATCTTACAATTATCCACCCACACAGTCAGTTTTGTTTGATCCGTATCCTGACCTATCCCTGCCTCAAGATTATTTTAAAGCAAATGCCAGGCACTGTGTTATTTCATCTCTAAATACCTCGGAATACAGTCTTACCACACGCCTTTGTCTTGTTGTAATCATGGTAATCCACTTGACTTGGCAATAAATAAAATTTACAGCCTTATTCATGGAAACAGTGAACATGGATTTGATCAACAACTTTGATTTAACTGTGTTGGTGTTGGTAGGTTGGGGGCGTGGGCATAGGAATGCTTCAGTTTCCATCTATAAAGAGTTGGCAATAGGCAAAGTTTAAACTGGTATAGGGACTTTGCTAGGGGTCTGGTGGATAAGACTCCACGATTGTTTCTTGTTGCAGTGGCTTCTCCTGTTGCGAAGCATAGGCTTTAGGGAGCACGGGCTTCGGCAGTTACGGCACATGGGCTCAGTAGTTGCGGCTCCCAGGCTCTGGAGCTTGGGCTCAATAGCTGTGGCTCATGGGCTTAGCTGTTTGCCGGCATGTGGGATCTCCCTGGACCAGGGATTGAACCCGTTTCCCCTGCATTGGTAGGCGGATTCTTACCCACTGAACCACCAGGGCAGTCCCAAATATTTTTTTAAAAATAAAAAAGGAAAATTGTGACTCTGAAAATTGTGGATCAAGAGGTCACGTTAAGCACAAATTATTTAGCGGTAAGGAAGCAAGCAGAGGAAATAGTTAACCCAGTTGCACATGGACCAGAGAAGCAGAAGTAAGAGTGGGGTCGTTGTGTTTTACTTTAAGTGATGTACATGCTATTACTCTGATTAAATAAAACATTACAAGAAGATAAGGTGTTGGAGAATCGACTAAGATCTCTTAGGCCCTTTCAGTTCAGTTCAGTTCAGTTCAGTCGCTCAGTCGTGTCCGACTCTTTGCGACCCCATGAATCACAGCTCGCCAGGCCTCCCTGTCCATCACCAACTCCCGGAGTTCACGCAAACTCATGTCCATCGAGTCGGTGATGCCATCCAGCCATCTCATTCTCTGTCGTCCCCATCTCCTCCCACCCCCAATTCTTCCCAGCATCACACCCTTTTCCAGTGAGTCAACTCGACGCATGAGGTGGCCAAAGTATTGGAGTTTCAGCTTTAGCATTAGTCCTTCCAATGAACACCCAGGATTGATCTCCTTTAGAATGGACTGGTTGGATCTCCTTAGGTTGTGTAATAACACAATCCCTCAGTTACATTGTTTTCATTTTAAAATAACGTTTTATTTCATTAAAAAACACTTTTGTCTGTGCCACACGGCTTGTGGAAATCATTTTATTCTATTTTTTATCTGATTTGTAACATCTTTGGCTGGGCCACACAGGCGGTGGAACTTTAGCTCCCAGACAGGGGGTTGAACCCCAGCCTCAGAAGTGAAAGCACTAGAGTCCGAACCCCTGGACCACCGAGGAGTCCCCAAATCACTCTATCAAAGAGCAGAGCACCCCCACCTCCCTCTGCAGCTTGCGCTGCTCTGCACGCTCAAGTTGAAAGATTAACTCTCCTACCAGTCAAACCTGTCGGCATGCGAAGGGTCATTTTGTTTATTTTAGAGTATTTTCCGCGTTCTTTGGCCACACCCACCATGTCGTCACAGTGAGTGTTCTGGAAGCTCCTTCCCCTCGAGTCCCAGCCCGGCCCCTGCTCTCACAGTGCCCTTCACGGGATGAGTCCCCGTCCCCACCAGAGGCAGTCCCTGGGAGGGGCCAGTCCTACCCATCCCAGGATCTCTAGGGCAGGGTCCCCTCCAGAACTTCACATGGTGGTGGCCCCACAAAGACACCTCGAGGTGCAAATCTCTGGAACCTGTGGATGTGCGTTAATTTGGAAAAGTGGTCTTTGTAGATGGAATGAAGAGAAGGCTCTTGAGATGAGATGGTCTGGGATTACCGGGGTGGGCCAATGACAAGTCTTCTTATAAGAGACAGAAGATAAGACATGCAGGGGAGAGGCCAGGTGAAGACAGATCAGAGGAGAGGAAACGCTGGAAGAAGAGAGAACAGATTCTCCCCTTGAACCTCCGCCAGGACCGGGCCCTGCTTCCTTCCCCACTGCATGTTGGTCTGCACAGAGAGCTGGCCTGGACCACAGGTCTTGAAAAGATGCCCCACTGAGGCCAGGACATGAAACAGCAAAGTCACCGGCTACTCATTCTCACCAAGGGATGAAGCCAAGGATGTGTAAGAGATAAAAGGGTTTGAGACACTCGGAAATGTACTGAAGGACGTGTGGGTGGTTAGACAGCAGCTGTGGACCCGCACCTACCTGAATGCCAGGATTTCAGGGAAGACAGACCCTTCTTGAACCCTGAAAACCCATCCTGGGGGAGGTGAGGACTTAGCAAAAGGCAAAGATCAAAAACCAAAACCACAGTGACCTCAAATATGGGCTTCCCTGGTGGCTCAGCGGTAAAGAATCTGCCTGCCAATGCAGGAGACTCAAGTTCCATCCCTGTGCCGGGAAGGTTCACTGGAGAAGGAAATGGCAACCCACTCCAGTATTCTTGCCTGCAGAAGGACAGGGGAGCCTGACGGGCTATAGTCCATGCGGTCGCAAAGAGTCAGACATGACTTAGCAACTAAAAAAACAACAGTCCTCAAAAATGCATGATGTGAAATTTAGAGAACCTTACAGGCAGCACTTACGAGGATATAGTAGCCTAACATCGTTTTTAATGGTGAGAAGTTTTTTAACGAGACCACACCTGGACCGCAGTGAGTCCCCTCCCACCTCCATGGTGGGCAAGGCCTGGGCACTGGCCGTGAGCGGAGCAGACCTAAGATACATGGCTAACGAGCGTTATTAGAAAAGCGAATCTACGGTAACATCTCCTTATTGCTTTCTTTCAGAATTTCTCAATTGACATATTTTTAAGGCATAAGTGGAATCAGTGAATCAGTTGTAATAAAACACCCGCAGCTTATGAATGATGGATGACTGTTTCCAGAAGCTTTCAGATACCCAAGGCTTTCTTGGCTTTGGCCAGGCAAAAAGGGAAATGTAAGATGAGAAGGACACTCCATGGTTTTAAATTTCACACTTGTTAACCCTGCGTGAAATTTAAATTCTCTAAATTCTTAAAGAGATGGGAATACCAGACCACCTTACCTGCCTCCTGAGAAACTTCTTGTATGTGGGTCAAGAAGCAACAGTTAGAGCTAGACACGGAAAAACAGACTGGTTCAAACTGGGAAATGAGTGCGACAAGGTTGTATACTGTCACCCTGCTTGTTTAACTTCTACGCAGAGTACATCATGCGAAATGCTAGGCTGGATGAAGCTCAAGCTGGAATCAAGATTGCCAGGAGAAATATCAATAACCTCAGATATGCAATGACACCACCCTTATGGCAAAGAGTGAAGAGGAAGAGCCTCTTGATGAAGGTGAAAGAAGAGAGTGAAAAAAGTTGGCTTAAAGCTCAACACTCAGAAAACTAAGATCATGGCATCTGGTCCCATCACTTCATGGCAAATAGATGGAGAAACAATGCAAACAGTGACAGACTTTATTTTCCTGGGCTCCAAAATCACTGCAGATGGTGACTGGAGCCGTGGAATTAAAAGATGCTTGCTCCTTGGAAGAAAAATTATGACAAACATCGACAGCGTATTAAAAAGCAGAGACATCACTTTGCTGACAAAGGTCCTCCCTTGGACAGCAAGGAGAGCAAACCAGTCAATCCTAAAGGAAATCAACCCTGAATATTCATTGGAAGGACTGACGCTGAAACTGAAGCTCCAATACTTAGGCCACCTGATGAGAAGACCTGACTCATTGGAAAAGACCCTGATGCTGGGACTGAGGGCAGGTGGAAAAGGGGGTGACAGGATGAGATGGTTCTATGGCATCACTGACTCAATGGACATGAGTTTGAGCAAGCTCCAGGAGACAGTGAAGGACAGGAAAGCCTGGAATGCTGCAGTCCATGGGGTGGCAGAGTTGCACACGACTGAGTGACTGAACTGAAACCTGTGTGTGTGCCAACTTGCTGCAGTCGTGTCAGACTCTTTGTGACCCCAGGGACTGTAGCCCACTAGATCCTCTGTCCAGGGGATTCTCCAGGCAAGAATACTGGAGTGGGTTGCCATGCCCTCCTCCAGGGTATCTTCTCGACCCAAGGATCGAACCCACGTGTCTCGTTATCTCCTCCATTGGCAGGCAGGATCCTAACCGCTAAGCGCCACCTGGAAAGCCCCTGTGAACTAGGAAATGCAGAAAATAAGGGCTGCTCCTAAGTTAAACTGGAAGAGCAGCAAGCACAGCTTGTAAACAGGGAAACACGATGAGCGACAGCAGTGCCAACAGAAACAAGCAGGGACACGCTCACGTGCGTAAAGAAGGCATCTGTGCCATTCGGAAGGGCAGCCCCTCAGCCCTCGGAGGGACAGTTGGAACCAGAATGAAAACCGAGGCCATGGTCAGCAGTGCCCACCCACACGGACCGAGCAGGGTGGTGTCACTCGCCGGGCTTCCTGCATCCCCAGAGTTGCTGGCGGTAACCTGAGTCCTGAGGCCGGGCAATGTCCCAGGTGAGCCAAGGCATCGCTGCTCTCCTTCCAGTGCTGCTGTGGGGCCCTCTGTGGGCACCACCCTCATCCCCTGCCCTGCCACCCACTGGGGCCCAGCTGTCCCCCTGGGATCCTTTCAGCCCTTAAGCTTGGGTGTTCCCAGACCTCTGCCATGCCAGACTGGGACACGACTCAGGACTTGGCTTGAGATAGAAAGGAGACCATGAATCTGGAAGGACACAGCACTGGGGCCCTCAAGTGACCACGTGTGAAGAGCAGGAGAGCAAAGCCCCCCCGGGGAGGAAGCAGAGCAGGGGAACATGCTCACACCCGTCACTGCCTCTGGCACAGGTGCCTCTTTTTTGCCTCTCCTTGGCCTGAAACAGACCCCAGCTGCTGCTGCTCCGCAGGTGATTCCTAAAGATGCATCTCCTGCAAGAGCTATTGTTCCTGCTGCTCTGGGGCTGCCTGAGTGTGCTCAAGAGCGTCAGACAGGTGGGGCTGCCACAGCTCATGCTGGGTGCGGTGGGCCTGATGCCGGGGAGGGCCTGACGCTGGACTAGGGTCTGATGCCTGGGGGACGGTCTGATGCTGGGAAAGGGTCTGATGTTGGACTAGGGTCTGATGCTGGGGGAAGGCCTGATGCTGGGGGTGGGGGGGAGTCTGATGATGGTGAGCAGCCTGCTCCCAGATGTACACGGAGTATAAATCTCTGAGAATGATCTTTTTTCACTTTCCTGACCGCCTTGCTATACCCTTTTTAACTGAAGCACAGCCGCTGTGCACTATTGCTCTGGTCTCCACCGCACACCAGCATGAATTAGCCACAGGTGTGCACGTGTCCCCTCCCTCTCGAATCTCCCCCCAGCTCCCCTTGCTGCATTTCTGTTTCTATGGATGGATGAATAATAGACTGTGGACTAAAATAACACAAAAACCTCCCCGCACAAGCGTGCACACGCACACTCCCTAGTGCATCATTCGGGCCACCCCGCCCTGGGACCCACGGTGAGCATCACGCCTGCACTCTGTCCCCACCCTCGGGCCGCTGCCCACGCCTCAGCAGCAGAGAGGCCTGTCCCCACAGATGCCGAAGTGATGAGCCTCTCGTCTCTGGAGCCAAGGGCATGAACACCGCGTCGGCCGTCCTTTGGGGACACCTACGCTCCCGCCTTCTGGCCTTTCCATTCTCTCCATCCGTTTCTCTTAACAGAATGTCCATGTGATGACACGGGCTCCCATTACCAGCTCTGTCTGTTCTCACTGAGAGGACAGCTTACCCTCGGTACTCCTGATTGGCAGTGGGAAATTTTGCTTCAGTACTTTATTGAAAGAAAGCAATAAATAATACTGTGATAAAAATAGTTCAAAAGTAGACTGTACATACTTTGTTACATATTCAGGAAGTTCACAAAAGATTAATAGAAAAACAGAACGGTAACAATGAATTGTGCAAGTAAATTAAAGGCGGGACCCACATGGAAAGAGACAAGCCGTCTCTGTCTACCGAGATCCAGCTGCATAATAAATAACGCACCGTGATCTGAACGCATCTCCTGCTGGCTTTTTTAATGTGCCGCTGAAAAAGTAAAAGTTACATTTGCTACTTATACAATCCAAAATGGCTATGTCATCAAAATCTAAAAATGTACGCCTAGGTCCATTCTTTAAACATGTTTACAAACAGATGTAAAAAGATGATTTACATAAGAAAAATAAGGCCTTTGTCAGAGCTGCACCACGCTGTCTGTTGGGGGTGTGGCGCCTTCATGTCCAGCACGCCGAGCTGCTCCACAGCGGGTGCAGGGCACCGGGATTGGTCCTCGAAGAGTCGGCGCCCCTGACCCTGCCCCCTGGGGGGCAGGGAGGGCGAGCACAGCGGGCTGTGGGTGCCCAGACCCCACCCCCCCACCCCCGCCAAGTCTCTCTTCCCCAGCTCGTGGCTTCTGCCAGTCACCCGAGACGAGGGATCTGGGTCCACAGAGACGAGGTTATGGAAGAGATTTTCATAGTTTTCTTCTAGTCATCCTTTCAGCCCAAATTTGATTAGAAGCTCACATTTAACACCCAGTACTTTTAAATCTCTTCACGCTGCAGAGAAAAAGCATTTCTTGCTAGAAAAAGTACAGTTAAGGTCAGTCGTTAAAATACAACAACAATTGGTTGAAATTAAGTTTGCTCATTTCAGAGTGATTGTTGGAGAGCTCGGTTACATTCTGGAAGGATAATGCACACCGTGTCATGATGATTTTACAATCTCAGTAAAACCCCTTCTTTCATGGATTATCATTTAAAAATTAAACAAGAATAATTACAATAAATGCATCATTTACAAAAGCCCTATATTTGTTCATAGGATTTATACATACAAGCATTACAGTACATTCATTTGAAAGACTAAAATCAGGTATCAGAACATGAATTGATCTGAAAGGATATTTATAGCCTGGATATACAAGAAAAAGTAAGTAACTATATAAATGAAGTCATAAGTTTACATAAATATAAGAAACATTAAATTCTAAAATATTTTCTCTATGGTATTCATGAATTTTTTCACTAATTAAAAACTCTGTAATAAAATATCTTCGGGTCCATATAACAAGTATCAACAGATTAAAGGTTCCATCGAGTTCAAAATGTAGTCTCTGTCGTATCCTGGACGCTGTCTAATCACCTGTAGAAGTAGTGCGGGTAAACTGCAAACAAACAGAACGAGTCAGTCCTGGGACGGCGGCTGGTGCCCGAGCCCCTGCCCCTCCACACACACACCACCCCATTCTGGGCTTCAGGGGCTTTGAGAATTCAGAGAAACATGAAGGACCAAGCAGATCAAGGAGAGAACTCCGTGGCTGACTTTATTCTGACATATAGCTAAAAGCTGCTGCTAAAAAAAAATTAAGCCCCAAGGGAGCTTTCTAGCTGAGACGTGATCAGGACGGCAGACGGCCTCCTGCCTTCAGAGCGGCTCGGGCAGGGCTGGGCCCCCGGGCCGGCCGCACCAGAGGACCGCCCACAGCAGCACCTGCAAGGGAAGCGGCCCCTCAGCGGCGGCCGAGCCCCAGATGCGGTGCCCTTCCATGTCAAACGCTGGCCTCCGGAAGGAGAGGCCAGGGCAGGGCAGCCTCGCAAACCCTGACGCTCTGGGGTCCCGCCAAGAGCGTGCCCACGGGGTGCGGCCAGCAGCACCGCCGCTTCGGGAGGGACACCCGCGCACACAGGACCGAGGGATGCTCGGGCTGTGCTCTGACCACAGCAACGGCAGTCAGGCGCCATGGTCACATTCTTTGCTGCTGAGGGCTCTCCCGGGCCCGACCTCCGGAGACCCGCAGACCCTCCACTGCCAGGGAGAGGCCTCCGTGCCCCTGCGGGCCAGGCTGCCCTGTACTCACCCCGAAGCTCAGCAGGAGTAAGTCCTGACTGTGGCGGAATCCAGCCTCTGCGTTCCCGCCACGCTGCCTGGTCCCACGAGCAAGGGAGGAAGCGTGCAAACACAGCGTGCGGTTAGTTGTGGAACATCACACGGGACACGGGGACACACACACTCACACCCGCAGCAGCGCCCACTCCTACTGAGAGTCTGGGGAACCTTCTAGAGGCTGGATGAGCCGGGGAGAGCGAGCCTGGAGCCCCGCGCTCTGCTGTCCTGGGGGCCGGGCCGCTCTCCCCAGGCGGCGGCAGGGAGGGCGGAGGACGGGGCTGATCTAAGAAAGCGGAAACAGTCTCAGCCGCCCTCAGAAATGGCACCACTGATGTTGGGTCACCCCGACCCCCCTCTCCAAGTTGAATAAGAAATAGCCATAACCCCCTAGCAGAAACCAGCTGCTCCCAATTCAACGTTTTCTGACTTCCCTTGGGCCCAGCAGGAGCACATCTGACGAGTCTCCGGCCAGCGTTCCAGAGAGGCCTCAAGACTGGGGGCTGCCGAAGGAGCAGGTCACCGGCCTGAACCCTTCTGAGTCTAAGAGCCCCAGAGACCTGCTGCACTGCAACTTCAAAAGCCACGGAAACCAGCAGTTACACAGTTTATGCCCTGCCTATCTCACGCGGTGTGTAAAAGGTCATCTCTCATATACGACATTCCCAGCACCTCTTTCTAGGACTGTTTTTAATTTATCTAAACTCTAATGTCAACGTCACTATGTGCATCTGACAGGGAAATGCTGTATTTATAATGAGAATGGAAAATAAAAAAGGCAGTTAGACTCTACAATCGACTGAAAGCTAAGCTACAGTTAAGATTTGTAAAAAGAAGCTGCATGCTCCTTGGAAGAAAAATGCTCTTTAAAAAAGAAGAGAACCACTGGGTCTCCCCCACCCCTGGTTAAGCGTATTATTGAGTTCTGGCGAAGAGACAATGCAGCTTCCCTGTAAGCCCACTCACCGAAAGTGTCCAGCTTAGCAAAGGCTTTACCTAAATGTACTTTGCTCTGTGACAGCAAAGGTTATAAATCTACGCATGGGAAGGTCTAATAACAGGAAAAAACGGCACCACAGACGCCCTCCAGGCCCGCTCCCACGGGCTGAGCGCACCCTCCCTCTGGAAGCCCCCAGTGTGGCCGGCACAGCCAGTCGGGGAGGAAGGAGCCGCTGAGTTGCCCCGTCATAGGACACGGGGTTGGGGGGGCGTGCACAAGGCACCTTCTGAGCCCCAGAGCCCGACCCTGGCCCAGGCTGTCTGGCCGTCTATCTGGCCATCAAGTGGGGGACATAGCGTTCCTGAACACTCAGCCTGAACTAGCGGTGTTCTCTGGCAAGGAGGCTGTCAGAGGGAAAACCAGAGCTGGGTTTGAAAGCACAACTGCAAGACCAGTGTATTCACGGCCCGGCCGAACTCGGGGGAGGACCTCTGTGGGCCTCAGCTTCTTCCTCCGCCCCATTGACTCACAGCATGCAAGGAACTGACAACGGTGGGGACGGGGGAGGCGGGAAGGTGGACGCCGCTGTCACTCGGGATGGACTTGGCCATCCTCCCAGCGTGGAGAGTTGCGGAGGGGCGACTGGTGTGGCCTGAGAGAGACCCTACTGTTTTACGGAAGAGCTCTTGAGCGCTGCCGGCCACACACGCATCTCTACAAGCACGGGTGTCAATCTAATGCTCTGAGAACACACACAAGCCTTAGTTTTATTAGTTGGAAGAATATGCTAATATTCAACTAGACAAGAACTTGGGGGAAAAAAAAGCATGACCGTTAAACATTTATGAACACATGTTAGGATTCACTGGAGAACATGGGCCCTCGGGCATGCAAAGGCACTGACGAGCCCCGTAACCGGGGCGGGAGGCCCTTCCAGCTCGTCAGCATTTTGGCCCGGCTGCGCCCGCCACCCGACCTGTCACCTACCGTCCGGCTGCATCTTCCTCGGCTGCACCGAGGGTGAGGACAGAGAGGATGGGACCCGGAAGTTCGCGGGCAGCGTCTCCGCGGACCCGGCAGCTAAGCCACGGACATCCTTTGGCCTGAATTTTTTCCTCCAGGAAGGTGCTCTCCTAAAGCTTTTATCATCATCCTGGGAAATTACAGAATGGGAAAAAAACAAGACAAATTTTAAAACAAAGGACAAAACCAAAAATCCACCAGCCCTTTAAAATGGCTGAGTTTACTACTGCACTTCTGTCTACGTTTATTTGACCCCGTTTGTGATGACCATGTGTGACTGATTTGCCCAAATTGGGAACAGCGGAGCGTGGCACAGGGTAGGGTAACATGCGTGCCAGGACCCTAACTGGACTGCCCTGGCCGCCCGGGTAGACGTTCCTTCTGACAGTTAGCAGGTTTCACTTCTCATCTTGGAGAAATCGCCTCTTGCTATATGATACAACACACTGTCATTTGCCATGGAAACAGTTTCAAGCCGTAACCAGTTCTGTCTCACGCTGGGGTAGAGCCAATGGATGCTTCTTCACGGGTCCGATTCTTCCTGTCAAACTCAAGTCTCCTTAAGTTTCAATGAAGAGAAGAACTACAGTGTGGGAGTGATCTAGTCACGGGTGTGTCAGGGGAAATCAATGTTTTGTGTGTTTCCAATACACTTAATGAAACAGCCCCCTAGCACGTGGGCCCTGGAATAGGGTAAGGCCATCCAGTTGCTCCCCAAAACACAACTCACAGACACCATTCCTAAGTGGAAACCAGTGTTCTAATATAAAAAAAATATTTGAGGGGTACTAAAACTTAAATAGCAAAAAAAAAAAGCCAGCCCCGAAACAAAAGATAACCCGCCCTCTATCTTAGTGCAGAATAGCCCGCCCTCGATCTTACTGCAGACACTAGTTTTTTAATGACTCGTCTGTTTGAAAACTTACTTCATCGAACCTTCTGTCAGTCCCCATGACCAAGAGGTTGTTAAACTCTCTTTCCAAGACAGCACGAGCCTGAAAGTATAAACAAACAGTACCCTAAAACTTTCGACAATCTCATTTGAATATCAGCACATCACAGTTGCTTTTTAAACCAAGATGTAAAAAAAAAAACCTCAACTGTGATACTGCTTGAAGTCAGGGGTTTAACGTGGTGTCTATGGAGGGGGTGTTGAGAAGAGGGAGCCGTGATCTCTTGGAAATTACACACAGTGTGCCCTGTGGGCTGGTGCTGGTGGAGAGATCACGGTACTGACTCAAGATACACAGCCTTCTGGAGAAGAACAAAAAAGTCCCCTCATTCTCAAATGAGCCCACGAGTCAAAAAGAACCACACAGGGCAATTACCCCTGGAAGCAAAATTAATAAAACCTTCATCTGGCACACAAAGAGGACATCTCTTTCCATGTAAGAACTGACCACATGTCACTGACAGCACACTGCCTTCAGTCAAAGTTCCCCTTATTGTATGAAAGACTCTCGTGCCTCCAACAGAGAACAAGAAGTGGACAGGCATGAACACGGAGGCACGAAGCATCTCTGACTGTGGACTATCCCGAGAGGGACAGTGAGCATTGAGGGCGCCAGCGGTCTGAGGGGTCAGGTTTGGGCTCCATTTGGGGAGCATCTGCATCGGGGGACGGCCTGCTCACTGGGCCCGAGCCCGGATGGTCGCACCTGTGTGTTCTGCGTGGGGATCTGCAACAAGAGGGCCAGTGCGCTGAAGTCAAACGTCTCGTCCAAGGCCAGCAGGGCGCCGTGCACGCCACTCTCGACGAGGTTGTTCGCGTACTCCTTGAGGCCAATGGAGAGGATCCAGCGGATCACTCGGTCGTTGCTCCACACCAGCACGTCTGCAGGGAACGACAGTTCGGAAAGGAGCCTCAGAAGGCTGTGTTCCCCTCGTGCACCTGCAGCCGCAGCAAAGGAGTCCCACGTGCCGCTGACCCTCAGCTCCTGACAACAGCCAGGACCTCCCGAGGGCCGGGGCACACGGCTCAGCTGGCAGCCGACCTGCTGTGCTCGGACATGGCTGTCCCGGCCCCTCTCCATCCTGACGGAGACTGTCCTGCTAGGACTCATTCTTCAAGAGAGTCCGAGAGCGATGACGCGCTCATGTACATTTCCAGGGAACAAAGAACGAGGGTCCAGGGACCGGAAAGGACAGGACACACAGGACGTGAACGCGCACCGGCCCAGACGTGTTTCAGGCACAGCCTTGAGTGTCGTCTTCTTCTTTCCTTTCTTTTCTTTCTGAGTGTTTGTTGATGTACTTCCCCAACACAAAAAGGACTCAGCACCATATCTGGACACCTTGCTCAATTCAACATAAACCCCTCTTTCATAATCTTGGAAGCCTTTTTTCTTTAAGTCATTTTTGTTGTCTCATTTTAAAAACAGAGAAACATAAAGACACTGTCCAGCATATTAGAGGGATTTGTGTGTGGGGGGTAAGATCTGAGTTAACTCAAGTAGAAAGTTAGAAAATTTACTCTAGTAGAGTGCTAAAAATAGCCACTCTGTACAAATACACCCAGCTGATCACCAATGACTTTCAAAGACAGTGTGTGTCAAGTGGGAAAGGTCTGAAATGGACTCAGAAAACCGACGAGACAGACGCACAGCTCTCACTTGCAATGCCCTTGTCTGCGCACAGGGACGGAGACTATAAACGCTGGCTCCCGGTTTTCTCGTGATTCAGATGAGCTCAGTCACAGCTGCTGCTGCTGCTGAGTCGCTTCAGTCGTGTCCGACTCTGTGCGACCCCACAGACGGCAGCCCACCAGGCTCCCCCGCCCCTGGGATTCTCCAGGCAAGAACAATCACAGCTAGAAGAGCCTTAAAATGGGCCATCTCTCCAACCATATTTTTATCTTTACTTTCCTTCTTAGTAAAAACTGGAGATGAAAACGGCACTTACAGGCACAGGGCGATAGCAAGGATTAAATGAAGGAGCCTATGAAGGCACCTGGACTGGTTCAGTAAGTCTTGTGATTGTTACTGTTATCAGTGATCTATTTTCTGAATATTCGGGGAGGTCTTACCCTGAGTTTAATGGCTAATATCCTTTTTGAAAATTTATTTTATTTAGTTTTGGCTGTGACAGGTCTTTGGTGCTGTGTGCAGTTTCTCCAGTTATCATGGGTGGGCTTTGCATTGGGGTGGTTTCTCTTGTTGTGGAGCCCAGCATCAAGGGCATGAGGGCTTATCTGCCTCGTGGCCTATGGGATCCTCCCAGACCAGGGACTGAACTGATATCCCCTGCATTAGCAGGGGGATGATGTAACCCACTGGACCACCAGGGAAGTCCTACAGCTAACAACTTCTTTAAAATCGCTCCATTGTACTCAGGTGCTTAGAGGCAGTCCCCCAGGGCAACCCTGCATGGACAGCCCGCAGCCACCGCTGTGTAACTGAAATTCCTCCCCACCGTCCTTCCCGAGCTGAGAAGCTCCCATCCAGCTTCAAGGCCACTCCCTCCAGCCTGGGCACAGAACCACGCTGCCTCAAGTCCTTTGACAAGAGGTCAGAGCAGTGTCCTTCACACTTAAATGCGTCAACAGCAGGTCTTGTTCTTCTCAGCTCTGGAGTTACCTGCAGTGTGCAGCAGCATTTGTGCGCATAACAGGACACATGGCACAGCAACAGGGAAACCTCTAGAGTCGTGGGGAAATGCTCGCACCTCGAGACACACAACCTGCAGACCGATGTGAGCCCAAGGACAGGGCACAAGTTCCCCAGCCACAGAGGACGATCTCAGAGACACTCCCTTCCCTCCCTCCCTCCTCTGTGATGATGCGAGCTGGGTTTTCTCCACGGAAAGCATGTCCTGAGTTTTTCTTTCTAACAGGAAATCACTGAGGCTGCTTTTACACCGGGAAGCAAGAAACAGGACTGTACTAGCCTTTCAGTTCACTCTGGCTTTCTTCTCTTTTTCTTTCCAGTTCTTTTCGGTCATAATTCAACCTTCGCAGGCACATAATTCCACACTGGAAACTGTTTCTGTGTCCAAGAGAAAAAGAAAAAATTTAGACCTGGCCATGGGCAAACGTCTCTCAGCCAACGAGTAAGAATGACTTGCAGTGACTGACCTGTGAAAACTATCAACCATTTTCAGTTGCCCACGAAGGTCTTTCTTGGTCAAGTGGTCCAGCATCCGCGCGTCCACAAGGCACTCCATGAAGTAGCTGCGGTACTGCGGGAGCCCCAGGCTGGGCAACCACTCGTTGCCGATCCACTCGTGGTTCATGTCCCCGTACGCGAGGGTCTGCTTTCAATAAGTAAGGACGGTCAATTCAGGAACAAAACCCATGGAAGCAGTCACAAGGGCCATTTAAATTATCTTTAAAATGCATTTTTAACCAATTACATATTCTCAAGGGCTAAAGACAAAATTGTTGCTTGTAACTTCAAAATAATTTGATCTTTTATTTGCTAACCTTTTAAATTTGCTGGCAAAGTTTTACACAAAAAAATTATACCATTAAAATTCTATGAGTCATTTGTGTTAATAAATTTAACCTATTTACCAAACCATGATAAAACTGTAATTGACTACACATTAATTTTCTGAAACAGCTTTTACATAGAATAATATAATAATATATCAGCAAGGGACAGCCACGACTCATGAACAAGTTTGAAGGATCAACCTAACTCTGCTCACTAAAAGTATCTCTGGCTGGCTTTAATTTTATTTTCAACAGTTTTGTTTTCTAAATTTCTTTAGCAAAACATCTGCTAATTTCAAAGTCAGTTAAGTGAATTAAACAGGTTGAAAAAAAGAGATAAAGAAAACAGAAACTAAACGGCTGAAAGAAGAAACAGACAAACCCACAGTTACAGTCAGGGACCTCAATCCTCCTCTGAATTACTCAGTGGCTGACTGAACAAGGAAGCCAAAACGGAGAACCAACCATGGTCAGGAAGGATAGCGAAGCCTTTAAACAGTTCTCTAGGCAAGAAAACTGCAGCGGGCGACCATGCCCGCCTCCAGGGGATCCTCCCCACCCAGGGGTCAGACCCAGGTCTCCCGCACTGCCATCTGAGCCACCAGGGAAGCCCTCCTAAATAGCACTGTCAACCAACCTGACCTAACTGGCATTTTATAGAACTCTCCCTCCAACAGCAGCACGATAACGTTCTTTTCAAGGGGATATGGAACACTCTTCAAAAGACAGACAAATCCCAGCATACTTAAAGTGACTAAAACCACACACAGTACATTTTCTGATCTCAACAGAATTAAATTAGAAACTAAACCCCTCCTGATATCCAGGAATCTCCCAAACATCAGGAAAATGGCACATTTCTAAATAATTCATGTGTCAAAGAAGAAATCACAAATGAAATGGGAAATATTTTGAAGTGAATAAAAGTGAATACACAATACACTAAAAAGCTACAGGACATAGCTAAATCAGTACCTGGAGGGAATATTTAAATTAAATAATATTAAATACTTACACAAATGAAGAGAGATTGTGACTCAATACTCTAAGACTCTATCTTAAAAAACTTAGAAGAAAATGAAAGGGCAAAAATCAATGAAACAGAAACCAGAGAAACAAAATAAATGAAAAAAATAAACTCAGGCTCTTCATAAACATCAGTACCACTGACCGAGCAGAGCGATCAAGAAAAAGAGAGAACACAAACTACCCACAGCAGCAACGGAAGAGGGGCATCAGCACGATCCGACAGACGCTGGGAAGGCGGGGTGCTGTGAGCAACTTCAGGCAGCGCAGACGAATGCCCAGGAGGAGATGGGGACGACGGAGGGGGAGGTGGCGGGATGGCATCACCGACTCCATGGACGTGAGTCTGAGTACACTCCGGGAGTCGGTGATGGACAGGGAGGCCTGTCGTGCTGTGATCCATGGGTTCGCAAAGAGTCGGACACGACTGAGCGACTGAACTGAACTGTCTTGAAAGACACAGCCTCTGAAAGCCACTCAGTAAGAAACAGATAACCTGAATCCATTAAAACTCGAATCTGCAGTTAGAAATCTTATCTATCCACACGCATAAAATCTCTAACCTAAGTCGCTTTACTAGTGAATCCTAACAAGCGCTTGTGAAGAAAATACTTGTTATACACAAACTATTCCAAAATAGTGAAGGAAAAAAAACACCTAACTCATTCTCAGGCCAGAATTCTCTTGATACCCAAAACCAGACAAACGTATTACAAGAATATCAATATCCCTCACAGACACAGATGCAAAATGCCTTAATGACACATCAGGAAATCAGTAATCAATTAAAAGTACAAGGTATCATGACAAGTAGGGTTTACCCCAAGAATATAAGGTTGGGCCAACATTTGAAAAAAAATCAGTGAAATTTACCATATCAATAGGCTGAAAATAAAAATCACAGTATCACCTCAAAAGATAGAGAAAAGGCATCTGACAATATTCATCATTTATATATGGAAATCTTAGCAATCTAGGAATGGAAGAAAACTGCCTCAACCTCATAAACGGCATCTACAAAAAATGTAGAGCTGACATCATGGTGCTTTCTCCCGAAGATCAGGAACAAAGCAAGGATGTCTGCTCTCATGGCTTTTATTCAACTCTGTACTGGAACTCCTAGCCACTGCAAAAAAACAAGAAAAAAGAAATTGAAGTCATATGCATTAAAAAAGCAATACAACTGTATTTGCTGATGACCTGATGATTAACATGGAAAACAAAATGACAAACCAGTTACAAGCATGAAAGTGAGTTCAGCAAAGTTGCAGGATACGAGGTCAACATATAAAAATGCACTGTATTTCTAAATACTATAAATAAACCAGAAATTGACATTTTGAAGACTACCCTTTATTATATCATCAAAACCAATGAAATCCTCAGGGATAGATCTAATGGAATATGTGCAAGGTCTGCACAATGAAAATAAACACCTGACATGTATATACACACATACCAGAGAAGGCACTTGATGTTCTTCAGTCCAAGAAGACTAAGGCATGTTCTGAGGAATTCTGTACATTATGGAATCCTTGGAAATAATACTTCTTGACTACCACCATGTTCTGTCTCAAAAATACGGCCTCTAATCTATTATTTACACCAACAAAGCCAGAAGGAATAGCTCAAATTCCAACAAGAACACTCAAGTTCTAATAGAAAAAAACAAAACTTTCTAATAGAAAATAAATTTCTATAAATAATCACGAGTGGAAATAAAACATGAAACATTTTTAGACATCAACACAATATCATGTGTTTTCACTCTTTAAATTGCAACTCTCATCTCATAAGCCCGACATTTATAGCATGAATATCTGGTATTATTTTCCTACTTGCTGATTATGTATTTTTAAATAGACACAATATGCAAAGACGTTTCTAAGTAGAGAATTCCATGGAAGCAGAAGCCTCCTTATTTTTGTTCACTCATTATATACTCTATTCACACTTTAGTGTCAATAATATAAGTTATCAGGGAGGAGCAGGCTCAGTCCCAGGGAGACCCACATCTCCTGGGCTGTCATCCCAGCCTGGGGAAAAGAAGCACACAACAGGGCTCTCTCATGATCAGATAACATCTGGGGTAGAAGAGACTCTGCAGGGTCTATTTTTCCATCACTGAAATGGTCACAAACACAAATCAGTTCTCTGAACTCTGAAAAAGGTGAGAGTGATGATGGCATGGATCCTGTTCAATCCGGTACCACACTATTGTGGGTAGCAGAGTCCTATGCAGACACCTGGGAGATGCTACTGGCTAAATTAAGACATCGAAGGCTCTGACCACACCTTGATCTCTTCTTCCGAGAGTCCAAGGCCACCTCAAACTTCCCCTCCAATCAGGAGCAGGTCAGTGTGCCAGCAGAGGGGAGACGCACACTACACCATCTGCCCTTGATGGCATCCCAGAAAGTGGTCCTTGCTTACGCTGAAGACCAAAACTTCGCAATTCTGGCATGGCTCATCCTTGTCTGTATTTCCATCACAAAAAGCAAACGCTCAGCTTAATTTATATGTCAGTTTAACTCCCACGATGCAGGCAAAGTTCTGCCTCTTAGTGTAAAATATACTGATATTTAAGTAATTGTGAAATGCGCTCTTTTAAATTCACTGATGGTCAATCCTGACTGGGTTAAATAATTAATGAGGATATTTATCTGGAGCAGTGGCACAGAATACCTAAGTCGGGGGGTGGGGGAATTCACAGAATCACATTATAGCTACTTTCCTCTTCTGTTAAAAATGATACAATTGACTTTACTTCAGAAGCCCAAATAGAGAGAAATGGGTGTTTCAACTGTCAACTTGTAGTCAGGAAAACTCTGATTCAGAACTCCTTTGCTTTTTTGGTTACACAGGTACCTTCTCAGGGTCCATACGCAGCACTGCCACTAGTAAGCCCCTCAGGGAAACTCCCATCCATGCCTGGCAGAATTTGAATTATCATGTGTACAGAACAAAGTCAGTGGGATCACAGGTAGGAAAATCACTGTTTTTAACCAAACTGTCTCAAAGCAAGGTTGCAAAACAGTTGTGACAGAGTTTTTGTTTTTGAGTTCAACTGGGGACCTAAAAATTCAACATGTGCATTAAGCAGAAGTGGGCTCAATTTCTGAGAATTCCATCAGCAGGAAGGACTCTGGAACACACAGGATGAGGACAGTCCATGGTAAACACCAACAGAGGCAGAGTCTCTATGGCAACTCTTGTGTTGGAAATTTATTAAAACACGATTTTCTCATTAACTGATCTCATAACTAACGTTACCCCACCAGGGACTGAAATACATCACCCAAGTAGCTGCTGAAGCCACGGGGCTTTGAAGGAAAGAACATGTGTCAAACAAAGTGATTTATGCCCCCGAGAATTAACCACCAGAAATGTTCAAAATTGTCCATGAGACGTACTCTTTAATCCTGTGCTTTGCTTTGGCTAATGCTTTCAAACCATTAACAGTATTCTGACTAAATCAAGATGTTGAAAACGTCAAGAAAAGTAAATTACAAGTTCTCATCTTCCAACTCTTTTTGTTGCTGTATATATAGTGAGGAATACATTACAGAAAGTCTCCAACCTGAGCCCAGCTTCCCTCCTCATCCTCCTGATGTTACGTGGTTAGGGATGCAAAAGAACAGAACCATTAGTGCTGGTGAGCGGGGGACGCAGGCACGTTCACTCTGCAGGGGAGGGCAACCGCACTAGGAGAGACAGGGGTCACAGAGGCAGAGCAGCAGGCAGGAGTCATGCAAAGGCCACAACCCAACGTCTCATGCAAAGAGCGCCCCCCCACACCCCCGGCAAGCACACCCACAAACGAGAACACTAGGCCCCAGGGCTCGACCGCGGTCTCCCGCAAAGGAGACAGGCATCGGGTCTATTCTACAGGGAGCAAGTCTACCAACTTAAAGTTCCTGAAACAAATACAACATGAGACAAAATATGGACTGTTCGTACGTTTAACTGATACCTAACAGAGGTACTTATCCAGAACAACTGAATGTGAAATGACATTTCTGTTTTTCCACAAAAGGGCCGAGAATGGCGCCGCCCTGACGCGGGCCGCGCGGGGAGGGAGACGAGCGCAGGGCCGGGACTGACCGTGTGCGGCGTGGCCGTGAGCGTCTCCATCTCCTCGTGCGTTAACCAGACATTTCCTGTGGTCTAAGGGGGCCCGTGGCCAGCCACATCCAGGCAAGGACGGCAGTGAGAGGGAGGAGAGGTGACAGACACGTGAGCCGGGGCGGGAGGCGCGGGCGGGGGCAGAGGCCAGCCCCCCACCGCCCGCGTCAGCCCCCCGAGAACACACCGGGCCCGGCGCCTGGAAGGACCCCCCCTCAACACTGTGCCACAGCCACACGGAGAGGGGCCCCAGAGCTTCGCCTGCGTGCTGACCACCTGAGCCACAGAGCACGCTGCCCACGTCTGAGAGCAGCAGGAATTCTCAAGCAGCTACTCATGTGACGTGTTTAAAGGGCCTCACCCAGACAGAGCTCAGCGGCCAGCTTTGGGTTCTTGGGGGATGGCTCTGAGCAGGCGCCCGCCAGGGACTGGATCTCTCTCTGTCAGAAGAAGCTGCGGGGGCCCCAGCGATGGCACCCCGTGACATCACCGGCCGAGACAGCCGAGCCCCCGGGTGGGCTCCTGTACCCATCCCATGGGGGGCAGGCTCTTCACAGTGAGGGCACCACCTATTAAACTCAACTCCTAAGAAGTTCCCTTTACTGAGATACTTTATAGAACCTCCAGGGAACCCTCAGCGCCTTCATTTCTAAAAAGGTGGCTCTGGTGAACCCTCTGGGGCACAGAGAGCAGAACAGATACGCTGAGAACAAGCGCATCTGTGCACGGTGAGCTCACCACCATCACGCTCACACTCGGAAGACAGACAAAGAGAAAACCTTCACACTTTTCGTGGAAAATAACCATGAGTCTGAATCAGGCCCCACCTGCTCCTCAGGGCAGGTACGTCTGGGAGGCCGTGTCTCCTCACCAGGGCTCCTCTCCAGAGTGGACACATCAAGCATGGCTGCTGCTAAGTCACTTCAGTCATGTCCGACTCTTTGTGACCCCATAGACGGAAGCCCACCAGGCTCCCCCGTCCCTGGGATTCTCCAAGCAAGATGGAGACTGAGCTACATCCTGAGTCTGCACTCGAGAAACGAGGAGCTGGCTGGCCCTGATCTCCTGGCAACAATCCATGTTTCCACCAGATTCGTTTTAACTTTTCCAACCGGGAGGACCCTCTTACAGGATTTTCACGGTCTTCCCACATGGAGGAAACGTGGATGAGCATGATACGACTTGGTATGAACCAGCAGATTTATGGACTCTTAAAACCCTGAGAGCCCAGGGTCTGAAGCTCCCGAAACGGACAGGCTGGACAAGTCAGACAAGGGGGAAACAAGGCAGCCTTGTGGGCTCAACCTTTTCTCTTTCACTTTCTTGACATTTATATTTACAGTTTTTTAAAATATATTTTCAAAAACTTCCTTTTTTACAATTTTCTCATTTCAAAAAGTCCCTTTTTTATGTTTTCAAAAACTCCCATTTCTCTATTACAAAGCCACTGCAGCCCAGCTGTTTACAAAAACAATCCATCTAAAGTATTCAATAAATGAAAAGCTGTCATAGTTTTGAACGTTAGAACTTTAAGCTGTAACAGTGGATGTCTGAATAGAGAACCCTGGAAGCGAAGCAAACAGGGGGTGAACCCTCCCTACGGGAGGAGGGAAGCATACCGTTCTGGACGTGGGCGGGGCGGAGGGGCTGGTCAGGGACATGATCTCCTGGATCGCCAGCCGCAGCTTCAGCCGATGCAGCGGGTTGCTGATGCCGATCTCCCGCTGGATCTCCGTGTCTGACAGGGCGGACATGATGGCGCCGCTCTTCACGTTGGCTCGGCAAGCAGCCACGTACCAGGCCGGCATCCCGACCCAGAGCTGGGGACAGGGGACACGGGGCGGGAGGTGAGGCGTGGTTGCAGAGGGACGGACACACCCGACCCAGGACGGGGGTGCGGGCGGGGGCGGGGGCAGGGGGCGCTCACACACCTCCAGCCAGACCACAACAGTGGGCCCGTCCCACTGTGCGAAAGGCAAGCCTTGCCTCCGGGCTTCCTCGAGCAACTCGTGCCTGCAAGTAACGAGACATTCAAAATTCAAGAATCACCACTACGCATAGATATAAAACAAGTTAGCCTAAGCATTTATTCTCTTTATACACTTTTCAAAAGTGAAATAGTACGTATCTCATCATGTTCCTTTAATCTTCTAAACCATCTACTTAATGGCAGTTCGGACATATTATAAAGAACACCTGAGTCATTAAATGCTGAAGGAGTCCCCGCAATTCCCTACAGAATCACCTCCTTCCAGGATGAAAAAGTTACTGCCAAGCTTAAAGAATTCAGGAGTCTGCACAACCAAGGTAGGGTAGTCAAGGAAAAACATATCCACTCTTCCTTCGCTAAACAGTGAGGACAGGTATGTAGGAGAGGAAACCACACCGGGGTCTGAGCAGAGAAGCCTGTCCCTGAGTGAGCTGCAAGGACGCACAACCTTTCAGAACAGACACATAAAGAGCAACGCAGACTTTCAACACAGAACACTAACTCAGCAAGCAAGGAAAGGGCTGGATGGGGGCTGTTTCCATCCTACACCGCTGCTCAGCTAATCAGCTATGTGCTAAATTAAGACACTGGTTCTTCGTTTTTGGCTAGGCCGCCATGTGGCTTGCCGGACCCCAGTTCTCCAACCAGGGATCAAACCCCAGACCCCCTGCAGGGGAAGTACAGAGTCCTAGCAACTGGACTGCTAGGGAATCCCCTAAAGATACACAGTGGCTTTTCAATATACTCAAATAGCATCAGACTTTACTTAAGACTATGGGTGTTCATTGGAAGGACTGATGCTAAAGCTGAAACTCCAATAATTTGGCCACCTCATGCAAAGAGTTGACTCACTGGGAAAGACTGTGATGCTGGGAGGGATTGGGGGCAGGAGGAGAAGGGGATGACAGAGAATGAGATGGCTGGATGGCATCACCGACTCGATGGACATGAGTTTGAATGAACTTCGGGAGTTGGTGATGGACAGGGAGGCCTGGCGTGCTGTGACTCATGGGGTCGCAAAGAGTTGGTCACGACTGAGCGACTAAACTGAACTGAACTGATGAAGTCTATGTATGGTTAAAGCTCGAAATGTTTCACATAAAATTTCAAGTAACCGTTCCTTTAAGTCAACTTTAGGTTTCCTAGAATAGTAAATATTGTATTTTCTAGGAATAATTATACCAGAAAACACGACATGTACGTTAATAGCTCAAAAGATGAAAGTGAAAGTGAATTCACTCAGTCGTGTCCGACTTCTTGGGACTCCATGGACTGTAGCCTAGCAGGTTCCTCCGTCCATGGAATTTTCCAGGCAAGAGTACTGGAGTGGGTTACCATTTCCTTTTCCAGGGGCTCTTCCTGACCCAGGGATCAAACCCAGGTTTCCCACATTGCATGCAGACGCTTTACTGTCTGAGGTACTAGGGAAGCCCCTTAATAGCTCAAGGAGAGTTTTTAAAAAAGGCAAACTTTAAAATTCCCGTATCCCAGGGGAACGAGGCATATACCACGTGCCTGGAGTTCACGTCCCAACCACAACCACCATCCAGAAGCGAATGGAAGACTCGCCTGGTGTCTGCTGGGGTTTATTTCCTTCCTTGGCTATAAGATACGGCATCATTCTGCTGTCACCGGCTCACTCTCACCTGAAACCTCGCTTTACAAAGCCGGCTTGGCAGACGAGCCTGGGGGGCTGCATGCTCTGCGGAACATTGCGACGACCCTGCTCGGGCCGCACAGCGGGGCTACTGAGCTGGGACTGCCTCTGCCCCTCGAGGATCAAACTCAAGACTCCAAGTGCAACTCATTAAAGCACTTGCTCTAGCAGTAAACTGAGGTGGCGGGCTTCCTCGCCTTGAAATGAGAGTAACAGGAGAGAGACATCGGAAATATGGTGAATTCTATGGGGAACAGACACGCCCGAGAGAAAGTCATGCCATCTGCGGAACAGGCACGGTGAAGCAGGACCTGAGCACCACCGTCAAGCTGTCTTTCCTAGCAAGATGGACGTGGGAGCTTCTGCTCGTCAAATGCTACACGCGTGGCACCACCCGGACAACAGGTGTGGCCCTGTTTTCTGAGCCTGACCGTCCACCCAGCCCAGCGCCTTCTCTGAGGGATCGCTGGGCTCCCCTTTGCCAACACCACTTCGGGCCCCACTCCTGCAGTGCTGCGCAGCTCAGAGCCTGGAGCTGGGGTGAGCCCCGTGGGGAGGCTTCGGGACACACACAGCTCAGCACTCCTGCTGTCTCAGCTTCCCCTGCGAGCTCGCGCACGACAGTGTCCCCCAGGGGGAAGAGGAAAGACAGCATTCAGAGCAGGGGAGTCCCTGCATGCCCAGGACGCTGTGGTGACCCACAGGGACGTGGATGGTCCCGACGGCCGTGGCCTCCACTCCTCGGAGCACGGCCAGCGCCTGCTGCGCCCACTGTGAGCACTCTGGTAGTTTCCACAGAACGTGAAAACGTGAGATTCACCAACCCTCAAAAACTCTCTGAAAGTGGATGCACTGGCTGCGTAAATTCAGCAATTAAAAGAATACCTTTGAGACAAACTGAGGCTTAATAGAAAGAGAATAGTTTTGAGAAACAAACTGCTTCTCACATCTATAATGCTATAAATGTTAAACTATATGCAAATGATATTTTTCCTGGAAAACTGAAATTTTTTTTTTTTCACATTTATAGATGAGACATTTTCCCTGAAGTCAGTGTTCTCTCTGATTGACTGATGGAACTGAGATTACCTACTGTGGTCAGAAAAACCTTTGTCCTTTGAATTGTTCTCTATGAAGCCACCAGAACATCCTAGAACTTGCCATGCGTGACAACAGAGCAAAGGACAACCCACTTGTGCACACACGCACACGCACACAGTTAGATGTTCACCTTAACACCCAGCTCCAGGGAAAGCTGCCTACCAGACAACATACACACACACCCCTACCCGACACGTAACTGAATCACATGCTGGGGAAAATAAGCCAACAGAACTCTCTCCTCATACCGTTGAGGGCTCAAGCATACCTCCTGAGAATGACACGGTAAGTGCATGAAACATGGTGACACATTTTGGCCAACTGACACTACTCTGTATCCCATGGGAAATACGAACATTTGGGAGCAGCGGGGTAGGGGGACCAGAGGGCCACAACTCAGTGTTCCTGTGACAGTTAAATATAAGGATGTGAAATAAAACACATCAGCAAATTCTAGAGGACAGATTTTCCTCATGTGGTCCCAGGAGGCAAAAGGCCTAGTTTGCATATTAAGTTTCATAAAACCAAGCGGCAATGACCCCAAGTTATTTTAAAGCATTTTAATGCAGTTCAAACACAGCAACATTCATGTCAGATTTTGCTGTTAAGTGGCTTCCTCAAATTTCCACTTACAGGAATCAAACACTGAGTGTCCCTTCCTACAGTGTCATAAGCAACCACAGAGATGTTTCACTTGGAACGTCACCAACATTATTTCAGGCAAGGAAACTGGGGTTTCTGAGAAGAGAGCTAAAATGAGGCACATTTCACAAAAGAAAACTAACAGGCACCTCCAGGGCTAAAGGCAAGCTGGCCTCTGCTGGAGGGGTCCCGTGGGCTCCAGGCCAGTGCTGGTTCTCAAGGTGCCCGACGGCAGCCAGACAGCCCTCCCCGCTCTCAGACTGACCACAGAGCCACCCAGCGTCCCCGTTTCGAGGCCCAGGACTTCCGCCTATTCATCACCTTCCCAATGCACAGGTTCACTCTCACCTGAGGCTACAAGGTGCTCAGGCTTCTCGCTCACCTGTCAACTCACTAGCACAGGCTCGGTCACCTCCTGAGCTCTGGTCAGGGAGGTGTTGCCCGACACGCAACCTGTCCTGGGCCGGAACACGGTCTGCACCCCGAGACATGAGCTCACGTGATGTCCCTGCCTGACACGGGGGCACTGACACGCCTGGCTCCTTTGCAGGAAGCTCTCCCCCAGTACTGCCTCCTTCAGGACCATGACAGCTCAGAATCAAAACTCAGAAAGACTACAAAACAGTCTATTTAAGATGAAAATACAGAACCTGTCAGAGAGGAGAAAAAAAGGGCAACACAGCGACTACTTCTGTCGGCCTGCGGGCGTGAGGAGCAAACCCGAGAGCTGGCGACAGGCCCCTGGGCCACCCTTGCCCCCGGCCACAGGCACCCCTGAGAGCCGGCGACGGGCCCCTCCAGGCCGCCCTCGCCCCCGGCCACAGGCACCCCACTCGCCAGGGGCCGGCGCCTCATCACCTCTACACAGGTGTATCTGCACAGCGGACGCTTATAAACGCCGTCGAGGACGCACTACGATAACTCCCATCTCACAGAGGGGAACACTGAGTTGCATGGAAGCTGAGCTTCCCAAGCCCCAGAGCTCACTTGTGAGGAGCCAGGATTCAGGCGTGAACCACGACCCATCCTCATCAGACAAGCTCCCGAAGCGGACCCGAAGTCCGTGTGTGAGTCCTGCCGGACCCCAGACGCTCTGGGTCCTCTAGAAAGCACAGTTGCAGGAGCTTTGGGTTCAGCGCTCAGAAGATAATACACACACAGAGCAGGACGCCATGCTCATCAGCAAACAGTTCAAAACGAGGAGCAACCGAACACTGCTCAGCAAGGTTGACAAACGAAAGGCTTACTTTTTCTGAAGTTTCCGGTTTTTCTCAGCTTGTCCTCCCAATTTGCTGAGCCCGAGGGCATCCTGAGATGAGTTTTCTGTCTCTGAAATACCAGCTAGAAAGAAGCAGAGTGGTCGAGACATTAAGAGGAAATCAGCACGGCCGACGCAGGCATTTCTGTGAACAGCTGGAGGAGAGAGAAGGGAGTTCCGGAGGCTGACTTTCCGACCGGACGACACCACATGGGAAAGCGCTCCAGGGCGGCAAGCTCCGCCGCCCGGGAGACCCTGAACGACGCGGGGCGGACGGACCCAGCGCAAAGACAGACGCCTCCTCCGCTCCTGCTCCAGGAGGAGGCCCAGCATGCGTGACAGGAGTCTCGTGAGGTTGGGGGCGGGGGCCTTGTGGAAGGGACGCGCTGCAGCCCTCCCCGCTCCGCGGTGAAGCACCCACCAGGCCCCAGCGCCTCCTTGCCAGGGTGTCCGGGCCGGCCCTTCTCCTTCTTGCCAAACAAGCGGCCGATGGAGGACTTGATGCCCTTCTTCTTCGGGGCTTTGTGCAGCGAGTCCTGGCTGCTGTTGCTGCTGCTGGGGTTGCTCACGGGGCCGTCCTGAGAGCCTGTCGAGCTTCAGGGAGAGAGAACGCCCGTTAACCGGAGCCCTCGTGCAGACACACACCCCTCCACACAAGCTACTGATGGAACCGGCCTCCCAGCCACACCCGCACCCCAACCTCGCAGCAGACAGTGGAGCCTCTTTCACCAAGCACATCCCACACGAGCAACGCAGGCTCCCGGCCACAGACAACCGTCCCGGGGAGTTGAGACTCCCTGACTCGAGCTCTCCCCAGAGAAGGCCTTGACTCGAGACCCGCTGGGGCAGAAGGTGCCCCAACCCTCCCTCAGGGTCCCTGCTCAGCGGGTGACGAGGCTCCCGGAGAAGGCGTGTGCCCCCCCGCCTCCCTCAGGGCAACCGGGAGCTCAGCAGGCGGTGGTCTGAATGCGGACAGTGTCAGTCCCAGGTGTGACAGATAGGCTCATGAGAGGAGACCCCTGAGGAAAAGGGAGGGACCCTCAAGAGCGCATCCGAGAGGCATGGAGCCATCACCGCCAGAAACGTGCCCAGGGTGGGGCAGACCTCTGGCAAGAGCAGGAGGAAAGCTCCCACAGGAGTCAATCCATAGAGACAGAGGTTTTCTAAAATCACTGAGGTCACTGAGCTCTTCTCCCCCGGCACCTGAAGGTCACCACTACACACAGGCACCGCACCCAGTGGGATGCCTTTAAAACCATCCTTCCGGCTCTTTCAGGCCGAGTGGCGCAGGGCCCCTGAGCCTGATGACGCGCAGGCCGCTTACTTGCGGGCGTCCCTGATGTCCTCGTGGCTGGCCGCGTGCAGCACCCCCGGGTGCAGCCGGTCCAGCCGGAGGGACCGCGGCGAGGCGGGCGGCGAGGTTTCACATTTGATGGTGGTCTTGTCATCTCGTACCTCTTCCCGGGAAGCTGGCAGCTGAGGGAGTGAGGTAAGTGTAAAACTGGGTAACAATGGACTGTGTCAAAAAAGGCAATCACACAGGCTTTAACAATATAACCAGAAACTTATTTGAAAATCTATTAGATATGCTGTCTGCCAAGTACAAAAAAAAGCCTTGTTCTAGCTTAACACCATCTTAAAGGACTGTCTTCTTCAAGAGAAGCGGGGCTGTGGGGCAGCGGGAGCCCCTGACTGAGTGCAGAGACCCCGGATGGGAGCCTCCCTGGAATCCAGCGAGCGGACGGCCCCGCCGGGCAGGACAGCAGAGCCATGCCAGCACCATGAGCCCTGCACAGCATGAACTGCCCTGATGAAGAGGACCATGCTCATTGCCAGATGCAGCTCAGAAGGACCACTGGCAAAAGTAAGATACCTCTCAACAAAGCCATCCAGGCCTTTCTGCTTGAAGGAGAAAAGGAAACAGCTTGCACCACCACCCAAGATCATCTTTAGTGATGCTGCAGGTTCCTGGAGCCCATGACAACAAGTGAAAACACAGAAAAGCTACCTAACCCCTTCCTGCGAGCACCACGTGTCTGGCTTGGGTTTCTCGGGAACACACATACTGAACAGCTTACACGCAGTTCGAGCGTAATTCGCTCACTCTGGTTTATATAAAGCACCCCTAGGTCTTCACCAAGAGATGGTCTCGTATCAACCTAGAGGGGTGGGGTGGGGAGGGAGATGCGAGGCAGGTTCAAAAGGGTGGGGATACATGTGTACCTTATGGCTGATTCATGTGGAGGTTTGACAGAAAAGAACAAAATGCTGTAAAGCAATTATCCTTCAATTAAAAATAAACAAATTAAAACCAAAAAAAAAAAGACGGTCTCTCCTGGACTCCCAGCTTTTCCGCTGGTCCTGGGTGTGAGGACAGGAAAGACGGTGGTGGCAACAGTGTGGGGGGCCCCAGACAGGCCTCACTGATAGACCTGGGTGTGTGGTTAAGCCAGGGGAGGTTTCACGAAACATTCATGGCAAGCATGTTTATAAACAATGGGTGCGCTGCTTTAAGCATCTAACCTGTGCCTTTTTAAAGGGATTCTGTAAAGAGTACTGATCCACTGCAGCCCCACAGCAGCTTGGTGACAACAAAGTGACTTAGTGCAAAATCCTGCCGAACTCATTTAACAGCAGTACCCTCCCCTGATCTCTAACGACAACCCTCCGACAACAGAAGGCTACAAAGGCTAGAAATGATCAACGTGGGACTGAACAGGGATCAATCTCAAATTCACGTTAAAATAAGCATTTATAAAAACCAGAAATCAGTAAAGGACAGAGCAGGGAGGTGACACACCTGGGTTGACTATGGACTCAATGGAGACAAACACCTGCCTCAAAGTCAGGGCCCACGGCCAGTGCTTCCCCTGGGCCTGCTCCTGAGGAAGGCCCCTGGTCCCAGCCTGGCCGCCCTCCCCCAGGATGGGAGCCCGCCCCACTGGTGCCCACGTGACTAGGATGGGCAGTACCGTGTCCTCACTTAACAGGAGAGCAAAGCAGGCCACAAAGTGGGCAAGCGGCACAGCCAGGTCACCAACCCCAGGGTGATGGAGCTGTTCCGCTGTGCCTGGCAGAGTGGCTCCCAGGCACTGAGCTGCCTGGGCTGGAGCACGGCTGCCCGAGTCCTGCAGGAAGGCCCCATGAGTGCTCGATCAGTGGGCTGGGAGCAGGAAAAGGACAAGGAAGGCCAGCCTTCAGGGCACTGGACTCCAACAACAGGGGCTCATCCAAATGACCCGAGGGGAGAGGCCCCGAGCTCCCTCCTGAGGCTCCCTCATCAAGGATGCCGTGATGGAGACGGGAGCTTCTGGAGGAAAGCGGGCTGGACGGCTCCATGGTTCAGTGTCCAGGCTCTGTTCACACCAGTCTGCACTGTGCTGCTGGGTGTGCGAGCCTGGGCACATGGCCCGGCCGCTCTCAGCCTCAGTGTCCACGTCTGCTGAATGGGGATGACAGCAGCCTCGACCTCACCTGGGTTCTGCGGGATTAGATGACAGACTCGGAAAGCGCGCAACATGGTGCCTGGCCCATGGAGTCTCCTGCATACTGCTACCCACCATCATTAAATTGATTTCCCCCAAATCTAACATCTATGGCTCTGATTCAGTCATTTCTTTTAAAATTACACTAAGCAGAAATTCCATGTTGGTCTAGAGGTTAGGACTTGGCACTTTCACTGCCGGGACACCGGTCTGATCTCTGGTTGGGGAAGTACGATCTCAAGCTGTGCAGCATGGCCAAAAAAATAAGTAAATAAAAATTTTAAAAATAATAAATAATACTATGTCTATTATAAATAAGCATGAGAAGATTAGAAGGCAAACAAGTGGGAGAAAGGCAAACTGTTACAGCTGTCCCAATGAATGACCTATTTCCAACAGAACCATCAGCATATTTTAAGTGGTGGGTGAGTTTCATCACTTCCATTAAAATGTCAATTATTCACCAGTACATAACCACATAGTGTTCATTCACGTAAAACGATAAGCCTCTTTAATACCTCACAGAGAAACAAAGGCATGCTAAATTACTAAATATTTTACCTTTCTACGATGTTTCCTTAAATCACTAGGCTGACAGATGCATGCAAAGAAATGAAAAGAAACCAGATTTATTGTGACTTTGAAGCTAAAAATTTAAGAATCAGTATAGGCAAATACAGTAAAGCAAAAATGACGGCAAGCATATAAGTGAGATTAAGATTTAGAGAACATGTAACTGGAAATAGAACATTTTTTTGACTACAGAAGTTAAATAAGCTATTCAAGATTTACTAGAGAAACACTATGAAGTATTACTCAGGAAGATACAATTCCATTACAACATCATGATTTAATAAAGCACAGCATTCTGTACAATAAAGGGCCTTAACAGTTGTCTATTCTCAGCCAAACTTCTCTATAACTTAAGTTTCTCTTAATAAAAAACACATTATACTTTAAAATAGTAATTTAACTGAGGAAGTTACCGTAATACCTATTTTAACACTGAACAAATCTAACCACCTATTGGACATTAATGTAAAATCCTTACCTAGAATTTGATTTAAAACTTCTCAAAATAAATTTATTAAAGCAGGTACCCTGTGAAAATATGTAAGAATGAAAGCTAGCAAAATAGCAGGTGGAGTCTTTACATTTTATGAACCATAGAAGATACTTTTTAGAAGAGTCTAGTAGAGACATTAACCGTGCAAAAGCTGACGAGATTTACAGTCTTAAATACAAATACCAACACAGAAAGGGCATTGTGTCAAAAGTCCATTAAATCTACACTTAAGAGGATCATTTCTTTATGTAAGCATAATCTCATTTATGAATTACACAGGCTATGTAGTGTACGGTGTATCTACATTATGCTTGTAACTGTACGAAAGTGAAAGTGAAAGCCACTCAGTCGTGTCCGACTCTTTGCAACCCCATGGACTATACAGTCCATGGAATTCTCCAGGCCAGAATACTGGCGTGGGCAGCCTGTAACTGTACAGTGACACACTAATTCAAACTTTCTGCTATGGGGGAAAAACAGTTTAATGAGAAATGAACACAAAGCAGAAACCCCACTAAGGGGACACGCGCTGTGGACCACAGCAGTGCTGTGACCAGAGCAAGTGGGAGGACGGGGGAGGGGAGATGGATGGGCAAACTACAGCCTCAGGGGCGACGGGGTGGGAGGCTGGGGTCTGGATTGACGACGACTGAACAGACCACAGGATGAGACAGGAAATCAAAACCAATGATGAAAGCAGACACAGCGTCAGAGAACTCCAACAGCAAGGAAAACATATACAGAACTGTTCTTTCACAAACACTCGGAAAGAAATCAAGCATGAAACCACAGTGAAATCATCAACAAATTTTAAATATCAGCTAATTAGCCAATGATGCAAATTATAAAAACAGCATGTCAAAAGACCACAAAATGGACTAGCTGCCACTTCACATGCCACTAAAATGACTCACAGTTAATTTAATTATACGCTGGCTAACAATGCAACTAAAATGAAATGGGTGGTGACAGAAAAAAGTGACAATACAAGTGCAGTACAAAGCAGAGAGTTGTACACGTTATTTCATGAGGTGAACAGCAATGCACTCGGAAAACCTAAGCTAAACACCCAAGAAAGCCGGAACATGTGCCTTAGAGCCGCACACTCTGTCACTAAAAGCCCTAGGTCGTCATCCTGTTTTTAGACTCGGAAGAGTGAGCCAGCCCGACTTCTTCCCTGCGGCCCTGGGGCGCCGGGCTTTTAACCTGGTTTCACACACAGAGCTGGCCTGAGCACACAGCTAGGTTCATCAGCAAGCAGACCATTTTAGATTTTTGGTTTTGTTCCCACCGCATGCCCTGCACCCTGCAGCCAGGCATCCCCAATGTAAAATGTGCTGTGCAGTTTTCACATGCCATGAGAGCTGCCTATGGTTACTTTCACGAAGCTGTCTGCTCCCTGAGAACAGAAACTTCCCCGCAGCTGCTGCGCCCAGCACAGGCCAGGCCCAATGTTACAGAGGAAGACTCTGGGTGAGTTGATGACTAAGCCGGTGGTCCAAATATCAAGACTAATTTGTCACTGTGCGATTACGGAATGATTAGAGACCGCTGCTGCTGCTGCTAAGTCACTTCAGTTGTGTCCAAGTCTGTGCAACCCCATAGACGGAAGCCCACCAGGCTCCCCCGTCCCTGGGACTCTCCAGGCAAGAACACTGGAGTGGGTTGCCATTTCCCTCTCCACTGTGTGAAAGTGAAAAGTGAAAGTGAAGTCGCTCAGTCAGTCCTGTCTGACTTGCAGCAACCCCGTGGACTGCAGCCCACCAGGCTCCTCTGTCCATGGGGTTTTCTAGGCAAGAGTACTGAGTGGCGTGCCATTGCCATCTCCGGGATTAGAGACGAGCCAGTTTTAAAAATCTTATACCTCTGAGCGTAGCAAAAACGTACCTAATTTTCTTCTGGGAAAAAGAGAAAAACCAAAAAACAAACAAAAAGAAAACCAGCCTGCTGGGGGAGGGACGCGGCAGGGAGGAGGCAGACACGTACCAGAGTCATGATGCCCAGCCGGTCTACTTCCCGCGCCGGGCTGTGTGGCATCCTCCGGGGCGTGGAGCGCCCACTGCTGGGCGGGGAGGAGCCGGCCAGTGAGGAGGCGGGGTAGGGGGGGATGGAGCTCATTGATCTAAAACGACCAAGGTTGTCTAAGCTCCCGCTGCCCACCCTGCTCTCGATCTCCTCCGCCCGCTGCTCCGTGTTCTCCTTCTCCTCCTGGATCAACCTAAAATAGAGTAAAACCTGTCACCCGCCTCTGTCAGCAAAGGAGCGTGTCTGGACAACACATTTGGGAGCTTGCATTCTGTGTCACAATTAGCAAATTCCAGGAACAGTTGCTCAATTAACATCTCAGCAAAAAGGTTCGACCTTCCCTCTTTTGAAGATTCTCAAACTTAGAATAGCTTATCTTTGAGTCTTACAAAGGGGCCCCTGATCATTCACGTTTGATTTTCCTTATTTACTCTAACATTCTGACGGGGCCTGGGCGGTGACTCTCTCCCTGTGAGGAGATGCCTGAAGTCGACAGCCTTTACCTTCCCTGCTCTCAGGGCAGAGATGCACGTCGGAGCCTCAAGTCTTCTCCACTGGGAATCGGGAACTCTGATAATCAAAACAGTGGTTCACGAACAAGCTGGAGTTCTAAATACAAGTCTCCAGACCAGATGCAGGGCTGAGTTGATCTTTTTTTTTTAAGTTGTATTTGAACAAACTCATCACTTGATGGAGTTCTCCACCAGCTTCGTGTGAGTTTCTGGATTCACGTCAATTATGCTGCATTAAATCTATGATTCACGGTTGCTGCTCTGCTCCCCTAATGTGTAGTGGATGGTTTTATACAGCAGTTTAAATACACGATTATGCAAATAAAATGATTTTCATATTAAAATACAAAGTTCTTACAGGTCATAACCTCTCCAGTTTCACTTCTACTTACACATCCTCAAAGTTTTTCACTGTTGATAACAAGCTGATGGACAGAACTTACCACTTACATCAAGTCAACTTGTTACATAAGGGAAAATCACTTCTACCTGACAACATGCTATAAAAATAAAAACATTAATACATAACTGTTCCCTATTTCCTGCGGGGATGGGGACGACACCTCTCTGAGCCCGTGTGGGCGCGGCCCACGAGCAGCCGGTCTACGGCATCAGAAGTGCAGGCAGCACCACCTGCGTTTGCTGGTTGTGCCCTTCCCCCGCTGCCCTTCCCCCGTGCGCCTTGCGCTCGGCCGACAGGAACGGCAAATTCAGCCTGGGCTGACGTGACGAGAACAATCTGAGCAGCAGCTCTGCCAGGTCCCATGCAGGGTCACCGGCCTGCGGCCACTCTGAGCATGGACTCGGGACAGGGGCACGGCTGTGTGGCACTAGGCAGGTCTCAGGGCCCCCAGCCACCCGGCTGCACCCAGACCCGAGGCCCCCTGCTCACCACGAGGCGGCCCTTTGGATTCTATCCTGTTTTGTAAATTGTTATAACTGCCAAGATGGTGTCTAAAGAAAACATCTTAAATATACTGATGAGATGAGAAAAACTCAAAGACATGTCTGTGGAACACCGTCTTACAACAAGCCAATTTTCACACTGTGTTAACTTAAAAATGAAAATGCAGATCTGAGTAGGATTTTGCCAACCCCCAAACTGCAGCTTTTCTGTTCCAGGCGGCTTTTCACACTGGAACGTGGGAGTCGCCAAGGGGCACACGAGGCTGAAACCTCAGTGCCGGAGGGTGCACGGGCCGCAGGGGACACCACCTCAGCACCTCACCCACCTTGGGGTTCAGAGCTGGGGGGGGAACACCCCACGACCCCCCACATGGAGTGCTGCTACCACACTGTGTACAGAACGCCCTGGCTGACTGAGCTCTCTAATCAAGGGCAATCTCGGAACTGAGAACTCTTAAAGCAGACCTGAAGTCAGTTTTCTTCCTGTGGAACACTCAGACTTCTGTGAGGACAAGACAGGTCCTCAGAGGAGCCGAGTTTCTGGGGCGCTGGGCTCGGCCACACCCACCGGATCTCTTTGTTGATGGCGTCCAGCTGCTCCTGAAGCATCATGGCCAGAGTCTGGGCGTCGGCCTGCCCGCTGGGCGACAGGAGAGCGGCCGAGCTGAAGAGGGCGTCCCCGTCGCCCTCGCCGTCAGACACGTCCACGTCGCTCTCGAACGCCTGGGCCACGTTGGCCAGCACGCTGGCCTGCTGCGCGCGCTGCCAGTCCTGCTCATTCAGAGTCTGCACCTGGGCACAAGAGGACCACGGCTCGTCAGCGACACTCGGGGCGGCTCACGGCAATCGGGAACGGAGCACAAGGTTACATGGAAGCCCTGACTGAGGACAAACGGGTCATGCTTACAAGCCACGGCCATCTCTTAAGGCCTGGTGACATTCAGGTCTTAGCATGGAAGGGAGGCAATCCTATGAGGTTATTCACAAGGGTGGGCTGATGGGAGTCAGAAACAAAAACTGAAAATTAAAAAAATACACCCATGCCACCATCAGCCAGGCTGAAGGAAAAGAAACCCTTCAGCTCTGCAGCCGCTGGGTCCACCTTGGCGGTCATCACTTGGACTAGTTTCCCGAGGAGCGCACTCCTCATGGGTTCCCAGCCCTCCATTTTCCAGACTGGTCTGAGCATACATAGACGGGTGAGCGGGCGCCGCTGGGGGACGGGAGGGCCAGCGCCCCGCGCTCTCCTCCCAGGGCGCAGGCACTCGGGCTGTCCTTGGGGATGGCCCCTCACACCGCAAGGCAGCTCTGTCATCAGGGACGCACAGAGAGTGCCTGCTGGGCCCCGTGCCACCCGCCCCCTCCCACAGCTCACACCCTTCTCTGCCTACAGGTTCACCCCCATCTGCTTGGGCGGCACGTCCTCTCCCTTCTCCTGCCTTAAAATCGCACCACGGGAACCAGCAGATTCTCCCTCCAGGGCTCCCTGCAGTGCCCACCGCGAGTCTCTGAGAGCTCCCCGGGAGCGGCCTCCACTGTCCCCCTACCTGACCAGTCTCTGCCAACAGGTGGTGTGCCCACCCCACAGGGCAGCTCCCGGGGGCTCCGAGGACCCCGTTTTACCAAGCCCCCTCCCCACCCCCTCAGCATGTCTCTCCCTCGGCTCCAGGCCCCACCCTCCCTGGGGCTCTTCCTCAGTCCCTTGCACCCTTCTCAACCTTAGAACGTGAGGTGCCCCCGGCTCTACCCTTGCACCCCATCTCTCTCCACGGGCACCTGCCTGGTGATTTTATCTTGCTCGTGCCTTTAAACACCATCTGTAAGCCCATGACCCCAGTCCACCTTGAGCTGAGTGAGTCCTCTCCCGGATGCAGGCCGGAAGACTCAGGTGCTGACTGGGCACGTCCCCTGGATGGGCCCGTCCACCTCCAAAGGGCAGAGGCCGGGCTCTGAGCTCCCACCCGGCAGCCCTCCTCACCGCAGCAAACAGGCTCCGGCCTCGAGCTGCTCAGGCCTGAGCCCAGGGTCCTCCCTGCTGCGGCCGCTCGCTCCCTTGTCCCCGCTGGTCGACACGATCCTTAATCTATCTCCGAGTGGCTACTTCTCTTCCTGCCTCTGGGTCTCTGGTTCAAGGTCACCCTCCTGGTGTCAACTCGCTGGCCACACACAATCGTCCCCTCCTCCTCAGACAACTCGGGCACTCTGGTCTCCTTTCCCTGCTCATTACTGTCTGACAGGTTGCATGGGTTTAAAAATGTGTCCACAAATCCTTCCATCCTTCTCCCTTCAAGAGGCAGAGGGGCAGCTCACGGCCGCAGACAGGAGTGAAGGTGCGCGGCTTCCAGGCAGGACCGTGCAGCTCACGCTCGCAGACAGGAGTGAAGGTGCGCGGCTTCCAGGCCAGGGCACGGAAGGCCGCGGGCTCCACCCCGCACTCCCGCTCTCAGAGGAAGTTCCAAGGAAAGCCAGGCCATGCAGAGGTCCCCACGGCAGGGACCTGGGCCTGTCCCCACCAGCCAGGTGAGTCTGAAAGCCTGCCATCCAGCCCCGGGGGCCCTTCCCAAATCTGCGCCCTCAGGAGGCCCTGAACCAGGCCCACCTGCGACAATGCACAGAAACTGTGGAGTGTGACCTGCTCACTGCGAAGTCACTAAGCTTTGCAGTGACTCGCTGCGCAGCACTGGATAAAGAGCACACACGGTTTTTAAGTCACTGCTGGAGTCCTAGTTCTGACGACATCTCGCCTAAACTAGCTGCCCACTGAACGTGGAAGCTCAAAACACAGAGACGTGAAAAAATACACGCCACAAATGAGGCGAAAACATGAAGGCACTTAAACTTCCAACGAGAATTCTTCTCATTAAAACATGAGGGATGTGTGGATCCATTTACTCGCACGACGATTTAAAAAACTATGCTAATTAGTACTGTGCTGGGCCTCACAGTAAGCCACAAGTTATCAAAATTGGTTCTTAAAAAACAACTATGCCTTAAAAGTAGACTCTTAGCCAGAAAAAGGAAAATGGGAAGATGTAAAGTGATCTATCAACGCTTGGTTCCAAACCACATCAGGACCACAGTGTGAAGGAGCAGGTTCTCACAAGGTGCTCACCAGGGACGGGCAGGGGGCGGGGGGGGGGGTCCTCACCTTGGATGGCTCGTCACGCAGCGCTGCTAGCCGGCCTTTCTGGGGGCGCCGCAGGACCGCCGCGCCGCTGAAGGAGTCTGCCGGCCCGTCAGCCACAGGGAATCTGAAGTCCGGGACGCTGCCCAGGTGCGGTCGGCTGGAACACGGGAAAGAATACCGCTGTTAGGAGAAAGGGGAGCTCACTCTGTCAGTCAAGCCAGAGCCTGTCGATTTGGAAAACAGGCAATTTCATAGAAAAGGGGCCCCGGGGCGGGCTTTGCCCTCCTGGCTCCAACAGCAGCAGGCTGCCCGCGGCCCTGCGAACACTCAGGTTTCAGGCCACCAGCTGGGAAGCTCCTTACATGGGGAAGGCAGTGCTAACGTGAGGGTGTGGTCGGCTGCCTGGGGCGGGGCTGCACCTGCTCCACTGACTCCTGGGCCCCTGCACCGCCCTCCGGCCCGTGCCTGCTCTGCCCTCCATCTCCTGCGTGACATCCATGGACCACAAACACCCGTCTCCCTGGAACATTGTCTACACCACTTTCAGCTCTTCTAACGGCGCCTCAGACAGCCCAAGACACAAAACCCTGGGACCCACAGCTTGGAGCTGAGCCGCACTGGTGTTTCCCAGGAGATGCAAGTCTGGAACCTCCCTGAGCCACACCTGTCTTCCCTCCCATCTTCCCTCCCTCCCAATGGAGCCACCCCTGTCTCTGCTCCCCCTCTACCGCAGCGCACCTGGGAATCAGGTGGAAGCTACGACACAGTCCCACTTGGGACTGAGGACACTCGCGGGTCCTCTGAAGGCCACAGAGGCCTCCGGGTCGGGTCGCCCCCACCGTCACCCCCCAGGCCCCTCGCGGAGGGCAGCCTCCATCTCGCTCCCCCTCCTCACCCGAGGCTCTGTCCTCCGGGAGAAGGTCTCAGGGACAAAGTGACCAATTCCACTGGGAGGTCCTGCCAAATACACCGAGCCCGCCCTGCCCCTGAGCCAGATTTCAGTCCCGCTCCCTGCCCGCTGAGCCAGCCCCCCGCCCTGCCCGCAAACCCGGCCCCAAAGCCCGCTGAGCCGCTGACCCCTCCCTCACCCAGTCGCTGCGGCCCCTCCTGCCCCGCAGCTGCCTCCTCTTCCCATCTCTCTCACTGACACGCAGGGGACTGGTGGCCAGGCTTCTCCCTCTGAGCCCCCAACCGCACCAGGCCTTTGGGTCCCGGCACCAGCGCCCCCCTTGTTACCCAAACCCCCAGAGCAGGAGGCCGTGTCCGCCTCCTCTTCCTCCACTGTCCGCACAGACCTCCGCACACTCGCCTCGTCCACCCCGGGAGCAGGGGGTCTCCCCCTCTGACAGCACCAGGCAGTCACCCTGGAGGAGCTCTGCGGGCAAGGCCGGCCATGTCCCCCTCCGTCCCACACGGCACGTGCTCCCCTTGAACTCCACCTGCCGTGGTTTCGGACACAGGGCCAGTTTCTGGCTCTGTCTTTGTCTGCAATGATATCCCTTTTCTCTAGAAGAAGGCTGGGCGGGGGCCCTGACCACAAGGATCCCCTGAACATGCAAACGCAGAAATATGCGTGTGGGCTCCAAACTGTCTCCTAAGTCAGGATTCAAGCGGGAGTTGATTTCCTACAGATGAATGAATGTCACCAGTTAAGCACTTTAATAACCTTTGCTAAAGTTTAACTCTCACTTGTGCCCATTTTCCAAGAAGAAGCCAAAGAAAAATCTAAACACTTAGTAAGAGTTACTGCCCCTATAACAAGGAGTAAGAGAAAATCAGGATGCTGAGTAATCTGCTCGTCTCATTCACAGCCTGGTGATTCCACCCACGGCAGCCAACGGCAAGGCAGGTCTCAGTCTCCGCACACGTGAAATGACTACAGGCCATCAACCTTCTGCGGTTCTTAAGAAGCGCCCGTGTCACAGTCTGTCCGGTCCCTCAAATGAATAACCCAAATATCAGCTGGTCGGCCCCCACTTCCAAACCTCCGCCTCTGGTTTTGAGTTCTGTCAGTACTGTGACCACCACTCTCCCTGGTCCCCAGTTCTACCCTAAGGAACGAAGCTTGTCTCTTCCCACTCGCTGGCCACTAAGCCACAGGCTCCTTGAGGTGTGACCGTGAGCGACACCCAGTCATACTGTCCGCACAGCAGACGGGCCCTTGTCACACTTGACAGAGCCGAGGGGAGCTGCCTGGGGGAGCGGCCTACCCGTGGTGGAGGGGAGCCCCTCGCAGCCTTGTCTGCTCCAGTTCGGTTCTCAGGGTTTCCAGGTTTAGAATCAGCTGGTCCTACGAGACAGCAAATGACACAGCCTGCACTGCTTGCTTTCCGGATGTAAAACGACTTGCACCAAAATGGGTATAACAGGTTACATTAGTAGTTATCAATTCCGAACATTTTAATTCTGAGAAAATTTTCTCTAAGAGTCCCATGCTGCTGCTAAGTCACTTCAGTCGTGTCCGACTCTGTGTGACCCCATAGACGGAAGCCCACCAGGCTCCCCCGTCCCTGGGATTCTCCAGGCAAGAACACTGGAGTGGGTTGCCATTTCCTTCTCCAATGTGCGAAAGTGGAAAGTGAAAAGTGAAAGTGAAGTCGCTCAGTCGTGTCCGACCCTTAGCGACCCCACGGACTGCAGCCTACCAGGCTCCTCCATCCATGGGATTTTCTAGGCAAGAGTACTGGAGTGGCTTGCCATTGCCTTCTCCCTAAGAGTCCCATAGCAAACATAAACTCTCAGAACAATATTAAACCTTATAAACCATAATGAATATGAAGTTCCGCCTCAGTTGTAGAAAAGCTTCTGGAGGAAACATGGCAAGCCATTACCAGCGATGACATCTGCAGAAAGAAGCTGGACTTGGGGCGGGGGTTGGGGGGCAGGACTCACTCTGCTCCCCTCGCTCCTCTCATTGCTTTAAACCGTCCCCACGGAGCTCACACTCACTCCTCTGCACCCCACTTCACTTCCTCACGGGGTAAAACAAGTCACACAGGCCAAGTTTCCAAGTCACTCGACTCAACCCAGCAGCTCTGTGCTGTCGGCCAGAGCAGTCACACGCCTCGTGCCACGGAGCGTGTCGGACAGGCCAGTGCAAAGCTCGACGTGGAAAGCACACAGGAGATTTCAAGACTCATGGTGAAAAACAGAACATAAAGTAGCCCGTCGGTTTTTAGGAGATTTTAGACTGTGTGTGTGGCTCGTGTTATCTTTCTGACGGACAGCGCTGTCCCCATGAAAAGCTCACGCTTTGTCTTAGCTTTCGAGAGAACCCGGAAAGGACTACTCAGAATTCTGAACCACACAGGACAGCCACACACTCTAAATCCACCTATAATGCAAACACATTCAATGTTCAAAACCAGAAACGCTACACACGACACAGCAGTGGATGAGCCATAAAGAAAATGTAACTCAACTTCCGCTAAGCATCTGTTGCAATTCAGGTGAATTCCAGCTCAATTCAGCTCTTAACAAATTTCTGAACGATTTAGACATTTAAGTACCTTGTCGTTTTGCATTTCTTCTAATTGTTTTTTCGCATTTTCAACTTCCCGTAGGAGAGAATTCTGGAAAAGATACAAAGAGTGCTTTAGTGTCAATTCTTACAGATCCTGCATGGACCGTGGGACGGCTGCACTTCTGTCTGAAAGCATAAAGCCCCTTGAGATTAGTGGCGGGTCTCGTGCCCAGCGTGAAGTGCCGGCACGAGGCCAGATGACAACTTTTAACACTGACTTGTACACAATCTTCTCCTTCCCCGACTGATCTTCTAGATGCAAGGAGGACAGCTCCCTGGGGTAAGTGAAACTGCTTTAAACTTGCTTTCAGCTTTGCAGTTCAGTGGTCACTCAGGAAGCTGGCGCAGGTTTCACATGCCAAATTCAAACTTGAGACAAAACTGCCCCCGCCTCAGGGCCGGCCCACAGGTCAGGGTGCAATGAGGGGACCGCCCTGTGTGGTCTCTAGTGAGGTGTGTGTTTCATCTCGGGTTTTGTGGGGGAAAAACGTGCTGCAGAACTTGTAGCGATCACTGGTCTCTCTCAGACAAGCGCCACCCAAGCACTGACCTCGGGGAAGGTTCTGGGCCTCGGGGAAGACCTTGGGGAAGGTTCTTTCGGGCAATGGTGCAGCTGGGTCAGGTTTTCACCAAACCTGAACCAGACTGTTGCCCACTGAGCTGCTCTGATGGCGGTTCTCAGACATTTTCCAAAGCAAATGAAGAGAGAGAAGGCTGGAGTTGGATTATGAGAATGCTTGCTTTTAGCTGATTCAATCTTTTCTATCTCATTATATAAAAGTTACTGAACTAAACTCATTGATTGGCTGCGATAGGCCTTGGCTGCATCACGCGGGTCTCCTTTGTCATGGTCGCCCCGTGGCATGCAGGACCTTAGCTCCCCAACCAGGGATCGAACCTGCGTCCCTGAGCTTGCAAGGCAGACTCTCAACCACCAGACCGCCAGGAAAGCCCCAGAAATAAACTTCTAAGAACAAAACGAAGGGGTGAGGGTGAACCTAGAAGAAAGTTCTAGCACGGCGGCTGGTAACCTCGGGGCCATCAGTGGATCCGGCTCACGGACGCTTTACATAAGGGTTGCAGGCACACGGCTACATCTGTTCCTTTACACACTGCCTGTGGATGCTCTCACACTTACTGAGGAGCATGAAATGCTGCTACTCAATTATTTGTACCCAGTAAAGACACTCACTGTGGGGCCCTCTAGGAACAAGTTTCCAACTCTTATCCTGGAGGTTCCACCCCACCACAAACCAGGCCGGGCTGGGCCAGACGTGCCTCCTGGAAAAGTGGCCGCGGGGCCGGCTCACCTTATCCTCCAAAGCAGCCATTCGCTCCTTCAGATGAAGCTGAAGCCTCTCGTTTGATTCGGACAGAAGCTTATCCACGGTATCTGATAAGCGTTTATTGTGTTCTTCATTCATTTTTTCTCTCTGCCTTGCCTAAAACAGGAAAAACAAAAACTCGTCAAGAACAAGTACGGTCATTATTTTAAAAGCACTGGGGAGCTGCGACGTGAGCGGCCCGTGCCCTGGTTCCCGAGGGGGTCCCTCCCACGCCACCTCTGGGGGGCCCTTGAGCACCACCAGAGCAGACAGGCAGGGGCAGAGTGAGGCAGGGACCTCACTGGTCAAAGGTCACTCCCAACGCTTCTCTGGCAGAGCACCTGGGGGACCTTAGTGTCACCAGCCATTACCTGTGGGAGGGGCTCTGGAGCAAGCAGATTTACACCCAGAAACAAGCAGACTCTAAAGGGGATGGGCTTACACACATTGGTGGAGGAATTTCCCAATATATAAACAGAAGCTTGAGTCTGGATTAAGGGGATAAAATGAATTCAATTTATAAAGCAAAAGGTGAGAAAACGCATTTTGAAAAAAAAAAGCGAGTGGAGACAGACTTTCACGTATTTTTCTCTACAATCCAACATCACTTGAATTCTTTGTAATGACTGCTGTTGTTCAGTCACTGAGTCACGTCTGACTCCTTGTGACACCATGGACTGCAGCATGCCAGGCTTCCCTGTTCACTACTTCCCAGAGGTTGTTCAAAGTCATGTCTGTTGTCAGTGATGCCATCCAAGCACCTCGTCCTCTGTCGTACCTTCTCCTCCTGCCCTCAACCTTTCCCAGCATCAGGGTCCAATGAGTCAGTTCTTTGCATCAGGTATTGGAAAAAGTATTGGCCAAAGTATTGGAGCTTCAGCTTTAACATCAGTCCTTCTAATGAATATTCAGGACTGATTTCCTTTAGGATTGACTGGCTTGATCTCCATGAAGTCCAGGGGACTCTCAAGAGTCTTGTCCAACACCTCAGTTCAAAAGCATCAATTCTTTGGCACTCAGCCTTCTTTATGGTCCAACTCTCACATCCATACATGACTACTGGAAAAACCACAGCTTTAACTAGGTGGACCTTTGACAGCAAAGTAATGTCTCTGCTTTTTAATATGCTGTCTAGGTTGGTCATAGCTTTTCTCCCAATGATAATTCACGTTCAGTTCCATTCACTTGCTCAGTCGTGTCTGACGGTGCGACCCCATGGACTGCAGCATGCCAGGCTTCCCTGTCCATCACCAACTCCCAGAACTTGCTCAAACTCATGTCCATTGAGTTGGTGATGCCGTCCAACCATCTCATCCTCTGTCGTCCCACTCTCTTCCTGCCCTCAATCTTTCCCAGCATCAGGATCTTTTCCAATATGAAAATTAATTCATATTAAAAAACTTGAAATAATTACCTCAAGCAATTTTTAAATGTAAAAACAGAGTGGGCAAGTCTGTGTTTTATAAAAATGAACATCAATTTCATGATTTAAAAAGCTGTTTTAGGACCTACTGTATTAAAACAAAAATGGAGAAAAGACAAAAGAACGACAAAAGAATGATACATCTGCGATTGGCCCTGTGTTGGAAACTGACGGGTCACGGGTATTTATTATACTACTACTTCCACTTCTGGGCACGTCTGAAGTTATCCATCACAAAAAATAAAAAAAACCAGATTATTTTCTGTTAAAATAGAGCCTTCTCCAGCAACACAATTCAAAAGCATCAGTTCTTCAGCGTTCAGCCTTCTTTATGGTCCAACTCTCACATCCATATGTGACTACTGGAAAAAAACAATAGCTTTGACTATATGGACTTCTGTCGGCAAAGTAATGTCTCTACTTTTTAATGTGCTGTCTAGGTTTGTCATAGCTTTCCAAGGAGCAAGCATTTTTTAATCTTGTGGCTGCAGTCACCGTCTGCAGTGATTTTTGAGCCTAAGGAAAGAAAACCTGTCACAGCTTCCACAATAAGGCATTCAAATATTTTTAAAGCAAAACAAAAGTTTACTTTGACTCGGCTTAGTCATAAACAGCATCCCAATTTCAACAGCCTCTGAGCAGCAGTTCTGAAAGTAAGGAAGTGCACCCCTGATCGGGAGACACTGAGCTCTCTGCCGAGGCAGGGAGGGTGCCTCACCACGGGTCTCATGATGGGAGTCAGAATCACTGCCCCCAGGAGCCCGTGTGTGAGGCTCTGCAGTCCAGGCCCAAGAACACAGGTGCGGTGGGGACAGAACTGACACCTGAGGCTGGACCTGGGAGCCCGCTCCATTTCCCGATGCTCCACACTAACGTGTGGCCAACCCCTCTGGGAAACCTGAGGCCTCGGTGATGCGAGCTCCACCACCGCCCTTTCCTGATGCGCCTTTTGTCACCATGCAGCTGCAGTTCTCCTCCTGCCCAGGAGCAGCCACCCTACACATACACGGTGCCTGGACCAGCAGTCTGGCACGGGGGACTCCAGCGCCTCCTCCGAGGCAAGCAGGCTGCACACCTGGGCGCCATGCCTTCAGCTTCATGGGCCCCAGGCTGGCACCTCAGGTTTGTCTGAGGGGCACCCTAAGAGCCACCTGTACCCCGAGCAGCTCCCCCAACAAGCAGCCTCTTTGGATGTGGGGGTCCCCTGGCCCCTGCCCATCGCCTATGGGCGACCACCTCTGGACCTGCTCCCGAGGAGCCGGGTGCCCGGGTCAGCAGATGGGGTCACACACGCACACACTCAACGGCAGAGACGGGAGCGGCGGAGAAAGGCAGCGCCGACCCCCGCCCAAGCCGCGTCTCAGGGCCAGACGCGGCCTCCCCGCCAGCACACGCACCCGCTGCAGCTCCTGGTTCTTCTCCTCCAGTTGGGCCTCCATCTGCCGCAGCCTCTCCTCGATGTTGCCGTGCCTCTCTTCTGCCTGTCGGCCAAGAACAGCGTCAGTCCCACTCGCAGCACCCCGTCCTGACAGCACGTGGACTGGGACCACAGGGGCGGCAAGCGGGCCATGCTCTGTGCAGACCACTCGCCCTGGGTTCGCTGGGGGCACGCCCGCACGCCTGCTCACGCAGCCTGCGCAGCTTCACATGTGACACGAGGGTGACGGAGGGTGCTGTGACTGGCTTGTGAGAGGAGACGTGCTCCCCCGCCCCGGGCCCCACACCCGCAGCCGCTGCGCCCCCTCCTCAGACTGCGTGTGGCGAGCCAGCGCGGGCAGCAGGCAGCGGCAAGCATGGGACACGCAAGGCACTCGTTCTACCTTCCTAAGCTGGGAGGTAAGTTCGAACAGTTTAGCCTCCTTAGTGGTAGAGCTTCCGGAAGACAAAAGGTCAGACTACAAGGCCGACCGGGGACAGACAGCAGAGATGCCGGGGGAGAGAAGAAACCAAGACTTGAGAGGAAGGTCACAGGCAGAAGGGCGTCCACTGCAGCTGTTAGCGACCCTGCCCGGGGGGTCTGCGAGCACCCGGCACTGCCCGGACGGCCCTCAGCCTCTCACCGAGCTCCGGGCAACACTCCTGACAGCCGCGCCAGCACGGGCCCGGCTCATCCCTCCGTGCCCAGCCAGTGCCCACCGGAAGCACGGGGCCACGCCTTTCCCACCAGAAGGACGGGGTGGCCGGCCCGCAGTGGGGACAACGCCCCCAGCAGCGCTACGTCTCCGGGACGCGGCCTGTCACCCGCGGGCTCCTGGGGATGGCAAGTTGGGAGCGGAGCCCCGGGTCTGCTCGTGCCCCGCCGTGACCTATTCAAAAGTGTGTGAATAAAGACTTAAGAGTCTCCTAAACGAGAACGGGATTTTCCTAGTTCTGAGAAGAACTATCCTGCTAAGGCTTTGAGTTGCTGACTGACTGAACTCTTGAGCAGCAGTGACTCGGAGCTGAAGCGTCCTGGAGACACACAGAACACGGAACAAAACGGAAGAAAATTAACGTAGGGATGACACAGAAGCAGGGATACTGTACGACATTCAGGGAGTGCTCCCATCTCAGATGGGCAGCACGAACGCCGTGTCTGCGCTCCTGCATGGACTGAGCAGCAGGGGCAAGGGCACGGTGGGACGGCACGGGAACAGGCCTTCCCCGTGGCCACCCCCCGGGGACCCAGAGCGGAGCCTTGGAGAGCCTGGCCACCTCATAACGCGCCTGCCCCCCGTGGGACCCAGAGCAGCACCTTGGAGAGCGCAGCCACCCTCTGCGCCAGCTCAGCCTCCACCTCAGGCAGCGTCTCCGCCCTCCGCAGCGTCTGTTGCAGCTTCTGCTCTGCCAGCTCCAGGCGCTCCTGCAACTGGCGGTTCTTATCCTCCGTCTACAAAGGGAGAGCAGAGTGTCAAAACGGGCCGCATCGCTGAGACAAAACCTAAACGCACATGTCTACTGGATTAGTTCTGTTTCAGCAGCTGCGTCACGGTAAATTTTCTCTCAGTGTTCCTGGGCTTAGTCTCACTGGGCAGAACAACCTCCCGCCAGAGCATTTACTTTTCCTAAACGTCCCCAAAGATGTCTTTAAAAAAAAAAAAAGTTCTTGTATATTAAAGCTCAGTTTTCTGCAGAAGCTTATTCATTCTTGTTGACAAGTTAAGGGAAGAAGGGTTCAGTTATGACCCTTCTTAAAACGTCACCAGAATCATTCCACACGGGCATGTGAGTCCAAGTACAGCTTTCATCTCCTCTGCTAAGAAATACAGACTGCTAAGAGTGTGCCTGGTGAAATGCCAGTCAACTAATATTTGTAAATGCATGATTATTCTTTTAAAAAGTTTTGTTAGTCTGAAAAACTTTCAATGTAGAAAATTTAGACAGATTCTTTTTTAAAAAAGAAAACAAAATTAAATTATCTATAACCTCAGGTTCCTGAGAGGTTAGCATTTGTTTCTAAGCAGCTTTCTTATTTTTTCTGTGTGTGTATTACTCTGTGTACATACACAAACAGCACAATATGCTTCAAAACCCTCAGAAAACAACAGCATATGGTACATGGTATTTTCTGATCACCTTTTACAGCCATTATTTTGTATATCGTAATGCCCTTAATTAGCATTCCACATCATAAATTTCAATGGCTTTCTAGTGTTTTATTTCTGTGGTGGGGTCAATGATACCCTTTGTAACACACGAGACCGACTCACTTTGCTTTGAGAAGCCAGATTTGGTTCTCCTGGTTGAGTCCTGATTATCTGAGACCACACGGGAACATGAGCGAGTAAGGCTCACCAAACCACAGGAGGTGCAAACCCTAAGCAGACTGGAGCGCTGAGCCCACCTTTCGTCACAGTGACCCCAGTTACCAGCAGGCAGCCTGCTGCCGTGAAGCTCCCTGCTGCTCTCTGCTCTTTCAGTAAAAACGCTAACAAGCCAACAGATTCACATTCAAGTAAAACAAGAGTCTGGAGAGGAATTCCACAATATGGTTACACCAAATCCCAAATAATTCAAACCCATAAGTTGCAGTCACCCCCAATTTTTAAAAATGTATTTCAATCCAGTACAGCTGATTTACCATGATGTACATCCACACTTTTCAACACAGTATTTTAGGGTCATAAGAACTTTACACCGGGACTTGACTTCCAACGTGGGAGTCACATGAAAAGGTCTTTACCCTCCTCAGTAATGCACTACTATAAAAGTCAGACACGGTTCGGTAAAAGCCATTACCTGCCGATGCATAGAATCCTTATTTGCGATTTCATTTTCAAGTTTATCATTGAGGTCATGCACAGAGGTGGCTTCACGCTGTGCAGCGAGGTAGCGTTTCTCAAGGGTAGTGATTCTCTCCTCCATGTCCTCCTTCTGGGCCATGGCCTACACCAGGCATTGCAGAGGAGAAAAGGTAAGTCGTTATCATGGAACGCTCCAAAACACTTAAAAGTAAAAAAGCTGGGCTAAATCCTAAGTTTCAAATCAAACATAAAGTTAGCGTCCTCAAAATTAAAGTCCTAGATGTGGTAGTTTTCTCGGACGTGAGCAAAAACGCGCCTACCTCAAAGGTCACGTTTGCCACCACTGGCACCCATCTGTCAACGTTCTGTCTGGCCACTTGGTTTACCAAGTTTCTTTTCTACATAATAAACCCAAACAACAAACAAAAAGTATATAAACTACCCTGTTATTGCAAGAATTCCAGGAGAGAAGGTATCTGGCATGAAGTCAGGACCTCGGTCTGCTACACCATATAGGCGGGTTTGACCCAGAACAGGGAGGGAAGAGGGAGCTCTGAGGCTCGTTTCCTCAGGTAAAAGTTGGAAAAATCTCATGCAATTTCCTCAGAATTAAAGTAAGAATATTAATGAGTGGAAAGAGAAGTCAAAGTTTAACACAACTGGAAGCAGCCTTCTCAAGCCTAATTCTTCTAAAGCAGAGTTACACTATGTGTATGAAGCGCTCAAACCAGGACCAGAACTTGCTGCTGGTGCGACTCCTGTCCGCCAGCTCAAAATCCATTTCAGGTTCCTCCGCAGTCACTAAGTAAGCAATGTGGGCCAAGTCCTAACATTAAAAGTGAAAGGTCTTAAAAACGCTTTTTCCAGAATTCTCCACGTATTGAACTCTGCCACCTAATCTCCTCCTATTGCCAAAGAGTAGTGTGAAAAGGTTATACAAACACATGCAAATATTTCTGTTTTGAGTTCTCACACAGAATTCCTCACACCAAGCTACTAAACAAGGACACCTGCTGGAACACACGCTGGAGGGGCTCTGTCTGAGACGGTGTCATGGGGGAGGGGTGGGGCAGGGTGGGCGCTGTCTGTCTGCATCCAGAGGAGAGGTGAGGCTCACAGGAGGAGGCCGGAACCCCCAGCACTCTTCTGCTTTCACAGTGACCGTAAGGTAGTTTCTCATAAATCATGAGGCACACAGATACGTCCGCCAGAAATGCCGTGGTTCTACACGGTTACACAGCGCAGGCCTGAGGACCTGAGGGTGAGCCAACGCCACTCGACTGGTCTGGCCGCCAGGATCACCGGCACACAGCCCTGCAAGGCGTGGAACGTCAGCAAACCAGAGAAGACGGCCAGGCAAGCTGCCTCGGCAGAGCCCACACGGCACGCTCCCCTCTCTCCGAGAGAATGGGCTCCACAGACGTTCCAGACTCGCCTGAGAGAATCAGAAGGAAACTCCAGCATCGTCAGGAACACAGTCCACAGGCAGGTGGGGGCTGAAGTGGGAGACGAGGGCTGACACGTCCTCACCGCTGATGCCATGCGTCAGATCGGCAGTGAGTGAGGCCCTGCTGTGCAGCACAGGGAACGGCACTCCGTGCTCGGCGGTGAAGTAAACAGGTAGGAAACCCCAAACAGAGGGCCGTGTGTGTGCACACACAGCTGACTCACTTTGCTGCACAGCAGAAGCTGACCCAGCAGTGTGGAGCAACCACACGTCACTGAATGAATGGATGAACCAATTTTTAAATGGACACACTGGGCCCCAGAACTTGTAGAAATGCGGAGTCCACACCCAGGGTGCAGCACAGCGCAAGGGCCGCCCTCGTGTCGGTCCACTGCCAACGGACCGCCTGGACCAGGCCCCTTCTACCCCAGAGCCCATGGCGCAGAGGCGGGGAGGCAGCATGGTCTCGCCGCTGCTCCGCTCTTGCTCACACAGCCATCCCGAGGCTGAGATCCCTGGGGGACCAAGGGACCCACAACCACCTCAGGACAACGGACTTGGCCACCGCCACTCACCTCGCGGACGTCCCGCTGCAGTTTCGTGTTCACTTCCTCGGACTTGATGAGGTCCTTCCGGGCCGTGTCCAGGTCCTCCTCCAGCTCCGTCACATGGGCAGACAGGGCTGCCAGGCGCTCCTTCATCTGGCTCTGCTCCCGCGACTGCGTGTCAATGACTTCCTGGAGCTCCATCACCTTGGCCAGGTCTTCCTCGTGGCTCAGAGAGCCGTCGGAGGATCTCTAAGGGGAGAGGAAGCCTGAGACGGCTGCGTTTCGGGAGGGAGGGAACACAGCACTTCCGGGAAATCGGTGAGGTCAACACTGCCTTCTGCGCTCTGGGAGCTCAGACGACCCTCACGGCCGCTCCGACCTACGTGGTGCGTTGGTGAGAGGTCCCAATAGCCCCGCACAGACTGGACAGTAAGGCGAGAACCAGACGGAGCGCGAGACCGAGACTTGCCTTTCCGTTGGCGCTCGGCGTGCTCTCCTGCTCGTGGTTTGCATCAAGCACCCCGTCCGTTAGTACCTTTTTCTGGTTATTCTGCTCTTTAAGAATCATCAGCTGAAACCAAAAAATTGAAGGAGAGTAAAGAAATAAGACAGCAAAACTCCACTTGGAAAAACTCAACTCTAAACTGAAAACACAACATAAAAGGAAAATACGTGGTGATGCTATCCATTCCAAATACAACCAGGGGAGTAGAGTCAGAATTTATCTTCTACTGGACAAATGGGTACTTGAGAAATTCTGCAGCTCTGAACCAGAAATCGGGTTTACTAGTCATTAAAACAACCCAGATGGGCAGGTCCTCAATCAGAAAGATAAATAACATCTGATGGCCGCCACTACAGCCTTCATACTTTTGTAAAATGAAGGGTAAAAATGACAAACCCTTCACTGAAATTATACGATGACTGACCAAGCTTACCTCTTTGTGTGTGGCACCTAATTCCTCTTCTAATAAACTACACCTTTCGAGCGCGACTCGCAATCGCTCTCTCACCTGAAACGAAAGGCGCCGAGTCACTGGGTGTTGCCGTGTGTGTGCGTCAGAGCACTCTCATTGTGCACGCATCCTGACACACGGCTACCATAACAGAGCACCTTTAATGTCTCTCATTGATCTTAACATCAAGAAAATCTGCTTGTTAACAGCTTTCAATTCTAAGCTTGAGAGAAAAAAATGTTATCCTAAATTAATTCTATTAACCAGTTTTTGATACACAGAATACAATAAATCTTGAGACATTTATGCCAACTAATACTTTTTAACTGGGGGCTTCCCAGGTGGCTCAGTGGTAAAGAATCTGCCTGCGAATACAAGAGGGCAGGTTCGATTCCTGAGTTGGGAAGATCCACAGGAGTAAAAGACGGCCACCCACTCCAGTATTCCTGCCTGGGAAGTCCCATGAAGAGAGGAGTGTGGTGGGCTACAGTCCACAGGGTCACAAAGACTCAGACACGACTGAGCATGTACACAGGCAACGCTTTTTAACCATATAAAACTCTGACTTCTTACAGAAAAAATGTATTTACAAGAATACAAGACGCTCAAAAGTCAACTAGTTACACAAACACACGCATCGTCCACATCACAAGGCAGCATGTGTGCAAATCCAGGAGGGCCGGGAGGCCAGTACCTTCTCGTCCAGGGCCTTGTGGTGCTCGAACAGTGACTTCAGCGCCTTGAGCACCTCCACCTCACTGGACACGCCGGCTGGGGACTGCGCTTGCCGCTTGACCACCGTCATCCGCAGGGACCGCTCGTGCCGGGAGACCAGGCACTCCAGGTGCTCCAACAGCAGCTGTAGGGCGGGGCCAGAGGAGCACCTTCAGCCTCACGCTTGAATTCGGGGCCGGTAACTCCTCTCAGCCTCATGCTAAGACCAAAACCGCGCTAAGGCAAGTCGGAATCCTGCCAGTTCAGTCTAAAGTTAGAGTGGACTTCCCTGGTGGCCCAGTAGTTAAGCCTCCACACTTCTGCCGGGGTCATGGATTTAATCCCTGGTTGGGGAACTAAGATCCCACACAAAGTGAAGCGTGCACAAAAATGTAAGTTAAGAGAAACCCCGCTCAAATGTACTAAAATTACATTAGCTCTCATCATAAATTTGAAGCAAGGTATGAGAACCCCGAACTGATCCACCCCAGTCTGCTCAGTGGGAAAATGTGGAAAATGGATTGAAAACCAGACAGAATTTAAAGACAGCAACACGGAGCCCAGCGGTGACCCCCGCAGGGCAAATGCCAACACGTGAGAATCCCCCTACTGACCCTGGTGTTGTTCCTTTCCGCTTTCAGCTCAGCGATTTCTTCTTCTCTTTCAAGAAGCTGCTCCCTGCATACATTTAGTTCTTTAGTAAGTGCTGCAAACTCCTAGAAAACAGTTAAATGAGTAAGTAACTAAATGTAAACACAAATTAAAAAAGAGAGTGAGAATCTGCAGACTGACCCTGTCAAGCTTCTCCAGGCTCCACACAAAGGATCTCCCTGCCCCTCCAGAGAAGAGGGGGTCCTCTGATCCCAGACCACCACAACTCAGCCCAGCCTCCAGCTTCCACCTCGACCTGGCAGGCCCGCGCCAGGGGAGAGTCCGGAATCCAAGCCTGCCTTCTCCAGACCCAGGGAAGTCTGAGATACTCTCCTAAACATAAATCCTAACAACAAAGTGGATGAAGAGACTCAAACGACACACAGACAAGTGACCCGGAACCACTGGGGAGAGTGAGGAAGAAAGGCCAGCAGGCTCTGGAGTGTTCCTCTGGGACAAAGGCTGATGGCACCCCAAGGCCATCTGTTAGCCTGACTCCACTGAAGTCACCCAGTCATTCAATAAACTGGCTAAAATGTTAAATTCACGTCATATGTATTTTATCACAATTTATGCGCGTGCGCAGGCGCGCACACACACACAACTCTTTGGAGACAAGGTGGCTCCTAAAAGCATCGATCAGCTACAGAACGTGAACAGCCCTTCACATCAGGATTTCAGCGCAGATCGCCAAACACAAAGCTCCAGTCCCGCCGGGGAGAAGCAATCCAGCGTGTCCTCACACCAGACAGGCTCTGCCCACGCGGCCCAGGCACTGGGCATCATGGTTGGGAGGCGGGCAGGGAGGGGAGCCACAGGGACTTGGTCTCCTCTCCATGGCCCCCCAGGAGCAAGGGAAGGAGGCAGGCGCTGTTCTCCGAGGGGGGGATGTCTACGGGAAGAGCAGGCTTTGGAGGGAGTGCTAAACGTCCAGTTTCAGACAAGCTTAATCTGAGACGTACTCAGGCCTTCAAGCAGCAGTGTCAAGTCCAGAGCCTCCCAGTCTGGAGTCCTAGGAGACAGGGGCAAGGTGAGACAGAGCAGCAAGGCGCTGAGTGTGGGTGAGAAGAGACGAGGCTTGAGCCCAGCCAGAAGCCACTGCTGGGTGGCTAGGGAATGAGAGGCGCCGGCCGGGGAGGCCAGGGGAGGCCAGTAGGGAAGGGGACCATCTCGGGCCTCAGGAGCCCTGGGAGAAGCAGCCACAGAGTCAACGGGTGCCAGGAGAGGGAGTTAGCTGGCTGGTCAGTAGAGGGTCTGCTGAAGTGGAGGCCAATGGCGGCCGGGACCACAGCAGGTCAGCAGCCCTGGCAGGGTCGAAAGTCCAGTGGACAGAGGGTAGAGGGGGGAAGACAGCAGGGAGCACAGGCTTGCTCTCGTGAGGGACTCTGCAGTCAAGCACTGAAGGCAATTGGGCAAGGGTTTCAGGAGATGCAGGGTCAGGAGAGCCCTGCTAGAGGATGCGCTGGGGCTCACAGGCTGACGGCGGGGTTCCGGGGCAGGGTGGGTGCTGAGCAGGCAGAGGGCGCCTTTCCCGGGCGCACAGCTCACCCAGGGTCAGGGGACAGGCGGTCAGATCCATGGGCCCAGATCCAGATGAACAGTGAGCTGGTGGGGGTGTTTTCTGGAAGTCCTTGTTTAATCTCTTCCAATTTCACTGAGAAAACAGATGCCTCTGCACGGAGTGGAAGGGCGGGTGACACACTGGGGAGGGCAGGAGGCAGCCATCATGGAGCAGGGCGGACGCCCGGACCGAGACTGCAGGTCTTTGCATAGGCCGCGTGGACGGGGAATGGACTGGACAGGAGTAGGTTCCCACCAGGTGAGGGAAGCGTGCGTGTGTGGGAAAGGGTGCAGAGGTTGTGATGCTGGTGGGCCACGGCGTTTCAGCGGGGGAAGACAACAGGCGAGGGACCAGGCATCGTGGGGGCTGCGAGCAGACCGCGTGGCGTGGCGTGACTGTGCTGCCTGGAAGAGACCCTTCTCCACCTTCCCGCCAGCTCCTTTTTCCTTAACCCCTTCAACACCAGACGCAAGCCTGTATCTTTTATACACAAAGTTTCCTTAAGTTTCTCCTAACAGCGCCAAACTGTCTTCACTCACCTATGATGAGACTGTCTAATTCCCATCATTTTGGCTAAATGTAAGTGCTTCTTACAATGAATCCAACAGTTAAAACCATTCTATGAAATACCGCTTTGAATACAGTAGAAGACAAATGTATACAACTTCACAATTATTTTTACTCCTTAAAGAAAAACTCTTCTCTGCACAAAAGAATTCAACTGAAAAAAAGTATCAAAGCAAATTATATTTAGGAGTTGAGATAAACATTAGACAGGAAATTCCAAAGTTTAAGATTCCCAAAGCATGTTCATATGTACACTGCATTTGTATTATTTTTGCAGAAAAAAACTAGTAGAGCCTGGATAAATTCCAAATATGTGCAATAAGTGATCTACACTATCTCCATGATAGGAATTGTCAGCATCCGAATTTTTTTCTCTTTAGGAAAAAATGTTTGTTTAAAAAATACTGTAAGCCAGTTAAAACTGACATTCTATTTACTGTAGTTAAAGTCTGAAGTTCACTCTTTGAAAGTGAACAGATACAACAGTCACTGGAATATTTTCTGGTTAAAATGTAAGTCTGTACAATACAGATTTGCATTTCCATTTGACATTTTCTAGGATTGAGACCAGGGAAAACAATATCCAACCATTAACATCAGTTTTAAAAACCTGATTTCGCATAACGTGTTAAAAAGCCAATACTCATCATTTTTGGGTCTGGACAACAGGATCAGGTTGGTCAAGGCCAAGGTCCACAATCAAGCGGATTTTACAGTAAGTCCTACAGATGGGATGTGACATCTGGCTCTGGAGGTGACGACCATACTCTCTCCCCAGGCACCGCAGGAGGACTCAGGGGCGGGTGGGGGTGGGGGGAGAGTGGCAGGGTCTGGTCAAAGGCCACCCTCAGGGACGGGGTCCCAAACCCTCCCCCTCCCGCCCGCAGCCCGTGGGCATCACCTGACCGCCCCATGTTACAGGTCTATACCTTCCAATCTCTGGAATCTCCATCAACAGTTCTGTTTTATTTTGTAATTACTTATTATTTTTGCTAGCCTGCTGAAAGAAGAATAAAGCTCCACTAGAGGCACCAAGCGTATGTCCTCTTGGTGGAGGGATGGGGGGTGTAATGAAGGATGGAAATGGGGCCTACTTCTTAGGAAACCAAAACGAACAGCCGCAAACTGACCTGCAGAGCTCACTCAGACAGTCTACCAGCCGCAGCTATTTGCCGCGGTCAGCTGTAAAAGCAGATTAAAGTTTGAATTAAAAGATAATTAGAGGTTTATATATTCAAATGAACCAGCAAATCACATATTTGAAACTCCAATGTATTGACTCAAAGTTGCTGAGAAAGGTTATGTGTAACTATTTCTATTGAGACCTACTGATGGGAGGAGGACAGAGGGACACTTAGACAGAAAACAGCCAACTTGACACCTGTGCAAAATGTGAGTCACAAGTTCACGAGACTTATCTGAAGTCATGAATGTGACAGCACTGGATTTTCAATCACTGATTCTTTGTAAGCAGAGAAAAATGCATAAGCAGTTCAAAGGTCCCAATACATGTGATTTATCTTTTCTTATTTCTAAGAACTGTTGTTGCCGTTTAGTCGCTCAGTCATGTCTGACTCTGTGACCCCATGGACTGCAGCACACCAGGCTTCCCTGTTCTTCACTATCTCCCAAAGTTTGTTCAAACTCATGTCCATTGAGCTGGTGATGCCATCCAGCCATATCCTCTGTTGCCCCCTTCCCCTCCTGCCATCAATCCTTCCCAGCATCAGGGTCTTTTCCAACGAGTCGGCTCTTCGCATCAGGCGGCCAAAGTACTGGAGCTTCAAGTTTGACATCAGTCCTTTCAATGAATATCCAGGTTTTCCAAGAATAGAGACTGATAAAAGTTATGCTCATACACAGCATTTGGCAATTAAGTAATGGAGACTGTACACTCTGAACCTAAAGAAACATGGTGTGGAGCAGTACTGCAATGTGATCTCAATTCAGTTAAATGCAAACACAATCTTTTATATGTATACATATTTCTTATACATATATATAAGAAATACAGATGGATACCCACCAAATTGCTATGCAGATTATCTGCTCTGGCTGGGAAAGTAGGCTGGAAATGAGTCTTTAAACTTCTATTCTTTTTTATTTTCAATTAAGTAGGCACTCTCTTTGTAATATGGGCTTCCCTTGTGGCTCAGCTGGTAAAGAATCTGCCTGCAATGTGGGAGACCTGGGTACGATCCCTGGGTTGGGAAGATCCCCTGGAGAAGGGAATGGCTACCCACTTCAGTATTCTGGCCTGGAGAATTCCATGGACTACACTGTCCACGGGGTCGCAAAGAGTCGGACACAACTGAGCGACTTTCACTTCACTCACTCTTTGTATTAAGAAACAAAAAACAAGGCGTTCCCTAGCGGTCCAGTGGTTAGGACCCCGTGCTTTCGCTGCTGAGGACCTGGGTTTGATCCCTGGCGGGGGCGCTAACATCCCACAAGTTCACAGCCACAGACAAACTAAGTATGTAAAGCAAAAGAATGGAATTAATAGCTTTACTCACCCCCACCCCAAAGGGCATTCCTCACTTCTTTTTTCCCTTTAAACAACGCTAAATGCAAGGCACGAGCAGGGCAGGGACCACCCGCGTGGCCATGAGTCGCCCAGACCCTCCTCTGGCCCCTGTGTCTCAGTCCTGCCGCGCCCCTGTCCTCCCGGGGCCACTGCACAGGGGTCCTCGGCCTCAGCCTCACTGGCCAGGCTTGGCAGACGCCCAGGCCGGGCTCCGCCCTCATCCTGCTGCCCTCCGGGGGAACACCTGACCCCGTCTTCCCGCTCTCTCCCCCTCGCCCTGGTCCCTTGCTCTCCTCGCTGGGGCTCCATCTGAGGGCCCCTGTTCTCCCTACACACGCGGTGCCCATCTGGCCTGCGTCAGGCTTCGACCCCCAGGCTGGGCAACCGAACCCCCCCGGCCCCTGCGAATCTCCGGGCGGCTGTCTGAAGGGCCTTCCTCATCTCCCTCCCGGCCCCTGGGAGCACCCACATGGCCTCCCCGCCCACCCCAAGTGGGCTGGCTGCTGAGACTGCTGAGGCTGCTGACCAGACCTCCACCCGAAGCTCCCAGACCGCGTGCCGCCGCCGCCTCGGCTTGGGCCACCATGCCCTGCCCCCCAAGAAACTCTGACCTGGTAGAAGTCACTAGCCGTCACCCCCTCCCTCCAACCTCTGGCAGCCACTGGTCTGCTCTCTGCCTCCAGGACCCGCCTGCTCTGGGCATCTCACACAGACTGACGTGTGTGTCTGTCCTTTGGGGTCCGGCTCCCCTCCCTGAGTGTGATGTTCTCAGGGCTCACACGTGGCATCGTGTGGGCCTCTGCTTCACGCATCGTCACGGCTGGATGGCGATTCATCAGGTGGGTGCAGAGTGTTCTGTTTGCCCACTCAACTGTTAGTGGGCATCTGGGCTGCTCGCGCTTTCCACTACGCGGTTGGTACAAAAGTAACTGTGGTTTTGGATCATGAACGTTCAATCATTACAACTAGGCTCAAACACACCTTTATTAATAAAATAGGAACCATTACAATCAACATTTTTGCCAATGAGAAATAAGTTTGTTTACTCCTGTAGGGTAAAAATCCATGCTGTGGGATTCAACGAACTCTTGGAAAGCATTTTCTGCCTCCTGCTGGTTGTTTAAGCATTTTGCCTGCAACATGTTATTGAGACGCCTGAAGAAGTGGCGGTCGGTTGGCGACAGGTCAGGTGAATATGCTGCATGAAGCCACACTTCGCAGTCCAGTTTGTTCAGTGCTGGCCGTGCGGCGTGCAGCCGGGCACTGCGGTGAAGAACTGGGCCCTTTCTGTGGAATGCCAGCTGCAGGGGTTGCAGTTTTAGGTGCATCTCATTGATTTGCTGAGCATAGTGCTCAGAGGTACTGGTTTCACCAGGATTCAGAAAGCCGCAGGGGGTCAGATGGGCAGCAGACCACCAATCAGGGACTATGATCTTTTTCGGTCCAAGTCTGGCTTTGGGAAGTGCTTCTTATCAGGCCAAAAGCTGAGCTGGTCTTTGCCAGTTGTATAAAATCCACTTTTCATCGTACATCACAATCCGATCGAGAAATGGTTGTTGTTGTGAAGTATAAGAGAAGACAACACTTCAAAATTTTTTTTTTTAATTTTTCGTCAGCTCATGAGGCTCCCACTTATCAAGCCTTCTCACCTTTCCAATTTACTTCAAATGCCAAACAACCGTAGAACAGGCGACACTGACTTCAGTGACAACTTCTCATGCAGCTGTAAGAGGATTCGATTGGACGATGCTCTCAACCGGTCGCTGTCGACTTCTGATGGCCGACCACCAGGCTCATCTTCAAGGCTCTCGTCTCGTTTACAAACTTCAGCAGCAGCAAAGGCGGCAGCAGTGGAAGGGGGCTTGGGACAGGGGACACACACACACACCTTTGAAGCAGTGACAAAGGTGCACACAAGAAGAGTCTCCCTTCCAGTGTCCTGCTTGCTCCTCCACACAGCAGGTGATTAAAGCTGTGCACTTCTTGCGTACGTATGTATACATGTATGCCAACAAATACATCCATTTCCCCTTCCCTTTCTACAGTTAAGGACATCACCCAAAGATGTTTCCCCATCAGTCCATCAAGTTCTCCTTTTTCACAGCTGCAAAGACTGTATATACCAATGAATTCAAAATCGGTAACTTTTGCTGACGGACATTTATGCTTTTGCCTCCGATCTTCTGCTGTTACAAATAACATGACAACAAATGACCTTGCACATATGTCATTTTGAATGTGTGACAAGTTTATCTGGAGGATAATCTGAGAAGTCCTCAGTCAAAGGACATTTATTATTTTAATGGACACTACTAAAGGATTCCTCATGGGCCAGCAATGTGTGAAAACATCTGTTGCTTTGAAGTCCCGTCATCCTGGGTGTTATTAAACTCTGGTGTCAACATTTCTTTTTTGGATCCATCCTCCTCCTTTCTCACCCATGACACACAAGTCCACAAAACCTTCTTCTGTGCTAGACACTGGCTGCACGGCCGCCATGGGTGTGAGCACTCCCGCACCCGACGACCCTCTCCGGGCAGGGGATTGGCTGGCGTGTCTCTCGCGGGGAAGGCGCACCGGCTGGCGTCTCTCTCACGGGGAAGGCGCACCGGCTGGCGTGTCTCTTGCAGGGAAGGCGCACCGGCTGGCGTGTCTCCTGCAGGGAAGGCACACCGGCTGGCGTGTCTCTTGCGGGGAAGGCGCACCGGCTGGCGTGTCTCTTGCAGGGAAGGCACAGCCCGTCTGCAAGGTTGTTTTGCGTCCTCCTTTTGTCACTGGTAACGTGTAACATGAACGTCACTTCATCCTCGTTTCCATTACTGTTAGTTTTCTTTGATCAAACACAAGTGAGGTTGGTCTGTTTTTACTTATCCTAATATATCTGGACGTTCCTATACTGTCCTAAAGAATGGCTTCTGACCATCTTCTCTTAAACTGAAATGCTCATTGGCAGGAGTACACACATCTGACTTAGATGGTCTTCCACTGCAGTCATGCCCAAACACTTAGATAACAAAATATTTTGCTGTAAACAAATGCTAAAAATTCACTTTATGTTACAATTACAGCATGTACTGATTTCTTGAACTCATGTGTTTAGGTAGATTTTTAAACAAATATAATTTTACGAGAAGACAAATTATAATTTACAATATGATGGGGGTGAGGATATATGTTTATATGCAGATGATTCACTTTGCTGGACAGCAGAAACACAACACTGTAAAGCAATTATGTGCCAGGAAAAAATAATGAATGAAACAAAAATATTATAAAAAGGTGCTGCTGGGTTGCTCTGAGACACACACAGAAGCAGACCTGCTGGCTCAAAGGGTTAGATAGTTAACTCTCAATGTTTCTAATGTTACACCTGACCGCGTACTAAATAAATGCTAGTTCTGCCGCTTCTGTCATCCCTCTGGACATTCTGTAACTTACAGGGTTTTGATGTCTTGACGAAAAAAAAGTAAAGATCACAAACGACTATCATCACGTCCCCTGATGATGGACTGTTCTGCACAGGTTCAGTTGGCGTGGCCCCTTTACAGTCCTGGGTAGATGAGGATGGCCTCACTGCTTTTTAAACGTGAAACTTCATTTGCAAAAGAAAAAAGGCATTAATTTTGCTCAAATGTCACCACCATTCTCCATGTAGAATCTTTGCCTTTTCTAATCTCCCCACAGCAATAAAGGACAGATTAAAATATTATGCTATTATAAAACAGTAAAAATAACCATAAACCTTTGATTATTTGGTTGGCTATCCAAATTACTTATTATATATTACATATATAGTATACATGCCCAAATAAATATAAGGCGATTTCAAGTACAAGGCAACTCCCCTAGCTTCCCATCAAGACAACTGCCAACCGGCTGGCCACTTTAACATACACTTTTAGGAAGGCAGATTGAACAGTCAACTCTGACTCAGGAACAGATAAAACGACTTATTCTAGTTAATGCGAAGTTTTCGGGTCTCAGTTCAGTTCAGTCACTCACTCAGTCGTGTCCGACTCTTTGCGACCCCGTGAACCGCAGCACGCCAGGCCTCCCTGTCACATCGCCAACTCCCAGAGTTTACCCAAACTCAAGTGCAACGAGTCAGTGATGCCATCCAGCCATCTCATCCTCTGTCGTCCCCTTCTTCTCCTGCCCTCAATCTTTCCCAGCATCAGGGCCTTTTCCAATGAGTCAGATCTTTGCATCAGGTGGCCAAAGTACTGGAGTTTCAGCTTCAGCATCAGTGCTTCCAACGAACACCCAGGACTGATCTCCTTTTTGTGTCTAGCATGCTTATATTCTTCCTGCGGTCACATCACATGGACTGAAAACATCTCCGAGAGATTCTTTATGCTTCCTACTCTTTGCTGTGACCACAGCAATTCTCCTTTTCGGGAGCCATTAAGGAAACATGTAACACTGACCACCACGTGGGCACCCCCACGCATCTTATGTTAAGTCAACAACGTGGGGCGCTGCATGGGGCTCGAGCTGCAGGACAGCAGGCGCTCACTGCTCCCTCACCCCTACGGCCACGTTCCAGAGCCACTGGGGGTCCTGCCACAGCCTCCTGGCAATGGCACCACCATGAAACACAGGCAGATAAACGTACGGAAGGGATGGGAAGGACAGCGTCTGAGCACCCTGAACTTGGAGAGGAAGCCGACGCCACCTCGAGGGAAGGACCGGGCTCGGAGGAGCAGCCCCGCCTGGTGGTAAGGCGCTGTCAAGCCGCCCTCCCCGGCACCACTCCCAGACTGCCCAGGAGGCCACAGCTTAGCAAGTCTCCACAAAGCTTTGTGGTATGTTCCAGGTTTTTCTGATTTAGTCACAATTTTAGAACATTTCAGGCTTGTCATTAGACGCCTCAGGGCCTCAATTTTGTACCCCACCAAAGAAAAGCCACAATCAATTCTTTTACATGGGTTGAAGTAGGAGAAGGGGGCAACAGAGGATGGGATGGCCTCACCGACTCAATGGACAGGAGTTTCAGCAAACTCCAGCAGACAGGGAAGGACAGGGAAGCCTGGCGTGCTGTAGTCCATGAGGTCGCAGAGTCGGACACGACTTAGTGACTGAACAACAACAAAACACTCCGTGAAATTACTTTATGACGTTATTAAACGGGAATATCTGAAACATGTAGGAGCCTTCGGACCCTGCCTTCCCGGGCCCTCACAGGTATCGGCAAGCAACTGCACAGAAAGGCTTATAAGACAGGACCTGCTCTGTTGCCCTGTGAGACTGCAATGTTGGCAGGAAGATAAATTTCTACCAGGTTCCCAGCAGGTAACCTGAAGAGCAGCTCTCTGGCGTGCAATGGGGTCAGCGAGCGCTGCGCCTGGCTGTGTTCTAGAGCGGCAACGAGACCCTGGCCAGCACAGAGCGGACACACAGATCATGACGGGACGCTCAAGCCTCAGAGCGCAGCAGACTGAGGATGGCTGAGCGGGCCGCTGCCCGGGCCCACCAGACGGAGTCAAAGGACGCGGGGCAAAACCATAACCCAGAGGGCTGTGTTAGGGAGTTCCTCCTGGGCTTTAGAAAAATGCAAGTTTAAAAATGAGCAGCTTCAGAGGATGCATGGCTACATTTACAGCATTTCCTGAAATTCTGCTGACGAGTCAAAGAAACACAAACGCTTCAGTGTTTTAAGGCCATATAGCCAAGGCTGAAAGTAATAAGTACAACTGAACTTGAAAAAGGCTTTTGACTCTCTGTCATGCAGTCTTCGTAACAAGAATGACATTGGCTACTGGAAAACCATGGAGCTGATTGGTGGAAATAGTACAGATAAAAGGTTTACTGTCCACACAGCGTCTCACTGTCCGCAGGGCCGTCTCTCGAGACCCTGTCCGTCCATCAGGAGTCTCCCCGAGAGGCTGGCAGACGACCGGTTCTGCCCCTGGCCACCCCTTTCCTGGGAGTCACACCCGCCAGATCTTGGTCAGCAGATCTCCCCCCACCCCGTGTCACAGCCGCACACTCTCCTGCAGCCTGAACCGGGGCCTCGGGCCAGACTGGACCACTCACCTCCTGCTCAAGGCTCTCCCAGGCCTCCTGCAACACTTCACTGCAAGGACCCTCATCTACCCTGGGGAAGACGGATTCCCCGCACTGTTGAAATCTCAGCCCCTGCGAAGAGATGAGTGCCATGCAGGCGTACAGGCGGCAGTTCTACACGAAGTCAGGAACACAGCATCTCCGACAGCAAGGATCCCTACTTTGTAACCTTCATCTCCTGTGGGTCTGTGTATCCCTGTCCTGCAAACCTGTCTGACAGGAGTCCCCTGTTACAAGTTTTACCCTTTAATTTAACAAGAGGATACCTCAGAATGAATCAAAGGCCCAGGGACACAACCCTAACTGAAGTTACAATTATGTTAACAACATAACCATAGGTGTACAGTTTTCTCCCTGGCTCTATTAAGCTTAGTAGATAGAAACACAGCCTGAAGAAGGAGCTGCCCTGTTAGTTCAGACGAATAATTTACTGAACAACGACAACAGCTTCTGAGGCCCTACACTAAGCACACAGAGGTCAAATATTACAGGCAATAACTTTATTTTCGATTAATGCTTTATGGTTTTCAAAGCATTTTCATATATTTTATCACATTTTATTCTCAGCCACCCAGTAAGGCACTCATAGTGACCTCCTTTTAAAATCAGAACACACAGACCCAGGCAGGTTAGAGAAGTGCAAAGGTCACTGGGTTAATAAGTGGCTTGCAACTGAGAACTGAATACAGACGTTATGTTATCTGCAGGAGGAGATAACCCGGTAAGTACCGACAGAGCTGCCCCACCTGTGCTGGGGGTGGGGGTGGGTGCACGGTAAGGGGCCTGCAGACAGACGTCACACCTGTGCTGAGTGCCGCCAACTCCGTGCAGTTATCACAGCGGATGCGCCATTCTACTTCTCACTACGCCGTAACAGTGGGAGACAGAATCACTATTTTATACATGACAAAACAGTCTCAGAAGTGAAACACCGTGGCTGAGATGGTATGTCATTGAGCTGAGGACGCGTAACAGGAGTGGGGGTGGAGAGAAGGAAAGACTGGGTGGAAAAGAATCACTCGACAGTGCAGAGGAAGGGACTGTCACAGCCAAGCAGGAACGCCACAAGGAGAGCGGGAGGGCAGCCACACACCCCAGGAGGCGACCGCGTGATTTCTCCTGCTTCCTCATGCATGGCCTTTATATATACCCAACCCTGCTGCTTCATCTGATTTTTTCTTAAAGTTGAAGGCATTTTAAAAACTGGAGATTGGAGAAAAGATAAAAAGTAAAGCCAGCCCCAGGCAGCAGACTCCATCATCTCTTCTAGGCGGGGCAGCCCCCTGAGGCCCAGCAGAAATCAGAGGTGTGAGGAGACCACCCAGGCCTGGTCTCGGCCATGAGACAAAGGTGGGGTTTTGAACGAGGGAGCATGAAAGGCATTTCGGGAGAAGGGACGTGTGCAGGCCATGGTTTGAGGGCAGGGGAGCAGGCTGAACAGACTGGTTCGGCCAGCAAGGACAGGCGTTTATGGAGGAAAACGGTGTGGGAGCTGAAGGAAGCTGGGACGCGAGGCCGGGAGTGCCAACAAGAAGCTGAGCCTTGGCCTCTGCTGCCAGGGAGGGGCACTGCGTGCGCACAGCCGAGGCTCAGGCTCGCCCGGGAGCTGGGCGGGCGGGCGGGCAAGGAAGGGCAGGAGGTGCCCTGCGAGGCTCAGCACGCAGGGCCCACACTGGGAAGCCAAAGAGCAGTAGTGTTAGCAAAGAGAAACCGAGACTGTGCTGCGTGGTCCTGGAGGGGAGAGAGGGCGGAAAGCAGAGGCGGGCAGCGAGGAGGTCGGGTAGCCGGGCGGCATGGGGAAGCGGCTGGCACAGCTCTGTACATGGGCCGCGTCCACAGAATGGCCAAGCCCAGAGCCTCAGCGGGAGATGCGTCCTGACCTCGGGGCTGAAGACACAGCTGCGGCAGTCCCCTTTGAGGGGGCACGCCGGCCGCAGAGGTGGACCACCTGCCCCTGACTACAGACAAGGAGCAGGAGGCCAGGATGCTCGTGTGTTTGCCAGAAACGAGAGCAACACTTCTGTCCTAATGAAAATAATTATCCCACTGCCCGGGGGCAGCAACGGCTTCCTTTCCCTCAATTCTTTCCACAGAGGCTTTCCTAACATGAAGAAAGGGAACTTAACACCTGCCATTGGGCACGGGAAATACACAAAGATGGGAACAGGAGCTCCCTCTGAATTACTGACAGTATTTAAAGGGACCACAAATGCAGTTACTTGTGTCAGTGGCTTTATTAACATGCAACTTCCAGGGAGATAACCTCAAGATGAAGTTCCCTGTAGCAACACTGGTAGGGTTTCAAAGGACAGGAAAACACGCATTCCAAGTCGACACCAAGGAACTTCACTTCTTTCTTGAGGGAAATGAAACCGTTTGAGCAGCAAGATGAGCTATCATCAGCCTGAAGTTGCTTACTGAACAGGTACACCAGAAAATGTCTCACTTCCTGAAAATGCCTGGCCCTTTTAATACTAATAGAAAAAACACCTTGGTGAAACAAATAGGCAAGTACTGGACATCCAAGGGTTTGTACAAAGCACGCACAACCTATCAACAGGAATGCACTTTCAAGCAATCTTTTAATTCATTGTTAAAGTTTTTGGGGACCAAGAATTTCTATGGTTTGCACAAGAAAACAACGTTGGAATGTACATTCTTTCCAACTTAAACCCTTTGTTCTAACCACCCACGACTTTTTCCCCCTGCATGGGCCTTTCGAAGGCTCAGGTAATCAGCAGGCACCCTGCTACACACACCAAAAAGGCAACACTTCGAGATTGCGAAACTGTCTCCTGGAAACGGAGTAAAGGTCGTCAGGAACAAGAAACAAAACCAGAGAGTGATGGAAACAGAAGGGCTGACAGGAGGAGGAAAACCCCAGCCCTGATTTCAATCTCTGTTGACTGGACTCTCCTCTCTCTGGCAGGAGGTCAGGGCAGAAAAGAGCTGGACACGGTCACTGTCCCTGAGACCTCCTCCCAGGAGGAGGCCTCACCATCTGCCGCCGAAGCAACTGTTTTCTTCCACTGTCAGTACTTGTGGTCAGGTAGTTGCTGCCTGCCATCTATTTTGGCCACCCAGCCTCGGAGCCCCCATCCTCTGGCCAGGAGGTGCTCTGCCCTTGAGGAACAGCATGTGACCCACAGGAGGAGCTGGAAGCATCAACTGCCTGCTGTCCCGGCCTCTCCCACACCTGGGGTCAGCGCAAAACAGCCTCAGACTCACCCATCATGGGCCTGGAGCCCAGACTCCAGCCAGAAAGCTGCAAGCGACGTCCAGAGGCGGGCGGCCAACTGCAGCTTCGGGTAGTGATGTGGGCAGCTCGGGTGCGGTCTCCGGATAAGCGGCCTCCCCAGAGCCTCGCGCGGCAGCACAGGGCCCGTGGCCTCCAGGACTGGCCCTCCCCACTTCCCCAGGACACTGGGGAGGCTGCAGAGTCCACACAGTGACTGACCTCCTGGGGGGACAACGCAGGCAGTCTCATGTCACCCACCACAGAGTTCACCCACGTTTCTCAGCAAGAAGTATGAGGGCACGCTGAACACGCGGCTGCGTCCCCGACGTCGCCCCTCGAGGACGCGCTGGGGCAGGGACGGCTGCTGCACACACTGTGCACCCTTCCCCGCTTGCACTCTTTGCTCGCGTCCCTCTCTTTTCTGCCAACCACAGCTGACCCCCATCGTGGCCACAGCTCCTGGCAATCCTCTGCAGCAGCCTGCAGGAGGCCGGGCAGCACTGCCCGCCCCGAGTGCCCGGCTCTGGGGAGGCTCAGGGCAGCCGCGCAGCCCAAAGAGAGGGCCCAGCCCTGCCCCAGCTCCACATGAGGCACAACCTCTGAGCCACACGGATATAACAGCGGCTCATTCCACACAGGCAAAAACAAACGCGGTTAAGACAATCCTCGCAGGCTCCCTCCCATCACTGGATTCCTGGCCCTTCTCACAAAACCCCCATCGACACCCACAGCGCGAACCACACCCCATCCAAGTGTGTCGGAACACTCCCCATGGGCGCCTGAAGGACCCGGCCCCGGGGAGAGGGACGTCCGTGCCCAGCATCACCCCTCGCTCCTTCAGCCTGGCCACGGCCAGCTGTCAACCCTGCCCTCTGCCACAGCAAAGGGCGGTGCGGGAACCGGACAACAAAAACAGTCACGGGGCCAGAGGGATGCAGAAACTACCCAGGGCTTCCCCCCGCCCCCCAGAACCCCGAGGGCGGTGGCCCTGGCATAGGAGGCCCCTCGAAGATCCTCCAGACACGGGCTTCCATCTAGAAAGCTTTGCGCTGAGGCAAGTCTCCCCTTACTCTACAGACAAGCACCCAGAGGTTCCAGGAGGTGACCTGGGGACGGAAGCAGAGCGGAAGGCACGGGAGGGCTGTGCCGCAACCGCAGTCACGGCACAGGTGAGACGGAGGACGGGGCCGCCCGCCCCGACACGCGCGCCGCTCCAGAGCCACAGCTCTTGCCTCACTCACGGCCGCAGCGGCCCGGCCGGAACCTCACCAGGCGCTGAGCAACGCATGAGCTCCAGGGCTGCGGGCACGCGCCGCGGGAAAGAGTGTCTGTGGAAAGCGGAGAGCGATGCGGGACAGCGGAGACACTGTAGAGAAACAGAAGCGTCTAAACCCTAAACGCCTGATTCATGAGGAGAAAGAGCCTCAGGAAGAGTCAGAACCAGACCAGACGTCTGAGGGGGCCGGCCGCAAAGACTCGGGGCGTCAGAGAAACCAAGTGCCAGCGTCAGGAAACCACTGTGTCGGCGTCACAGGGCCCTGCCAGGTGCTGTGCGGAGCGCCAGGGCAGAGCAGCTGGGCGCTGGGCTCCGCAGGGACCACTGGAGGGCCCCGATTCCGGGTGGGGCCCAGACACCCACAGGCAGGGCGTGCGTGGAGGGGCCGGGGCTGAGCCCGCAGGGACCCTCCACGGAAGAAGCAAACCCCGGCCCTCCCCGGACCAGCCCCGCAGGCCCTGGGGGCACCCTGCCCACCACCATCTCCTCCTGTGGGAGGAGCCCTGGAGTCAGAATGCCTGGGGGCCAGCACTGGCCACCAGCGTGGTCTGCCAGCTCCTGGCACCTGAATCTCTTCTCCTATAGAATGGAGTACATAATAGCAGCCTGCTTTCTGTTAACAGTGCTGTTCGAAGTGCACTCTGGCATCATTACGAGACTTCGCTGAGAGAATTCACACAGAGAAGCGTAGAGGCTATCATATATCACTTACAGGTGGAATTGAGAAAAAAAAAAGACACGGGAATTCCCTGGTGGGCCACTGGGTCAGACTCCACGCTTCCACTGCAGAGGACACGAGCCCCATCTGTGGTCCAGGAAACTAAGACCCCATGCCCTGCTTAGCACAGCCAAAAAAAAGATACAAATGAGCTTGTATACAAAACAGAAACAGACCCACAGACAAAGAAAACAGTCTCACAGCTACAAAGGGGAAGACGGCGGAGGGGCAGATGAGGGGTCTGTGACTAACACACACACGAGTACATGTGAAACAGGTAACCAACAGGACCTGCTGCAGAGCACAGGGAGCGCCATTCGGTGGTTTTTAATACCCTACGTGGGAAAAGAATCTGAAAAAGAATATATATGTATGTATGTAAACCCCATCGTTTTGCTACACACCTGAAATTAACAGAACATTGCAAAGCAACTGTCCTTCAATTCTTAAAGGGTCAGAGGCAATAACTGTTGGCTATTTCTCACCTAATCTCCCTCAACGTGCATCCACACAGCCCTGAGACAACACCTAACCCACAGCAGACATTAAGAACCGCTCAATGAAAAGGAGCAGTTACTGTCCCTCTGATGAGAATGCTGAAGGCTCACCTCCGTGAGGTGACCGACGAAGGAGACCAGGGAAGTCCCACTAACCCTGCCTGAACAGGCTGCTTTCCTCGGAAGTGCACCCGCCCTGACTCTGACGTGGGTGGGGGTGTGTGTGCACGCGCGAGTGTTGATCTACCTGAACACCAGGCCCAAGTGTGAGAGGCCCGTGCACACCCGCAGGCCTGCTGTAAACCCTTCCTCCAAGCCCCCGTCGCCAGCTGGAGGACACAGACATGCCGTGTTTGGGTGAAACGCCTGCAGACAGCGCGGCCAGGGGCGAAAGGCCAGGTGGCCGACAGGCAGAGGGAAAGGAGCTGAGCCACCAAACAGCAAAATAAAACTCTACACGGACCTTCCTCAACCCTCTGCCCCACCTGGCTTTCACATGCAGTCACAACTGAGGTCCTATTTTACGCTGTGATGTGCATGAAAACAAAGGCCATCCACAAGAATACTCAGACTACTGGAGACGTGCGCCCAGCCACATCGGTTTCCACTCCAGGGAATGGAGGGCCTGACCTTACCTGGCATTCATGTTTCCCGTGAACCACTTTACAGGTGGGGAGAGCGGGGAGCCCGGCTTCCAACAGCACCTTCTGGTTTTAAGAGAGATTAATGGCTCTGAAGATCGATCAGTCTCGAGCAGAACTCAAACTTCTACAAAGATGACTGGACAGCTTCAGCATGCCACCGCCTGAAGTCGATGTTCCTGCCACTGTTGGCAAAGGCTTCAGATTACACAGGCAGGGCGGATAATTGGCCCACGTGCAAAGCGGAAAACCTTGGTAATTCAAGGGAGGCTTCAAGTTCCCAAGTTCATTTTCAGAGCAAGATGAAACCTCCCCACAGAATAAGAATGAGACTCGGCTAGCCAGGAATAAGAACTCCCTGGGTGGACCTTCCTTGCCAAGGACCCATGATCCAAGCTGCCAACCTCAGCCAAGAGCTCACTTTCAGCCACAGGGAAAACCTACAAAGTGGAAACATTTTGTCCGCATCTCTAATTAGCAACAGCAGGCAACAAACCTTCACTGTTTGCTTTCGGAGGGTGAGGGGGGCACCACTGCTCACTGCTCCACACAGGCAGAACCCAGGACAGCTCACTCGGCAAGGACACTGGCGCCTCGCCTGCAAAGGGCTGGGTGGGACAGGAGACACCAGGTGTCTGAGGGTGCCTTTTCCTACCACTCTGAATTTTGAGCCAAGTAAACACTTTATGTATTTGAGAAACATTAACTCCAAAAGAAAAATGCAAAGCCTAAAATTAAGAATAAACAGAAACAAATGAACCTAATTGTGTATCAAATTTTATTTGTGTGGTTCATGTTACTTCACATTGCTTTAAAATCCGTTATTCTATCTATACATTCTTCAGATATGTTTATTCTAAGGCCCAAATCAATTGCAAAGAAATTCTAAAGCTTCATACAGTAGGGTCATTATAATAGTACGGTAATAAAATGTTGAAAATATTTCATGTATATCATAGGACAAAGAAAATAATGCTAATATCATTAGACATCAAAACTCAGTGTAAAATAAGAATAAATGTAAAATAAGTGGAAAGGCTCCATTTTGTTAGAAAATAACAATGTGAAATTGGGGTTTTTAGAAAATGAGTTTTCTATCTAGCTCTGTTCCCCAGAAGGACCTGAGAGATGCTCACCCCTGTGACAATGAGCACACCTGGGCCCCAGGTACTGACTCCTAAACCCTTCCCCACAGGGACGAGTCTAGACCTGAGGCAGGAAAAACACAATGTGGGCCTGGGACAGGTTTTGTGCCGGAAAACAAGATGTTCAGAGACTAATGGGGCCTTGGCCCAAGGCCGCAGGAGCCAAGCCAAGGGGGTCAAGGTGAACATCTCTGGAAAGCGAAGACAGCTGACGAACATGCCGGATAAACACCAATGCCAGCGCCCACAGGGGCCGGGAGAGAAAGAGCAGCCCGGGTGCTCCCTAAGAGGCGAACCAGTGAGTAAACGGAGGACTGGGCATCAAGAAGTCTCCACCCTGCAGCCTCCAACGTCAGAAGCAAGGTGGCAGGACATCACGTGGTCACAGGGCCCGCGGAGGCCCCCAGGGAGCAGCAGGGAGTGCACAGAGCATCAAAGAGGGCTCTGAAGTCACCGCCGCTGCTCAGCGAGCCCGCCGTCCACCGCGAGAGCAGGGCCCTAGGAACCGCTCTGTCCCGAAGCGAGGCCAAAAGCGGGAGGCCAGCAGGAGCCACTAACCCTGTGAAGCTCGAGCTGCACATTGTTTCTACTTTAAAAACTATTTCCTTTGCGGAAATAAAACTGCTGTCGGAATATGAGCGTTTTTGAGGAGTTTTATACACAGGGTAGACATGGTTCCTTGAAAAAGTTAGTTGCCAGATTTCTTAGCAGGAGATAAGAGTTAGCAAGCAGAGGACAGGGTCAGAAGAATGGCCTCCTGAGAGAACTAACATATTCGCAAAGGCAAAAATATGTCATGTGAGGGATGACCCCTAACCCAGCGCAGCTGGCGGGGCACGGGGGTGGGGACAGAGGGCCCGCCAGGCTTGAACCCTCCCTGAGTCAACCTGTGTGTGAAGACAGGGCCCAGCTCTCACCAGTGGACCCCACAGGCGGCTCCAAGACTCAGGAAATCACAGGCCCGCAGCCCACCCACAGGAGGCAGGCCATGTGCGCCAGGCCAGGACCTGAGAGAGCGTACGTCTCCGGGACCCGGACCCCACTCCGGCACAAGGGCTCCATGGGAACGGGGGGTGGGGCTCAGGCCAGCATCCAGGGTGCAGAGAGGGGATGGGCCGCCAGAAGGATGGCAGGTGAGTGTGGGCTGCGGGAGGGCGTGGGCTGCGAGTGCGCGTGGGCTGCGAGTGCGCGTGGGCTGCGGGAGGAGGAGGGCCGTGCCCACAGCCCAGGGCCACCGTCACACAGGACCCTGCAAGGATACCAGGTCGCAGTCGAACCCAACAGTATAAACGGCTTCGAAACCACCACCGCTAGGAATGAGCACATCTTCTGCCCCCTCCACCCCCTAAACACGCCTCCAGTGAGGCCACTGAAAGGGCACCCCTGAACTTGAGTGCCCAGAACCCACCCGGGTGAGGAGGACTTACCGTGCAAGCTGTCCCTCACTCTGACCCTGAGCTCAGTCCTCCCTGACTGACTCACTCACTTCACCCAGCTCGCTCCAGGCACTGAAAATGAACCCACAGTGGGGACAGGGGTTCACTCAACCTGCCCTCTTCACGTTGACCCTGAGCTGCCAGACAACTCTGCCCCATGGGGGCTGCACGGCAGAGGTTCAGGGGTGGCCCTGCCTCGAGCCGCGACAGCCAGCGCCCCCCAGACCCTGCTAGGTGCTGCCCCTCGTGCCCCCCAAGGCACCCCCCTCCTCTCCTGGCCCCTCTCCCACCCTTCCGGCTCTCCACTCACCGGGCACAGTCTGCCCTGCTCCTGGCTCAGCCTGACCTCTGCTGTCACTGGAGGACCTCAGTCCCGAGGGTGCCTGGGGTCCTAGATCCACCCATCTAAGCAATCACAGACTCTGGGAAAGACAGAATACAGTCGGGGGTCCCGCCCATAGTTCACCCTGAACACGTTCTCTGTTTTTTGGCTTTATCTATTGGAGTTCTCTGAGATGTCTTTTTAAAATTTCAATTGTTGCTTTCAAAAAGACTGTAAAATCACTGCGCTCAACTTTAAGAATAAAATCTTCATTTTCAAGCTTCAAGTGAAACTGGAGGGAAGACTAAAAGCAGTCATTTTTTCAAACTGAAGAAGAAAACCCCCGCATGTGACCACGTCACAGAATACAGGTCCTGGAACCCCTCCCTCCTCAGGCTTCTCCTCCACCACCAGCGGCTCATCACAAGGCCACCCTGGGCCGGCGCCTCTGTCCCCAGGCCGATGGCTGTGGGCTCCACCTTCTTCCCAAGTTCAAGCGGCACTGAAGCAGCCCAGGCAAGCTGGGGATTCTGAGTAGAGACACCACCGTGGGTACCAAGTAAGGACCGCGGTTCTTGTTTTCTCCTGGATCAAATACAGAGGATCTGTCGAATTACGGTGACTGTTACACGTGGCTTCCTTTGGTGGCTCAGCTGGTAAGACTCTCCTGCAATGCAGGATCCCTGGGTCGGGAGGATCCCCTGGACAAGGGCATGGCAGCCCACTCCAGTCTTCTTGCCTGGAGAATCCCACGCACAGAGGAGCCTGGCGGGCTGCAGTCCACAGGGTGGCGAAGAGTCGGACACGACTGAGCGACTCTCACACTCAGTTACATGCGCTTCAGAGAGAGACCCCAGGGCTTCCCCGACGTTAAGCAGCTTTAGGTCGGCCTACCAAGAGCTAGAAAAGCTAAATACATTTTAAAAGACGTCCTAAGGCAGTCACAACCTAAGATTCCAAAAAAAAGGGAATTTTATTTTGGCAGGCTGTGCCTTCCCTCAGGGCATCTGAGCAAAGCCGGCTCTGGGAGCAGACGCAGGGGACAAGTCCATCAGAGGGGACTGGCTAACACAGCTCTGGACGGTTCCCTGGGCTGGGAAGACAAAAATTCGAGTGCAGGCCTGACAAGTCAGGCTGGATGTTAGAGCCCAAGCTCCCCAAGAAAAAGGGAAGCACAGAACGCATGCCCAACACTCTGCCCAGACCAGCTGGGCGCTGAGCATCAGTCACCTCATGGTGCTCAGGAGACCGGGGGCTTCAGGACCTGCCGAGAAGGGGGGGCCCTGGGAGGCACCCCAGGCCTCTAGATGGAGACGCTGGAGGGCTCCTCCCTGGGGTCAGGGGGACGGTGGCTGAAGGCTGCTGAGACTGAGCTTCCAAGGACCACCAGCCTCAAGGCACTCAGGCCCCGAGTGAACAAAGAGCTCTGTCCCCACTGGAGGTCTGCATCAGAGGAAACTAGAGAGGACAGCATCACCAGAACCTCTAGGGTTTTCCATACAGAATGTTCAACATGCAACCAAAAACACAAAAAAGGGGGTCAAAACGAACACGACCAAGAGACAAAGAACCGATACAGACCCAGAGGCGTCGATGCATATCAGCACAGCAGAGGTGCCAGAGCGACCAGAGGCAAACGCCACCTGTTCAAAAACACACCTGACAAAAGGAAACATTCCTGAGATTCAAAACTGATTCTAGAACTTTACAATAACAGGGACTGAACTTAAGAACTCAGTCTCTGGGCTTAACATCAAACTGGAGGTAGCTGAAGAGAGGATCAGTAAAACTGAAGGACGGATCAGTAAAAAAAAAAAAGAAAGAAATGGAAAAACGTACAAAATGTATCGAAGGAGCCTGCTGTTAAACTACACTGTTAAAAACTATTATCGGGCCCCTCACGGTGGAGAAAAAGGGGAAGAAGACAGAAAGGGGAATAAGAAACGCCTACAGGGATGGAAACTAAAGAGCCTCTTAATGAAAGTGAAAGAGGAGAGTGAAAAAGCTGGCATAAAACTTAACATTCAAAAAATGAAGATCATGGGATCCAGCCCCATCGTTTCATGGCAAATAAATGGGGAAACAATGGAAAAAGTGACAGACTTTATTTTCTTGGGCTCCAAAATTACTACAGATGGTGAAATTAAAAGACGCTTGCTCCTTGGAAGGAAAGCTATGACAAACCTAGATAGCACATTAAAAAGCAGAGACATTACTTGGCCGACATAGGTCCATTTAGTCAAAGCCATGGTTTTTTGTTTTTTTTCCAGTAGCCATGTATGGATGTGAGAGTTGGACTATAAAGAAAACTGAGCGCCGAACAATTGATGCTTTTCAACTGTGGTTTTGGAGAAGACTCTTGAGAGTCCCCTGGACTGCAAGGAGATCCAACCAGTCAGTCCTAAAGGAAATCAGTCCTGAATATTCATTGGAAAGACTGATGCTGAAGCTCCAATACTTTGGCCACCTGATGCGAAGAGCTGACTCACTGGAAAAGACCCTGACGCTGGGGAAGATTGAAGCAGGAGAAGGGGACGACAGAGGATGAGATGTGTGGATGTCATCACCAACTCGATGAACATGAGTCTGAGCAAGCTCCGGGAGATGGTGAAGGACAGGGAAGCCTGGCGTGCTGCAGTCCATGGGGTTGCAGCGAGCCGGACACTGAGCGACCAAACTGACTAACAGCGACAGTGGCAAGAGTTGGTTAAAGAATCAGACCATTGACTCAAAACTGAAAACCACACATTGGTTTAAACAGCTCTGCGGGTGCCTAAGGCAAGAAGAAAATGTCAAAGCGCTCAGAGGAAAAAAGGTGTGGCTTTTAATGGCACAGTAACACTGAGAGCTGACTTTTCAAGAACAAGGAAGTTAGAAGATAATGGACTGGCATCTGCAAAATGCTGCAAAACAAATAACCACCAACCTGGAATTCTATACCCAACAAAAACACTCTTTGAAAGTGAAAGCAAAATAAAGACTTTTAGGGCAAATGGAAATGAGACAACTCATCACCCACAGACATGAACTAAAAAAATATTAAGGCAGCTCTTTGGGAAAAAGAAAAGTAGTCTCTGACAGAAACATAAAAAACAAGTGAAGACCGACAATGAGGGTAAATATCAACTCTACAAAACGATGGTAACACCGAAAACATATCTAAAATTTCTAAGTATAACAGTGACAAAGAGGACACAGTCGTGTCAGGGAGGCAGTGAAAGCACTAAGTTAGACTTGAATGTAAAACACACACTGTGTCTGCGAATGGACACCCAGCAACCCGACAGAAGAGTGCAGAACCAGGAAAGCACTTCATACTTCCCAAAGAAGGCAAGAGGAAAGACCAGAGACTAGGTGGGACAAACGGAAAACAACCAGTAACACGGTGTCTACAAACTGAAATATCGAAACCGCAAACAGAGCAAATACTCTGACTAAAAGACAAAAAGCGTCAAACTGATTAAAGTGAAAACTATACACTATTCACAGAGGTACCTGTTCAGATGGAAGACCACAGACAGCTGGAAGTAAAAGATGCCCAGGCAAACAAGTACAGAACACTGATGTGGCAATATCACTGTCAAATAGTGTCTAAAGTAAGGAGCATCTCATACTGATACAAGTTCAGTCTAGCAAGAAGACGAGGATTCTACATCTGAATAAGCCGAATAACATAACCTCAAAATATCAATACATAAAAACTGACAGAAATAGCAAAGGAGTAACAGCCAAGTTCATAATCACAGTGGGAGACATTAAAGACACGTCTCTCATGGAACTGGGCTCCCTGGTACGTAATCACCTGCAGCCACGAAGTACCTGAAATGCAGCTGGCTCTACAATGAGATGTGCTGCAAGCATGAAACACACCCTGGATTTTAAAGACTTAGCATGAAAAAAAGAACGTGAAATACTTCATTAGGTTTCATCATGCTGATTACACACTAAAATGGCAATATCTTGGGTGTGCTAAATAAAATATATTACAGTTAATTTCACCTGTTTCTGCTTTATTCAACGTGGCTACCATACCAGAATCTGAATCACATGATTAACAAACCTGATTAACTAATGCAACGCGGGCCACTGCATTCCCACTGATACAGGTTACTGTCAAGAGGCCAAGGAACACATAACAAACTGAAAACGCATTCGGCCACTAGGAAAACCTGAATCATCTCAAAGGACTGAGATATGCGGGGTACACCAGGGACTGCAGTGGGCTGACGGTTTACGTGCCCGCAAACTTCACCCCACACACGGTGATGATCCTAGGAGGCAGGGACTCTGTGAGGGCTCAGGGCAGCAGGGAATGGGCTGCCGTGCTGAGAACAGGGAGAAGCGGGCAGTCTAGGAACCAGGAAACAGGCCTCAGCAGACGTGGCCCCTGCTGGCACCTTGATCTTGGGGCTTCCCAGTCTCCACACTACAAGAAACAACTTTCTGTTGTTCACCAGCTAGTCTGCGGCATTTAAAACAGGAGCCCAAAAAGATTAAGACGGGGTTCTTCATGGAATTAAGCTAGAAATCAAAAAAGGGTAACTAGAAAAACCTCCCCAAACATTGGGAAGTTAAATGACACACTTCTTTAAGAACTCCATGAATAATAATTTTAAAAAACACAATGAAAATTAGAAAATACTTTTACATAAAAGATAACAAAAATTTAGCTTATTCAAATTTGTGTGATGCAACCAACTGTGTTTAGAGAGTAACTTAAAGCCTTAAACACATATACTGGAAAAGAAGGAAGGCTGAAAATCAATTAAGCCTCTATCCCAAGAAACCAGAAAAAAAGAATAGCAAACGAAACACAAGGCAGATGAAAGATAAAGGAGCAGAAAATAAGGAAACAAAACAAATATGAAGTTTTTTTAAAACAGAGCTGAAAGTTGGCTCTTTGAAAGGACTGATAAAACTAGTGAGACTAAGAGAGACAAAGCACAAATCACCAGTATCAAGGATTTTTAAACGGGGAGACAACACATCTTGCAGATAAGAAAGATATTAAGAACCACAGGACACTTACTAATTGGAGAGTCTGCTGGCCTCAGTAAATTCCTAGCAGGGGGGAAAGGCTTTACCTAAATAGACCCAAGAAGACATACAAAGTCAGAAACTTTTATTTGCATGAAAAAAATTAAATCTGAAATTAAAAGCCTCCCCACAATGAAACCAACTGGTTTTGCCAATCAATTCTTCCAAAAATCTAGGAAAGAAAACAGCAATCTCACAGGAACTCTGGGGGTAAACAAGGAACACTCTCCACCTTGTTTTATAAGGCTAGTATAACCCTGATACTAAAACCAAGAAGGAAAAGTGGTACCAGAAAGTAACATTACAGACTCTGAGTATAGATGAAATAATCCTAAATAAAACACTAACAAATAAAGTCCAACAAAAGGAGAATACATCAAGATCAGGTTGGGATTGTTTTAGAATCACCTGTTTCAAAATCTTCAGGAAAAAAACTTAAGAAAATTTAATATAACAGTTTTAGTTCATGACTTTAGTTCTTATCAAACTAACAGAAGAATTTACATATTTTGATAAAAATATCTACAAAAAAGCTAACATCATATGTGACAGTGAAACACTGAAAGATTTCCTCTGATGACGGCAACGAGACACGGACACGTGTTCTCACTACTTCTGCCCACCGCTGTGCTCGGAACTGGACACCCTACTCAGTGCAATAAGGCAAGGAAGAGAAAAGGGTTATCACAGTTGGAAAGGGGGAAAAAGCACTTATGTGCAGACATAATTGTGTATACATAAAAAAAAAAGAAGAATTATTTGAAATAAATGGAGTCAGCAAGTGAATATAGAAAAATCAATTCTATCTCTACATATTAGTAATTTATAATGGCATTAAAAATATCAGATATCTAATTAAACACGTACAAGACATACAGCTAACTATAAACTCTTAAGATAAATTAAACAAGATCTAAAAAAACGGAAAGCTATCCATACTGTGTTCATAGATCATAAGAACAACATTAAAAAGATGTCATTTCTCCCCATACTGGTCAACAAATTAAATTTAACCTTAATTAAAATCCCAGCATTTTCTGGGGAAAGACGGCCAAGTGGATTCTAAAACTTATCTGAAAATGCAAAGAGTCAAGATTAGCCAAGGTAATACTGAATAAGGACTCAGCAGTAGGATATAAATTACCAGATATGAAGACTAACTAAATCAACAGTAATTTAGACAGTGTGGCATTTCTGCAAAAAAGACAACAAGATCAATGAAGCAGAGGGGAGTCCAGAAACAGACCCACACGTTTACAGTCACTTGATTTACAACAGAGATGACACTGGGGAAAGAATAGCTTAAAAAAAAAAAGGTACAACTGGACACCCATACCCTGAAAAGATAAAAAAGGAGTCAAGGCCCCTCTCTCACACCACAAACAAAAACCAGCTTCAGATGGATTACAGACCCCACTGTAAAAGATAAACAATAAAGCTTTCACTAGATAGTATCTTCATGCAGCTTCAAGTTAGTATCTTCCAACGGCCACAAGTGCATTAAATATCACTAAAAAGACCGGTCACCTGGGACATGTTAAAGTAAGACTCTGCGTTCTTCAAAGGACACCACTAAGAGTCAAGGCAAACACACTCAGGAAAATAAAAACCCTGCCGTACATGCACGCACTCAGAATATCCAAAAAGAACTCCACGGGCAAAAGACAATCATTTCATCAAAAAAGGTATGCAAACGGCCAACAAACGCCCACAGAGAAGCAGCGGCTCTGCCTGCTTGGGGATGACAGGGAGTAGCAAGGTCCCACCCCACCGAGCTGCCACTGTTCAACACCCCCGGACAGTTACAACCAGAGCCCAAGACAGCAAGGAGTGGAACCACCGGATCCTCACCCGGGGCGGGGGTGGGGCGGACAACCGTCATCGTCTCCACCTTTCGTAGAACACACTCCATCCCCTGGCAGTGCTGCGTCTTTGAACACACCCAACAGAAACACATACACATCCGCACCAAAAAGCAAGTAAGAACATTCAGGGCAGCATCTGTAAAACCTGGAAACAACTCAGATTACCCACGAACAACAGAAAGGATAAATTACAGTTCATTCACGTGTGTGCGCTCAGTCGCTCAGTCATGTCCAACTCTCTGCGACCCCATGGACGAGATAGCCCACCAGGCTCCTCTGTCCATGGAGTTTTCCAGGCAAGAATACTGGAATGGGTTGCCATTTCCTACTCCAGGAAACTTTCCCAACCTAGGGGTCAAACCTGCATCTCCTGGATTGGCAGGTGGGTTCTTTACCACCAAGCCATCTGGGAAGCCCTATGGTACATTCATACACTGGGTTACATAGCAGATGAGAACAAACAAACCGACATGGACAGAGCTCGCAAAGATAATGTTGAATGAAAGAATCATGAAATAAAATATACATATTGCTTTCATTTATATAAAGTCAAGAACATGTCAAAATTACTCACTGATGAAAAGACTACGGTTAGCTCTGGGAGAGATGCTGGGAGCAGGTGGGAGGGGCTCCTGGGCAGCCTGAGAATGTTCTTTTCTTGATCTGGGCAGTAATTACCAGAGTGTGTTTGCTGGGTGAAAAATTCACTGTAACGTACACTTACGATGTGTGAATTTTTCTGACCTATGTTCTGTTACAGTAAAGGGTTTTTTTTTTAAGTACATTGTTACTTCCTACATAATCCGGCAGTAGTTAATTCACACACCCACCTGGTCACACAATTAGCCACCAAACAGACTACAAATGCCAAGAAAGGGAAGGATCCAAGTAACGCTTACTTTCTGCTTCCCATGTTTCTACAACACTGGGCTCAGGCGCTCAGTAGGTGAACGGTGACATCATCACATTCTTCACCCGACAAGGCATTTCCAGGCTACACCACAGAGCAGCAGCTGGAAACAAACCACTGAGCAACTGTTGCACTGCTGGCGTGACAACCTCCACTGCACGAGACTGGACTTGACAAAACTCCCGGCCCTTCCCTGTTTCGTCCCTGTGCTTATCCTTCCAAAAACTACGCGTCCGTGGATGCACCTCAAATTACAATAAGAGAAACACGATTAAGAAAAAGCAAAAGAAAAATGCCCAAGTACTGAAAAGATTTACAAATACTACAATGAGATCCCAGTAAAGCACAATTTGGGCAATCCTTCAAAGCTTGTGATGGTGGCAGTGGCTGTTCAGTCTGAGTCGTGTCCAGCTCTTTGTGACCCTGTGGGCTGCAGCACACCAGTCCTTCACTATCTCCTAGAGACAGTGGTACTAGCGATAAAATTGGGCCCAAACAAACCCGGTAATTTATAAGACTCAAATGGGAAAAAAACTTCCATGATTCTCAAATCTGACAGAGAAGGAACATTATAGCACTGACATCAAATTCTTGTTGCTCAAGAGGAAATCCAAATGTTTGGCTTATCAATCTTTCAGGAGACTTGACTAAAGCCAAGAAATGCATTAAAGCTAGTAATTATTCATTTACTAATTTACCACTGCAGACCCATCACGAGAGAATGCATGCATGCTTATTCAGGTCTATCTGACAGCACCATAAAGGCACCTATTATGAGTAAGGCAAACGGCACCTCCGCAGTCATAAACACCCAAGGAACCTTTGCGTCTCCCGCTATGCTCTGTGCCACCCACCTCACAGTCTTCGGCTGACACCTCCCTGCACCTGTCATTAGATCCTCACTCAGCGCCACAAGAAAAGGCCTGGAGACACAGCTCCAAACGCAGTACCCTTAGGTAAAAAACCTTGTTGTGATTGTGAGCTTTATAAGTTTCAGCTGCTAAAGAGAAAGTGCCGAAGGAAGCCATCTTCAGTCTTCTATCTCCTGAAACAAACTTGACGTACAAAGCACCTGGCTGCTGAGAAAGGCAGACTGTAAATATACTCTTCCTGGGAGATCCATTCCATTTGTCCAGGACACTGCATTAGGGAACTGGAAACACGTGATATAACCCACGGAGCCACACGATTAGCAGGGAAAGGCTTACAGCAACAAAACGGAAGGCACCACAGAGATGGTTTACTCGGTGGCCCTTTTTCCAAAACACGGCAGCGCTCCTCCAAATCTAGGCGGCTCCTTCTGCTGCCCCCCCAAAAGAGACAAACAGGACTGATAAGGTGTCTTCACAGGACTTGACAGTACACCACAGTCTGCTCTAGCTAAGAAGTTTAATCCCTTAGGAACTTTATCTGTATGTGACTTACAAATAACAGAACCACCATTGCGCAAGTGATGATGGCAAAACACACATATAAAATAGCAGCATCCCCCCCCAAAAAAAGCGTTTAGACAAAAACCTGCGGGGGAAAGTCATCCATACCTGTGGAAGGGCGGTATTGAGCTGCCTCTGCAAGGAATCTCTTTCGTGACCAACCTCGTGCAGTTTCCCTTGGGTTAATGCCAGCGTTTCTTGGGTCTCTCTCAGCGTGTCGAGAAGACGGTCCCTCTCTTCCAGCATGGAGACCATCAACTGTTCAAAATGTGAATCTGCATCTGGCTGTGAAGGGGAGCTGGACCCTTGGCTCCCACTTCCTCCCGGGGGGCCTTCTGCTTCACTGATGGTCGGCATCACCTCGCACATCATCTTGAAAAAAAGAGATCCAGACCACCGTCATCAGGCAGTTCTAAATAAAGGCTTCTACAAAGCTGTGACTTTCTAGCTATCTGGAGCCGATAAATGAAATGCTGTGCTAATTCCCAGATCTGACTGTTGGGCTCTGTAGAGAGAAGTATGCTGGGAAAACACACACACAGGCCTATCCGAAGTGGAAGGCACACCCAAGATGAAGACATCAATACTTACAATAATTAGTGAAGAGTTAAAGACCAAACAGACTACCCCTCACAGAAAGGACAAACCCTGTGGCATTTTGTCTGCAAAGTCGTACTTTCTGATTGTTGAAAAACAAGTGTGTTTCTGTAACCCTTTTTTTTTTCCTTCTTTATTTCCCGGTGGGGGGGGGGCGGGAGAGAGAAAGTCAAAACACGTGCCACCCAATCATGTTCAGGAAAAAGCACAGAAGGAGCATACAGTCAAAAAAACTGACAAGTACAAAACCCATCAGGCATCTTACAGGAATGTGTGCAGTCAGCTCCGGGGAAGGACTGACTGGCTCCCCGAATTCTTGGGCTGGATTTGGTGAGCGCTAAACGGGAACCAGGCTCGTTAAGGGCTGCGAGAAGTGCTTTTGCAAAGGCTGCGACGGCTGGTCAGTCAACCTCACTTATGTAAGTTCACAGCCTCTTCCCCCCGACCTCACTCCCGCCCCCCAAAACTATTCCAGAGTGGAAGTACAGCGGGTCGAGATGGATGGATAGGAGGGGAGGAAAAGTAAAGGGTGAGATTCCGAGAGGCTCCTCTGTCTCAAATGCACTGACGGGGCGGGGGGCGCTGCTCCGGGCTCGGCGGACCCCCGGGACGGAGGTGCCCAGGCCCGCGCGCCGCACACCCGACGAGAACGACGCCTCTGCCCGGCTCGCACCCGCGCCCCGGTGCGGCAGCAGCGGGGACCCCAGGGCGCTGGGGACCGGCTTTCACGGAGCCCGGCCTGGCCCGCGGCTTCCTGCGGCCCCGAGTCCCCGTGCCCGCGCCCGGGGCTGGGTCACCTGGCGCGGGGGTCAGGGAGGCGTGAGCGCGGGGGGCGCACGGCCCCGCGAGCCCGGCCGCCGGGGGTCCCCGCGGGCCGCGCTCGCCGCTCCCGGGGGCGCTGACACTGAGCCGCCGCGCTCCGCCCCGACCCTGCCTCGGTGCCCCGCTGCCTTACCTTGCTCGCCGGCGGGAGCGGGCGAGGACGTTCCGCGGGCGGCTGCTCGCTCCGGGCGAGCTCCGGGCCCGACGAAGGCCGCCCGCCGCCCGCCCCGCGCCCCGCGCCCCGCGGCCCCGGGCCCGCCGCCCCCAGTCACTGAGGCCGGCCCGCGGCCGGACACTGGCGGAGCGCAGGAGGAGCGGGCCCGGCGGCGCGTCGCCGGCGTCAACGTGCCCGACGTCGGGCGCGTCGGCGCAGCGTCAGTGCCGAGCGCCGCCGGCACGCCCCGCCCCGTCCCCCCCCGACCGGAGAGGCGCGCGGGGGCGGCCCAGCGCGCAAGTGCCTCCGCCTGCTCAGTGGGGCGGGCCGGCCTCTCGGGCTCAGACCGGCCGGGTGCAGCCGGAGCCCCGCCCAAGACCCGCCCTAGCCCCGCCCATGTGGGGGTGTGCCGCTATCAAGCCCCGCCCAGGTGGGTGTGCCACCATCGAACCCCGCCCCGAGCCCCGCCCAGGTGGGTGCGCCGCTGCCAAGCCGAGGCTCTGGGCTCCCGAGTCCCGGGTCTGTGCCGCGTCCCGGGCAGGATCTTCCGCCTGGGGCTGTCTCCAGATCTCCGCTGACAGCCGCGGGAGTTCACCAAAGGCCGTCACCGAGCGTCCACTGGCGTCACGTTCTGAGCCGGACACTTCCCGAAGGTCACCGCTGCATACACACCTGATGGTAGAGCGCGCCCCGCTGCAAGTCACCTGCTCGCAGCCTGCGGATAGGCCTCCGGAGCCTCCCAGGAACCCATCCTTGCACGACTTGGAAGGACGCGGTCTCAACGCAAGACCCGTTACCGAGCTTCACCTGCAGCACCCGGGGAGACAGAGGTGGCAGTGGGATGTGGACGCTCCTGGGCGCTTCGCCGAGAAGGCAAACTTTGGAGCCAGACGCTCCAGCTTCAACTTCCAACAGACGCTTCTCCCTGCAGTGTGGGCCTGAGCAACAGGGGAGCCCACCTGCAAGATGGGGGAGTGAATGATACAGACCCACCCCAGGGCTGTTCTAAGAAAAGGAATTTGTAGGGAGCCACCTAGTCAGGAACCTGACTCGGGAAGTATTCAGCGAATGACGGGCGTTTTTATCTTTCTCAAACATTGTTATCCTTTTCATATCCACATGTCATCCTTGCTCAAACGTTTAAAAATGCCTTCTATGCACCAAGTCCTGTGCTAGACCTTGCAGATACAGATATTAATAAGTGTGCTTTAAATAAATTAAAGCAGGTGCTCACCACTCAAGGTCTGTCGCCTGGATCACAAGCAGAAGTGTCTGGGCATTGTTGCCAAGTGATGCGGTTTCGCCAAGTCTAAGCCACCAGGGTATCCCTTTAAGAAAAGGCTGCGTGGGAGAGGGGACCGGAGAGGGGAAGTGTGAAGGCTTCCCAGGTGGATTCCTTGAGTCCCTGTTGTAAGCTCACCAAGAACAGGTGCTAAGAGGTCCAGGACCACACCTTTCATTTATGTATTTGTTCATTAGATAAATATTGGAATGACTCCATATAAATATGAATTTGCACCCCTGACCCTGGGTCTTGAACAGAGGTAAAGATCCAGCTTTCCCCAAGTTGCCAGCTTAATTTATGCAGCCCATATTGCAGCCATGCTCAGAAGGTACCTGCATCCTAAGAGATCAGCAAAATACTGAAATTGTCCACAGGGTGAAATGTTCATTCATTTCATGAACATTTACAGAGCACTGTGAACCAGGCATGGCCTAGGTGTGGGGAACAGGAGACTGCCAAAGATTTCAACTTTCGCCCATCTCAGAGCCTGGAGCGGGGAAGAGAAACCGACTATCACAATGCCTGTCCTATAGAGTGTGTGACTGGCTGTCCTGGGACCACAGAAGAGGGGGAACCAACTCTCCATCTGGCATCACGAGGGCTTCACAGAGGGGAGCATCTGGGCTGGGTCTCAGGATGTGCAGTTTTCCAAGCAGAGAAGGGAGAAGCCCAGCCCGTTGGTGGAGCGGCAGGAAAATGTGAATCCCAGATTTCACTCGCTTTCATTCATTTGTTTCATTCCCTCAGATCGCCAAATCAGTGAGAGGAAAATTGTAAACAACCTCCAATGACCAGCAAAAAAAAGAAGAGACTGGTTAAATCGTTGCCCTGCAAATGACAGAACGCTTGATGGTATATTTTAGATGACCACCAAATGAGAGGCAAAATTCCTTATCCTGATTGTGATGGTAGTTACGTGACTACATGTGCTGCTAAAATCTCACACAACTGTACATTTTCTAGATATTTTATTTTTACTTTATTATTTATTTATTTGGCTGCATCTGGTCTTAGTGGTCCAGCAGGGAAGTCCCCAGAACTGCACATTAATATGTTATTTATGCCCTGATTTTTTAAATGGGAAAAAGCTTTAAAAAAAAATAACAAGTTACACCCAAGAATATACAGTATGAGCCCATATTTAAAAAAAAAAAGTTTGTGTTTAGATAAAGTATGTATTATGTAAAATTTGTTATCTTGTATCTGAAAAATTCTAAATATTATTAATCGAACTGATAAAATTTTAATAAAATGAGTTTTACATGGGATCAAATATTTTGGAAAACTAAAATTCAATTTTCATCTTGAGTTTGTAAAAGGAAACGTATGTCCATATATGAAAACACTGTTACTGTATCCAGTTCTTTTATGTTTCTCTATATATGCCTGTACATAGATACTCCTGGAAAGAGTTAACTCAGCCTGTTGGCAGTGGTTGTCTTTGAGGGGAACTGTGGGTAGTTTTCACTTTCTTTTTGTGCTATCCAGATACTTCATGAATGTACATCCTTTTTTTATCATTAGTGGAAAACCCCCCCACCAGTGTTGCTTTAATAAAACCTAGGCAAGAACAAACCATGGGAAATTGTTTTCAGGAAGCTCAGATGACATTTCAATGTAGTAATTTATATCACTCAACTAAACTCTTTCCCAGAAGTATCTACCTGAAAAATATTTCAGAGGCTCAGTCCGGAAAGCAAAGAACATGGAAAATGTTTTATCTCCAATTCTTCTATTAAAAGTCAATAAAATATTTGGGGTACAGGTGTGGAGAATGTTTTTGTTTTTTTCACTGTGGCCAGAGTTGTGTTTTCACAAATGTGCCTGACAGCTTGACTCTTCGGATGATGTAGAGATCAGCTTTGAGCGTGGCCTGGGCCACCTCCCCTGCCAGAAATGTAAGGGGCTCGGGAGGAAGGTTCCTGTTCTGAGTGCGTCCCAAGTCTATTAGAATAGCAAAGCAACCTAATGAATGGTGTGTGTGTGTGTGTGTGTTAGTTGCTCAGTTGTGTCCGACTCTTTGTGACCCCATGGACTGTAGCCCACCAGGCTCCTCTCTCCATGGAATTCTGCAGGCAAGAATCTGGAGTGGGTTGCCATTTCCTTCTCTCGGGGATCTTCCCGACCCAGGGATTGAACCTGGGCTCCTGCATTGCAGGCAGATGCTTTACCATCTGAACTACTAGGGAAGCCCCACTGAATGGTGGTAGGCGATACTGCTGGAAGGGTAGGGGAGCACAGGTCCAAACTGAGGGCAGGTGGTGGAAGCTGTGGTTCTCCGTTCAAGAGGAAGGGAGCTGAAGCTAAGAGACGCAAAAAGCATTTGCCCAGCAGCATCCAGCTAATTTGAGAAGAGCTGGGACTGGAACCTTGAGGGAACTGGGGGCTTCACTCCTGATCTAGCCACTGTGCTTGTGAGAAGGAATGGTCTCTTGAAGGGACTACCAAGGACTAAGCATTTTATCAGTGGGTCTCAGTGCTGTCCCAGTAATCTCATACCCTGCAGAGGAGGCGGGGGCCCTGGGCTTCACTAGCTCCATGATTTTAACCATTTAGAACCAACCCTATTTGGCTTTCCCATGTATCCCTGCCAATGGGGTGGGAATGGGGGAGGTGGGGGATGGCTGGCAAACAAGGAGAAAGAAAAAGAAAGAAGACTGTTTTTGTCTATTTATTCTGAAAGTCATTTCCCACATGGCTGCTCCTGTAGCCTTCCCACTACACACATGAGGAAACTGAGGTCCCAGTGGCCACCAAGCAGGGAAGATCACGGGCCTGCGTGCTGCCGTTTCCATGGCAACTCTGTTTCCCACAGTCAACTAGTTAGCCGAAGTTCTGGTCCATGGCTGAGCCTGTCAGGAGCTTGGTTGGTGCACATTCATCCCCAAGAGCCTGAAGGAGAAAATCCCCTTTGCAGAGCATTTACAGGGAACCCCTTACCCATAGAACCTCACTGAATCCTCCCTCATGTATCCTTCCTTTCATGGAGATGAACACTGAGGCGTGGAGGTACCAGATCACCTGCCCAATGCCTGCAGTTCATGATTCAGTAGAAGCTGGGACTAACCCCAAACTGACTCTAAAGCCAGTTATTGTGATGTTACATCAGAGAGTCCCCAGACCCCCAAAACTGGGGACAAAATCCCTAGACCAGTGTCTAGATCAAGGCACTAGGTCTGGCGCGCGTGGAGACCCCATCCTGGTCTGCGACGCACCCCGTTGCCCCAGCAGTGCCACTCACAGGGAAGCACTAGCTCCTTGAGGATCTCAGGGCTCCCACATGGGCACGAAGACTTCTGTTTCTTTCATCCGTGTAATTATATTTTAAAAGCAAGTCGTAAACTCCTTGCAACTTGCTTCTCTTTGACAACTTCATTATGTGCTTCAGATAGAGCCGATCCAATAAAAACACACAGCAATTGGAGGAAGAAGGGTCCAGGCAGGCAGTTCAGACTCTCCAAGGGCTCAGGTGGGGCCCCAGCACTGACCTCTACCTTAACCTTGGGTGAGGTCCATACCCATGCTAAGCCTCAGTCTCTTCATCTGTACACAGGAATAATTACAGTGGGACATTGTGAGACTCGTGGATGGAGACGAGACATGACTGTCCTGACAGTCCCATTGGCTGCCTGCCCAGGCCAGTCATCAGGCTGCTCTTTGAAAGATACTTTTGCACAGTAGTTACAAATGTAGGCTCTGGAGCCCGGTGAACTAGTTCAAGTCTTGGCTCTGCTTTTTTGTGCCGTGGCTGTGCATTCTTAGACAAATTGCTTGACCTCTTTGGGCCTCGATTTCCTCATCCCTAAAGTGAAGATGATAGAACCACCTCATAGGGTGGCTTTGAGGGTTATGCAAGTTGGATAGGGTGATCGCTATTATTCACAGCAAATAGATGAGGAGAAAATGAAAAGAGTGACTGACTTTATTTTCTTAGGCTCCAAAGTCACTGCAGATGGTGACTGCAGCCATGAAATCAAAAGACGCTTGCTTCTTGGAAGAAAAGCTATGACCAACCTCAGCATATTAAAAAGCAGAGACATCACTTTGCCAACAAAGGTCCATCTAGTCAATGCTATGGTTTTCCCAGTGGTCATGTATGGATGTGAGAGCTGGACCATAAAGGAGGCTGAATGCTGAAGAATTGATGCTTTTGAACTGTGGTGCTGGAGAAGACTCTTGAGAGTCCCTTGGACTGCAAAGAGATCCAACCAGTCCATCCTAAAGGAGATCAATCCTGGGTGTTCATTGGAAGGACTGATGCTGAAGCTGAAGCTCCAATACTTTGGCCACCTGATACAAAGAGCTGACTTAATGAAAAAGACCCTGATGCTGGTGAAGATTGAGGGCAGGAGGAGAAGGGAGTGACTGAGGATGAGATGTTCGTATGGCACCAGCAACTTAATGGACATGAGTTTGAACAAACCAAGGGAGAGAGTGAAGGACAGGGAAGCGTGGCGTGCTGTAGTCCATGGGGTCGCAAAAGGTCAGAAACAACTGAGAGACTGAATTGTCACCCGAGGTGGTGCCTTGCATCCACGCCATGCCCATCCACCCTGGAGAGAGTCAGGATTCAGCCGAGTCTTCTGGCATCTCATTGCCCTTTGCCCCTGAAAGGCTAAGAGAGTGATTGGACCCTAATCTCTTCAACACCACATAAAGGACAGTGCAGGCCTTTGTGGGGTTTCCCTCTCTGTCATCAGGCTTCCCGAGTGGTTCAAACAGTAAAGCATCTGCCTGCAATGCAGGAGACCTCGGTTCAATCCCTGGGTTGGGAAGATCCCCTCGAGAAGGGAATGGCTACACACTCCAGTATTCTTGCCTGGAGAATCCCATGGACATAGAAACCTGGCGGGCCACAGTCCGTGGGGTGGCAAAGAGTCAGACATGACTGAGCAACTTTCACTTCACTTCTTCTCCCTCTCTGTCAGGAGAACACTGTGGGGAGAAAGCCTCGTGGTTCTTCTTCCTGTCCGCTCCCTGACCTTCAGAACATATGACCAGAAGCTGGGGCAGCTTCCTGAGGCCACAGGGGGAGACACTGCCATTGGGTTTCCAGGCAGGAATTCCTTCCCACAATTTCTCAGGAAAGTTACCTTTTAGTCAATCCCAAATAGTGTGAAAAACGAGTTGATACATGGAGACAAAGGGAAAGCCATTCTCTTTAGAGAATGAAATGGTCGACATGAAGAGGATACTTGTTGGAAGGAGTTCACTGATCAGGTCAAAAGCAAGGGCAGGCAGCTCCAGCGGGGTGCGGAGTTTGGGATGGCGGCGGAGGGGCGACTGTGGAGGGTGGGAGGCAGCCCGTGGGCACGACAGCGACCTCTCGCTGCTTGCCTCCTTTTATTCCAGCCTGGAGATGTGCTTCGTGTTTAGCGACAGGTATAAATTCCAGACCTGGCGGCAGCTCTGGTTGTGGCCGGCGGAGGCCAAGCAGACACTGGGTTTGCCTAACACAGATGAACAAATCCAGGAGGTGAAATTAAACCTGGACAACACAGACTTCTAGATGGCAGCTGAGGAGGAGAAACAGTTACCACGTGCTGTGATGACTCCCGTGCACGCGTTGGCCACTGCTTGCCCCAAAGCCGCTGGCATTATCCATCCTGGCGCCACCTCCTGCTATGTGGGAGACAATCCAGACCTGGTTGTTCTTAGAAATGCATTTGACCTGATTTTGCCAAAGCTTGCCTTGGTGATCTCTCGGCTTGCCGACTTTGCCAAGGAACGAGCCGACCTTCCCACCTTAGGTTTCACACACTTCCAGCCTGCTCAGCTGACCACAGTTGGGAAACGCTGCTGTCTCTGGATTCAGGATCTGGGCATGGATCTCCAGAACCTGGAGTGTGTCTGGGATGAGCTGTGCTTCCAAGGCGAGAAGGGCGCCACCAGCACCCAGGCCAGCTTCCTGCAGCTCTCCGAGGGAGAGCAGCTTGACAAGATGGTGACAGAAAAGGCAGGATTCAAGAGGGCTTTCATCATCACAGGGCAGACCTATACACGAAAAGCAGATGTTGAGGTGCTCTCTGTGCTGACTAGCTTGGGGGCATCGGTGCACGGGATTTGTATCGACATATGACTCCTGGCAAACCTCAAGGAGTTGGAGAAACCCTTTGAAAAACAGCAGATTGGCTCAAGTGCAACACCTACAAGCAGAACCCTACATGCTCAGAGCGGTGCTGCAGCCTGGCCCGTCACCTGATGACCCTTGTCATGGAACCCCTGCAGACAGCATCTGTGCAGTGGTTTGAATGCATACTCAATGGCAGTGCCAACTGATGAATCTGTTTGGCTGAGGCATTTCTCACTGCAGAAAGTGAAAGTTGCTCAGTCGTGTCCGATTCTTTGTGACCCCACCGACTACAGCCCACCAGGCTCCTCTGTCCCTGGCATTCTCCAGGCAAGAGTACTGGAGTGAGTAGCCAGTCTCTTCTCCAGGAGATCTTCCCAACCCAGGGATTGAACCCAGGTCTCCCGCATTGCATGCAGATTCTTTATCAGCTGAGCCACAAGGGAAGCCCAAGAATACTGGAGTGGGTTGCCTATCCCTTCTCCAGGAGATCATCCCAACCCAGGAATCAAACCGGGGTTTCCTGCATTGCAGGTGGATTCTTTACCAATTGAGGTAGGAGGGAAGCCCTTCTCACTGCAGATCCTGTATTAAACACGTTGCAGAACATTCCTGAAGGATTGGTGGGATACCCCAATGTAACCGAGGAGCACGTTCTGCAGGAACTGCCTGTCACGGTCGCAGAGAACATCATTATGGCCATGGTGAAGGCCTGGGGCAACTGCCAGGCTTGCCATGATTAAATCAGAGTGCTTTCACAGCAGGCAGCTGCCGTGGTCAAGCGAGAAGCGGGTGGAAATAACCTCACTGAGCACATCCAGCCTGATGCGTACTTCAATCCAGTCCACTCCCATTGGGCCGCTTACTGGATCCTTCTTTCACCGGTCACACATCCCGGCAGGCACAGGGATTCTTAGGAGAAAAGGTGTGTCCCCTGTGAGAACCACATGAAGGTGTGATGCAGGTGAAGGCATAGCTGTGTCTGCAGAGTTGGAAGAGAATTAAACAAAAAGCCATTGTTGGCTCTGTTAACTTTTACTGCAGAGTCATAAAAACTATTACTCTAGTGCCGTATTTTATCTCAAGAATTGCTACCATAAATTAATACAGCACTTTTTTTTTTTACCATGGTGCTTTCACATTTCTCAGGTTTGCAATGCAGAAATAAACTGCATTTTAGTTGGACTCTGTTTTTCACAGAAAAAAAAAAAAAAACAAACAAGGGCAGGAAGCACTCTCATGTGGAGTTGAAGGATAAGGTTGACATTAGGGAACCAGGTCAGAAAAACAGGGGCCAGAATCAGGCACCATGGAGCCGGTCTGGCTTATGGCTGTGGCACATTGTAAGCGCTTGCCCAGGGCTCTGACTCTGCCAGGGTGAGTCATTCTCATGAATAAAGTAAATATGATTGAGTTTATATACACAGGATACTTCACACACATGCTATGAGTGGTGTTCTAAGGAATGAACGAACAAGTCCTTAAACGTGATTTTAATGTGTGATTCTGTGTGAGATCAGAGTCATGTGATTTGAGTCCCACCCAATAATACCTTGTGCCGTGTCTTACTGTTTGAATACTCACTGTAAGCTACGGTTTTGTGAAACAGATGAAATTTGTCCACTAAAAAAGTGACCTCATGGAGATGGAAACAGGTATTCCATTGACGATTGAAATCAAAAGAATGCTGGAGTAGCAATACTCATATCAGACAAAATAGTCTTCAAAATAAAGGCTGTTACAAAAGACAAAGAAGGACACTACATAATAGTCAAGGGATCAATCCGAGAAAAAGATAGAATGATTGTAAATATATATACACCCAACACAGGAGCACCTTAACATATAAGGCAACTGTTAACAGACATAAAAGGACAAATCAACAGTAACACAGTAATAGTGGGGTACGTTAACATCCCACTTACAGCAATGAACTGAACATCCAGACAGAAGATCAATAAGGCCAGATGACTTAAACGACACATTAGGCCAGATGGACTTAAGTGATATCTACAGTGTTCTGTCCCCAAACAGCAGAATGCACATTCTTCTCAAGTGCACATGGAATATTCTCCAGGACAGATCACAGTGGAGGCCACAAAGCAAGCCTTGGCAAATTTAAGAAAAACTGAAATCATAGCAAGCATCTTTTCTGACCACAACACTATGAGATTAGAAATCAGCTACAGGAGAGAAAAAGCTGGGAAAAAGTGACCTTGTGCACGAACTTTGAGGACATGACGCTGAGTGACACCTGCCTGTACAGAAGGAAGAACTCCACACACAGGAGTCTCCTCAGGCGGTCAGTCAGGTCAGTCCCTTACTTGTGTTTCTCTCCTTTCAACCCCGTGGGCTGCAGTGCGCCAGGCCTCCCATCCATAACCAGCTCCTGGAGCCCGCTCAAACTCAGGGCCGTTGAGTCGGTGATGCCATCCGGCCATCTCATCCTCTGTCTTCCCCTTCTCCTCCTGCCCTCAATCTTTCCCAGAATCAGGGGCTTTTCCAAGGAGTCAGTTCTTCGTATCAGGTGGCCAAAGTATTGGAGCTTCAGCTTTAGCATCAGTCCTTCCAATGAATATCCAGTGTTGATTTTCTTTAGGATAGACTGGTTTGATCTCCTTGTAGTCCACGGGACTCTCAAGCGTCTTCTCCAGCACCACAGTTCAAAAGCATCAATTCTTCAGCATTCATCTCCTTTATGCTCCAACTCTCACATCCATACATGACTACTGGGAAAACCATAGCTTTGACTAGATGGACCTTGTTGGCAAAGTAATGTCTCTGCTTTTGAATATGATGTCTAGGTGGGTCATAGCTTTTCTTCCAAGGAACAAGCGTCTTTTAGATGAGTTAAATCCATAAAGACACAAAGTTGAATGGTGGGGACCCAGAACAGGGCTATGGGAATGGGGAGCAAGTGTTTAAAGGGGACAGGTTTCCAGTCCAAGAAGATGAAAAAGTTCTGAAGATGGGTGGTGGGGTTGGTTGTACAACGATGTGAATATAATTTATGCCTGTGAGCTATACACATAGAAAGGGTTAAGATGGTAGCTTTTATGTTCTATATATTTTATCATAATAAAAAAAGCAACCTCTCCTCTTGCCCAACTTGAAGAATGCTTTGGACTCCTTAATATCTGACCCACAACATCAAGTGAAAGAAGTTTTACCACAGCTGGAATATTTGTCATGAAACAGAGGCTCAAGACTGTCAGACAGAGCAATTAATCTTTTAAATATCATGTGTTTGTGGAATTATCTTTAAACTTTTGATAACTTATTTTTTAAATAGAAGAATAGTTGATTTACAAAGTAGTATTAGTTTCTGGTATATACAACCCAGTGATACCCTTTTCCATTCTAGGTTACTAGAGGGTATTTGAGTGGGGCTCCCTGTGGGTACGTAGTTCCCTGTTGTTCATCTGTTTTACATATAGCAATGTATATACATTAAACTCAAACTCCTAATTTATCCATCTCATCTTTCCCCTTTGGTAACCATAAATTTACTCTCTGAGTCTGTGAGTCTCTTCCTGTTTTATAAATAAGTTCCTTTGTATCATGTTTTTTAGATTCCGTATATAAGTGAGATTATATGGTATTTGTCTTGCCCTGACTTAACTTCACTTAGCATGACAATTTCTAGGTCCATCCACGTTAAAATGATTTTTAATTGGCATTTGGCATTTGCTAATATTCCCTTCTTTTTATGCCTTCTGTTATCCAGTGTCTACATCAGATAGAGATCCTTTCCACACACTATTAAAATATGCAATATCGTCAAAATCTATTAGTTTATGATAATCAAAAGCTACAAGTATATGATTTTATTTTTTTAAAGAAAACCTCTGAACCTGCTTATTAGGGTCCATCATTATTGAAATCATGTAACTACAGTGTTTGGAGAAATACAAGGTAATTAGGGTTTGGGGAATTCTAATACCTCGTTCCCAAGTCTCAAAGATGAGTATCTGTTGGGAATTTGGACTCCGTGAGTGCTGACTTAGGAACAAGAGGCTGTGCCAAGCGGCGCCCGCCCCCACGGCCCCAGGAGGCAGACCGAGAAACGGGCGTATTGTCTGAGCTCTTTCCTTGAATGAGTGAATGATCTCATTGCAGTTGGGAAAGCTTTTTCTTCCTCCCCGACACCTCCTTAAAAATCACTCTAACTTTGACGGATGATATGACAACTGTGAGACGTTGCCATTTTTACCCATTCCATTCATTTATTCAATAGACGTGATCACGTTGAGCCACTTTATGCCAGGCACCGGGCCAGGCGCTGGAAACACATCAATAAATCAGGTCGGCAGGCTGAGTGTCCAGGCAGAGAAACAGACGAGTAAGTGAAAAACTGCATCTGGTTTGAAAATTGCATGTGCTGTGGCCAGGAATGGCTCTTGAGAAGAGCTCACATCGGTTGGATCCCCTACACTGAGATTCAGTGTTGAGGTCGCCCTGTGGCCAAGAGTCCCTCTCTGCCCTTCTGCTCCCCCGACCCCTACCATTACATGGGAAGGTCAATAAGCTTCCATGGGGGAGAAGCCAGAAAGAGGTGGACAGACGTGCAATTGGTGTCGACCAACTGATGCATCCATGTGTCAAGCTAAGAGCTCTTATGTGCATTTTGGATCTTTGCCTTGGAGTGACTGGTGTCCATCTTTACCAAGTTAATTAGGAACCAAAGGCTTGGCATTTCATGCAAAAAAGAAAGGGGGGGGAAGCTGAAAAACGTTTTGCTTGAGATTGGCATGTATATTTGTTCGCTAGGGCTGCTGTAACAACATTCCACAGCCTCAGGAGGCTTAAATAGCAGACAGCCACTGTCTCCAGTCCTGGAGGCTGCAATCTGAGCTGGTGTGAGCAGGGTTGGTCACTCCTGAGGCTTCTCTCCTTGGTGTGTAGACGGCTGTCTTCTCCCTGTGTCCACACAGGGTCGTCCCTCTGTGTGTACGTCATGCCCTAACCTTCTCTTCTTATAAGGACACCAGTCCTATGGGGTTAGGACCCACCCCGGTGACCACGTTTTATCTTAATCAACTCTTGACGGTCCCCATCTCCAGATTCAGTCACATCTGGGCTGCGGGGGTGGGGCGTCAGGACTCCGGCCCCTGATTTGGGGAGGGACATAGTTCGGCCCGTGACAACTGGCCTCAGCCGCATCCTTGGCCATCTGTGATGTAGATCCCCTGGTCATCTCCCCACCTGCAGAGTTAATTTCCTGCTCATCACATTTCCATTTACAAGCTCTGACCATTGACTAGTCTAAGCTGGACTGGCCAGGGCCGACTCAAGGATCACAACATGCCTTTTACCCCATTGAGAACCTTCTTTTAAAAATAAATCTGAATTTAGCAATTAATAATGTTATGAATCCTTCAACTTAGGCTTCAACAGTATGAGAACTGAGAACTTCCAGATGTGCAAGCTGGATTTAGAAAAGGCAGAAGAACCAGAGATCAAATTGCCAACATCCGTTGGATCATCGAAAAAGCAAGGGAATTCCAGAAAAAGCATCTACTTCTGCTTCACTGACTATGCTAAAGCTATGCTATGCTGTGCTATGTTGCGTGGATCACAACAAACTGTGGAAATTTTTTCAAAAGATGGGAATACCAGACCACCTTTCCTGCCCCCTGAGACACCTGTAAGTAGTTCAAGAAGCAACAGTCAGAACCGGACATGGAAAAATGGACTGGTTCCAAATTGGGAAAAGAGTACATCAAGGCTGTATGTTGTCACCCTGCTTATTTAACTTATATGCAGAGTACATCATGGAGAAATGCTGGACTGGATGAATCACAAGCTGGAATTAATATTGCTGGGAGGAATATCAGTAACCTTAGATATGCAGATGACACCACCCTTATGGCAAAAAGCGAAAGGGACTAAAGAGCCTCTTGATGAAGGTGAGATAAGAGACTGAAAAAGCTGGCTTAAAACTCAACATTCAGAAAACTAAGATCACGGTATCCATCATGGCTTCTGGTCCCATCAATTCTCGGCAAATAGATGGGGAAACAATGGAAACAGTGACAGACTTTATTTTCTTGAACTCCAAAATCACTGCAGATGGTGACTGCAGCCATGAAATTAAAAGATGCTTGCTCCTTGGAAGAAAAGCTATGACAAACACAGACAGCTTGTTAAAAAGCAGAGACATTACTTTGCCAAGAAAGGTCAATATAGTCAAAGCTATGGTTTCCCCAGTAGTCATGTATGGATGTGAGAGTTGGAACATAAAGAAGGCTGAGCGCTGAAGAATTGATGCTTTTGAACTGTGGTGTTGGAGAGGACTCTTGAGAGTCCCTTGGACTGCAAGGAGATCAAACCAGTCCATCCTAAAGGAAATCAGTCCTGAATATTCATTAAGAGGACTGATGCTGAAGCTGAAACTCCAATAATTTGGCCACCTGATGTGATGAACTGACTCCTTGGAAAAGACCCTGATGCTGGGAAAGATTGAGGGTGGGAGGAGAAGGGGACGAAAGAGGATGAGATGGTTGGATGGCATCACCGACTCAATGGACGTGAGTTTGAGCAAACTCTGGGAGTTGGTGAAGGACAGGGAAGCCTGGCGTGTTGCAGTCCGTGGGGTCGCCAGGAGTCGGACACGACCGAGCGCCTGAATGACTAAAGACAACAAATATTATGTAATGTTATTCCCTCCCCCACCTCCCCAAATAAAGACAATAACATTTAGAGAAATATAAATATGGAGGCAATTCCCTGGCAGTCCTGTGGTTAGGACTGTCTACTTGCACTGCTGAGGGCCTTATTTTGGTCTCTGGTGAAGGAAATAAAATCCCCTGAGCCACACAGCCACAAAAAGGAAATAAAACTCAGAATCTGGAAATACCTGAGATTCTCATTTCTAAATGATGTCCCTACTTTTTAATTATACCCTTACTACCACACCTGAAGAATACCTAGAGTCATTTCTTTATGCCTCATTGGTGGAGCTGCAAGGTGTCAATGACCATTTGCCTTTCTTTGTGGCGGGAGGCAGATGTGTTTATCCTGGCTTTTAGCTTTGTCTAATTGTGTACTGATACCGTGTTTAGGGCTTCCCTGGTGGCTCAGATGGTAAAGAATCTGCCTGCAAAGTCAGGGACATGGGTTTGTTCCTTGGGTAGGGAAGATTCCCTGGAGAAGGGAATGGCACCCCACTCCAGTATTCTTGCTTGGAAAATTCTGTGGACAGAGGCGCCTGGTGGGTTACAGTCCATGGGGTCTCAAAGGATTGGACAAGACTAGGGGAGGCACCTGTGATTTTCTTGTGCCGCCCAGATCTTCACATCTGCTGCTTCTTACCAGCTACTTCTCTGGAGGGCGGGCAAGTTTAGGTCACAGTAGTAGGATGAGTCAGACCCAGTGTGAAAAGCAAAGCATCTCCCACGTACGAGGTAGACTCGCTTCCCGTGAATGGAACCTGGGCCGCCTGCTCAACACCCGTGGGGCCCGGCCCCTCCTACCCTCCTCACCCAGCCCTGCCTGACTCCACCACTGCCCCTGGCTGGGATGATGGGATGGTGACGGCAGGGGTGGCCCACGACTTGGCAGGGGCTGACGGGGAACACCACCACTGTCCCCTGCCACCTAGAGTTCTCGGAACCTGCTGGCTGTGGTTCGGGATGAAGAAAGGGAAATGAGGCCCATTTCTTGGGTACTGGGGGCGGGGATTTTTTTTTTTAATGTCGATCAAAATATTTAGCCCTGAGCAACGCCTCCCCTGACCCAAGGCCACAGCAAAGCCTGTGAGCGCATGAAAGTTCCAGGTAGCTGGAGGAGCAGGGCGCCCGGAGCACAGAACCGCCCATGCTGTGCCTGGAGGTGCCGCCCCAAGGGATTTCCGAGAGCTGGTTCCCAAAGCTGGGCTTCTGGGAACCACCCAGCCCCAGGCCTGGCCCCATAATTCACAGCAGTGGCTGGTCTGGGCTTCCACACTGGGCAGGATGGGGATGCGTGGTTTCTTTTTACCTGGCTTTGCAGCGTGGAAGTTGCGACAGGTCCTGTGTGTGGGGAGGACAGAGGGGGAGATGTGGCGGAGCCTGGGGTGCTCTGGGCCAGCAGGCAGGACCTGGCGGCACTCTGTCCGCCTGCCTGTCACTCTGCCTCGATCCCCAGCATGAACTGGGTGAGCAGTCCCACCTGTGGGCTGACCACTGCCCGGGGAAAGGCCCCTGGGAGCCCGCAGGGAGCAGTTCCTTCCTGCTGGACCGGTCAAGCGCTGCACTGGGACTCAGCCACTCTGCAGGCTCCTCAAACGGGGCTGGAAGGGCCCGGGTCGCCCACGCCGACCTCATTCATTCAGCGCTCAGGGATCTCTTCAGGGCCTGCGAGCAAGAAAGGGGGGAACAGGACAGGCAGGATCCTGGGGAGGAGATAAGACTTAAGGAAGGGATTACCTGTCATTTCTTCAATCACATGATGAGACATGCCCCACAGGAAAGGAAAGGGAGCCAGGAGAGCTGAGAGCAGTGGCAGCGCTGCCCCGAGCTGGTCTGATGGGGAAGGATGGTGGGTGAGAGCTCGGTGCTGTGGCAGCCACGTGCAGGTGGTGAGACCTGGCTGCCCCCCAACTCCACACTAGGCCTGTCTGAAAAGACCTGCTCGGGCACCTGAGCGAGCTGCCAGCAGCCCCGACCAGACCTCATCTCCTCCATTCCACTGAGCAGTGGGGGACCCCAAGGTGTTTGACGTAATCTCACTCCGAAGGAGAGGCCATGCCAGGAACAGCCCCACTTGACAGGGCGCCCTAGACTTTTGGACCAGCACCTCCACCCCTAAGTACATTTTGAGTACCTTCCTGTATGCGGTGGAGGGTAGAAATATTCATGTCCCACCCCTGGTCCCCGTGAAAATCTGGCTTGGCAGATGTAATCCAGTTATGGATGTCACGGTGAGACCGCCCAGGATTTAGGGTGGGCCCCACATAGAGTGAATGTGTCCAAGAAGGCGTGTGAGGACGCAGGCAGAGGGCAGAGGGACGCGGCCGTGGCCCAAGAATGTGCGTGTGTGCGTCCCTCAGCTGCGTCCGACTCTTTGCGACCCCATGGACTGTAGCCCGCCAGGCTCCTCTGTCCACTGGATTCTATAGGCAAGAATACTGGAGTGGGTTGCCATTTCCTCTTTCAGGGGATCCTCCCCACCCAGGGATCTCCTGTGACTCCTGCATTGGCAGGCAGATTCTTTACCATTTGAGCCACCAGGGAAGCCCTTGGGCCCAGGAACACCGAAGAGATTAGGCCACCACAGGAAGCTGAGGGAGCAGCACGGAAGGGAATCTTTCTTGGAGCCTCGCAAAGGAACCAACCCTGCTCACACCTTCATTTTGGATTTCTGGTGATGGAAGCACTTGGTCAAAAAGTCTAGGGTCCCCAGAATAGGAGAGAATACATTCCTGCTGTCTCGAGCTGTCCAGTTTGGTGGTGGTGGTGGGGGTGTTCCTTGTTGGCTCAGTGGTCAAGGATCCACCTGCGATGCAGGGGACTGGATAGTTCCAGCCCTGGTCCAGGAGGATCCCACATGCTGCGGAGCAAATGAGCCCACGCGCCACAGCTAGAGAGTAGTCTCCGCTCGCTGCAACCACAGAAAGTCCTTGCAGCGACGAAAACCCAGTGCAGTGAAAAATGTAAATAAATAAAATTATTTTATGGAAGAAGCTATCCAGTTTGCTACAGGAAACTAGCATCAATATAATGAACAATCCCTCTTAACATCCCATGTGGCTGGAAGACCACGGAGCAGCAGGGACAAGGCAGGAGGAGCACAGAAGATGGAAAGAAAGGTGAGGCCCTGGCTCCTGGTGGGCGGCGTGGGGGGAGCTGGGAGCAGGAGTGCTGGGGGGTGTGACCGGTTCCGGTGCGTTTTGGTCCTCCGGTGGGCGGCGGGACCTGGGCGCCCACGGTACCGTATTAAGACTTCCTCTCTGTTCTCTTGTATAAATGAACTGTTTCAGGATGGACATCTTTTTCAGAGGGCCCAGGATGTGGAGTCCGGCGTCGAGCTTGTTTTCTGTACATTCCTGCCTGAGGTTCAGGCTGCTCACACGGGGATAAGCGATGCTGGGGAGAGGCAAGCGCCTGGCCCAGGTGGGCATGCCTCATCAGACCCCCAGGAACCGGAGAGGGATGCCAGCACCAGTCACATGGCCGGTCCCGAGACAGTGCAGGTCACTGCCAACAAGAGAGGAAAAGAAGGGTCCTTTTCATCAAATGACTGAACACCGTTGACAACATAACTTTGACCTCTGTGTAAATATCTTAAGACAGAAGACACTCTGCCTTTGCCCGAAGGCTGGAGCCCTCTATGCACCTGGAGATCTATCCCTGTGGGTGGCCGAAAAACAGGTTTTCTCTCGCCCCTGACCGATTTCTCACCATGCAATACTGATATTGCCTCTGGGGGCCGGAAGCTGTGATCCTGCCTACCCCCACCCCCACCACACACACACACACACACACACACGGATGCTTTCCTCCTTGCTGTGTCTCCTGGGAGTATCTTCAAGTGATGGCCAGCGTCTGCAGGACGGGGTGGCCGCCGGGGTGGAGACCACCGTGAATCCCCCTGGAGCCCCGTCCCTCCGTTCAATGGGCACCCTGACTCCAGAAAGCCCGCCCACCGAGACACAGGCTGAGTCAGAGCTGGTTCCTCCCCGGCTTCTGACACACCTGGGCTGGGATCCACAGCTCGCCCAGCAGCACTCACACTGGCCGCCCTTGTGGGCCTCGAACCTGCCAGGCTGGTTCCCACCTCTGGGCCTTTGCACTGACTGTTCCCCTTTTCCCAGAACACCCTGGCCTCGCCTCTCTCACGGCTGATGTCTCCCTGTCACTGAGTTCTCACACCGTGGAGTCACCTCTTCCAGGAGGTCACCCCACCAAGTAGCCCCTCTCGCCCTTCCCAGCTTTCGAGGTTTCAGTGCAGCTCCTGGCCCTGGTCCCAGTGGGAAGGGGGAGGCCAGAGCCTCAGGCAGTGGGACGGTGAGCCTGGTGTGAGAGAGGAAGGAGGCGCAAGGTCACCAGGCCACCTCCTGCCTCAGCCACTGCAAGCCCGTGATGTTCTGTGGGGCCAGGTGACGAGGACACAGCGGGGGAGAGAATGCAGCCTCGGCCCTCAAGGAACCTTATTTCCATGGGAGCAGAAAGAGTGCAGAGGAAGGGAGCCTGGGGGGAAAGCACCACCCTTGGCCCGAGAAAAGCAAGGCGGTCTTCCTGGAAGAAGCAGCGTGGAAGGCGGGACAGAAAGGATGAGTAAGAGTTAGTCATTTGTGGAGAGTCGGGGAGGAAGGTCCAGGCAGAGGGAGCAGCAGAGCAAAGCCTGGGAGCAGAGCCATCACTGAGGCGGGGTGTCTACAAGACACTTTACCCCTTTTTCTCAAAGAAAGGGGGGAACAGGCTCAGCTATGCCAGAATTCCCAGAGAAGCGGGTTCCTCCCTCCCACCCCTTGTCTGGCCCCCCTCATTCCCCCGGAACAGTGAGGGGACCCCCAAGCCAGGCTGCTGGGAGGAGCGGGCCACGCCCCTCCCCACGCCTGCAGGCTCCTCCCCCCGCAGCTGTGCCCCAGGGCTCAGGGGGGCGTGGGAACGGAGCCGCGGGCTCCCGCCCACTGACCAAGCAGCAACCTGCCTGGAGATGTCAGGCTGTGGTATCTCATGAGAACAAGGATGAGGACCCCTAATAAAAACAAGAAAACAAACCCAACCAGACCAGCAAACCTCAGTGTTACAGTGCGGCCAGCCAGGCTGAGCTGGGGGGTGACTTCTCTGGACTCGTGGCTGAGCTAAGCCCGCCTGGGGCGGGAAGTGGAGAAGAAAGGGCAGGCTGACGGGCAGGGGCAGGGCTAGGGTGCGGGGCCCGGAGGATGCCTGCTGGGCAAATATAAGGACCCTGGCGGCCACACGGAGGTCTGGAAGCTCCTGGCCTTCAGAGCCCCCAGTGCCCCGGCCCCTGGCCTGTCCTTGCTCAGGCACATGGAGACCAGGGCACAGGCCCCAGGAGAGCCCAGACCCGAGACGACGGCCAGGGAGCCCGGAGCAGGCGCACAGCCCAGGACAACACAGCCTCCACAGTCCCCCTTGAGATTGGCCGTCAGCCCGTGACACTCCAGCCCACACGATGGTGGCAAGTGGCAACGGCCAGCCTAAGCCTCAGGCTCTGTGAGGCGCCGCGTCTCTGGGCCAGAGCACGGGGGTCTGGATCTGGATCCGGGCTTCCTCGCTTGCTGTGTGACTGTGGGTAAAAGCCTCTCCCTCTCCGTGCTTGGCCTGCTTATCTGCAGTGTGAGAGGAGGAGGGCAGTCCCGCCACGGTTCTCCAGAATCCGCCCCTCCCCTCAGGCGTCACGACCAAGGCCACAGGAGGGAGGGCGAGGGGCGACTCAGGGGAAGGGGTCTGAAGTCGTCGACGGAAGTCGGGTCTCCTGCGCTTCTGGTGCTTGGGGACGACGCTGAAGGCCATGGGGCCAGGAAGGCAGAGAGTGGAGGCCGGACACCCTAGAGGCCCAGCCTAGGACCTTCAGACTCCGCTGTGGCCAAGTCAAAGGGAGCCCTCGGGGGTCTGGGGGCTTGCTGAGCAGAAGCAGAGACCACACTCCCCAAAGGAAAGTGGTGGACGAGGGGCAGCGCCCCCCGCGTGGCGTCACTGGCGCCTCCTGCGCCTCCTTGGCTGTAGTCTCCCCGCCCCTGTGTGACTGTGGTGGTTACCAAGCAGTCTGCCTCCTTCCTCCCACACTCAGGGGCCGGGGCCGGGCAAGTCTCCTTCCTGGGGGCTCCATGTGTGCCCCCGTCCTGGGGATGGGGCAGGAAGGTGATGATCACTGGGGTGAACAGCGGCCGGGAGCCCCTTCTCCGGCACTGAGGACCTCGGACGGCTCAAACACCCAGCCGTAGCCAGGAGGCCGGCCCCAGTCGCCTGCTCACTTCATGTGCCTCCCCTCTGGGCCCGTTACAGCCAGCAGGGTCCTGGGGGCTGGGCACGTCACAGTGAATGGAAGCAGGCATGGGTCCCTCACACGGAGGGCCTTCCCATCCTACGGGGAGAACTGACAGAAGAAAGACAGAAAGAAAAGAAAGTGAAGTCGTCCAGTCGCGTCCGACTCTTTGTGACCCTGTGGATTGTAGCCTATCAGGCTTCTCTGTCCATGGGATTTTCCAGGCAAGAGAGAAATGCATAAACAGAGCCACTTCCCCCTGACCTCAAAGAAGGCTCCAAGGCCAGTATTGAAAGTTAAAAACAAAATCCCGGGCCATCTAGGTTTTCCCCTCAAACTACTCTCTTTCCGGAACCCAGAGCCCCCAGCTCGGTGCAGGTCTTACTCGGTAACCGCTCAGCCCTGCCAACCCCATACCCACTACCCTTCCCCGCTGTGGCCAACCCCTGGGCTCCTTTTGTTGGGCTCCTCACCCTAGGGAGACCCCCTCAACCATCGGGATCGCATGGGGCTTCACCCAGGGCCTGCCCCTCCATCTGTATCCCCAGGGGCACCTCATCCTCTCCTGACCGGGCAGTGACGTCCCTGGAATGGGTGAACCGTGTCCTCCTAATATCCAGGTCCACCCGGAACCTTGGAATGTGAGCTCATTTGGAAACAGGGTCTCTGCAGATGTAATTAGTTAAGATGGGGCCACACTGGAATGTGGTGGACCCCAAGTCCAGTGACTGTTGCTCTCATAAGAGGGCCGTGAAAACACCCAGAGGAGATGGTCAAGTGCCAGAGGGGGGCAGAGACCGGGGGGTGCAGCTGCAAAGCAAGGGACACCCAGGACCACTGGAAACACCAAAGGCTGGAAGATGCAAGAAAGATCCTTCCCTGAGTCCACGGGGGAGCTCAGCCGTGCTGACACCTTGACTTCAGATTTCTGGTCTCCTGAACCAAGAGAGAATAAAGCTCGTTTGCTGTAAGGCTCCCAGTTTGCGGTCACTTATTATGGCAGCCTCCAATCTGTATCCCACTGCAACCCTGAAGGTCACCCCGGCACATCCCCCTGCCTGCCAGACACTCCTCTGTGGACATCTGTCCCCATTCCAGAACTCCTCATCCCGGGAATCTCATGCGGGCCGCCCAAACCAGAGCCCCTGACTCCCCCCGCCCTCCACCCCGACGTCGAAATCTAGTGCCTCACCCAGCCCTGCACATTCCACCTCCTGAAGCTTCCTTAAAAGCTCAAGAGATGCAACCAGATGCAATCCCGAAGACCTTCCGACAGGTCCCTGGATCTCAAAACAAATAAAACCCAACTCCGAAAGACATTCTTGGAATAACTGCAGAAATCTGAACTCAGACTGGACAGCAGATGCCGAACTGTTGATTCTGCAGTGTGATACTGGTCTTGTGGTTCAGGGGGAAGATGACCTAGAGCCAAGAGGTTCTGCTGAAGGACTCATGACGTACTGCCAAGTGGTTCAGAGAAAAGAAATCGACCTGTCTCGCTATCTATCTACTGAAGGAAGGCAAAAGGGGGGAACACGGTCATCATTGTTGAGTCCAAGTGGAGGCCGTGGTCGCCAGTGGTTCTTCCAACTTTCCTGCAGGGTGAAACACTTTACGATAAAGAGTTGGGGTCAGTGGGTGGTGGGGGGGAGCGGTATGTCCCTGATGGTTCAGTGGTTAAGAATCCATCTGCCAACTCAGGGCACTTGGGTTCGATCCCTGGCCCAGGAAGACCCCACGTGCCATGGGGCAACTGAACCCGTGTGCCACAGCTACTGAGGCCCAGGCACCTAGAGCCCCTGCGTCAAGACAGGGCAAGGGGAAGCCGCGCCCCGCAACCAGAGACCAGCCCCTGCTCCCTGCGACTAGGGAAAGCCCGCGGGCAGCAGTCCCCGCAACCAGAGACCAGCCCCTGCTCCCTGCGACGAGGGAAAGCCCGCGTGCAGCAGTGAGGACCTGGTGCAGCCAGAAAAATAAAATTAAAAATAATTATAAACAAGCAAAAAGAGCTGGGGGAATCTTCTGAGCTCATCCTGTTCTCGACCCGCTGCCCCTGCCCCACCCCAGCTCCCGGCACCCTCTCCTGCCTGGGGCATCTCTGCTCCAGCTCTCCAGAGGCCCCCCAGCACCATCACCGCCCATCCCTGACTCCCATCCCCTCCAGCCCACTGTCCAGGCTGAGGTCAGACTTAGGGCTCCAAACCAGAACCTTAACCTGCCCTCCCGTGCTTGACGCCCTGCAAAGCCTGCTCCTCGGGACAGAGTTCAAATCCCTTACGTGACCTCGAGGTCCTTTGTCGCCTCTCCAGGACTTCCCTGCTCTCAACTTCAAGCTCAACGTTCCATCACACTCTCTCCACTGACCTTTCCTCTCACCCTTCACGTGAGTTTTGTGCAAGTCACGAGCCACCGCCATGGGCTCTGTGGAGCACATTTGCTCTGCACACAGTCTGGCGGCTGGGGTGCCAGGTAGCACTGACCTTTTGATGACCTCTCCCCCACCTGCTGGTTGTCCCCAGGAGGGGAAGACTAGGGCTGCACTGTCAAGAGCTCCTACCCTCCTGGCGGAGAACACCGCGCATTGTGGGTGCGCAGTAAATAACTGACGAGCGGATGGCTCTATGGGGGCTGGATGGCGGACGGATGGGTGGGTGGACGGATGGACAGATGACTGGATGGGTGGATGGATGGATGGATGACTGGATGGATAGATGGACGGATGGATGGATGGGTGGATGGACGGATGGACGGATGACTGGATGGGTGGATGGACGGATGGACGGATGACTGGATGGGTGGATGGATGGACGGATGACTGGATGGATAGATGGATGGATGGACGGATGACTGGATGGGTGGATGGATGGATGGACGGATGACTGGATGGATAGATGGATGGATGGATGGATGGGTGGATGGACAGATGACTGGATGGGTGGGATGGATGGATGGATGGATGGGTGGATGGACGGATGGATGGATGGATGACTGGATGTGTGGGATGGATGGACAGACGGATGGATGGATGGGTGGATGGATGGATGACTGGATGTGTGGGACGGATGGACAGATGGATGGGTGGATGGATGGATGGATGGATGGATGGGTGGATGGACGGATGACTGGATGGGTGGGACGGATGGACAGACGGATGGATGGATGGGTGGGTGGATGGGTGAATGAACTAGGACAGACACAGGGGTCCTGAGACCCTGGAGGAGTGGGGTCGGGTTTAACTGCGGAGGGCCTGGGGAGGCACTGAGAGCGCAGCACTGCAGGTGAAGCTGCGATTTGGTGAGCACGGCCTCTTTTCTGGACACTAGACCTGGCACCTGACTTGTGTCACCTTCCTTCATCCTCAGCACAGCACTTGGAGTGAGACATCTGCCCCTTTTCCAAGTCTGGTTTCAGTAATAATTATTATTTTAATAAAAAGTTTATTGGGAATCACATAGACACGCGGCTATGAAAGAGACAAACAGCAAGGACTTAGCTGTCTAGCACGGGGAACTATACTCAGTATTTCGTAATAACCTAAACGGGAAAAGAAACTGAAAAAGAATAGACATGTATTCATATACTGAGTCACTTTCCTGTACACCTGGAACTAACACACACTGCAAATCAACTACACTCAATAAAACAGCTACAAAAACAATCACCCAAAATCATTAAAAATTGTTTCTAAAGAAGTATCTGTTTTATTTGGCTGTGCCAGGTCTTCGTTTGGGCACACAGGCTCTGCCATCCTGTTGCGGCCTGTGGGATCCAGTTCCCTGACCGGGATCAGCTTGGAGGGCCCTGCGGTGGGAGTACAGTTTTAGTGACTGAACCATCATGGAAGTGCCGTAAAACTTTTAATTAGCCAATATTTGCATATAATACAGCATTTAAAAGGTACACAAGGATGTGTGTGTGTGTGTTAGTCGCTCAGTCGTGTCCGACTCTTTGCGACACCATGGACTGTAACCCACCAGCCTCCGCTGTCCATGAGGTCCTCCAGGCAAGAATACCAGAGTGGGTTGCCATGCCCTCCTCCAGCGGGTATTCCTGACCCAGGGATCGAGCCTGCGGGCAGATTCTTCACTGTCTGAGCCACCAGGGAAGCCCGCAAAAGGATAGGCAGCGAAAACTATGTTTTCCCCACTGCCAAGTTCCCAGACTGCTGTGGACACAGGATTTCAATAAATATGAACTGAATGACATGCTACACGTGAAGAAACCGAAGCTCAGAGAGGTTTGGGAACTTGCCCAGTGTCTCACAGCTTGTTACGCCGGCAAAGTCAGGGTTATAATCAGGGTCCGGTAACTCCTGACCTGCTGTCTCAGCCTAGGATGAGAAGTGGGGGGACGGGGCAGGCCTGGTGGGGACCACAGACAAGCGCTCAGAGACAGGAGCACCAGGATACGTTTCGGGGACGGCAGCGGGGAGGGGGTTCTGGCCAGAGGAGTGGGCTTGGGTCAGGAGACAGATGAAGCTGGGCTTGGCACCAGGTCTTCAATGCCAGGCTCAGGAGCAGGCAGGGGCAGCCAGCTCCAAAGGGCAGGACTGGGAGCAGGAGAGCCAGGTGGAGGGCCAGGGCAAAGGTGGTGTTTGCGGAGCCAGGAGGGCAGGAGGCTGGGGCGAGGCAGCAAAGCTGGTTTTCCCGAGTCGGGTGAAGACAGCTGCTGAGAAACGAGCCAAACAGAGGAACTAGCCAGGCTACAGTGCCTGCACCCGGCCCTACCTGCTTATCCTCACCGCATGGTCATTAGTCACCTCCTGGCCCAGGGAAGGAACATGCCGCCCTGCCCACGCGGCCAGCCTGGTGGCCATGGCAGTACCTGGCACAGAACGGGCCGCACCAGGGCTGCTGCCTGCTCCGAGCGCTGACTCACATGCTCAGGGCGAGCAGCCTGGGTTCAGCGGCTCACAGGGGCCCTGTGGCCACCGTGTGTAGGGGCTGTAGTGGTCTGAGCGCCTCTGCCCTTCTTCACATAGGCAGGGCGAGGCTGTGCTGAGTTAGGATTAGGAGTCCTAGCTGGCTTTGTCACCAGAAAGCTTTGTGACGTGCCCCAGAGCCAATTCCTTGGCTCTCTCTGAGCCTCAGTCTTCCCTGCTGTGAACTGGGGTGATGGCTCCCCCAAGGTCTGCCGGGAGACACACTGTGCGGCACTGGGGAGACATGCCCTGAAGGCCACTCCCAGGTTCTCCTTCTCCTGGGCCTCAGTCTCCGTCTCTTTGAAATGAGGGTGAGGGGTAAGGATGGTGGTGAAGCTGCGGGGCGTGACCAGCCGAGCCTATGCAGAGGTGGAGGGATGGGTCTGTTCCATCCTCGGGGCCTTGCACATGTGTGATTTGTTTCTGAGGATGAAATCTGCAAGGCAGCGGGGACCATCATAGGGGTGTTAGGGTCTCAAGACTTGGGGAGTGGATGAGAAACAAAGAGCTCTGGGCTCCCCAAGGGCCAGCGTCATCTGGGACATCTGGGTGTTCTGGGTGGTTGTCGGGGGAGGCATGGCCCTAAGGAGTGTCAGGGAACTACAGGGTGATGGGTGGCTTGTTGTGGATGGGCGGTGATTGTGGGTCCTACTGGATATTTGGGGGGGCAGGCGCAAGGTGCTGATCACTCGACACACTGCATGTCAGGCGCATGAAACGGGCTTTAAGAAGGGAGGCTCGTTAAAAAAAGAGTCGGACATGACTGAGGTGACTCAGCGCACACACAGGCAGTGTGCATATACACACGTCAATGCTGCTTTCTCCATTTGCCCTACTTTCCTGGTGGCTCAGACGGTAAAGCATCTGCCTGTAATGCGGGAGACCTGGGTTCGATCCCTGGGTCGGGAAGATCCCTTGGAGGAGGAAATGGCAACCCACTCCAGTACTCTTGCCTGGAGAATCCCATGGATGGAGGAACCTGGCAGGCTGCAGTCCATGGGGTAGCAAAGAGTCGGACACGACTGAGCGACTCCACTTTCACTTCTTTCTTTCTCCTTCCCCTGCTGGGTCCCCAGACCATTCTCTATGTCTGCGTCCCCACTCCTTTCCTCCCTTGCAAATAGGTCCACCAGCACTGTTTTCCCAGATTCCATATGAGTGTGTTAACACACGGTACTTTTTCTGACTTACTTCGCCCTGTGTAACAGGCTCTCGGGTCATCCACGTCACTACAACTGATCAGATCCGTTCTTTTTTATGGCTGAGTAATGGGCATTGGAATTCGTACACAGGCTACGATACGGATGAACCGGGAGGACCCTGTACTGAACGAATTAAGCCAGGCAGGAGGGACAAATCCTGAAGGATTCCTCTCCTACGAGGTCCCCAGGGCACCAAATCCACAGGGAGAGGCAGTAGGGTGGTGGGGCCTAGGGGAGGGGACGGGGGGCGAGTGTCTCAGGGAGACAGAGTGTCAGTTTGGAAGGACAGGAGGCTCTGGGGATGACGGCGGTGATGCTGGGCAACAGTGTGCGTGTGCTGGCTATCCCTGAGCTGTGCGCTGAGTTTAGGAAGGTGAACTCTGTGTCATGCGCATTTCACCACGATCATGAGGCGGGTGGGGAGGCTCAGAGCGCTCGGTCCTGACCCTCGAGGTGGGGCTGGCAGGGAACCGTGGGAAGCTGTTGCCTTTCTGGCTGACAGCACTGTAGACAGTGTCCGGGGGAATCAAGGCCCCCACGCCCGGGTGGCTGGGGAGGGAGACAGCGTGAGAGACACTCGCAGAGGGGTGGGGGCACTCGGGGGTCTTCCCCACAGCTCCCTGCGCCACCCACTCAAGCGGAGTCCTTTCCCTGATTCTCATTCCCCGACAAACGCAGCCGAGACCCGAGTAGATGAGAAGGTGGGCGGAGCAGTCATACTTGGAAATGTTAATACTTGGTACAGTATTAATAAAATAAAACTACACTTTTAATGTTGTAGATTAACTTTTTGAAATTTATCTTACTGAGGTGTAGTTGATTTACAACACTGTGCTAATTTCTACTATATAGCAGAGATTTAATTATATATATATATGTATATACTTTTCCATATTCTCTTCCACTACGGTTTATCTTGGGATACAGTTCCCAGTTCCCTGTGCTTCACGGTAAGACCTTACTGCTAACCCCAGACTCCCGCTCCAGCCCTCCTCCACCCTCCTCCCCCTCAGCAACCACAAGTCTGTTCTGTGTGCCTGTGAGTCTGATTCTGTTCTGTAGATAAGTTCACTTGTGTCATATTTTACATTCCACATGTGATGTATTTGTCTTTCTCTGTCTTACTTCACTGTAGCACAATCGTCTCTAGATATCAAGCACAATAATTTGTAGGTCCATCCATGTTGCTGCAAATGGTATTCATTCATTCTTTTTTACCACTGAGTAGTATTCCATTGTGTATCTGTACCATATTTTCTTTATCCGTCTGTCCACGGACACTTACGTAGCTTCCCTGTCTTGGCTAATTGTGGATAGTTACATGTACTTAAAAAAAACATATTCATTAATTTGTTTGACCACGTTGGGTCTTAGCTGTGGCTTGAGAGATTTTCGCTGCAGCCTGTGGGATCTTTGGTTTGTTGCGGATGCTGAGTGCAGCCATGAAATTAAAAGATGCTTACTCCTTGGAAGGAAAGTTATGACCAACCTAGATAGTATATTAAAAAGCAAAGACATTACTTTGCCAACAAAGGTCCGTCTAGTCAAGGCTATGGTTTTTCCCGTGGTCATGTATGGATGTGAGAGTTGGACTGTGAAAAAAGCTGAGTGCTGAAGAATTGATGCTTTTGAACCGTGGTGCTGGAGAAGACTCTTGAGAGTCCCTTGGACTGCAAGGAGATCCAACCAGTCCATCCTAAAGGAGATCAATCCTGGGTGTTCATTGGAAGGACTTATGCTAAAGCTGAAACTCCAATACTTTGCCCATCTCATGTGACGAGCTGACTCACTGGAAAAGAGTCTGATGCTGGGAAGGACTGGGGGCAGGAGGAGAAGGGGACGACCGAGAATGAGATGGCTGGATGGCATCACCAACTTAATGGACATGAGTCTGGGTGAACTCCGGGAGTTGGTGATGGACAGGGAGGCCTGGCATGCTGTGATTCACGGGGTCGCAAAGAGTCGGACACGACTGAGCGACTGAACTGAACTGAACTGAACTGATGGGCTCTGTAGCCCCGTGGCATGTGGGATGCTTCTAATGAAGGATTGAACTTGCATCCCTGTATTGTAAGGTGGATTCTCAACCACGAGACCACCAGGGAAGTCCCTGTACTCTCTTTAAAAAGAAATCTTTTTAAAGATTCTGCCACAGTTGATAAGTCAAGAGAGAGGAGCTGAATGGGCACCTGAACCAGGGTGGGTGTGGGAAGAACTAGAAGGGCATTAGGGCGGGTGTAGCTAGGAGTGCAGTGTGATGTGTGTGTGTGTGTGTGTGTGTGTGACGTGCAGCTATTATAACAAATGGCCCCCACAACTGAGCGGTTTAAAGCAACAGAAACATGTTCTCACACAGTCTGCTGTCGGCAGGGCTGCTTTCTTCTGGAGTCTCTGGGGAAAGAGTCTGCCCCAAGCCCCTCTCTGGCTTCTGGCGGTTGCAGAAAATCCCTAATGCTTCCAGGCTTGTAGCTGCAAAGCTCCAGCCTCTGCCTCTGTCCTCACTTGGCATTCCCCACCATGTGTCCCTCTGTCCAGATTTCCTCTTCTTAGAGGGACACCAGTCGCCTGACTGCAATATGATGTCATCTATTAAAAAAATATTAATTTTGGCAGCCCTGGGTCTTCGTCGCTGCGCGGGCTCTCTCTAGTCACGGTGAGCGGGGGCTACTCTTGGTTGCGATTCACGGGCTTCTCATCGCGGCGGCTTCTGCTGCGGAACGCAGGCTCTAGATGCTCAGGCTGCGGTAGCTGTGACACACGGGGTTAGCTGCCCCGCGGCATGTGGAGTCTCCCTGGACCAGGGATCAAACCTGCTACTCCCCTGCATTGGCAGGAGGATTCTGAACCACTGGACCACCTGGGAAGTTCGACATGACTTCATCTTGATGTGATCACATCTGCAAAGACCCCCACATCCAAACAAGGTTCCCTTTGAAGGTCGCAGGTGGATGTAAATTTACTTGGAACACAGTAGGGGGGAATCACGGAAGGGACCCCAGGCTAGGGTCCACTTTCATGGTCCAATCAGACCATGAAAGGTCATGGTATGATTGCCTCTTGTGGGTAGAAGTTTTAGCTTCCAAGGCCTTTTCTGAGTTCCAAAGAATAAATTTAATCAGAGAAATGAGAAAATGCAGAAAGGAAGGAAAACAGTCAAACAAGGTGAAATAGTAATAACTTAGCCATTGTACAAAGTCAAGGACCTCCAGTTCCTCCTCCAGGGCTGTAGGCAATATTCTGAGCCATAGCCATTGAGCTGCTTTGCAGATACTGGAACCCCCACCAGGTGCGAGATATTAAATGTGTGCTGCCCACGAGCACAGACCCCAAACTGGCTGGAACCAGAGGGTTGATGATGCTGACTCCCAATTACCTCACTATAAACCAATCAGAAGAATGTCCACGAGCTGGTCTCACACGCCGCACCACCCTCTCCGCAGCATGTAGCTTCTCCCTCTTTTCCCCATGAAATCTCTAAGCAAAATCTGGGGAGGGAGGAGCTGGTTCTTTGGGTCATGAGTCCAGTTTCTCCCCAGACTCCTGGGTTCCTCAATAAAGCTGTCTGTCCTTCTTCCCAGCACTTGCCTCTCAGTATTGGATTCTTGAGTGATGAGCAGCTAAACCTGAGTCTGGTAACAAGGAGAGCTGGCGAGAGGGGTGATAGAAAGGCTGACCAATAAGTGCACACTCTGGGCCAAACTGTGCAGTTCCCTGGGAGTAGAAATTCTTAACTCAGTGCTGCTGTGCTGGAGGGGGAGGAAACCAAGCCACAAGGCCCTCAAGATCTGGAAGGGGCTCGTCTATGGGGGGGCTGCCTCACACTGATGGACGATGGAGGCTGAGCCCTCTGGTTGGGCATGTGTGGCCACCACGTGCTCACCTGGCACGATGGGCAACGCCCTTGCAAGTGCTCAGCTCCCAGGCAGTTCTGCCGAGGCTCACTCGGCCTGGGCCACGTGCCCCGTGTCTGGCAGATGGCCACTCCAAGTGAACCGACAGGTCCTTACTTTTTCCAGCTGTCCCCTGGGAGTTGACTCCTGTGAATTATGAACAGGGTGTAAGCTGACCAAGGAAGGGGAGGGGAGGAGCGGATAGACCTTGGAAGTCAATCAATCACGGCTGTAGTCACTGTGGAGATCGCGCATCTGCTGTTTCAAGTGTTCTCCTCCTACAAACCCTCCTCTGACCCTCTGAGGCTGGCGTGTCATCTGCGGTGACTGCATTTTCCAAAAGATGGTTATGACAACATCTCCAGTCCCACATGATCTTTGAGAACCTTCCCACTGCCCCACCAAGGAGTGGGGTCTAATTCTTCCAACTTTGAACCTGAATGGGATGCAGATTCACGCTGGCCAGGATCCCTGAGCCACTCGGAGCCACCAGTAGGTGACTCGGCTGCCCTCGGGCCACCATATTGGGAGGAGGCCCAACCTGGAGGCCTGGATCCAGAACCGGCTGTGAGCCCTGCTGGGTCCCCAGCCCACAGGCGCCCCGGGAGACAGGACATGGTTGGTGTTTTAAGCCGCTGCGTGTTGCGGCCGTCTGTTATACAGGAATGGATCACGGCGTCGACAGCCAGTTTCTTAGTGAGGAAGATGAGGCTGAGAGAGCTCGCGTCAACGTGCCCCGGGGCCGCACAGCAAGCCAACAGGAGAGTCTGGGTTCAAACCCAGTTTGATGACTTCCCAGCCCAGGGTCTACACAGCTAACATTTTCTCCACCCGAATGTATGCACAAAAGCATGTCACTGCGGCTGCCTGGGCCAGGAAGAAAGCCACTTAGGGGACATTCCTGGTGGTCCAGTGGTTAAGAATCCACCTGCCAACGCAGGGGATGCAGTTACGATCCCTGGTCTTGGAGGGTTCCACATGCCACAGAGCAACTAAGGCTGGGAGCCACACCTACTGAAGCCCGTGCACCTAGAACCCGTGCTCTGCAGGCGGAGGAGCCACCGCAGCGAGAAGCCCATGAGCCGCAACCAGGGAACAGCCCGTCTGCCACGACGAGAGAAGGCCTGTGTGCAGCAACGGAGACCCGGTTCTGTCAAAAATGTAATGAGGAAACAAACAAAATTTGAAAAAGTCACTCAGAGCCCTTGGTGCCGGCGCAGAAGGAATGGTGCTGGGCTGGGGGCAGAGGCCTGGGCTGGGAGGCCGCCTTGCCCTCAGCCCCGTCTTCACCCATCTGGTGTCTTGCACGCTCGCTCCTCTGTTGATACCGCTTCCCGCAGCACCCGCTGTGTGCAGGCTCCCGCTCAGCCAGGCGCTCAGAGTCGAACAGGAGTTGAAGTTCCGGCCGCCACACATCCCTGCTCCAGTGAGGAAGGCAGGCCCCTATCGGTCCACCACCATCCAGCCATCACGGGGGGACACACTCAACACGGAGGGCGAGTTGTGCTGCCTGCATGGCTGACGCTGTGTCTGTGGGGCCTCTGGAAGGGACCCCTGCCTCCCCAGGAGGGTGGACTCCTTGCCTGGCTGCTCATTGCTGCAGCCCCCTTGTGTGACGTGTAACAGCAGCAGCTAATGTGTCCAAGGGAGTGGGTGAGTGCTGGCTCTGTTCCAAACACGTGGCATGTACTGATCGGTCTAACTCTTTATGCCCATCTTACAGATGAGCTGGACTGAGGCAGGGAGGAGCTATGTAACACGCCCAGGTCACCCAGCCAGCAGGGACAAGGCCTGGCTGTCTGTGTCTGGAGCCTGTGGTTGGAGCCACAGACAGTGAGTGCTTGAGAAACGTCTACGAAAGGCTGACCCGGGGTGATATCTGCGTGGTGGCTGGGTGTTGAGCAAGGCAGCAGGAAATGGAATTCCAGAGGGTGATAAACATCGTCTGTGGCTGCTAGTTATGGCGGAGCCCGTGAGCCCCAGGGGAGGGAACAGAAGGCTGGTTTAGGCTGGGAGCACAGGTGTCAATGGGCTTCATTCCCTCGAGTTGCGCTGTCGGCCTCCAGGGCGTGTCCAGTGGGATGATTTCAGGCAGCAGTGAGGGAAGCGACCTTGTGCTAAACAGCGTAAGTCACAAGGTGACAAAGATGTTCCCCTCCCAGTTATCCAGCAGTCCTGAGTAAACTGAGATTCAGTTTCAAGGTCATGATGACCAATTCCTTTTATTCTTTTTTTTTTTTTAAACAAAAAGAGCAGCTCCTGGGTTCAGAGCCTTGAAGGGAGGCTGAATCTTGTCAACGGTTTTAGAATATTATTTCTCACTGCACTCATTGTTATAGTCACCTTCTGCTCACTCCAAGTGATGCCGTCTTTCAGCCAGTACTAGGTTTATGGCAAACATCTGAAATCCCCAAGTCACAGAGGTTTCCGTGCATTTTTCTCATACAAATACAGTCCTGAGGTGACCTTTCCAAGGCTGGTAGGGAAGTTCCATGACCATCAGGAACCTGGCCTTTTTCTATCTTGTTGCTGTACTCCCTCATGGTCCAATATAGCTGCCCATGCTCCATCTATCATGTCTGCATTCCAGCTAGAAGGAAGAAGGGGATGCTGAAGTGCACATCCCCCTTAAAAAAAAATACTTCTAGGAAGTTCCAACCACCACTTCTGCACATCTGTAGAACTTCGGCTGAATGACCATACCTTGCTACAAGTCAGGTTGGGAGATAAAGTCTGGATCTGGGCAGTGAACAGTTAGGGCTGCGGTGTAAAGGGGGAAGGTCTGAACGGATACTGAGGGCCCCGCCATGTCTGCCATGTACTGCTTTCCTTTTGTGATGGAGAGATTACGTTCCTTTTCATTTAAAATTCAGTGAGGAAAGAGTCACTTTTGAGGAAAAGATAAAAAAATAAAAGAACAGGCGGCACAGAGCAAAGACTAAACTTGCCAAGCTGGGGCTTCCTTGGTGGCCCAGTGATTGAGAACCCACCTGCCAATGAAGGGGATGAGGGTTTGATCCCTGGTGTGGGAAGATCTCACAGGCCACCAGACAACCAACCTGTGCACCCCAACTACTGAGCCCACGCTCTGCAGCGAGAGCCGTCACCGCTCGCCGCAACCAGAGGGAGCCTGTGCAAGAGACCCAGTGCAGCGCCCCGCCCCCAAATCGCCAAGCTGGCCCTGGAGTTACTGACGCTTGGGAAACCTGCTGTGAAGACAGAAACAGGAAATGTGTGTGTAAGCTCAGGATCAGGTTGGCTCTCAGGCCGGGGTGTGTGTGTGTGTGTGTGTGTGTGTGTGTGTGTGTAGAGGGATCTGCAGCAGGGGAGACCCCAGGGGGGAGTTGGGGAGGAAGTTTGTCCCAGAAGAGAGGCTGAGAGGGTCTGAGCCAGGCTGGGGGCGGGGGGGAGGGGTGGATACTGGAGTGGGGGGTTAAGTAGGGGATGGTGGCCACGTGCCTGCTGAGAAGGCCCCCCCAACCCCCACTCTGGGTAAGCCTACCCAGGAAGGGCTGCAGGTTCCTGCTGGCCTGCCTGTTCACTTTGGAAGGAGGAGCTGAGGTCGGGGGCTTGCGATGGGGTTTAAGAAGAAAAAGGTGGCTTGGAGCTGAGGTGGTGAAGTTAAAGGGGGCCAGGTCAGAGGCTGCCGGGGTCCGCTAGGCTAAGCCCGGGGCGGTCCTGAGTAAGTGACGTCCTGGTGCACCGATGCGGCGGGACTAGTGACCTTGTCCATGTCTGCTGCCCACAGCCCCACAATCCCGGGGCCCCCTGCTGCGCCCTGATGTCAAGAGCAGGGCCTGGCACAGGAAGGCCACAACAGTGGGTGACCGACCACCCGTGTCTGTGCCCGGACTTCCCCCTGGCAAGCGTTCCATGGACGGAGGCAGCTCCAGGTGGCAAGGGCTTGATCGCCCCAAATGAAAAAAGGGGTGGTGACAGAAGCGTGGCTCTCCTGCTCTGCCCTAGTCCCTGGGCGGGAAGCCAGCGGATGGGCCTATTTCCAGCACTGCAGTGTTTTGAGCAGAGTATTTTTGGAGCACACAAGCCTTATTTTAGCTTTTGGGGTCACTCCCACCCTGTGGTAAGATGGCACAGCCTTCCCCGGGAGCCCCTGGCTTTGCTTTCCACTCCAAGCTGGGCCACTTTTCCCAGGCCTGTGTGGGGACTAGAAAGTTCTGCAGGCCAGGCTGACTCGATTGGTCTGGCAGAATGACGGGAAACCTCACTTCTGCCCCTCTTGCTTTGAGACCTCGTGCTGATCACCAAGCTCCTCCGCTTGGGGGAAAACAACCTCCTGTGACACAGTTCAAGGTTCTGCGAGACGAAAACAAGAGGCAAAGCTGCCATATAGCCTTAACCAGTGCCACCTTCCTCCTAAGGGACAATTCCCGTCAGCACATTTTTTTCCCTTGTAACTTTCCTGATCCTGCCTGGAACCAGACCCACTCACCTACATGCTGCCTCCTGAACAAGCCCTTCAACTTCTTGCCTGCTGGCCTTTGCACTCGCTGTCCTGTGCCTGAACCACACACCCTCTGGAAAACCCCTATTAATCCTATGAAACCCAGCTCAAAAGGCCCCTTGTCTGCAACACAGTTGGATGTTGGACGTTGCAGGGGCCTTGGAGTCAGGAAGCTTGGGTTCTCGCCCTCTCTGCCTTGGGACCTGGCAGATCACCTTGACTCTCAGGACTTCACTTTCTGCACCTGTAATTGTTTCTGTGTCTGAACGTCAGCACCATGTTTTATTCATCCCAGTCCTCTCTTTCCACCCCAGTGCCTAAGCCAGTCACTATGCCAGGGTAATAAATCAGCACTAACTTCTCGATGACCCTGTCCTCTGGAAGCCCCAGGGGAAGACAGAGTACTCCCAAGTTTACTCACAGGAAATTCAGGGTTGAGAGTTAAATACCAGTAAGAAGTGCGTGCCTGTAGGCAAAGGTGTGACCCCTTCCTCTGCGAGGCTTTGTCCCCTGTGTGGGTCCAGACATTGGATGCTCAGAGTCAAAAGGACTCAGAGCTCAGCTTTGGGGACCCAGCGGGTGTTGGAGGCAGCTCAGGGTCCCCCTCCGGGGAGGGGTCTGGGAACCATGTCTCTCCTGCTGGAACAGAAGCGGCTCCCGTCCTGCTAAAGTCTATGTCGCACACACTGGGTGCTCACCAAACACGTGCTGGCGAGTGACTGACTGACTGGCGCTGGGCAGGCTCTTCACCCCAGACCTCACTTCCTTTAGCTTTTAAAGCTTTATTTCCTTTGAAGACAAGAGGCCGTATCTTTAAACCATCGTATCGGCTTCTCTGGTGGCTCCACGGTAAAAGAATCTGCCTGCAATGCAGGAGACTTGGGTTCAAACTCTGGGTCAGGAAGATTCCCTGGAGGAGGAAATGGCAACCCACTCCAGTATTCTTGTCTGGAAAATCCCATGGACAGAGGAGCCTGGTGGGCTGCAGTCCATGGGATTGCAAGAGTTGGACACGACTTAGCGACTAAAGAACATACACGTGTGTGTGTATATATATTTTGGGCTGCCCTGGATCTCTGCTGCTGTGCTCAGGCCTTCTCTAGCTGTGGCAGCATGGGGCTGCTCTCTAGTTGCAGTGCTCAGGCTTCTTGTTGCAGTGGCTTCTCCCTACGGCCTGGGCTCTAGAAAGGGTGGGCTCAGTAGTTGCAGCACGGGAGCTTAGTTGTCCTGTGGCATGTGGGATCTTCCCGGGCCAGGGATCAAACCTGCGTCCCCTGCATTGGCAGCCAGTTTCTTAACCACTAGACTACCAGGGAAGCCCAAAAGTGTCTTATGGTATTTTTTGACAAGTTGACATTTTTAGTTTTTTAAGCTGTCAAAGCGATTGATTGATCAGTCTTTTAATTTATAGCCCTCTCGTTCTTCAAGATGATAAATTCTCCTAGGGTTCATTATTAAAAAAAAAAAAAATCCAAATTTTGTCTGCACCTGGGATTTATCTTGGTAGAAGGAGAGACGTAAGGATGCAACAATCTTTCCCAGTTGTCCTAACCCCAGGGACTGTATTTTTTTCCCTCACTGATTTGACACACCATCATTATGTTCTAAATTCCCGTTTGATCACCAGGATGCTTTTCAGGGCATCAGAAAATCCAAAGCGTCTTCAAGGATTGTAAACAGAAGGGTTAGTGCGTGTGACGGAGCTCAGAGGTGGAGCGAGTTGATTCAGACACTCAGCGGCGCTAGCTGCTCCTGGCTCTGCTTCTGCTACAGAAATGCCCGTGTGGGCGTGAGGCTGTGCAGGTGTCCCTGTGCCTGCCCTGTGCTCTCTGAACTCCTGGCAGAAGCCCCAGCGCCCGATCCCTTTGAGGCAGGGCGTGTACGAATCCATCTTGTAGGTGAGCTCAACGTCTCAGCACCGCGGAGCCACTAATCAGCAGAGCCGGGGCTCGAACCCGGGCCGTCAGCTCCAGGGGATTCCACGCCTCTCGGCGGCACTGCTCTATTAGGTCGCTCCTGTTAACTGTTGTCCTTGGCCTCCACAAGGCCCCCATCGTGTGAGGAGGAGTCAGTCTCCAGTCTTGTCCAGTTCTCTCTCCCTGTGCTCTGTCGTGTCCGATTCCCTGCAACCCCGCGGGGCTGTACCCCCCACGCTCCTCTGTCAAAGGAATTTTTCCTGGCAAGAACACTGGAGTGGCCTGCTGGTTCCTTCTCCAAGGGATCCTCCCCGTCTCACGTCCCCTGCATTGGCAGGCGGATTCTTTACCACTGAGTCACTTGGGAAGCCCATATTGCCCCCCTACTTACGTTCACCTGTATTTCCACAGTTCTCTGGCTTATGGTCTGGGCTGCAGATGACATCAGTGCGGCCAGAGGCCAGAGGGCTCGGGGGCTGGGGCTGGGTCACATGTCTCTCGGTGAGAGGCATTGCAGCCGGTTCCCCAGGCATCAGGTGATGCCTCCAAGGACCTCAGGGAATGACTGTGTGATGAGTTTTATACCGAGACAAGTTGGTTTAAACGCAAGTCACGTGAAACACACACAGTCACTTGGGAATCATCCCAATAATGACACTGTGACCTTGACCACACGCCAGTAACTTCCAGCCACTTACACCACTTGTCTCCTTGGACCCTGCGGCAACTGGTGGCGGGGAGGGGGTGCTGTCAGGGAGACAGGGAGCTGGGGCTCCACTGGGGGTGTCACCAGCTAGAAGGGAGCAAGTGGGCACCACCCCCCCACCCCACCTGAGCTGTTGGCCCTTTGCTGAGAACCTATCAAGCGAAGGCTTGGGGTGTGGGTGGGTGTGTGAGCAGATCACCCATCTCGGAGCACTCAGACACAAGACGTGTGCGTTCTTCTGCACGTGCCATCAACCCCGCCTGGGGAGGGGACCCTTGGGGTGGCCAGCAGCAATTCAGGGGGTGGGGGGCCTCCCTGGGGTCCCAGGCTGGACTTGCTGGGACTAGGCAGTGTGAGGGGTACCTGCTGGGTCTCCAGCACTGCAGGGCCCGACGGGCGGAGCGGCCCCTGCACTGGGCACCTGGGCCTGGCCTTTCAGCATCACAGCAGACTGACTCACCTGCTCAGCGAGCACAGTGAGCCTCGGAGCTCTGGAGAAGAGGAAGCACGTCTGGTGGGAAGGACACCGCAGCAGCAGCGGTCCACTGCAGGTCAGGGGGGTGGGCTGGGCGAGGCCACATCACACTGGGTGTTGGAGCTGGGTCTCAGGCCCCTGGGGACCCGGGTGGGCGTTTAGGGGACAAGCTGCCTGGGGCTGGGTGCCCCTTGTTTCTCACAAAGCTGGGACCAGGACCCAGGGGCCCTGGAGAGCGGTTTCTCCAGCCGGAAACGCCTCTGGAAGGTGCAACGGGGACCCAGACCCCCAGAGACGGGTGGGTTTGTTTATGATGACGCTGCTTTGATGCACACATAGGCCAGATACAAACTTACGCTTCTAGCCCTCGAAACTTATAAAGGGACTGCAAAATTCAAACTAGAAGCTTGAAAAACAATTTAAACTAATAATGTAACTAAATGGTTAAAGTGAAGGAGGACTTTTAAAGCTGCAGTTCAGTAATACACAGAGAAAGTTCACCCTCTTTGTTCACAGCGTCGTCAGCATCACCCCATCCATCTTGAGAACTGTCATCTCCCCAAACAGAACTTCTGTCTCATGGAACAACACATGAGCTGAAACAAAATCGTCGCCTGTGTCCAGACTGTCACCAGGCAGGTGTGGACGGGGAGCGTGGCCCCGCCTGGGTGACCACATGGCCCATGCTCTTCCAGGACGGCCTTCACTTGATGGGCACCCGGCTCACACACTGACCTGGCCTCTGTCCCCTGTGACAACGAACATGGTTGGCACCCACGTGGGACTTTGCCACAGTCCTAAGTGTCACTGACTTAGGGAGCCGAGGGCGTCTGTGATGCAAATGGTTTTCAACTGCAAGTTCTCCTCAGAAGAGCTCTGCCTTCCAGCAGATGGAGAGCAACTGGCCACTGTCGCGTAAGCACGTGCCACCCTGCGTCAGGCTTGCCTGACTTGGTTCCAAAATGCAGTGCACACAGAAACCCTGTGGTTAGGAAGCAGCCAGCAAGATGACTCAGTTATCATGGAAATAAAAATACACAACTGAGAAATGTGTGGAGAGCCCGCCATTTCTCAGAATACAGAGAGGGGTCTGTAGGAGGGCTGGGCCGGGGCTGTCCTGAGAGGGGCGAGGCTGTGCTGGGGGAGGTGGGAGCAGCTGCAGGGACAGTGCGCCCCAGGGAGGGGGCCTGGGTGGGGCAAAGGGCAGCCCACTGAACTGTGGTGCCAGGCACAGAAATGGGCACATGCCTCAGGCGGGGTGCAGAGTCCGAGGTAGGCAGGCTGGCCCCGTGGTGCCCACGTCCTAATCCCAGGAACCTGTGACCTGCCCCCTTGCACAGCAGGGTCAGCCCTGGGACCTTGAGAAAGGGCCGGTGAAGGGGGGCTGGGGGCCTGGCTCTGCGGTGCGGTTTCGGGGTGGCTGTGGGGCTGCCAAGGAGGAAGGGGAGCAGGGGGGAGCAAGACGATGAGGGACTGTCAACCCCCTGCTCCCAAGAGAAGAGTCTGGAGGGCAAGAGGACCCTGGGTGGTCACCGACAGCTGTGTACGCCCAGAAGCAGGGCTGGGGGCTGCGTGGTGAGGAGGGCCGACGCCGCCCGGGGGCTGGGAAGCCAGGAAACCGTGGGGCCAGGAGACAGGTGACCCTGCATCCCAGCAGACACTTGTTCAACACCCCTTCACTGCCGGTAGTATCTCTGGCGGAGCACACACACTTGGACCCTTTCCCTCCTCAGGGCACAAGGACTGAGCAAAAGCTGCCGCTTTCACTTTCAAGTCAGCCGTATGCCGTGCGTGCTTTGTGTGCGTGCATCGGAGTAAGTTCACATGACAGAAGACTCATTTTTCGTAAAGCTGCCAGAAATCCCTGCAGCAGCTCCATCAGGTGGGGTGTCGCTGACTGGCCCCCAGGTCCCAGTTCGGATCAAACATGTCTGTCTCAGGAGGGATAGTGAGAAGACCCAGAAGCGGACTGCCCTGGCGGTCCAGCGGCTGACTGTGCTCCCCCTGGAGAGGACAGGGGTTCGATCCCTGGCTGGGGAACTAAGAGCCCTCTATGCACAGCAAGGCCGTGCAGAGCAGAGCAGCACCTGACAGCCCTCTGGGGGCTGGGTGACATCAGTGTCTTCACGTTAAGAACAGCACTGCAGACATGGACAAGCATGTCCGATTTACCTAAAGGCCTCTTCCCAGAGCGGTGGAGCCAAAGGGGAAGAGCTCCGGGCGCTCCACCATGGTCCCTGTGACACCCAGGGCCTTACCTGGTGGACACCTGAGAGCCACACCCCAGAAGTGGGGACACAGACAGCATACACTGTCCAGAGAGCTGCCCTCTGACGCCGGCTGTATACTTTCCACCCCCAGGGCCCGCACTGTCCAGAGAGCTGTCTTCTGATGCTGGCTGTGTACCTTCCACCCCTGGGGTCTGCACTGTCCAGAGAGCTGCCCTCTGACGCCGGCCGTGTGCCTCCCACCCCCGGGGCCCGCACTGTCCAGAGAGCTGCCCTCTGACGCCGGCTGTGTGCCTCCCACCCCCGGGGCCCGCACAGGCCCTGCTGCTCTCTCTGCGTGCTTGCACTGTCCTTTCCTGTCACCATGCTGGGGAAGCTCAGTGCTGCCAGCCTGCGTGGTCTCACCTCAGTGCCTGGAGGGCAGCTACGGTGGAAGCCTCCTGACTGCTGATGGTGGAACACGGGGATGCTTCCACCGGGCCTGGAGCCCCACCTTCTTGGGGCAGTATCTTGTGCAGGTTCACCTGCTGCCAGGCTCTGTGGCTTTGCCCCAGTGGCCCACAGGCACCAGGGCAGGCCACCTCTAGGCCCCGGGGAGGCTGGCAGCGGTGTCTGTAGGAGGCGCCTCTCTGCTCCCACCTCAGGTCTGTGCCTCGAGTAGTGTGATTAGGTCACATGACAGGTCTGCTGAGGCTGTTCCAACCGCCTCACTGTGCGGGGCAGGAGGGCAGTCCCAGATGTCAGTCTGCGGGACAGTGCTTCACCCCTGAGGACGCAGCATGGGAGTGAGCCAGTGGCAGCGCCGGGCCCAGGCAATGGAAAGCTCTGAGTGCTGTAAGCACATGTTGTCCAAATGTCCGTGAGAACACCTGGAGTGACAGAGGGGCAGCCCCTCCCCGGTGTGAGGACCACGCGGGGATGTGGGCCAGTCTCAGGATGCTCAGTATCCTCACCCACTGGTAGTAGCATTGGCCATAAACCACGAGGGACAGGCACCATCTAGTAGTCTGCCTCTGGTCAAGACACGTGGACACATTTCCCAGACCACCCATCAGCCAAGCCCTGCCTTTATTGGTGGTGATGATGTTACTATCATACCCAGACTCGCCCTGACCCAAAGCCTCTTCGGCACATCGCCCTGGGCCGAGCCACATGGCTCTGGGGCTGAACGGGCTCAGCTCCCAAACTTGCGATGCGTTGTTAACGCCCGTGTTCCCTGCCAGGCTTTCGGAGTCAACCGAGCAGGGCCACCTCTGTGTTATCTGCTGCCTGGGCTCAGCTCCGAGCAGTGCCCGTTGCAGTCAGTATCTGCTGAAGGCTGGGCCTACAGCCGGGCGGGGAGTGCTGCGAGGGTCTTGGCAACCCAAGGTCAAGGTGGCACGGCATGACGTCAGGAGCTTTCCCAAGGTCACAGCTAGAAGGCACGAGGCTGGGCGCTCTGATGCCTCCTGCAGGGAGGCGGGGCCCACGGCAGGTGCGAGCTGCCCTCTGGCAGATCACGGCCCAGTGGGGGTAAACGCCCCTCTTGGCAGTGGCTCCTGGGCCTGGTAGGAAACACTGGCACCCTCCTCACTGGCTGGGCCTGTGACAACCTTCAAGGCACACTGAAACTGGCTACAGCGGGGCTTCTAAGAATACGTAGAATAAAACCACCATCAGTGGGAAGAGGAAATTCCTTGTCTTGTCAAGGTTTCCTCTGTAAAGGCACTTGCTTCAATAGGATTACCTTAGAAGCAGGAAGAAAAGTTGCTTCTTAGAATCAGAGGATTCAGCTCCCTTGCCAATTTTGTGATCAAAAAAAGTGACTTTTAGCAATCCATCGTGGAACTGGAGTCCCGATTCATCTGAGAACCAGCACGTGCCGAGCGCTCGCTGCCTGGCCCCAGGGCAGGGGGCTCGCTGCCCTGAGCTCTGAGAGCCTGGGCCGCCTCCCAGCCACGTGAGGGCACGCCCCACCCCGCCACCCGCCCTGGAGACGGTCTGTACCGCCAGCCTCCAAGCCTTTGGCAAGGGCAGGGGCAGGAGAAAGAGCCAGGGCTTCCAAGTGTGGGCTCCGGAGCCCAGCGCCCCCAGCACAGTGACCTCCAGCTGCTCGACGCTGTGCGTCCTCTCACGTCCGGGAGCACCAATGACAGTACCGGGTTTCAGACCCCTCCTTCGTACCGGGCACGGTGCCACACGCCCTCCAGGAGGAACTCCTTTAACGGGGACGACGGTGTCGCCCTCCTGGGGTGAGCATGGTGCCCCCCGCCTGGCTGGCACAGAGGAGTGCGGGCCCACAGCCGCCTCCCTGAGTCTTCACGGGGCTGGTACGGACAGGATGTGGCCAGAACCATGCAGTCGCCCTGGGCCCCTGCAGAAAAGCTGCGGGGCTGTCAGGAGGCTCCCGAGTCCCAGGCTGTGAGGGACCCGGGGTCGGCGCCCCCACTCTGGCGGGCCTGGGCCCGCTGGTCCTCCTCGATGAGGTCCGCCACCACGTTCAGCTGGCAGCCCCGGAGTGCACCCACCAGGCGGGACACAGCCACGTCCTCCCTGGAGCTGGTCTTCCAGACCCTCAGCAGCTCCCTCACCTGCTCCGCCAGGTTCCGAGGGTACTTCTCCTCGATGGCTTCAATCTTGACGTCGGACACTCTGAGGTGGCGAGCCAGCCTCTTCCAGTCCTTCCCCACGTTATCACAGATGATCTCCATTGCTGCCCGCAGGTCTGGTGGGGGAAAAGGGCAGGGTGGTAACCCGCGGTCTGGGGAGCTGTTTAGAAAACAGGTAACCACACAGTGGCTGACGGGCCTCCTGGTGCTGACCCAGGTGCTGGGGACCCAAAAGGCCCTTCTGCAGAGGCGGACCCCACCCCGCAGCTGAAGGGCCAGGGAGGGCACAGAAAGCTCCATCCTGCCCCAGCCAGCCACACCCTGAAACACTGCCCACATGCCGTGGCCTGCTCTGAAGACTTACTGGTTGGGTGTCTTGTGATGGAGACGCCCACTCAGGCCAGAGTAGAGTTGTGCCTCTATCCCACCCTGCAATGGGTTTGAATAGGGGGCCCTAAAAGGTACACGCATGTCAAATCTCTGGAACTGTGAATGGGAACTTACTTGGAAAAGTCTTTGCAGCTGTGAGAGTAAGCTGAGGATCTTGAGATGAGGGGATCATCTTAGAATATTCAAATGGGCCCTAAATTCACTGACAAGACCATGTGCCACGGAGGCAGAGGCTGGAGGGGTGTGGCCACAAGCCAAGGAAGGCGTGGAGTCCCCAAAGAGGGGACCACAAGAGGGAGGAAGGACCCTCCCCTAGAGCTCTCAGAGGGAGCGTGGCCTACTGACACTTGGATCTGACTACCGGCCCAAGACTCTAAGAGCATCAGGTTCTGCTGCTTTAAGCCACCGAGACACAAGTCATTTGTATGGCAGCCCTCAACAGCCCACCTGCTACTCTGGAAGATGCCCTGACTGACGCGAGTCCTCAGTCTCCGGCTACTATGTCCTCATTTGCTGAGAAGTCGCTCCTGAGATCAGACTACGGACAACATAAGGTGGGTAGACAGAAGGACAAAACGCCTCTTGGAAGCAAAGCTTCACCTCGAGTCACAAAACCCTGATACGCTGTCAGCCTGTGTGCCAACTCCTCCAGCCCCGGGAGGTGGGCACCTGTGCTACTGACCACTGGTAGAAAGCAGGAAATGGAGGCCCAGGGAAGTTAAGTGCAAGTCACTTCCTGAGGTCACACAGCCAGCCACAGAGCGGCGGAACCAGGAAGAGTCCGCTCTTAACCCTTATACAGAAGCAGCGCCTTATCAACCCGTCCTCCCTGCTGAGGCTCTTCTGGAGTCCTTTCACCCCTGTCCCGCCCGGGAGGTCAGCAACGTCTTCTTCTGTCCAATAACTTCTAATTTACCCGAAGGGAGGGGGTGGAGAAGAAAGCACTGAGGCCGGATGGGGCGGGGGGCGGTGGTCGTCCACGCTCCGCAGCTTAGGCAAGGTTAACTTCTCTGAGCTTTGGTTCTCCTGTCCGCAAAGCGGGCACGTTCCCGTCTCCCGGGGCTGTTCAGGGAAACCCCGCGGAAACCGAACCCGGAAAAGGCTGGGCGCCCGGAAGATGGACAGCTGACCCCGCCAACCCGCACAGGGCCCCCAGGCGCCGCTCTCCGCCCGGACCCCGCTCCCCGGCCCCGGCGCCCACCGCTCCACGCCCGGCCCCCACGCCTCCCGCCCGCGCCCCGGCCCCGGCCCCCGCGCCCACCTCGCTCCTCCGGCGCCGCCGCGCCCGCCGCGCCGCGTTCGAAGTCGTCCAGGCGGCGCAGGAGGTCCTCGCGCCGCAGGGCGCCGAGCAGCTCGCGCAGCAGCACGGTGTGCCCGGCGCTCAGCTCGTTCTGCTCGAGCAGCACGGCGAAGAGGTCCAGGCCGCTCTGCGCCAGCTCCAGCTTCCTCTTGCTAACGCGGTTCCGGCACAGGAACTTGAGCTGGGTCAGGTCGCTGCTCGACAGCCCGGCCGACACGGAGTGCAGCAGCACCAGGAACGGGTCCATGGCGGCGGGAGCCCCCGCGGGCCGGGGCCGGCGTCCCTGCGCACCCTGCGCGCAGCAGCCTAGCGGCGGCCGAGCCTCTATGCCAGCCCGCTGTCCCGTCGCCGGAAGTACCCCGCCGGGCTGGTCCCTCTCGCGGGAGCTCCCGGGACTCGCGCATGCGCTGCAAGCCCCGTCGTAGCCATTTCCGCCCGGGAGGCTCCCTGCTGACGCCAGGCGCCGCCCCCGACCGGGGACCCGGAAGACCTCTGTCAGTGCGCCCTGACGACGTTGTCCTGGGAGGACCGGCAGCTTTAGGGGTCCCAACCCCTAAACTCAGAGCGCAGTCGCCCTCTGTTTCTTTTGGAACGTTGCGCAGCGGGTGCTCATAATAATAAGTGGATTTATTTATTAACATTTGTGAGAATGCATGTCGTTTGGGCTTCCCTGGTGGCTCAGTGGTAAAGAATCGGCCTGCCAATGTTGGAGAGGCGGGTTCGGTCCCTGGGTCGGGAAGATCCCCTGGAGAAGGACATGGCTCCCCACTCCAGTGTCCTTGCCTGGGAAATCCCGTGGACAGAGGAGCCTGGGTGGGTCATGGTCCATGGGGTCGCAAGAGTCAGACAGGACTTAGCGACTAAGCAACAAATATCCTTTAGTGCCTCCTGCAGATCTGTGTGCAGGAAAGACTATTAAGAACTTTATTTAGTTTTTAAAATTAAAAAAAAAAAACACTTAATTTCTAAAGTTATCGTCGTTATTGCGTAGAAGGCTTACTAGCGTTTCTTGACGCCTAACAAAGGTCCCTCTAGTCAAGGCTATGGTTTTTCCCGTGGTCATGTATGGATGTGAGAGCTGGACTGTGAAGAAAGCTGATCGCCGAAGAATTGATGCTTTTGAACTGTGGTGCTGGAGAAGACTCTTGAGAGTCCCTTGTACCGCAAGGAGATCCAACCAGTCCATTCTAAGGGAGATCGATCCTGGGTGTTCATTGGAAGGACTGATGCTAAAGCTGAAACTGCAATACTTTGGCCACCTCATGCGATGAGTTGACTCACTGGAAAAGACTCTGATGCTGGGAAAGGTTGGGGGCGGGAGGAGAAGGGGACGACCGAGAATGAGATGGCTGGATGGCATCACCGACTCTGTGGACATGAGTTTGAGTGAACTCCGGGAGTTGGTATGGACAGGGAGGCCTGGCGTGCTGTGATTCATGGGGTCGTGGAGAGTCGGACACGACTGAGCGACTGAACTGAACTGAACTGTGTACTACAGAGTAGGTCCTGGAGACAAATTCAGGAATGAAGTGCGGAAGGCCGCACCCGCCCGGAGCTTGCAGCGTCAGTGCGCAAGGTTACATCATGCAGATAAGAAAGTGCAGTTAAGCCTGAAGTCAGTGCAAGCCAGGGGCCAAGAGCATGGGGGTGGGGGACGGGGAGTGTGGAGGTGGGGGTCTCTACACGTTGAGAAGGCGGCTTTGGAGCAGGCCCCCAGTGTGCAGGCGTGAGGGGCCAGGTAGAGAGGTGTGGGGGCCGTAAGGGCGGGCCCACGGCAAGAGCAGAAGCAGAGGAGGGCGCAGGGTGCTGGGGCAGAGCTGGGAAGGCAGGGGGTGGTCGGTGAGGGGAGGGGGCCAATAAGGAGGAGCAAGGTCAGAACCTGGCTTTACCTTCCCTGAGCCCCTGCAGAGGCTGAGTGGAAGCCTGAAGCCATCTGAGTTACCTTGGAAAAAAATTGAGGTATAATTCATATTCCCTGCAACTCACCCTTTTAAAGTGTACAATTCAGCTACTTCACTCGTGGTGCAGTGGTTAAGAACCTGCCTTGCAAGGCAGAGAGCGCTGGTTGGAATCCTGGTGGGAGAACTAAGGTCCCACATACAAGGAGGTGACTCAGCCTTCGTGCCACCACTAGAGAGCTCGCAGTCCGGCAGGGAATATCCCACATGACGCAGCAAAGATCTCTCTTACTGCAACTTAGACCTGAGTCAGATAGATACATCAGTATTTTAAAACGTGTACCATTGAGTGGTTTTCAGCATATTTATATTGTTGTGCAACCCCTACCATTAGCTAATTTTAGAATATTTTCATCACCTTTGTAGAAACCTGGTACTCATCAGCAGTCCCTTCCTCCCCCCTCTCCCACTCTTTCTCCAGCTTCTGGCAACCACTAGTTGACTTCTGTCTGTCTGGATTTGACTGTTACGACGTTTCATGTAAGCGGAACCACACACTGTGGGACCTTTTGTGCCTGGTTTCTTTAACTGAGTGTGACGTCTTCAAGGTTCGTGCATGTTGTAGCCTGTAACAGTGCTTCATTTCTTTTTATTTTGTGTGTGTGCTCAGTTGTGTCTGACTCTTTGAGGCCTGGACTGTAGCCCCCCAGGCTCCTCTGCCCATGAAGTTTTCCAGGCAAGAATACTGGAGTGGGGTGCCCTTTCCTCCCTGAGGGGATCTTCCCTCTCCAGGAATAAAAACCTATGTCCCTTGCGTCTCCTGAATTGGCAGGTGGATTCTTTACCCCTAAAGTGCCACCTGGGAAGCCCTCTTTTTACTTTATTTATTTTTGGCTGTGTTGTGTCTTCACTGCTGTGCACGAGCTTTCTCTAGTTGCTGTGAGTGGGGGATACTCTTTATTGTGGGCTCTAGGCACATGGTGAAGAATTCACATGCAATGCTGGAGACCAGGGTTCGTTCCCTGGGTCGGGAAGATCCCCTGGAGAAGGGAATTGCAACCCACTCCAGTATTCTTGCTTGGAGAATTCCATAGAGAGAGGAGCCTGGTGGGGTATAGTCCATGGGGGTCTCAAAGAGTGGGACACGACTGAGTGGCTAACACAAAAATAGGCACATGGGCCTCAGTAGTTGAAGCACGTGGGCTTAGTTGCCCTGCGGCATGTGGGATCTTCCCAGATCGGGGATTGAACCCACGTCCCCTGCATTGGCAGGTGGATTCTTAACCACTGGTATTAGGGAAATTAAAATAGAGGAAAGCCTTGTTCGGGCTTCAGAAGCAGGAGACCAGGACTCTGAACTGCTTCTGACCTGCCCGGATACTGCCCAGATGCTGTGCCTGCACGCACGCACAGCCAATCAGGTGGCCCTTAGGTAAGAGAGGGAGTGGGTCCTGGAATCTCTTGAGCCCCTGAGGGTCTGGCCTAGCCCCCCAGGGTCTAATGAAATCCTGTGACTCACAAAGTGAAACAAACCATATTGTAAAAAAGTTAAAGTAAAACCAGAGCTGCAGTTTTGCAGGCAAACTGATGATGATGTCTGTTTACTGAGTGGGATTATAAGCGGGAGCCCCCTCAAACTGGAATTTGAAGTCTCATCCATGGGATAGACACACTGCCCAGGACCTTTTCCCAGTTGGGACTCCAAGTTGTTTTTAAGGAGGGGCTTCCCAGCACTGCTCACATCCAGACGTGGGTTGTTGGCTCAGTTTGGTGATGGATGTGCTGCATTCTTTCTTCTCTCTGTTGTTTCTATTTCTTGTTTTTTAATGACCGTATATTGAGATTAAGCTAAATATCTATCAAAAAATGGAAATTGTTTATTTGTGTGTAACGAGTGGTTTCTTTTGTTAATGAATCTTTTGAACCTAAAACAAAAAACTTTCAGCAAAACAACTGGTTTTCTTGTTGTTGCTGTTTAGTCACTAAGTTGTGTCTGACTCTTTTGGGACCTTGGAGACTATAGCCCCCCAGGCTCCTCTGTCCATGGGATTCTCCAGGCAAAAATACTGGAATGGGTTGCCATTTCCTTCTCCAGGGGATCTTCCGGACCCAGGGACTGAATCTGAGTCTCCTGCGTTGCAGGCAAATTCTTTACCACTGAGCCATCAGGGAAGCCTCAAAACAAATGAATCAGCAGAAAAGTCACTTTTTATGGGTAATGGTACCCCATCGTGCGGGTGGGTCACCTTTGTCTATTCCGTCGTCAGTGAAGAACCTTTCGGTTTTTTCTTTGGCCTTTTTTTGTCATTATGAATAATGCGACTGTGAGCTCTGAGCTACATTTTTAAAGAATCCCCAGGTAGAATCCAAGGGACACCTCAATAATCCAGATGAGAGGTGAGGGTTCTTAGACCGGGTGCAGTGGAGGGGATGAGAAGGCAGTAGCCTTCTTTTGATGTGGGGTGCATGTAAATGAGCAGCATTGAGGATGCTGGTCAGGTCTGAAGGGTGGAATGTCGATTAGCTCACCTGGGGAAGGTGTGGGTGGGTTTGAGGCAGGAGATGGATGGGTCCCAGTTTAGACGTTTACCTCTAGCCTCCTGTTTGCATTTGAAAAACAGACATAATAACAGGAACGGGATAAGCAGCCGGGCTTTGTCTCCCATGCACACTTTAAGATAACGGGAATGGCGGGAACAGCGAGGGGCTGAGCCCTGCATAGGGAAGAGACGAAGAGACCACATACTTCTCACTCTTGGGGTCACGGAGACCCCCCAGACTATACACGCACAGAAAGGGTCCTCAAGGGAGGGGATGCTAGGCCATAATATGTTCTATCAACTCCCCAGAGACCCTTGCGCGGGAATCCATCTTGGCTAAAAGATGCGCATGCGCACAGGGGAGGACCCTGCCTCAGGCGAGGTATGGACTCAGGGCCCGACAAGCAAGATGATCAACTAGAGGAAACCCAAAAGAACTCCCCCAGTAAGTGATTTGTTGTTGCTGTTTTTCAGTTGTTAAGTCGTGTCCGACTCTGCAGCCCCATGGACTGCAGCACGCCAGGCTTCCCTGTCCTTCACCATCTCCTGGAGCTTGTTCAAACTCGTGTCCATTGAGTCAGTGATGCCATCCAACCATCTCATCCTCTGTCGTCCCCTTCTCCTCCTGCCTTCAGTCTTTCCCAGCATCAGGGTCTTTTCCAATGAGTCGGCTCTTCACATCGGGTGGCCAAAGTATTGGAGCTTCAGCTTCAGCATCAGTTCTTCCAATGACCTCCCGGGACTGATCTCCTTTAGGATGGACCGGCTGGATCAAAAGCAGTCAATTCTTCAGTTGAGTGGTTTACACCGCTCCAGCGTGTGCCTCTCAGTCTGCTTGTGCTTCCCTACATGTGTCTTCGTCCGTAATAAACAGGTTCCCTGCCTCACTGCTTTCGTCTCTTTGCCGAGGTCTTTCTTCAGGCAGGCAGGCGCCAGGGCCCTGCTGCTAGCCACTAGCTCCTGGTGGTCTAACGATCAGGGTCTGGCACTCTCTCTGCCGTGGCCTGCGTTTGATTCCCGGGGAGCCGAGATCCCACTTCAAGTTGCTGCTCACTGTGGCTGCCCGAGCTCAGGGAGGATGTGGGCAGAACCTGTTAGACATGTTCACGGAGAATGGGACGCACAGGGCCAGGGTTGGGGACAGAAATCTGGGCAGGAGATGTGAATTTGGGCGGGTGAAAGGCGCTCAGTCCTGTCCGCCTCTTTGCAGTCCCGTGGACTGAGGCCTGCCAGTCTCCTCTGCTCATGGAATTCTCCAGGCAAGCATTCTGGAGTGGGTTGCCATTCCCTCTCCGGGGGATCTTCCTGACCCAGGGATCAAACCCAGGCCTCCCGCATTGCAGGCAGGTTCTTTACTGTCTGAGTCACCAGGGAAGCCCGTGAATTTGGGAGTTTCCTGCAAATAGATGTTGCTTCTGATGGTTAATCATGTGTTAACTTGACTGGGCTAAGGGCTGCCCAGGGATCTGGTAAAATATTCCTTCTGGGTGTGTCTGCGAGGGTGTTTCTAGAAGAGATTAGCACTTGAATTGTCTAAGAAAAGAGAGTGACCCTCCCAAGTTCAGGTGGCATCATCCAAGTGGGATGAAAAGGCAGAGGAAGGGAGGATTCCGTCTCTACTGGAGCACCATTGCCCCGTGCCTCTCCCCCCCCTAAACTATCAGGCCCGCAGACTGAATTACCCACCAGTTTTTCTGGTTCCCAGCTTATGGATGGCAGACGGTGGACTTCCTGGCCTCCATCCCTGTCACGTGAGCCAGTCTTAGAATAAAGCTTCTCATTTGTCTCTCTCCATCCTATTGGCTCTGTCTCTCTTGAGAACCTTGACTAATACAGTGTTTAGAGCACCCACAGGATGAGGCCACCAATGGAGGGAGAACTGAAAGAGAGCAAGGTCTGAGGCCACGGGGTATCTAATCGTGAGGGAGACGTGACGGAGCTAGGGGAGGAGGCTGGGGCAGGAGGTGGTCCAGACCTGGTTCAGCCGTGCTGCCCCTGCCGCACCCCTGCCGCAGTGCTCCTCTGTCCCTTGCACGGACTATTTCTTGACTCACATTTTCCTTCCTACTCTTTTCTGCCCATCTCCCCCACAGAGTCTCCAGGTGTTACAGTCCAGGCTACAGTCCATAGAGTCACAAGCAGCCGGACATGACTGAGCTGCTAAGCGTGTACACATGGCCGGTCAACAATATTGTGGTGGTTTTAGGTGAACAGCGAAGAGACTCAGCCATACATATACATGGATCCACTCTCCCCCAAATCCTCCTCCCATCCAGGCTGGCACATAACAGGTAGAGCTCCATGTAAACAGAAAGAGACTCACAGACTTGGAAAACAAACTTATGGTTGCTGAGGGGGAAGGGATAGTCAGGGAGTTTGGGAATCTCACGTACACCCTGCTGTATTCACAGAGGATAACCAAGAAGGACCTACTGAGTAGTTTATCTTTTCATCTTTACAAGACATTTCACAAAACAAACATTAAACTTTTATGGAATTTTTGGGCTGTGCTGAGGCTTGGGTGCCATGTGGGTTTTTCTCTGGCTGCGGTGAGTGGGGCTGCTCCCCCGCTGTGGTGCTCGGGCTTCTCTTGCTGGGAGCACAGGCTTTACAATGTGCGGGCTTCAGCAGGTGTGGCCTGTGGGTTCAGTAGTTGCAGCTCACAGGCTTATTTGCTCCGAGGCAAGTGGAATCTTCCCGGACCAGGGATTGAACAGGTGGATCCTTATCCACTGTCTGGCATTGGCAGGTGGATCCGTATCCACTGAGCCACCAGGAAAGTCCAGAATTTAACTTGTGATGAGGCCCAGTTTGTCAAATTTTACTTTTACAGATTTGACGGTTATAAGGCTATTCAAATTGTCTCCTTCATCTTGATTGAGTTTTGGTAGTTTGTGCAGTTTTGAGGAATTGGTCCATTTTTCTAAAGCCTTAGAATTTATGAACATAGTGATTTGTGGAATTCCCTTATTTTATGTCTTAGTCCATTAGCGCTGCTGTAGCAAAATGCCATAGCTTTCCCGAGAAACCTGTGTGCAGCTCAAGAAGCAGCAGTTAGAAATGAACATGGAACAACGGACTGGTTCCAAATTGGGAAAGGAGTAAGTCGAGGCTGTATATTTTCACCTTGCTGATTTAACTTATATGCAGAGTCCGTTCCATTCAGTCGCTCAGTCGTGTCCGACTCTTTGCGACCCTATGGACTGTAGCCTACCAGGCTTCTCCGTCCATGGGATTCTCCAGGCAAGAATACTGGAGTGGGTTACCATTTCCTTCTCCAGGGGATCTTCCCGACCCAGGGATCGAACCCGGGCCTCCCACATTGGAGGCAGACGCTTTAACCTCTGAGCCACCAGGGAAGCCCATATGCAGAGTACATCATGTAAATTCCAGACTGCATGAAGCACAAGGTGGAATCGAGATTGCCAGGAGAAAGATTAATAACCTCAGATATGCAGATGACACCACCCTTATGGCAGAAAGAAAAGAGCCTATTCAGGAAAGAGGGGAGTGAAAAAGTTGGCTTAAAACTCAACATTCAAAAAAACTCAGATCATGGCATCTGGTCCCATCACTTCATGGCAAATAGATGGGGAAACAGTGGAAACAGTGAGAGACTTTATTTTCTTGGGCTACAAAATCACTGCTGATGGTGACTGAAGCCATGAAATTAAAATATGCTTGCTCCTTGGAAGAAAATCTATGACCAACCTAGACAACATATTAAAAAGCAGAGACATTACTTTACTGAGAAAGGTCCGTCTAGTCAAACCTATGGTTTTTCCAGTAGTCATGTTTGGATGTGAGAGTTGGACCATAAAGAAATCTGAGCACTGAAGAATTGATGCTTTTGAACTGTGGTGCTGGAGGAGACTCTTGAGAGTCCCTTGGACTGCAAGGAGATCCAACCAGTCCATCCTAAAGGAAATCAGTCCTGAATATTCATTGGAAGGACTGATGCTGAAGCTGAAGTTCTAATACTTTGGCCACCCGATGCGAAGAACTCACTCATTCCCTGATGCTGGGAAAGATTGAAGGCAGGATGAGAAGGGACGACAGAGGATGAGATGGTTGGATGGCATCACCGACTCTATGGACATGAGTTTGAGTAAACTCCGGGAGGTGGTGATGAACAGGGAGACCTGGCCTGCTGCAGTCCATGGGGTCGCAAAGAGTCGAACACGACTGAGCGACTGAACTGAACTGATTGACTGGGTGGATTATACACAACAGAAATTTATTTCTCAGGAAATTGGAAGCAGGAAATCTGTGAGCAGGTTGTCAACTGGTTTGGGATCTTGTGAGGGCCTGTGCCAGAGAGCAGACTCTGAGTTCTCACTGTGGAGAAAAGCAGAGAGGGAAGCAAGTTTTCTCCAGATGTTTTTAAGGGCACTCATCTCATCATGGGGACCCCACCCTCAAGCAGCATCACAAAGTGGGAGGGTGGAGTTTCAACATGAAGTTTGGAGGGGTACGTTCAGTCTGTGACTTCCCCGGTGGCTCATCAGTAAAGAATCCACCTGCAATGCAGGAGCCACAGGAGACACGGGCTTGACCCCTGGTTGGGAAGATCCTCTGGAGCAGGGCACGGTAACCCACTCCAGTATTCTTGCCTGGAGAATCCCCAAGGACAGAGGAGCCTGGCGGGCTACAGTCCCTGGTGTCCCAGAGTTGGATGACTGAGCAGCGACTCAGCAGGAGTTTCTGTCATTGGTTCCTATTATAGTTTGAGTCCATTACAGTCAGAGAACACACTCCGGATGGTTTCAGTTCTTTTGAACTTGTTGAGCTTGTTTTAAGGCCCAGCATGTGGTCTGTCTTGGTAAATGTTTCATGGATGCTTGAAAAATTGTGTCATCGGGTGATGTGTCTATAGAGGTCAAACAGCTCCTGGAACAACTCTCCCCCAGCTCTCCCAGACCTCTTCTCACTCCTTCAGGTGTTCTGACTGAAGCGCTGCCCACTGGGAGGTTTTCTCTTTCTCCACTGTCCCTCCGGGGTGCTCCAGAGAGGGGCTGTAGTGCTGTGACCATGCACCTTTGGGGGGCTGTCAGTGTCTCATGTAAAACCACCCATAAACCGCGCCGTGGTCTTCTCTTCCTCTGTGAGCTGACCATCGGGAAGTCCCTGTGAAGCCACAGGGGAGCATGAGTATACCAGCGTGCGTCCCTGCTCCAGACTTTCTCGTGTATGGACCCAGAAGGGAAATCACTGGATCATGCGGTCACTCCATGCTCTGTTTTCCTGAGATCATCACAGTCTTATCCATAGTGGTCGCACCGGTTTACACTTCCGCCAGCAACGCACCAGGGTTCCAGTTTCTCCACACCCTCATCACGTCTGATTGTTTTCTGGCTTTGGATCCTCGGCCTCCTAGGGGCTGTGCAGTGGTGTCTTGTGGGTTTGATTTCTGGTTCCTGGGCAACCAGTGACGCTGAGCGTCTTTTCATGAGCTTGTTGACCATTTGTGCGTCTTCTCTGGAGAAATGTCTAGTTAAGCTCTCCGTCCGCTTTTAACTGGGTTGCTGGTCTTTTTGTTGCTGAGTTGTAGGGGATCCTCGGATATTCCAGATATAAGTCTTTTATCAGAAATATGATTTGCAATTATTTCCTCCCATTTTGTGAATTGCCATTTCATTTGGTTGGGTATCCTCTGACATACCCCCCCCCAATTTTAAATTTTGGTGAAGTCTAGTTTTTGTATTTTCCTTTCACTTAGCATTGCCTCTTTAAAAAAAGAAAGAAAATAGCATCTTTTTCTGGTTTCATGGAGGAACGCTGGTCTTTTTTTTTTATGTTCCAATAATAGTTTATTCGTAGATACTGAAATTTGAATTCCATGTAATATTCTCATGTCACAAATATTCTTCCCTCTCCCACAACCATTTCAAATATACAAGTCATCATCAGCTTGTGAGCCGTACAAAGACAAGCAACCAGTTGTCCTAGAGGAACTGCTGCACGCACAGTGACAGGCTCGTGCAGGAAGGCCTCAGCAGTGTAACTTGGAGTTGCAATAAGTTTACAAGCAAAGCACGCGCGATCAGCGACGGCTGAGTTTCACTCACAGGGTGGAGCACTGCACGGCACTGAAAATGCATGAGCCACTGCTACACGCGTGAGGGCTCAATCACGTCTGACTCTTCTGTGACCCCATGAACCATGGCCCCCCAGGCTCCTCTGTCCATGGGCTTCTCCAGGCAAGAATACTGGAGTGGGTTGCCATTCCCTTCTCCAGGGGATCTTCCTGACCCAGGGATCGAACATGTGTCTCCTTCATTGGCTGGCAGATTCCTTACCACTGTGCCACCTGGGACTCCCATACACATTGGTCTTTACTCCCAAGGATGATGAACAGAGTTGCTTTTCTTTCTTTTTCTCTTGTGTCATCTCAGTGTCCCCCCAGGCTCCTCCTCCTCCTGTTTGTTTTAATCTCTCTCATTCCTGATGAAGCCTTTCCATAGATATCTGGGGACTGTGGGCTTTGCTTGGAGGTAGTTAGTTTTTTTTCCTGGGAGCAGGGGTACATGGTGGACAGAACAATGGCCCCAAGGTGTCCAATTCCAGTTCTCGGACTTTGTGAATAAGTCAGTTTATGTGGCGGGAACAACTTTGCAGGTGTGATGAAGATGAAGGACTCTGAGGTGGGGGGAGGTCACCCGGGGTCATCCCAGGGAGTCGACCCAAGCCAAGTCCTCATGAGCAGAGAGCTGGAGAAACAGCTGCAGGAGAAAGACTGGCTGCTGTGGCTGGAGACGGTGGGAAGGGTGCTGCCCTGCCCACACCTTCATCTTAGCTCTGTGAGGCCTGTGTCAGACGTCTGGCTTACAGAACTGTGAGACAGTACGTTGCTGTAGTAAGTCACTAAGTTCACGGTCATTTGCAGGGCAGCAAGCAGAACACCAACACAAGGCCTCAAGTGCTGGATCTTGTCCATCCCCAAGTGCAGCTCCCATAGGTAGCCAGCAGAGAGCAGCAGCCACCCACAAGTGAAACCAGGCAAATTCAGTTCAATTCAGTTCAGTCCCTCAGTTTTGTCCAACTCTCTGCAACCCCATGGACTGAGCACACCAGGCCTCCCTGTCCATCACCAACTCCCGGAGTTTACTCAAACTCATGTCCATCGAGTTGGTGATGCCATCCAACCACCTCATCCTCTTTCATCCCCTTCTCCTCCCGCCTTCAATCTTTCCCAGCATCAGGGTCTTTTCCAATGAGTCGGTTCTTCGCATCAGGTGGCCAAAGTATTGGAGTTTCAGCTTCAGCATCAGTCCTTCCAATGAATATTCAGGACTCATTTCCTTTGGGATGGACTGATTTGATCTCCTTGCAGTCCAAGGGACGCTCAAGAGTCTTCTCCAGCATCACAGTTCAAAAGCATCAATTCTTCAGAGCTCAGATTTATGGTCCAGCTCTCACATCCATACGTGACAATTGGAAGAACCATAGCTTTGACTAGATGGACCTTTATTGGCAAAGTAACGTCTCTGCTTTTTAATATGCTGTCTAGGTTGGTCATAGCTTTTCTTCCAACGAGCAAGCATCTTTTAATTTCATGGCTGCAGTCACCATCTGCAGTGATTTTGGAGCCCAAGAAAATAAAGCCTGCTACTGTTTCCACTGTTTCCCCATCCATTTGCCGTGAAGTGATGGGACCGGATGCCATGATCTAGTTTTCTGAATGTTGAGCTTTAAGCCAGCTTTTTCACTCTCCTCTTTCAGACCAGCTGCTGGAGTCAGGACGGTGGGTAGGGACCAGGGTCACAGTTGGGTGAGGCGAGGTGACCAGAAGGGAGCCCCTCGGAAGGCCCCTGGGGTGCCGACTATGGAGTTGTGTGCATTTTGTGGCAGTTGATTGTATACTCAAGATCTGTGCCGTTTTCTCTATACTGAAGAGTGAAAACATCAGTCACTCAGTCGTCCGACTCTTTGCAACTCCATGGACTGTAGCCCACCAGGCTCCTCTGTCCATGGGATTCTCCAGGCAAGAATACTGGAGTGTGTTGCCATTCCCTTCTCCAAGGGATCTTCCCGACCCAGGGATCAAACCTGGGTCTCCTGCATTGTAGGCAGATTCCTTAACCGTCTGAGCCACCGGGGAAGCCCTTTTTATGTATTAAATTAACTAAGAAAATTTAACGAGCACTGAACCAAACAAGGTGTCTTAGGCTGGTTGCAGCTCAAGGCGGCCTTCATCTTCAGGGTCAATCACTGGCATGAATGACCCTGCCCCAGGCCTCAGGCCCCCATGAGCCACCGTCCTTCACTGTCTGTGCTCGGGGCTCAGCCCTGCCCCGCTCCCGCCACGCCACTCCAGGGACCGGGAGCAGAAACTGTTCGGCACCGGGTCTCAGGGGCCTGGGTCCGAGGGGTGGCTGTGGGGCCAGCTTGCAGTGAGACCAGAGCGGAGCCCTGACCCTCTCTGGGCCCCGCCGTGCCCGTCTGTGAAACGATGGTGCCATCTGCCCTGCTCATCTCTGGGGCCCTTTTGCTGCCAGAGCCCAGGTCTTCGTGAAGTTGATCTGGTGGCTCCCCCAGCCTCCTCCCACACTCGTCCAAGGCCTACATCGCTCACCCGAATTTCTGCATTTCTCCTCCCAACCCCTCTGCAGTCTCCACCCAGCTCCACCAAGACCTCGCGATGTGCGAGTCAGCTCCATCCCTGCCCTGGTGGAGGCCACCAGCCCCTGCCGTGGACTTACCGCCAAGGTCGAAGTCCTCAGGGAGCTGGGGCGGGGGCAGGGGGCTGGTATGCGCTGGTTCCTGATTCCCCACCTCCCGCCCTGCGTCCCCCAGACGTGATGAACTTCTCGCTGCTCCTACAACCCGCCCAGCACGCCGCTGCCTCAGGGCCTTTGTGTGTGCTGCTGCTGCCAGAACCACCAGCCTTTCTCCAGGCTTTTATATTCCGGCTCCTCCCTGCTCAGACTCTAGGGGCCTTTCTGTTCCACTTGGGGTCACTCTGAGTGACCCTTGGCCACACCCCTATTATATTTTCATCAGCAGCCCTTCCTTCCTCTGAGACAATCCTGTGCTGGGGTGCATTTTCTCGCTCTGCATCTGATGCCTGCTGCAAGAGTTCGCCCCCGAGGGACAGGCCTGTGTCTGCCTTGCTCACGGCTGCTTCTTGAACGTTGCAGGGATGCGTGTCTGTAAGCTCTGGCTGTCAGGGAGCCCTGTGCTCTTGGGGGGGTTACCGCCCCACTCTGAGATGTTTCCTCACAACCTGGCGGGACTAAAGGTCCCCTGTAAGCCTCTCAGGCCCCTGGGAGGCCCCATGAGAAGGGAGGTCTTCTGGTGATGCTGGCCCTGGGAGCCGCCCGCAAGCTTTAGAAGGACATTCTTGACGGTGGGGCAGCCAGGGCCTCTTGGGCTCGGGTTTGCTGAGACTTCCTTGGGGACACAACAGCACCAGGGCCTACAGGTTGAGGCCTCACTGATGTTTGGATGCAAAAAGAGAGTCTTTCTTTCAAGAAACGATGGGGATTATAGGTGATGGGTTAAAGAAAAAGTGTCCCCACTTGCCCAAATGAAAACACTGGCAGGACTTCCCTGATGGTCCAGTGGCTAAGACTCCTTGCTTCCAATGCAGGGGGCCTGGGTTTGGTCCCTGGTCAGGGAACTGGATCCCACATGCCGCAACCAAGAAAGACCTAGCGAAATCAGTAAATTAATAGAAAAAAAGAAAACACACTGGCAGTCCTGGGATGGTCCCCTCAAGGTCTGCGGGCAATTTTAGGTCCATGAAATCTTCACTACTACTTTGTTGGGTTGGCGGGGCCAGGGGTCAGGATTTGGGGATCACGGAAGAGGCTGCTGGAACGGTGTGTCCCCCCACATGCGTGTACAGGCATGCACTGTCATTGCTCAGTCGTGTCCAACACTTTGCGACCCACTGCAGCGCGCCAGGCTTCCCTGTCCTTCACCATCTCCCGCAGCTTGCTCCGACTCATGTCCAGTGAGTCGGTGATGACATCTAACCAGCTCTTCCTCTGCTGCCCCCTTCTCCCTCTGCCTTCAATCGTGCACAGGTGTAGACAAAGCAACACAGAGACGCATACACAGGCACACGCGTGCACGCACAGACCCACACAGCCACGCACACGCACATACTCTAGGACAAAGCCCCAAGAACAGCAGAATGGGCCCAGCGCCCCGCGTCGAGGAAACGGGGGCTTACGAGTTCCCCGAGTTTGCAGGTTCAGTCACGACGGGGCTCTGAGGTTGGCCCCTTGAGTTTCTGGGGGCAGAAGTCACGTGGACAGTGTCTGAAAGGACGATGTCGTGTATACACATTTATTCAGATGCAAGTTCAGTCTCTGTGAATCTGTGTACATTCACTTTTTTAAAAAAGAAATGGTTTCCATAAAAGGATATTCGGTAATCACCTTATTTTTAATACAATGTTTATATACAAAAACCCCATTTCAAACTACTTACTGTACAAGAGAAAGCAGAAGCATCAGACGGCATGGTTTTAGCAAATAACAAAAAGCTATGACACCTGCGGACGTCCCTCCTAATCGACAGCTTACGGGAACGTCCGCGCTCACCAACCAAACATGTTTGTGTTTTCACCCCTCCCTGTGCTGGAACATCTTACGTTTCTCTGCGTGCTTGAGAAATTTCAGATCATTGGTTAGTATAATGGGGCTGCAAGTTGAGACCATTCCTATCAGCTACGAGGTTTGTTTTTACAAGTTTTTTAAAATGATAATTTCCAACAGTAACATTCCTGTAAGTAAAAATATAGAGAAGTGTTACCAAAATAGAAGCCTTTATTAATAAAAATCTTTGGTAGTAACAGTAGTTTAAATTCCTCTCAATGATATTTGGTTAGCTAATAAAATGAATGCCTTCCACCTTTGAGCTACAGAGAAAAAACCCTTACATCCACTGTAGAACTGATTTAAAAGAACAAACCCAATAAATATGCTGAAGCTGCAAAAGTACCCCTGGAAGCCTTAAGACTTCTTGAAACCCTGAAGCTGTCTGCAGAAATGCCTCCGAGGTCATTATCTCTCACTGCTCATTTTTTCTGTCACCCTGTGGGTTTCCCTGGAGGCTTAGATGGTAAAGAATCTGCCTGCAACACAGGAGACCCGGGTTCGATCGCTGGGTCGGGAAGATCCCCTGATGAAGGGAACGGCAACCCACTCTAGTATTCTTGCCTGGAGAATTCCATGGACAGAGGAGCCTGGCAGGCTACTGTTCATGGGGTCTCAGAGTCAGACGCCAACTGAGAACTACCATTCTCTCTTTCACTGTGGTGGGGGAGGTGCATGGCTGACGGTGGGGACCCCAGAGGTGCCTGTCAGCGCTCACTCAGGACACCTGCACCCTGCTAATTCTCTAGGAGTAAATTCGGGGCTCCCAGGCCGTCTGAGTGACACAGCCAGGGCATCTCTCATTTTGAGCAGTGTCTCGGTTTCTGAATCCATGGAAGGAAAAGGCGATGAAACAATCTGACTTCTTCAACCTAGAGACAGGTGACGTCGTTTGGAACGGGCAACAACATCGTTATCCCTCATCCATTTCTCTGTTTGCCCTCAAATCTCTCACCAGCTTTTGCCCGATGCCTTGGAATGCCACCTCACCTTTCTTAAGGCATCAGGAGGGCTCAAAGAAGATGACTTCTGGGGGCTCACCTCCCAACTGCCAAGGAGACCCCAGACTCCAAGCATCGTGTCCACAAAATACCTGCATCTGCTGCATGCCACCCTGTCCCCAGCAATAATTTTGATTAACGCTGAACACTAAACATAACAGGATTCTCTGCATAATGGTTTTGTGCAAAAACAAGAGAAAACAAAACAAAGTAGAAAAAGAAGGAGAAACGCTGTCCTACTAGAAGGCGGTTTTCCAGGTCTGCCACAAACCCAGGAGCCCCCGGGGCCAGGTGGGTGTGAGAAGCCGCCTGCCCGGAAGGGAGAGTGTGCGCGTGGCTGGGCTGCCCCGCGGCTACAGGGAGCCTCCGGGGAAGTCGGGGCCGGCCGGGGGCGGGGGCGGGGCGGCGGGGGCGGGGCTGTGGTTGTTGCAGGGCTCCGCCTTCTTCCGGTCCTTCTCCATCCACGTGTCCAGCAGCTGCTGCTTGCCCTGCTCCTCGCGCATGAACAGCTCCACCATGAGCACCTTCTCTTTGTGGATCTGCTGGCTGATGTCCTTGGGGATGTCGGGGATGACCCAGTCCACAAAGTCGCTCATGAACATGACCAGGTTCTGGAAGGAGAGTCAGCGTCGGGGGGCTGGAAAGGGCGACCCCGGAAACGCTCCCACCTCCCCCTATGCCCCGACAGACAGCACCCTGCCCCGCCTGTCACCCCGCCCTGTGACCTCAGATACACCCTGCACCTCCCCGGCCTTGATTTCCTCGGAGATCACAGACGAGACAGGAAGTGGGCCCTCTTAAGCAGGAAAACTGTCTGCATGGTTCCGAGTCTCCGGGCTTAAGAAATGATCTGATTGGTTGGCTTAGTCACTCAGTCGTGTCCGATGCTTTGGGACCCCGTGGACTGTAGCCACGGCACCCTTTTACATTCCTTCCAGCGGTGTAAGAGGGTTCCTCTTTCTGTCCATCCTCAATGCCTGCTTAGTCACTCAGTTGTGTCCGACTCTTTGCAACCCCAAGGACTGTAACCCATCAGGCTTCTCTGTCCATGGAATTCTCCAGAATACTGGAGCGGGTTGCCATTTCCTCCTCCGGGGATCTTCCTGACCCAGGGATTGAACCCAGGTCTCCCGCATTGCGAGTGGATTCTTTACCATCTGAGCCACCAGGGAAGCCCAAGAACACTGTAGTAGGTAGCCCATCCCTTCTCCTGGGGACCTTCCCAACCCAGGAATCAAACCAGGGTCTCCTGCATCGCAGGCAGATTCTTTACCAGCTGAGTTACCAAGGAATTGGTTCGGTTCAGTCGCTACCCATCATTAAATACAACAAGTGCTAAGGCTTCAAGGGAAAGTAGTTAAAGTGCAAAGAACACAAAACAAATGGAGCTTAAGCCGTCTCTGAGGACTCCACAGGCCCTTCTGCCCTTTGTCAGGCCTCCCAGGATTGCCCTGAATCCATGCCAGCCGCCTCCCTGCTTACATTTCTGGTCTGTAGAATGCAGACGAGTTGACTTTCATCGACTGATGGAACTGTCTAGTTTTCAAACTTCCATCTGACCAGCACTTGTGAGCACATGTGACTGAGTTAGTTTACTGGTCACAGAGGGTGCCGGTTCTCCCCCATCCCCCATCATCTTTCTGACGTTCCCAGCCCCCAGCTGTGGCTGCTGACGCTCACAGATGCCTGTCTGCGGGGAACTGCCCCCTTCCGTCTCCCTGGTCCCAGCCTGAAGCCAGTGAAGGGCCACGTGCGCAGACCAGAGGCACTCTCCTGCATCAAGGTGGGCCCACTTGTGTGGCAGGAGTCACGTTCTGGCCCAGGCCCCCTTCCTGCTGAGCACCCCCTTCCCCCACCCCACAACAAGGCCTTCCCTCAATAACCTGTTTGCACCAGAGTCCTCATCTCAGGCTCAGCTTCTGGGGAACTGGGCCCCAGACACTAGTCTGGCTGCAGTGGGTTGTGGAAGGCTGGTGGTCAAAGCAGGGGGACCTCAGGGGCTGGGGGTCCTGGCGGGGGCCACAATGTGTAGAAAGGGCAGGGCTGGGGCTTGAGCCCAGTTCCTGGGATCCCAGGGCTAGGGGGACACACCGGAGGCAACCCCAGCACGGCCGCCCCAGCTGGGATCTCAGTGCCGTGTGCGCTGGCTGGCTTCCTGGTCTGCATCTTGGCCACTGGGAATTGCTCATGCCTCAGGGTTAGCTCCCCTCCCCGGAGACTGGGCCTGGCAGGGCTGGGTCCCCTGCCTGCTGGAGGTGGGGGCTGGTGTCAGCGGGGACCCCGCCAGCCCTGACCGCGGGGGCATCTTCTGCTGCACAGTGTGGGGGTCGCTCAGGGGCTTCCCTCTCGTCTCCTTCAATAAGGACCACTGTGTTTCACTAGACCCACCTCCGTCCTTCCGGCTCCTCTCTGCCCTCCTTTAGCTCAGGGGTTCTGGGGCCTCTCCCTGCCCGGGGCCTGGGGTCGCCAGCACCTCATACCCCGCGGTGACCAGGGTGGGTCCTCACCCCGGCCAGTTCCTGTCCCCCTGCCCCTTTTCTGGGCAACAGCGCATCCTTGGCGCCTCAGCCCCCCACCCTTCCCGAAGCCGAGCAGGCCCTCGCACCTGGAAGACGATGACGAAGGCCAGCCGGGCGGCCAGGACGGCCCAGAAGTCCTTGGAGATGTCGTACTTGTGCTCTGACCACGGCGGCTCCCGGTAGTCTTTGTACCTGCAAGAGCGAGGCGCGTCTTCGGGAGGAGCTGGGAGCCGGCCTCGATGCAGCGCTCGTGTCAGGAGAGCCTGGGCCGCCTGCAGGACAGCCCCCAGCCCCGCTGGCTCACACAGTGTGGGGGGCTTCTCCCCACACCGGAGGGGCCCCGGCACCCGGGTGGGCTGGGCAGGCCTGCGGGGGTGTCCCCATAAGCCCAGCTGAGGGCTCGCAGCAGAGATCTCTGGGACCCTCTTGCCCTGGGGTCCCAAACTCTGAAGGCAGTGCAACCCTGGTACCAAAAAGAACCCCCGCCGGAGACTCCAGTGGGTCACACGCAGGAAGCGGGGCCTTCCGGGTGGAAGGGGGTGGGGTCCCTAAACCGGAGCCTCTAACCAGCTCCCCGCCGCAGCGTCCACAGAACTCCAGGCCTCGTGCTGTGAGATCCAGTGTGATGACCGCTTCTCCAGGCTTTCCCCTCTCTGTGGGGAAACTACTGGGAAAAAATGAAACGTTCTTGCAAAGTAGCCTGTGTATGAGGTTAAACACACGGTTGGTGTGGTCAGGTCCACCCTGTCCCCTGCCACACTGCCAGCCCCAGTACCTGAAGGGCACCTCCCCCCAAGTGTCACCTCCTTATCTCCGTGGGATAAATATCTGCACACCCCTCTTCTTCCGGCTTCTAGACGTGGATCCCGATGCGCTGCTGGGAGCCAGCGCTCAGCCCTGCCTCTGCCCCTCATACAGCGGGCGCGTGGGGGCCTCCCCGGCTCTAGTTCTGCCTTTTCCTCGGAGGTCCAGAGATGCCCAAGGTGGAGGCAGAGGAAGGAAGAGGAAGGAAGGGAACCCGGGGTCCTATCCCCACCCAGGCCCCCCAGCTGCTCCCAGATTTGGGGTGCCCGGGTTTAACAGGGCCGACCCTCTCTGTGTGGGAAGAGCGTCCCCAAAGCCGTCTGCGAGCCCCGGTTTCTTTCGAAGAAAGGGCGGTTTCCAGGTGCAGGGCTGCAGGTGCACTCTGCCGGTCACTGAAAAGCTGCGGTCCCGCTGCGGGGCCAGGAGGGGAGGCCCCGGCTCCGGGGGTGTGGGCCTGGGCCGGACCCAGACCCGGCTCCCGCCTCGCTGTGTGTCCCTGTGGCATCGCTTGGCCTCTCTGGGCCTCGGTCTGGCATTCCCTCACTTAGTCACGTCACAAGGATTTGCTGAGCAGTACTGCACACCAGGCCCCATTCCAGGGGCTAGGGCTGGTGGGGCACAGGCAGGGCCCCTCATCCACAGAGCTGTGTGTCTTCTGAGGCAACAGGACAGAAGTCTCAGAGAGCCTGCACAGCACTACGTTGCCCGTCCCAGAGATAGGATCGGGCGGGGAACGCTCACTCTGGTGCCAGCTGCTGAGCCGTGCAGAAGTTGTACAGACTGATCTCCTATGGGAACAAGCGGCCACTGCTCTCCCACCGGCAGCAGCCATCCACCTGCTCCTCCCTCTTCCTTCTGTGCTCAGGACCAGCCACACTAGGATGCTGGGAAATGTGTTTGTGCTCCCTGGCAAACTCCTACACATACCTCAAAGCCCACTTATACACATGTCCAGATCCAAGTCCCCCCACCTGCACTGACCTCTGTGAGAGATGATCTTACTGTTTTCCTGGCTCAGCTCTTGCATTCAGCCTGCAAGCTCCCCCGACCAGGGACGATAATGCCCTCTCTGGAGCTGGCTATGAGCATTCAATGAGACTATGCTTGTTTCAGTGTAGTGATAAATGGTAGCAGTGATCACAGCTCTCAGCTACTTTTTTTATACCCACAGCTGCAGGCCGGGCTGGGTGCTGCTCCACCTGCAGCTGACTACTCTGGGAGGTGGCTTGACAGGGAGCAGCTAGCAGCGTGGAGCTCACAGCACTCACAGGACTTAATCGTGGCCAACAGACGGTGGGCCTGACTAAAGCCAGAGTCCCAGGGGGCAGAGAGGGCTGGCCCATGACCTTCCACCTCTGTGGGGGAAAGGTAGCAAGGGTCTCACTTAAAAAGGGGGTGTTTGGGTGGTCCAGGACCTAAGAGTCTGTGCTTCCAGTTCACAGGGCCTAGATGCAATCCTTGGTCAGGGAACTAGGCCCCACATGCTGCACTTAAGAGTCGGCACGCGACAGGGAAGACTGACGATCCCATGGGCCTCGACTATGACCCGGCATGGCCCAAAACCAAAAACACAACCCCCACAAAACCCCAGGGTCTTTGCCCTGTTTCCTCAGCCCTCCTGCTGCCCCCCCGCTGCATGGCCAGGACTCCTGACCAATGCTCAGATGGGGGCTACTTCAGAGGGCTGCGTGCCCGGGGCCACATTCTCAAAAACCAACGCTTACCCTGTAAACACCAACACTGACCTTTTGAGGGGATTTATAATAAAATGACCACCTATCTCCCTGCCTTCTTTCTTCTAAATCATTCTCTGAAATCCACTGTGAGTTAAATAGGTCAGTCTGAGCGTGTTCTTGACATAGGGCATTCAAACAAAGCAAGAGAGGCGAGCAGGGGGCCTGGACTGGAAGTTTGGGGATCTCTGGAGCCCAGGCCTGCCGACGATGGGGAGGAAGGGACCCCCAGCTCTCCAGGCCGACCCTGCCCACGGTGGCCACGCGGGAGTTGGAGCAGCTCACCCGGCCTCTTCTTGATGTATCTGCTCACATCTGTGTGCCCTGAAACATGCGGTGGGTGGGCCTCTAAATAGCAGGCAACGTGTCGTGTTGTGTATTTGCATGTCGTCTGCCCTCTCTCATTGGCAGGCCTGGCTCCAACTTGTTCATTTTCACCACTGTACAGGCCTCAGAGTAAGTGCCGTCCCTGCGCTGACTCGGAACACACAGCGTGTCTTGTAATTTAACCCTCGGGGGGGGGGTCACCGGGGCACAGGTGCTGCTCACAGTCATCAGCTGCACCTACAGCAGGTCGGCCTGCCTGCCGGCGCCAGTGACCCCAGGTGGGCTGGTTTCCAATTCTTGGACCTGTTTTATTTTTTTGCTGTTATTTGTTTTGCTTTGTGTTTTGTGTTTCTTCTGCAGCCACGTGCTACTGCTTGTTGCTGTCAAGACCAGGAGCTGACTGTGGCTCAGATCATGAACTCCTTATTGCGAAGTTCAGACTTAAATTGAAGAAAGTAGGGAAAACCACTAAACCATTCAGATATGACCTCAATCAAATCCCTTATGATTATGCAGTGGAAGTGAGAAATAGATTTAAGGGACTAGATCTGATTGATAGAGTGCCTGATGAACTCTGGACGGAGGTTCGTGACATTGTACAGGAGACAGGGACCAAGACCATCCCCATGGAAAAGAAATGCAAAAGAGCGAAATGGCTGTCTGAGGAGGCCTTACAAATAGCTGTAAAAAGAAGAGAGGCGAAAAGCAAAGGAGAAAAGGAAAGATACAAGCATCTGAATGCAGAGTTCCAAAGAATAGCAAGGAGAGATAAGAAAGCCTTCCTCAGTGATCAATGCAAAGAAATAGAGGAAAACAACAGAATAGGAAAAACAAGAGACCTCTTCAAGAAAATTAGAGATTCCAAGGGAACTTTTCATGCAAAGATGGGCTCGATAAAGGACAGAAATGGTATGGACCTAACAGAAGCAGAAGATATTAAGAAGAGGTGGCAGGAATACACAGAAGAACTGTACAAAAAAGATCTTCCCGACCAAGATAGTCACGATAATGTGATCACTGACCTAGAGCCAGACATCTTGGAATGTGAAGTCAAGTGGGCCTTAGAAAGCATCACTACGAACAAAGCTAGTGGAGGTGATGGAATTCCAGTTGAGCTATTTCAAGTCTTGAAAGATGATGCTGTGAAAGTGCTGCACTCAATATGCCAGCAGATTTGGAAAACTCAGCAGTGGCCACAGGACTGGAAGAGGTCAGTCTTCATTCCAATCCCAAAGAAAGGCAATGCCAAAGAATGCTCAAACTACCGCACAATTGCACTCATCTCACACGCTAGTAAAGTCATGCTCAAAATTCTCCAAGCCAGGCTTCAGCAGTATGTAAACCGTGAACTCCCAGATGTTCAAGCAGGTTTTAGAAAAGGCAGAGGCACCAGAGATCAAATTGCCAACATCCGCTGGATCATGGAGAAAGCAAGAGAGTTCCAGAAAAACATCTATTTCTGCTTCATTGACTATGCCAAAGCCTTTGACTGTGTGGATCACAATAAACTGTGGAACATTCTGAAAGAGATGGGAATCCCAGACCACCTGACCTGCCTCTTGAGAAACCTGTATGCAGGTCAGGAAGCAACAGTTAGAACCGGTCATGGAACAACAGACTGGTTCCAAATAGGAAAAGGTGTACGTCAAGGTTGTATATTGTCACCTTGCTTATTTAACTTATATGCAGAGTACATCATGAGGAACGCTGGGCTGGAAGAAGCACAAGCTGGAATCAAGATTGCTGGGAGAAATATCAATAACCTTAGATATGCAGATGACACTACCCTTATGGCAGAAAGTGAAGAGGAACTCAAAAGCCTCTTGATGAAAGTGAAAGAGGAGAGTGAAAAGGTTGGCTTGAAGCTCAACATTCAGAAAACAAAGATCATGGCATCTGGTCCCATCACTTCATGGGAAATAGATGGAAAAACAATGGAAACAGTGTCAGACTTTGTTTTTTTGGGCTCCAAAATCACTGCAGATGCTGATTGCAGCCATGAAATTAAAAGACGCTTGCTCCTTGGCAGGAAAGTTATGACCAACCTTGATAGTATATTAAAAAGCAGAGACATTACTTTGCCGACCAAGGTCCGTCTAGTCAAGGCAATGGTTTTTCCCGTGGTCATGTATGGATGTGAGAGTTGGACTGTGAAGAAAGCTGATCGCCGAAGAATCGATGCTTTTGAACTGTGGTGTTGGAGAAGACTCTTGAGAGTCCCTTATACTGCAAGGAGATCCAACCAGTCCATTCTAAAGGAGATCAATCCTGGATGTTCATTGGAGGGACTGATGCTAAAGCTGAAACTCCAATACTTTGGCCACCTCATGAGACGAGTTGACTCACTGGAAAAGACTCTGATGCTGGGAAAGGTTGGGGGCGGGAGGAGAAGGGGACGACGGAGAATGAGATGGCTGGATGGCATCACCGACTCTGTGGACATGAGTTTGAGTGTACTCCGGGAGTTGGTGATGGACAGGGAGGCCTGGCGTGCTGTGATTCATGGGGTCGCGGAGAGTCGGACACGACTGAGCGACTGAACTGAACTGAACCCTGGACCCTGGCAGCCTCCTCCACATCCTGCTGCCAGGTCAAGGGTATGAAGACAGACAGGTGGGCTTAACAGAGCTGGGTGCAGAGTAAGAGTAGACAGGCTTGGAGGAAACACCGCCCCACGCAGAAAGGGCCGGGTTTCGTCACTCCGGCTTTGCGACACGTGTCTTGATCCCTGTGGTCTTCCTGTTCTGAATCTCAGGCAGTTTAGACTCAGAGGATACTGACTGAGCTGTGGTCACACTGTCTCCACTCTGCCCTCTGCTCTCAGCCTTATCTCAGCCCATGGCCCATCATGCCACAGTCCTGTTTCCTGAGCTGGGATATGGGGCCCTGACCCGATCCCGCAGTCTCACTGTCCACCACGCTAGGCCTTTACGTTCTACACTCCAGAGCCCACCCGTGCCCACCACCCTGCTTTCACCCACATGCCCTCTCCCTGGAACGCCCCCATGCCCCCACCCTTCCCCTAGGCTTCCAGCTACTATTACCCCTTTAACTGGATCTGTTTACGCTTCTGCTGCCCCCTGTACAAGGTCCCTGGACAGCAGGGTTCACGTTGACCATTCCCGAGTCCCCAGACCTGAGCCCCCAGTCCCTACCCCTGCCAGACTGGCCCACGGAAGATGCACAGTGAATGGCCAGGCCTGGTTGTGCCCCTCGCCCCCACCACCCACACCCCACCCCTGCCCCCATCTCTTCTGGGGCTCTCCCTGCCTGCTCTGAATGACTGTCTCAGGAATCTGCTGCTTTTGCCCACCCAGCATCCACGACCCCTTGTTTGAAAACCCCAGTTTTCTTCAAGATGCCCCCAAATCTATGGCCACAGCCCCACACCCTGGCACACAACCCAGACCTAGCCAGAGAGAGACCCCACTCTCTGGCAACAGTGATTGGTTCAAGGAGGGGCCTGTGACTGAAGGCTTGTCAGTAAGACTCAGTCCTAGGACTTATGCTGACTAGTGGGAAAGAAATAATCTTCCCACCAGGACTTTTGAGTCGAGAGGACTGCTGGGGGATTCCCTTCTGCCTGCCAGAAAATGATGCCAACGTGCAGGAGGCATGTTGAGAGGCAGTGTCAGAATGGGGCTGGATGACCAGTGGCAGCCCCTGGATCCAGCCGTGCCTGAAGCTGTCATGGACTTCTTAGTTAAAGGAAATGATAAATCGCCTCCTACCTCCATCCGACGGTGAAGGAAGGGAAGCTGCAGTCCACGGGGTTGCCAAGAGTAACACACGAATGAGCGACAAGCAATATCAACAACCTCCAACCCAGGAATCTTGCTTTTTTTTTTCTCTTTCTCTGAAGCAAGATTGAGCTGTTCTGTGATTTGCCCGGAAAGAATGCTGGCTTGAATTGGGGTTTCTCCAGAAGCCCGCCAGATGGGGCTCTTGAAAGAGAGTTGTTGGGGACTTCCCGGAAGGCCGGCAGCTCGGGCTCTGAGCTGCCAATGCCGGGGGCCTGGGTTTGATCCCTGGTCAGGGAACTGGGTCCCACACGGCGCAGCGAAGACCAGGCGCAGCCAAATAAACAGGTTCAACAGAGAGACAGGAGTGGGCGGTACCTGCAGATCTGCACCTCGTAGCCCAGGTCCAGGGGGTCGCTGGGGGCCGTGCCGTTCTGGAAGTCGCTGACGTTGAAGGAAGAGAGGGTGTGGTTGACGAAGCCGTGCATGGTCCCGTTCTCACTGTACATGTAGAGGTACACCAGGCGAGGGATGAAGTCAGACGTGAAGGAGATCACAAATGCCTGGCCGGGGAACGGAGCGGTCAGCGTGGCCTCCAGCGGGGAGGGGGCCCTGCCCCACCTGACCCTGGGCAGCGCTGGCCCTGGGGCCTGGCCAGTGACCCAAGTTGGCAAACATGACCCCCTGGCCCCGGCTCGCCAAGCGAGCAAATGAAGGGTTGGGGGCACCCCTCTCAGCGCCTGCAGCATTCCGAGGAGAGTGCTGGGGATGGGACAGGGAGGCTGGGGGATGGTGCCGCTGCCTCTTGCTGGTTGGGTGGCCCTGGGCAAGTGGCCTGACCTTTCTCTGCCTGCATTTCCTCTTGTCAGACAGGGCTAACTGCGCCCACGGTAGGCGCCTCTCCCTCCTGGCTTGTTTGAAAGGGAATGAGGCAGGGAGAGAAGCTGTCTTGTAGACTGTAAAGTCTAGACCCAGCTCCCCCAGGCTGGAGCAGCCCCCAAGGTAGAGTGGTGCAATGCCGGTGTCAGAGCAGGGACTCGAAGGCCTGGGTAAAGACCAGCTCTGCCTCTCGCTGGCTGTGTGACCCTGGGCAAGTCACCTGCCCTCTCTGTACCTCAGCTGTATCCTCCGCAAGACGGGGCAATACCCCTGCCTCCAGGGCCACGTGTGCACGGCCTGGGGGTCTATAGAAAGGGCTTAGCAGCGTCTGGAGCATTCACAATGCCGCTGCTACTGTTACTGTTGCAGCTGGCTGTTCTCACGACATGCCCCATTTGTTCCCAGCTGCTCTGGTCACAGCACCCCCATGCTTATGCTGTACACAGAGGGGCTGTGCCACGGTGTTTCCAGTGTCTCCTCATTAAAATGTGGCCCCCGGCTCAGCCTGGATGGGTGGACGAGCTCTGCCCCCAGCTTCCCTTTATGGACAGGTTTCAAAGCCTTAAGCCGGCAGGAGTGGGTGGTTGATGGGGCGGCCTGCCCGCAGGGACAGCGGGTCCTAGGGCTCTGAGGGTCCCTGTCTGGGCTGAGCATCATTTCCAGTGCTATAGGGACCAAGTCAGCCCCATGACTGTGACCATCTGCTCCGGGGGCTGTCTGCCTGGCTCCCCCACCCCCGCCAAGATGCAAGGTGGCAGCTTCTGGGGGCTCAGGCTCAGCCGGTGGGTGGAGGGGTGAGGGCCATAGGATTGCAGACATTCCTGAGGTGCCCATACTTGGGGTTCATGTGTCATGAAGGTGTGGAACAGATGCGAAGCGGGGAGGATCATGGGGGGGGTGCTGTTCCCAGCAGGCTCACGTGTGTGTGTGTCTGTGTGTGTCTCTGTGTGTTTCTATGTATATGTGTATGTATGTATGTGTGTCTCTCTGTGTGCGTTTCTATGTGTGTGTGTCTGTGTGTGTTTCTATGTATATGTGTATGTATGTATGTGTGTCTCTCTGTGTGTATTTCTATGTGTGTGTGTCTGTGTGTGTATGTCTGTGTGTGTCTGTGTGTGTTTCTATGTATGTGTGTATGTATGTATGTGTGCCTATGTGTGTGTGTCTGTGTGTGTCTCTGTGTGTTTCTATGCGTGTTTCTGTATGTGTGTGTCTGTGTATGTATATGTGTGTCTGTCTGTGTATGTATGTGTGTGTCTGTGTCTCTGTGTGTATGTCTGTGTGTCTCTCTGTGTTTCTCTGTGTGTGTGTCTGTGTGTGTATGTATGTGTGTATATGTGTGTATGTATGTGTGTCTGTGTATGTATGTATGTGTCTGTGTGTGTATGTCTCTGTGTACGTGTGTGTATAAGTATATGTTTGTCTGTGTATGTAGGTGTGTGTGTGTATGTGTGTTTCTGTGTGTGTCTGTGTATGTATGTATGTGTCTGTGTGTGTATGTCTCTGTGTACGTGTGTGTATAAGTATATGTTTGTCTGTGTATGTAGGTGTGTGTGTGTATGTGTGTTTCTGTGTGTGTCTGTGTATGCATATGCGTGTTTGTGTGTGTCTGTCTGTTTGTGTGTGTGTATTTGTCTAGCAGGTTCCTCTTCTCATGTTTCATTTCCCAAACCTTCTTTAAAGAGCAGGTGTGAGCTTCAAATAAAGGAGAAATAATGAACTGTTTTAAAGAGCAGAAGAGTTGCTGACGTGGAATCGCTTTCTCTGGGTCTCCCTTCCACCCTGTCTGCCTCTATCTCCTTCTGTTAGAACTCTGGGGAGAAGGGGGACTTGGGGCCAAGGTGGCACTGTGGAGGGTGTTGCCCGGGTTGCGGGGAGCGGCTGAGGAGCTGTGTCATTCCCGCCCGGAACTCGCCCCACTCCTCAGTAGAACCAGGAGACGCTCCTTCAGCGGAGCTGCCCGAGGCTGCAGGCGGAGACCAGCTTCCTGGAAGGGCCCCCCATCTGTGTGGCAGCTCAGCCAGTTGAGGTCCCCACATCACTTACGTTGATGATGACAGCAAGCTTCCCGACGCCTCTGAGGATATTGTACCAGATTCCTGGGGGAGGGGCAGAGAAGCACCGGTTCAAGACCCCCTTTGCTGGGGCTCTTAGTAACTTGAGCAAGCCCATGCAGCAGGCTGGACTTAGCAGGGGCTGGTCTGGCCCTCTTGTGGGGCAGGTCAGACCCGTGGTAACTGGGAGTCGTTTGGGGAACACCCGGGGTAACCTGGTGAACAGCAGAGCCCACAGCTTGTACTGGCTCATTGGCTGTTTGTAAGCCAACTAGCAGAGAAGGCAATGGCAAGCCACTCCAGTACTCTTGCCTAGAAAATCCCATGGATGGAGGAGCCTGGTAGGCTGCAGTCCGTGGGGTTGCTAAGGGTCGGACACGACTGAGCGACTTCACTTTCACTTTTCACTTTCCACTTTTACACATTGGAGAAGGAAAGGGCAACCCACTCCAGTGTTCTTGCCTGGAGAATCCCAGGGACAGGGGAGCCTGGTGGGCTTCCGTCTATGGGGTCACACAGAGTCGGACACGACTGAAGTGACTTAGCAGCAGCAGCAGCAGCAGCAAGCCAACTAGATTCTCAGAGGGATGCTTAGAAACACCTGGTTCCGGGTTCTGAACAATCTGCCATGAAGCTGTGTAAACTACTGACTGGTTTTTCTAGAGAGACAAAGATTCAATTTAGATGTAGCTTCCCCCTCCCTAAAGAGTCTATGCAGTAGTAATTGGATGGAATCCACAAAATTTGGCGTCCAGAAACTTCTACACAGCTCTGGTGCTAGGAGCGCCTGCTCTTTGGAAGGAAAGCGATGACAAACCTAGGCAGCATATTAAAGAGCAGATACTACTTTGCCAACAAAGGTCCATCTAGTCAAAGCTATGCTATTTCCAGTGGTCATGTATGGTTGTGAGAGTTGGACCATAAAGAAGGCTGAGCGTTAAAGAGTTGATGCTTTTGAACTGTGGTGTTGGAGAAGACTCTTGAGAGTCCCTTGAACTGCAAGGAGATCAAACCAGTCAATCCTAAAGGAGATCAATCCTGAATATTCATTGGAAGAACTGATGCTGAAGTTGAAGCTGAAGCTGAAGTTCCAATACTTGGGCCACTTGATGAGAAGAGCCGACTCACTAGAAAAGAGCTTGATGTTGGGAAAGATTGAAGGCAAAAGGAGAACAGGATGACAGAGGATGAGATGGTTGGATGGCATCACCGACTCAATGGACGTGAGTTTGAGCAGACTCTGGGAGATGGTGAAGGACAGGGAAGCCTGGCGCACTGCAGTCCACGGGGTTGTGGAGTCGGAGACGACTAAGTGGCTGAACAAGAACAGTGCCAGAAAAACCACAGTTAGGAATAGGTCAGATGCCGAGCCAGGGTCAGGAGCAAAGCCAGGGCCCCCTAGCTAGCAAGGCCAGGAGCACATGCTGGGTATCATGGCTGGACAGCAGTGAGGTACAAACCATGCCTGTCTGGACACCCCCTTGGTCCATCACCAGGAAAAGCAGGGCAGTACTTAATCACAGGGGAATGCGGATGACCACACAGCACTTGGAGCATCTCCAGCTGCCCCGCTGGCCTCGCTCCCAGCAGAGACGAGAATCAGGAGGCCCAGGAAGGAAGCCTGAGGGCCCAGAGTCGGCCCCGCTCCTTAGGGCCCTAAGGCTATGGCTCCTGGAAAGGGGCCCAGCATCCCAGGCCACCCCGTCCCCACCCTGACAGTGTCTTATCAGACCAGGAACACATCATCGCAGACTGGGGGCTGAGACTCTGTCCCACTCACCCTCCTCCCCTGCCTGGAGCCAGATCTGAGATGGTGACAACAGAAAGGGCTGGTGGGACAGTGGCAGGGTTGGGGGGGTCTCCACCCAGGACCCATAAGGCTGTGCATGGGTGTTCCTGCCCTCACAGTGAGCGCCCATTTGCAGGGTGCATGCTGATGGTCGGCAGAGACAGCAGGAATTCAGCCCCACGTGCCCCAGAATTGGGAAACCACCAGCTCAGACCCAGCCCCTGAGGGCAGGTGTGAGGGTGGGTTCCCAGCCCTGGCCAGGGACCACTCCACAAGGGCAAGCGTTTCCACTGCCCCAAATATGGACCTTTGTTGGCAAAGTGATGTCTCGGCTTATTAATATGCTGTCTAGGTTTGTCTGGGAGAGTTTCCAAAGTTTCCCAGAGCTTGCTCAAAGTAATATCCGTTGAGCTGGTGATGCCACCCAAACATCTCATCCTCTGTCACCCCCTTCTCCTCCTGCCCTCAATCTTTCCCAGCATCAGGGTCTTTTTCCAATGAGTAGGCTCTTCACATCAGGTGGCCAAAGTATTGGAGCTTCAGCTTCAGCACTGGGTTAGTGTTTGCTGAGTGACTATATGAGCGTAGAAAGTCCCTCCAACTAGACTCTTCATGCCCAAGCAGAGGTTGCCACATCCAGGTGCTGGGGAGTTTCATCAATCTTGCCTGCTACTTAAAAAATGCTGTTGCGGTTGTTTACTCCTTTAGTCATGTCCGACTTTTTGCGACCCCAAGGACTGTAGCCCACCAGGCTCCTCTGTCCATGGGATTCTCCAGGCAAGAACACTGGAGTGGGTTGTCATTTCCTTCTCTGGGGGATCTTCCCAACTCAGGGATAGAAGCTACGTCTCCTGTACTGGCCAGTGGTGAAGCCCCACAATGTCAATGGGTGTATACAAATTGGGATGATGTGTTTTTTAAAAAAATTGAGATTAGCTGCTTCTGCAAGAGCCTGAGCTCCCAGCTGGCATCTCCGTGACAATAGCTGGTGGTGGCTGGCAGTGGCATCCCCTTCAGGCCACACCATGCATTGCAGCTCTCTCTGTACCAAGGCAACGCTCTTGATCACCACAAGTGACTTCAAGAATCACATTTATCCAAACCCAGACCCTACTAAAGCCTGGAGAAGAAAATCGTCCAAGGGCAGGGTGTTTCAAGGGAACCAAGAACAGGCAACCCTGTCCACTCATTCATGGGGTCCCGCACAATTTGATCTTGAGAACTCCGAGCGGGGTGCTGGAGTGCTGGCCAGTCCGGCAAGTTGAGGTCTTCTGGCAGGGGGCTCCCTTGGGAGGTGGCTCCTGAGCCCAGCAGGAGGAAACGAGTCTGTCAATGAGCTGAGAGAGGTGACAGCAGGAAATGGGGATGGCGCGGGGGAGATGGCTGGGCCAGAGAGAGCGCCCCACGGCGGGGCACCGAGGCTGTCTGACACATCCTGCGGTGTCTCTATGCCTGGGCCAATGGTTCTCTGTGTGACCCCCACCCCAGAACCCTGGGCTCCAGGACGCTGGTCCCAGCCCACGGGATTGGTGTCTGCTGGGGTCTTGACCCGCTGGATTATCCGAATGTACGCCGCATGATGAGAACCACTGTGCTGACGACCTCTAGGTAAGTACAAGCGGCTGAACCTGCCTGCGACAAACCTCAGCCTCCTTGTGACATCTCGCAAGGCTCCGCCTCACTTCACCTGTCTCCTTCAATGCCGAACCTGGTTCTGAAGAACAGTCTAGGGAGGTATTTGGATGTGCCTGCCGACTGGCAGCTCCCAGGAGCTGAATGCAGGAAGGGTTTCTCACCCAGGAAGCTCTGAAGAGCAAGCTTGAGAGGAGGAAGACGCTGGCCCTGGGTGAAAGGTCAGGCCTAGGAGGCTGGAGCCGGTGCCCAAGTGCGCATGGGGCTGGGTCCCCTCAGTGGCCTGCCACATGTCCCCCTCCGTGGCCGAGCAGAGCAGTGATGGCACTGTGCTTCCTCCACACGCTCTTGGCGCTCTGGGTGTAGGTCGTTGGGGCCATGGGGGCCCCTGTCCCTTCAGGGCCCCGCACGGATCACAGGAGGAACACAAAAGCCTCTTCAAGGAAAGGTTACGGTGGAGGAGCCCATAAACAAACCCAGATTATGCTTTGACCAACGGGGCAGGAACCAGGAAGTCAGCAGCTGATCCGTAAGCAGAGTTGGGGGGCTGTGAGCAGAGACCCTGAGGACGTGCTCCAAGCCCTGCTGGTGCTGAAACAACACCAGGGCCAGGGAGGGCTGGAGGGGCATCCTGGGACTCGCTTCCATCACGGGGGGCTGCGGGGTTTAGGGTGCTGCAGTAGGGCGTGACCACGGCTCTGCCGGGCACAGGATGCCAAAGCAAACAGTGGCCGCTGTGGACTCACCTGGGGCCTCCGGGTGCCCGAGAATTGGGCCTTTGTAAGGAGCAAATGGCAGGAGTGGCCCTCTTTTTTTTCACGGCCACTGGGCACGGGCTCAGAATTCCCAAGGACCGTGCAGGGAGTGCCTGGCAGGCTGCTGTGTCTGCCCCGTCCACGCTGCAGGTGTGCCCTCATGGAAGTGTGCCAGGCGGGGCCAAGGGCTTGAGCTAATCTGGCCCAGCTCGGCTCTGCTCAGCACCTGGCCTCAGTCTCCCCATCTGGAAAGTGGGACCGAGGATTCACCCCAGCGTCCTCACTGGGTGCCTGGGGGACACGACAGCAAAAAGCCCCAGAGGAAGTCCAACAGCTCCGCGGCCGTCCTCAGGGCAGGGCGCGGGGCACCTCAGAGAGCCCTGGCTTCACGCCACCTTGATCTCGAGGTTGGCGTTGTTCAGTCGCTCCGTTGCGTCCGACTCTTTTCGACCTCATGGACTGCAATCCATCTCCCGGGGTTTGCTCAAAGTCATGTCCATTGAGTTGCTGATGCCGTCCAACCATGTCGTCCTCTGTCGTTGGGGGATCTGCGGATCCGGCCGGTGGCCCAGAGTGGTGCCCGGCCTGTGTCTGGATGGCCCAGGAGGGAAGAACCCTCACATGAGAAAATGTCACATGAGAAACTTCGCCTTTCGGTGAGAATCCTGCACATTGCCTCACAGTCCACAGAGACAAGAACGTTTCCTCTCCAGTCCTGCGTGGAAGTATGAGCTGGGCTCTGACCCAGCACAGCGGCAAGCTCACTGCTCTGGACGGCTCTTACCCGGCCCCGCGGCCCTTAGAGATGAGGTGTGCGGGGCAGAGGCTCACTCGAGGGCAGCATCAGGGACCCTGGGAGCCAGAGAATTCACAGCCTTTTACATCCTTCAAAACCACAAAGTCTGGTGGAAAAGGCATCTCTTGGCTGAGTCTTTACTGGTTGTCCGGGTCACCCGGACAGGAAGGAGACTCAAGTGTCAAAACACAGGGCGATGACCTCTGTACAGGAGCTGAGCTCAGACGTCCCTCCTGGTGAAACAGCAAGTGTTCCTGGACACTCTGAAGCTTGGGCCTGGCAGGTCACACCATGGATTGCAAGGCACAAACAGGAACCAGGTGAAATCACCGATATTTGAGCATGTTTGAATTGTGAAAGTGGCAGTTTCATCTGGTACAACCTGGGAGGGTGCACTGTGTACAGCAGAATCCCAGGCCTCTCGGGACTGATGGTGGAGAGTGGGTGGGCCTGGCACCATCAGTCGGTGGGGGCCACTCCAAGGATGGAGCACTGGCCAAGGAGTCCCTGGCCTGGGATGCGATGACCTAATGCCATGGGCAGGAGAAGCTTTTGGAAGGAGTGATGACGGCCCTCCATGTCTGCAGGATTATGTCTGGGCTAGACAGTAAAGAGTCTGCCTGCCATGCAGGAGACCTGAGTTCAATCCCTGGGGTAGGAAGATCTCCTGGAGAAGGGAATGACAACCCACTCCAGTATTCTTGCCTGGAGAATTCCCTGAACAGAGTAGCCTGGTGGGCTACAGTCCATGCGGTTGCAAAATGCTGGACACGACGAGCAACTAACACAAAGGTCCAACCCAAAGATCCATCTCTCTGGTGTGCAGTCTTTAATCTGGTAGAATGACAGATAACACCCCTAACACACGATTCAGTCTTGTTTGTTTGGGAACCAGCACAGAACTGGCACAGGTACTGTTCTAACTAAAATTGTATCAGTAAGAAATAAAAAGAATACATTTTGTAATTTTCCATCTCATTTTCAAGATAAAGTTCCAATAAAGACTTTTTTGTTTTCACCCTGAAAATTGAATCCTGGTTTAAGGTGATTCTGTTTAAGATAAGATGGGCATTGTCCTTGCTGACAAGGGCTGGCTCTGGCCGGGGCATGCGTGGGTCTCTAAGCCCCGACCACTAGATCCCCCCACTCCTGGACAGATGGGCACCCACGTCTGCTTACATGCCTTTGGTAACAGAGAGCTCACCACTGCACAAGGAAGCTGGCTCCATTTTTGAGGTCTCTGAGTATTTGAAAGTTATGCCTCAGGTTCAGTGTACAGTCCCACAACCCCCAGTGCCTTAGTGACTTGGGGTTAAAAGCACCAGGCTGCTTTTGACTCTGACCCACCAGGCAGGTTACACAATGCTCTTCCTTCATCAGTAGAAGCGGGCTCCCTCCTTTATCTTTTCGGTGAATATTAAATGACTACATGATACACCCTAACACTGTCTTTCCCAGTGGTCTGGCTCTGTGCTCTAGGCCCATACAGACATTCGGAGTCGGGCAGGGGTGCTGGGGACCAACAGAGAAAATGCATCTCATGGACTTGCTGGAGCAGCAGGCTGGGCAGACACCCAGTCATCCGAGACCCGAGCTCTTCCCTAATGTTCTCTGTGGCCTGCCCATCTCAGGAGCTGGGGGGTCGGGTGGGGTGCAGAGGGGCTGGAGTCCTGCATCTCCCCACCCCTGCCTCGTGTCTGAGTCTCCTTCCAGGGCAGGTACAGTGAGGAGTCAGGGCCCTACTTGGCCAGCTCTGCCTCTGGCTTCCAGGGAGTGCGATCCTTTCCCCAAACCCAGGGTCTCCGCTCCCAGGGCCCAGGCACTCACCAATGTCCTTGGCTCTGACAGCCACTGGCCTTCGGAGCTCAGTGACGAACTTTTTGGCATCCAGGCGGATCTCAATGATGTTGTTCAGGAGCGCGAAGAGTGGGGCCAGCGGGAAGGATGCGACAAACAGGGTGACGAAGCCGAACTGGATGACTGCAGAGAGGTGTGGTGGTCAGCACGCGCGGCCCCCGGCCCAGGGCTGCGGGACCCTTGCCCTGGGCCAGATGGCACCCTACCTCTGTGTGTAAGAGGGGATCTTGGGATGCCCCGCAGCCCTGGGTGACCCCAGGCCAGGAGTCGGGTTCTGAACCTTCACATTGCGTCTTGAATAATGGGCGTGTACTCACTTATAGTCTGATCGTGAAAAAATTTACCAGTGATGGGGAAAGGGTGCCTGTGAGCACAAAGGCCCACTCAGTCACTCTGTGTCCAGGAGGGGAAAGGGCCCGAATGCCTCCTAGGACCCGGGGGGCCTGCCAGCATCAGTGTGCCTCCAACAGCCCTCAGCGTCTATTCCGTCAGGCTTTGGGGAGCCAGTGGGGGACTGCCATAGGCTGTCCTGGACAATCTCGCTCCTCTGTCTCCTTCCCTCTATCTTTCTCGTCATCTTCATCATCAACCAGCCGACTCCGGGGCACCTTTGGCCTCAGAAGTTCTAGCCCAAGGAGGGCCAGCTCCCGGGGAGGTCAGAGAAAGGTTACTGATTGGAAGCAAGTGGGGGAAGTGGGTTCAGGGATTGTACAGCCAGATGCTGTCCAAGGGCGCTTGGTGCCAGGCGGTAAACAAGGAAGCCGGCAGAATGTCACCCAGGTCGGCGGGCTGAGTGTGACCATTGTTAGCGGGTGGGCGGGTGGGGTTCCCGTGAGCCTTCATCCCGGCGCTGGGTCACTGGCCCCTTGCGCCCCACAGGCGCTCTGCAGGGTGCTTCTGGGGGCAGTGGTCTTGTCTGAAGCCTCTGCAGATGGTGGAGGTGATGGAGGCCCCCCGGGCGGCCAGGAGCCGCTCAGCCCTGAGGCTGCAGGTTCTCTGACTCCGGAGTGACACCGCCTCATCTTAGACAGACAGGCTGGGGGAGAGCTGTGGGGGTGCGGGGGAGGGGCCGGGGAGAGGGCTGGTCAGGCCCAGCAGGGACGTGACTTCCTTCGCCCCCTCCCAGCCAAGTCAGCCTGAAGGCAGAGACCAGCGGGCATGGGGTGGGTGCTCCCTGGTGGGCGGGGTGGGGGGCTGTCCCAGGAATTTAATTTCACCAAACCCCAGAGGACCCTGAACCCTCCAGCCACCAGGAAAATGGAAATCTGGGGAAACGACCGACCACGGTCTCCCAGTTGATCACAGGCTGCAGTTCTAGGTGTCTATCTCCCACGGGGTCAGGTGGCCGATGGTGGAGACCCTCCTCCAAGGCCCCAGGCAGGCAGGGGGCAGGCCTGGGTGGGTGGGGGGTGCCCGCAGGGCAGGGAGATGCCTGCCTGCCTCTGATTCAGCCCGGAGTCAATTTTGGGCAAAACGGAGGACGCCACGGGACCCCACGCGGTCTCCTTGTTGGGGGTCTCAGGGCTGTTTCTACACTGTCATCTGAGAAGCTGGGAGCGACTCACTGACCGCCCATGGGGCTAGAGCATGTACTACTAAACGGAACCGCTCCTGTGCTCCGAGGCCACCCGGCCCCAACCACCTCACCCTGCACAGCAGTCCCTGGCTGGCTCGCCTGTTAAAATGCAGAGTCCTGGGTCCCGCCCCAACAGACGGGGAACGGGCCCCGGGAACCTGCATTTAAGATAAGCTATCCATGGCGGTCAGGGAGCACGACACTTGGGAAGCCCCCTACACGAGTCTCCGCCTTCGCCTGTCCATTCACTCAGCGAACACGCACTGAACACCCACTGTACACTGGGACCTGTTCTAGGTGCAGGGGGTACAGCAGTGAAGAGGGAAAACAATCCCAAAGGCTGGCTTTCGCAGAGCTTCATTCTACAGGAAAGACAGACGGAGCAGGAGCGAGAGAGTGCCGGGACTAGAGACATCAGCTGTGGGGAGAAGCAGAGAGCAGGGCTGGGCTGCCCGGACACACGCTGTGGGCAGACCGCCGTGGTGGGGGACGTTCTGAGCAGAGCCCTGGAGGAAAGGAGTGAGTGATGCACCAGGGGAGCGAATTCCAGGCAGGACTCAGCCGGTGCAAAGGCCTTGAGGTAGGAGTGACCTCTATGCGTTTGGGTAACAGAAAAGAGAGGGCTTCCCTGATGGCTCAGCAGTAGAGAACCCGCCTGCAATGCAGGAGATGTGGATTCAGTCCCTGGGTCGGGAAGATCCCCCGGAGAAGGAAATGACAACCCACTCCAGTATTCTTGCCTGGGAAATCCTATGGACAGAGGAGCCTGGTGGGCTACAGTCCATGAGCTCGCAGAGTCAGACACGAGTGAGCGACTGAACAGCAGCAGCAGCAACAGCAGGAAGGCCAGTGCAGCCCGGGTGGGGGAGGGGAGGGCAGGGAGGTGGTGTCTGGGAGGCTCCAAGCGGCTGCCAGGTGGCCGCATCTGGCCGGCTGGCTCTCTCTCTTGCCCCAGCCCTGGGATTCGGGGGCCACCTGGGCACCTCCCGTCCAGAGACACAGCTGCAGGCAGTATAGCTCGGTCCTGATGTGTCCCTGGAGCCCGGGGGCCGCGGGCCCGTGCCCACCCCGCCCCAGGCGCCCGTCACTCACTCATCTCCATGTACTCCGGGGTGAGGCCGGCGAAGGGCTCCAGCGTGTAGTCCACCTCGTACCGCTGCTTCTTCTTCGCATGCTCGTCGTGGTCCGAGGGGCTCTGGTGCTTCAGTCTCAGGTAGCGGATGAACTTCTTCATTTTCCTGGGGGATGCACGACGTCGCCTCGGTTAGGCTTCCAGGAAGGTGGGCTCGGGGCTGTGACCCCCCAGGTTGTTTTAAAGCCTCAGCTGACGTGTCTGCGATGCCCGCTCTGTTGATGGGCGAGCTCCTTTTGCCCTCTCCCCCAGGGGCGCGCGGGAGGCAAGCCTCACCGCTTCGTTTGTGGCACGGGCAGTGGTCCCCAGACGTTTTGGCACCAGGGACCGATTTTGAGGATGATTTTTTCCCAGACTGGAGGTGGGGGAGATGGCTTCTGGATGATTCAAGTGTGTTATACTTACTGTGCATTTTACTTCTAATCTCAGCTGCTGCTGATCTGACAGGAGGTACCAGTCCTCAGCCCCGAGGTTGGGGACCCCTGACATGAGGAAACGCAGGCTGGGGACGGCCCCAAGGTGTCAGGGGTCTGGATGGGCCCGAGCAGACTTGGATGCCTTGGACCACAGGGGCCGGCACTTGGATTTGGGGGCACTTATCTATAACCTTTTCCAATGAGTTGAAAAAGACACTGATGCTGGGAAAGATTAAGGGCTGGAGGAGAAGGGGACAACAGAGGACAAGATGGTTGGATGGCATCAGCGACTCAATGGACATGAGTTTGAGCAATCTCCAGGAGATGGTAAAGGATGGGAAAGCCCTGTGTGCTGCAGTCCATGGGGTCACAAAGAGTCGGACATGACTGAGCAACTGAACAAAAACAATCTGTATCCTGCATCCTCGGCCACTTGGGAGAGGAGGAGTCACCTGGCCTTGTCCCTTTCCTCGTCCACCAGGCAGTCGCTGCTGCTCATCTTCCCCGTGTTCTCATCACCTCCCTGTTTCTGGTGCCCCCACCCTGGTCCAGGCCCCGCGTCAGCTGACGCCCAGACCACTGCGAGGCCCGCCCCCACCCCTGTGCTCACTGAGACCCGAGGCTGGAAACTACTCACGGGATGCCGATCTCAAACAGGTTGTTCTGGATCAGCTGCTTCCCCAGCATGATGATGCTGAGCTGGATGCAGAGCTCCATCAGGCAGCCCCCCGGGGCGCACTGCAAGAGAGGGTCGCATCAGCCCCCACCCTGCCCTGCCCAGCCTCCTGCGAGGGGAGGCTGGACCTCGTGCCGAGGGCTGAGTGAGTCCTCCATGTCCCAGCCCCTGGAACCTCACAGCGGGACCTCATTTGTTAGCAGGGTCTTTGCAGACATGACCGAGTGAAGATGCAGTCGTGATGGTGTAGGATGTTCCCTGCTAAAGTGGCTGGTGTCCTTTGAAGAAGGGAAAACGCACAGGCGCACGGGAGCAGGGGTAGGAGGCCCCCTGAGGATGGAGGCAGAGACTGGAGAGGCACATCTGTCAGCAGGGGGACATCAAGGACGGTCCGTGGCCAAGAGAGCTGGGAGAGGCCTGGAGGAACCCTCCCTAGAACCTTTGGAGGGAGCACAGCCCTGCTGACACTGTGGCCTCCAGAACTATCAGAGCTTAAACCTGCTGCCTTAAGCGAGCTGGTCCACGGTGTCTCGTTACAGTGGCCCTGGGGTTGGTACAACCTGACTGACAGGCTGTACAGGCTGGAACCAGGCCTGGAGACAGAGCCCACTGGCAGGGGTGGGCAGCAGTCTCGCAGGCTGGGGCCCGTGCAGCTGGAAAGCTGCACAGTGTGGCAGCCGGCCACCCGTTAGGCCTAATGCCCTGTGCCCTGTGGGTTTGTGTCACCATAGGCTGGTGGGGGCAGGGGGCATGAGCTTAACTTGTCCAAGTGGTGGGAACTGAAGGGATACTGGGTGACACTCCAGGGCACAGCTGGCCCTCTTTGAGTCCTGGGCCAAACTTCATATACCAAAAATTGCCAAAAAATTTATCTGGAAGAGCCACCATCTCATTAAAAAAATAAAGATGTTCTGTGCCTTACTTTATGAAGACATTTCCCCCAACTTCTCCAACAGTTAGAGAGCAAGACAAGGTGTCATCCTAGGTAAAGGACGTGTCAGATAGTGGGGGAACAGTTGGAGGGCTTTTTACAAACATCCGCTACTGTGGATGAGGCCTTGGGATGTTCGGGGCCAGCACTTAGCTGGCTGGAGCTCTAGACTTCACCGCAGGCAGCCAGATCACCCAGCACCTAATCCTCTCCACCCTGTTTCACATAGTCTTATCAGGAAGACCTTTCTTTCTCAATAAAATGAATTATTCTGGGAATTGGAAAAGCCGATTAGCTCCCGTGAGACCTGAACTGCTGATGGGCCCTGAAGTCTGGCTTGGTCTGATGGAGCCAGTGGAACAAGTCTGGGGGCCAGGACTCAGACACATGAACTAGACCCACAGTAGATGGAACCGCTGAGCAGAAGCCGAAGATCACCAGCACTGTGTTTGGCGGGGCGAGAGATGAGCATTTCAACGCTGAAGTGAAAGAATTGTAACTGAGTTTTTTTTTTTTTTCTCACTAGTTCACCTTAACCAAAGAGAAAAACATTCAAGGTCTCACAGAAAAAGAAGAAGAAAAAAAAAGAATTTTTTTGGTTTCCATGACCCCGAAGAGATATTCTCCTTTAAAGGTGACACTATATGGACATACCACAGAAGACGGAAGCCAGCCCCAGCAGCTGGATAACAGAGCCGGGGTCTCGTGGGCTGGGAACTGAGCTGTGCTGTGTGAACAGAGGGGAGAAAGCAGAGCGGGACCTACCTCCTCCATCCGGAAAGATCGGAAAATGTACACGTAGTCGCCTGGGCGTCCGACAAACCTGCAATGATATGGGTCATTTAGAGTGGGGCGAGCAGGCTCTGGGAGGCCCCGAAGGTGGGAGCTGGGCCGCGTCGCAGGTCCCCAGGTCGGAGCCAATGATGGGGGTCAGTTAGAGTGGGGTGAGTGGGCTCTGGGAGACCCCAAAGGTGGGAGCTGGGCCGTGTCGTGGGTCCCCAGGTTGGAGTGCTGTGGTCTCACAGGCTTTCCCCCTGCCCACTTCATCTAAGAACCGACCACAGTGGCTTTCTGTTGGTCGAATGTTCATGTGATTCCCAAACCCGCAGGTGGGTAAGAAGACGTGGCTTCAACAGGAAACCAAGAAGCCGAAGGGCAGATGGAGGGAAGGGAGCCCAGGAGGGGAGAAGGCAAAGGGGTCTGAGCCCAGATAGTGCCACGCCCACCACGGCAGGGTCTCGGAGCCACGCTGGGGACCGCAGACAGACTGGGGTGGAGGTGGTCCCTGAGGCCGCCTCTCAGTTTCCTGTGGGGTGTGTGGCCAGGGATTGTCTGAGAGCCTGCTCCACTGCTGTGGGCGCTCTCAGGGGGGCCTGGGCACTTTGGCCCAGCTCCGGGACCCTGGGATAGGCAGATGGCTGCGGCATTTGTAAATCGCATGATGCGAGGATGGAGGCTCTGGAAGGGGTTCTGGGATCTGACCAGCCCTGGTGGGGGCAGGGGCAGTGGGGAGTCGTGGTGGGTGGGCCACAGGCCCCTAGCAACCCAGGACAGCTCCAGAGGGTCAGGGTGTGGGGTTCACCCCATCACTGGCCCAGGACACTGGCAGCTGCCCTTTCATACCTACTCTGGCAGCCCTCACCTCCCCGGTGTGGGAGCCCCTGGAACTGGCTGCCTGGAGTCCCTGCTATCTGGAGTCCCCAGCACCTGGGGTCGCTCCTCCCCAGGGTCTCTGCCCCCTGGGGGCCCCGCAGGAGCCAGGCCTCTGCCCTACCGCAGCAGCAGCAGGAGCTCGCTGACTGCTCTGCCTTGGACCTGGGTGCTTCCTGCCTGTGGGGAGATGGGGGTGTAGTGGTGGGGAGCCTTCTATTGGACAGGGAGGCGCAAGCTGGGGAAGGCGGTGTGTCTGAGTCACCAAAGCAGCCCCTACCGGCCTTTGAAGAAAGCCACGTAGAAGATGGGGGTGTAGGAGTTGACGAACTTGAGCAGGAAAGCCTTGAAGATCAGCCTCTCCTCAAAGCTCTTCTCCGTCTTTGGAACCTCTAGAGGGAGTGAGGTGCAAGCCGCTGAGCCACTGACCCGGTCCAGGCGGGTCACTTCATTCGGCCGTCAGAGGGGCTGAGTGACCAGCCCAGCCCCAGGGCAGGCAACGTGCGGCCGCCTGGCTCCGGGGCTCGGCCGGGGCGCTCACCTATCTTGGTGAGCCATCTGGCTATGCAGCCGTACACCTCGTCCAGGAGGATGATGACCACCAGGTTGATGATGACTGCGGTGGCCGTGACCGTGACCCGAATGTTGGACCGCACGGACGGGGAGGAGTTCATGGCCAAGGCGGCGGCCGTGGAGATTCTGTAGATGATGACGCCAAGGACGATGGCAAAGGTCACAGCGATCTGTGGGGGGAGGAGGGGACACTGTCGGCTGGACCACACCCTCCGGCTCCCTGGGCCCTGCTCTCCCCAACCTGGGAGCGCTTCAGCTTCAAAACAATGACAGGCGTTTCTTGTCACCCACCAGATGCCAGGGGCTTTACGGTGTTAACGTCACAGACGAGTGAGGGGCCAGGCTCTGTTTTATAGAAGAGGAGACTCATTCTCAGAGAGGTTGGGTAACCAGGCCAGGTCACCCAGCACACGAGCTGGGGCTTTCCTGGCGGGTCCACCAAGCCTGGAGTGCACAGCTCTGCGGCTGCCTGCTGTGAGAACCGTGACCGCCTTGCCCACTGTCCCCAACAGGACACAGGGCGGCTGCAACCCCAGTAACTGGCTTGTGCGCAGGCAGGCTGACTCTGGGGTGGGCTTCGCCCCCAGCCTGGGTGACCCTGAGTGGAAGCAGTGACGTTCTCGATGCTGCTGTGGGAGGCAGGTGGGGCAAGCGGTGGTCTGGTCTCCCCAGCAGTGCTGCAAGCCTGCCTGGGTCAGATGGATGGGATCCCTTCTCCTGATCTCCCTGGGAGACCCCCACACCCCTCCAGCTCATCCTCCATCTTGCCAAACCCACCGTTGCCCCAGAACATTCCCTACAGCTTGGACTGGCGGCTGCTTGAGAAACAGGGGTGGGCACTGGCTAGGATGACGAGTCTTCTGCGTGGATCTATCTGTCTGCCTGCCTGGGCTCCTCTTCCTTACCCTCAAAAGCTCTGACTCACCTGGGAAGACCCTGTCCGCACCCTGTCCTGCCCTAAGGGTGAGGACGCCTGCGGATTCCAGTCCCGAGGAGGCCCTGAGGGTGGAGGGCAGCTGTGCAGGGCCGTCACCCTGCCGGCTGTGCTGTGCTCTCAGCGTGCCCTGGTCCCTGCCTCTCACTTCCACGGAGCGTGTGCAGGGGACCTGCCCTTGCCGAGACAGCCCCTTGCGGCTCCCGGAATAGCCCTGGAGGGCAGGGGCTGCGCTGTGTGCCTCCAGGATGCAGCTTGGCAGGCTCTGCCTGCTTCACTCCAGAGGAAGGCTGCAGTGATGGGGATCTCAGGATGCTCCTATTTTAAATTTCCAGCTGATGACTCCACTGCTGCCCACGTCTGTGGGCGACTGAATGGCGACCACACCCGCCCAGGGAACGTCCGCACTCCACACCACACCCCGAAGAACAGGCTGCCCTGTGGTGAGGTGTGGGTACCACTCCTGCCAGCTCTCAGAATGAGGACTTTCCTGGGAAACTCCCGTGCCCCTGCCAAGAGGCCCCACCATCACCCCCCCAGGGGAAGGCATCGCCCTGGGCTTGGAGACGCCCCTCCTGCCTTGTGCGGAGGTGTAGATGGGGCACTGGGCCTGCAGAAACTCAGCAAGGTGCCCCCTTGCCCTGTTGGTGCCCCCCATGACCACCCTATAGCTGTGTCCCCTCCTAGGTGCAATGCCCGCTCTGGAAGGAAAGGTCCTCAAGGGCCAGGGTTCGGACGCAGTGTTCACATGGGCACCTTCAGGACCAGGAGCATGGGGGCACCTGGTAGGTGCTCAGCTGATATTTGTTCAGAGAATGAAGCTCCTATGTTCAGGACAAGACTGATTCATCTGTGATGGGGACCCCAGTCCCTCAAAGTCTGCTGGTTCCCTCCCTACTATCCCACCTGTGCTGGGAATAACAACGTGCCCATTTCCCAGTCTCTGTGCAGACAGGGCTGGCCAGAACCATGCAAGCAGAGGTGTGGGCAGGCCCTGGGGGAAAGCACTTTCAAAGAGGGGCTGCCTCCACTGGCATACATCTCCTTCCCCTTTCTCCTGCCTGGAAAGCGGAGGTGATGTTGGAGGTGGAGCAGCCATGTTGTGACCAAGAGGATACTGGCACAGACCAGAGAAGTCAGTGCCTGCTGGCATCATGGAGGTGCTGGAGCAGCACCTCCACTGCCTACACCTTGATTCTTATTACGTGAGAAACTCAAAACTCCCTGAAGACTATTCACAGAAGTGACATGTAACCTGAGGGCTCCCGTCCAAACTTGCCGTGGTGCAGAAGGGTCCACAGCCTCCCTCCTCCTCCATCCCCGGAATGGACCTTCTGATTCTTCTCTGCCAGGAGGGGCTGAACCTTGGTGCCTGAGTCCCGTTTCCTGTACCCCATCCCCTGCTGGTGAGCTCTGGCAATGCTGTGGGCAGGGACCATATTGTCCTAGGTTACCCCTCAGCACCACTCAGGTGTGTCTGGGACATGTGTTCCAGGGCTGGGCCCACTGCCACTGGAGTCATCTACAGACACAGGAGCCCTCCCCGCACTGGCCCCATGGTCTTGGGGGTCCCCACTATGGATTCCTTTATATCAGGGATGTCCTCAACCATGCGCGAGATCGTGAGAGGACATGGAGTCCTCACTCTGCTTCTAACTACCCAGCTTAGAGGACCTCAGCTGCCGCCCCTGACGCCCGGTGGAAAAACAAGCCCATTGCATGTCTCCAAGTTCACATACAACAGCGAAGGCCTCGGGGTGGACAGCCAGCCTGGCATACGGCCTGCAGAGAGGGTGAGACCTCGGGCCTCTGTGTCCTCACCAGCAGGTTGGGGGACAGGCAGGTGTGAGCCCTCGGGCCACTGGGCACAGCCCAACCCTCGGTCCACAGTGGTCACGAGGGCCCCCCACAGGATCGGGGGCTAAGACCCTAACCTAAAGTTCCGGGGCTGGATGAGGGGACGGTCATTTCTACAGTGACCATAGCTGGCGCTGACCTGTTGGGGAGCACGGACTGAGGCCTTCCAGAGACGCAGCCCAATCATCTGGGCGTTAAAACCTCCAAAGAGAGCTGGCCGTGGTGTCGCTGATTTATTCAAACCCACAGGGTCCGGATGAATCCAGCATCACAGACCTGTCCTGACTGTTTTCCTGTCTCTGTGTTATTTATTTTGTGGCTTTCTTTAAAACCCCTCCGTTTTGTCTTAATACCGTGAACTCCTGGGTGTGAATGACAAGGTACTCACATGTGTCACTCTCAAAACAAAAGATGTATGTCAGGGACCATCCCCCAGGTGTAGAGAGCCCCCCCAGGGGTCACTGCAGAACACTGGCCCCTTCCCATTTTAGGGTGGAATCTCCCCACCTCTGCCTGGCCTGGGATGAAGACAGCTGCCACGTGGACGGCTGACCCCATCCAGGTAAATGCCGCGTGCCTCGGCACACGGCCCCACCGCGGCCTCCCGGGACTCACCATGAAGACGATGGAGACCAAGTTGGTGAAGTAGGCGGGGAAGCGGTCTCTCCAGGTCAGCTTCACCTTGTCCGTCTACAACATGAAACAGGGCTGGGTTAGCAGTGGGGACCGTCCTGGTGGACAGGTGTGGGGTGTGTGTGTGTGTGCGCGTGTGTGCATGCGCACACGTGTGTGTGTGTGGGCGTGAACAACGTGGACCCCAGAAACGCGGTTGGAAACACAAAGACCCTCAGGTGATGAACGAATGCAAACACCCAGGCTTTATCCCTGATGAAAGGACGCCATGAAATGACAGGAATAATAGCTGTCTGCAAATGTGAGTCTTCTCTGTACAAGGTGTGATGGCGCCAGAGGCTTTTCTAAATGGGACGCTCAGACCCCCCCATCCGGGAGAAGCCCAGCCTCCGTCTCCTGGCCGAAAGTCTCATCTGCACGGCGAGAAGATCTAAGCTGTTTTCCTCCGCCACCTAGACCATAATAGTTATTTTTCTTTGCAGAGCAAGTTGAGACAAGCCACCAGCACTACAAGTTCAAACGCTGCCCGCCGCACGGCAACGGCGGTCGGTGGGGACACACGGCCCCAAAGGCACTGGCGCAGGGACTGGGGGGTCTGGAGCGACCGAAGTAGATGCTTGTCACTAACCTGGGATGTTTCTAGAATGGGATGGATCTTTAACGCCAACAAAAACAATGCATGGATGAGGTCAAAGGATGCTGGCAGGCCTGACCCCTGAGGCCACGCATTCCAGGGAGGGTGGCATGCATGTTAACGAGACCAGGGACCGCTGGCAGGCAGCTGTGGCAGGCACGATTCACAAGCCCCAGAGAGAGCCGAGCTCCCGCCCACGACCCCACGGTGGCCATGCAGAGACACCTGGACACACGTCACAGCCCGAGGGTGCGGACGAAGGCAAAGGAGCGTGGGTGTGGGTGTTAACACAGCAGCCAAGAGTCGGCTGAGGACACACGATGAACTCGGGTTTGTCTGCACACACTGAGGACGCACGACGCCCGGTGACACGACATGTACCAATTTCACCCCCGCCATGGCGGTCTTAACCCTCTGCCTCCATTTGTTTGTTGGCTCCTCCGGAAGGTGCCGGCGCTTCTGGGGCGGGTGGAGGGAACAAGAGAGCACCGTGGCGTGAGACCGCGGCCCAGGCCCCGCCAGGCCCCGGGGGGGCCAGCGCCTCCCTGGCTGTGCCGGCTGCCGGCTGATTCAGGCTCCGGGCGTCTGAAGCCCATCGGAGACGGAGAGACCCACATCCTGAAAGAGCGCGTGCGTGCCAAGTCGCTTCAGCCCTGGCCCGCTCCGTCGCCCTGTGGACCGCAGCCCGCCAGGCTCCTCCCTCCAACGGCTTCTCTGTGCCAGAGCACTGCAGTGGGCTGCCGTGGCCTCCTCCAGGGGACTCTGCCCGCATCTCCTGCATTGGCAGGCGGGTTCTCTACCATTAGTGCCACCTGGGAGCCCGTTCTAAAAGACAGGCTGCGAGGAGGTAATGAAACAGCCCGGAAGCTTGGCAGGTTCCGCGGGGCCCCCTCGCCAGACGGCGGCCGTAGTTCAGACGGGGCGTCTTATGCGGACGCGGTTACCCTGCGCATTTGACACCAACATGAAGGAAGCCACACTCCGCAGCCTAACACCCATGAAAGGGGGGATCTCTTATTTTCCCCCTAAATGAATTTGGTGCCATATCCAGGGGAAAAAATTAAAACCATAAAGTTGGGAGACAGTGAAACAGTGGAAAAAAATCAAGGGTGTGGCCCCCTGGAGGCCTTCAGGGCCTGAGGCCACCATCGGAGGCCGGCGAAAATGAACCCCAACCTTTGCTGCTCTTGTGGTCAGACAGCTCGGGTCAAAGCCCAGGAGCCGGGTGACGGGGAATCTGGGCGGTGCTCGGGCACGGTGCAGAGCTCGAGTTTGGGGGAGCCCCTGACTTCAGTGGCTGTGACGCGGGCCACTAAGCCCCTTTTCCCTAGGAAGGGGTGCAATCCCATCCTTTCTCACACTAGGAGGGGCCACTGTAGAACTGTGGGGTGGACTGTCTGGGGGTGTGGATGGCACACCTCAGGTGGGGCATGGTGGCCTTCAGCGGGGGCCTGGGGGCTTCAGAGCAGCAGCACCCATGCCTCTCCCTTTAGGAGGGGAGCCGCAGCCTGGGGAGAGGGTGCTGACAGAGCCGTGGGGTCAAAAGCACAGGGTGGCTGCTCCAAAGGCAATGGGCACGCGACGGGCAGATGTTCCGATGGGTTAAACGAAAGGATGGTCTCCTCATCATGGTGAAGGCTCACGCTTTTGTGGTTATTTCGTCTGCGCCTCTGGTCCCGCTTGGACTCTGAGTTCCAGGATGTGTGCCCGCTTTCTTGCTGTGGGGGGCTGAACTGGGCTCTCTGTGCTATGAGAACTGGGGTCTGAGAAGGGGTTCTGCTGCATCTGCTTTGCCCACCCCCTACAGGGGGACTGTGGTAACTGGGACCCCTGGCCACGTTGTACCAGCAAACTCTGTCCACGGAACACAATGACAAGAAAAGACAAAGGCAGGGGTTTGCTCTGGTTGCTCCCCGAGGCCAAGGAACACCAGGATCTGAAAAGAACACTCTGCCCTTGTTCCCATCCCTACAACGACTGACCTTCCAGCCTCAGAGAGAGGTTGACAAGGGCCTGGGGGCTCCTGCCCCATGTCATATATATATAAAAAAAAACCTCTGATAAAAAAATAACCGAGCATCCCTTGAGGTTTGTGAGAACATGACTGCCGATTTAAACGAGAGGTTCTGGGGAGAAAGGAAGGGATTTACTACCTATTAAGGAAAGGTGGTGGCCTCAGGAGGATCACAAAACACTTCTCTTTCTCATCCTCCTCCTCTATGTGTGAGGCAAGGAACTGACCGTCCGCTCAGGGGCCCTGTTGGGGCAAACCCTCCATCCGCCATTCAGTGCAGAGCATGAGGGTCGGTCAGGACCACCCAGAGCAAGAAACGCTGCAAAACCATTGGTTTCCTGGATGCTGAGGTGTTGGCTGAAGTGTGAGGTCCCCTCAGGACAGAACGGGGAGGCTGACCTCTGGCAGGGTGTGACAGATCTCCCCCCAGCCTCCGCCTGTTTTTTATAAATAAAATTTTATTGGAGCACGGCCAGACACATTTGTTCACCTGTTGTCTGTGGTCATTTTCCCCCTACAATGGCAGAGTCGCTGTGACAGAGGTCTGGACGGTCTAGAACACGTACTCTCTGGCCCTGTCTGGGGGCCGCCCCTCCATCCACACAGCATGTGCTGACCCCTGGCCTGTGATGCTGATGGACATACAATGTTTGGCTACTGGGAAAGCCAACTGGCAGCGGCCACCGTACCTCTTTGTTTTTGGATTCTTTCCTAAGAGACTTCTCCAGAACTCGGGCTTCATATTCGGCTCTGGGGTGGTCCTGTGAAAGAAACCAAGTCAGCAAGGAGTCCTGTAAACTGCGAGTCTGAGACCCTTAACAGGAGCATGTGTGGCAAACCCACTGCTGGCACTCCCTCGGGGTACCCGTTGGGGCCAGTTCCTAGCTGGCTGTTTGTACCATTTCCCATTCAAAGCTCCCTGCATGAGGTTCATTCTGGACTCTACCCCTTGTTGGGAAGCCCAGCCCACTGGGAAGTCCACAGAGTCAGGCTCCGTGGTCCTGGAGGCGGGTCAGTCTGCGCTGGGATGCAGCCTGTCCTGCAGCCCACTCTGAACAACCAGCCGTGAACTGGCCCCTGGGGACATCCCATCAGGAGCTACGGGGTCGGAAGAGACGGCGGTTAAGTGTCAGCAAGCGCGGGCAGACCAGAGGCACCAGGCCTCAGGGGAGCCCCGAGCAGGTCAGCGAAGGGCACTGGAACAGGAGAATGGGGGTTAAGAGAGACCCGGAGGCGGCGGAGAAAGCAGAGGCCCTGCCCGCCGTGGAAGAGGTGCGGGGAGCCGCTCAGCGGAAACAGACAGAGCAGGTGTGCCAGAAGGTCCCTCTCCCAGGAGACAGACGAGTGACAAAAAATTCCAAACCTTGACAGCCTCCTTCCGGGAACCAGAAATGTAAAACAAAAACAAAAAGATTTCATTACTTGTGTTTTTTTTTTTTTTTTTAAGAAAAAAGTCCTCTTAGAGGTGATATTCTTAAAAAGTGGGATGAAGGCAGATGGACACAGGTGGACAAGAAGGGCTTGCCAAAGGCTGATGCTACCCTAGGGTGGCTGCGTGTGTTGCTGTTTCTGCAGGTGGAGTGTTCTAGGCGATTCCTGATGGTGTGCTGGGCTGAACCGTCTTAGACTCAGGGGAGGAGCCTCAGGCCAGACGGCTGGGCACAGGCTTCCTTCTGCTCTGAGAGTGGACACCTGGGGTTCACGTCATGGAGGGGCTAGCCCTCTGTCTCAGGTGACCAGCGCCAGAAGAGGCCCTATGCAGCGTGGGGGTCTCACTCTTGGGGACTCACTCACGCCCCCTGGGGCCCACATCCAGTGCTCTGATCACTACCCCACTACCTAGTGCCTGAGTGAGCCACCAGGGTGAAGACTTCATGGGACGGGCTCCCAACAGGTTGAACTGTCCCAGCCCCAAGGACACCATGAAAAGGGCACTCTCAGTCTGCTCCAAGTTAGTAAGATGACACTACCCCTATCTGAATCTATTACATCTGCTCAGGCAGACAGCTGACCCGGGGCCCACCGTGGGGGATGGAGCACCCATCCCATGCCCCTCTCTGCCCCTAAGGAGACATGCATCTCTGGTCGCGTCAGCCTTGGTCCTGCCATTTGTGAAACTGGGTGATGAGACCCGCTGCGGGAAGAGGCTGAACCTGGAGGCGGGAGACCCGCTGGGGGCACTCACCGTTGCCGGACCCTGCTCAAGGTGCTTTGCATCTGCTGCCCTACCGAGACCCCCTCAGACCCTACTCTCCCACCCCTATTTGTGAGGACACGAGGCACAGAAAGGTTAAGCAACCTGCCCCAGGTCACACAGCACGGGCAGCGCTGAAACAGGACACCCTGGCCCCGGAGGTCGTCTCGGCACCACGAAGCTGGTGCCTCTTCCAGCAAACTAGCACCCATGTCTGTTGACAGTACAGTCAGCTCAGAACCCACACAGCCACACATTTGGCTGAAGAGTGATCCACCAACTCAGTCCTGGAGGTAGCGCGTGTGTGGGGACACATAATAAGGCGTGAAGTCGCTCAGTCGTCTCTGACTCTTTGCGACCCCGTGGACTGTAGCCCTCCAGGCTCCTCTGTTCATGGAATTTTCCTGGCAAGGATACTGGAGTGGGTTGCCATTTCCTTCTCCAGGGGATCTTCCCGACCCAGGAATTGAACCGGAGTCTCCCACACTGCAGGCAGACTCTCCACCATCTGAGTCACCAGGGAGGCCTAATATATAATAATAGGGATATAGTAATATAGAATATAATAATAGGGATATTTGAAGAGATGATGAAAGAGGCTTTCACATTACAATGAAAATGCACGAGTGGTTTCTCTTTAAAAGAGCTGAGCAAAAGATTCCGTAACACGAAGCCACGGTCAGCATGACCAAATCTAACGGCTCTCCTGTTCGGGGAATCTTGTGCCTTTTCATTCCCTCTCATTCCGTGGGGATTCTGCTGGAGCTGGCAGTTCAGGATGGGGCAGCAGCAAAGCGTCTCCTGAGCAACCCCAGGGAAGGGGGTTCACCCACCACCTCAGTGGCTATTCAACTCGGAATGTCCCTCTCCTGGCGCACAAAGATGCCCAGCACATGGCTTCCCAGTGAAGGATCAGCCCCACATCTCGGCCGTGCCTGACTGCAGGCTGACAGCTGGCTCCGGGGATTGCAGGTTTGGCACCCAGGGTGAAGGCTCATGGCCGCCTCTGGGGACTCAACCTCGTGGGTGGCGGCCACCCCCTCCCCAGACCTGTGGTGCAGTCCCCAGACTGGATGAGATCAGCGTGGTGAGCCTTGGCCTGTGTCCCCGACCACATTTCTGGGTGGTGTGTCCATGTGAGCATGGAGATTTAAAACACTAGAGTGGACACTGAGCAGTCACCCTGGCAACCGCGGGGGATTCAGACATCAGGGACATGAACTGAGAAGCAGGCAGTGGCGTCCTCGCCTGGACTTTACGACCTAGTGAGTCCCCCCCAGAGGAACGGGGTGGGGGTGGGGGAGGACACAGGGGCGCGGCTGCTGAGCCCACTCACCTCCTCCTCCTCGAAGCCTGTGAGGTCCCAGCGGTAATTAAGCCGCATCTGTTTCCGCTTCCAGTGCTCCATGAAGGTGGCGGCTGAGGGCAGAGAGGAGAACCAGGCGGTTAGGGGCTCAGAAGCCCCACGATACTGGGTGACCCGAAAGCATTCTCCTCTCCTGCACCATTTGGAGAGTGAGGGCAACAAGTGCTGGGCAAATACTAAACTGCTCAGTTCTCCCACTGACTCTGAGAGGGAGGGATGGTCTATCGCTCATTTTACAGATGAAAAAAAATGGAGGTACAGGGAATCTGAGTCCCGGGCAAGGTTACTGTGCCAGCCAGTGAGGGGCCTGGGCAGGATGGTCCCAGAACTTGTGTTCTTAATCATCCTGCTCCATTGATCTTGGGGACCCCAAGTCCCAGGAGGGGGTCCTGAGGTCAGAAAGAGTGAAGGGTGAGCCAAGGTTACTCACTCAAGCTTCAAACCCCTACAGGTGTTCTGCCTGCTGAACTGTGTCCCGAGGTGCTACGTCCTGCTTTGTTTTCCCAACAGAGTAAGCACAGTGCAAACGCCACCTCCTCCAGGAAGCCTCTGATCAATGCCCTCAGTGTCAGGAAAAAAGCAACTCCTCCTGGGACCTTTCATGCTCGTGGTGCCCATGCCACCTTGCATTATGGCCCCTGTCCCATGTCCTGTGGCCTCTCTGGGGTGCGGGGGCAGGGATGGGGTCTCGTCCTCCGGGTCCTCCGCAGAAAGCCCAGTGTCTGGCACAGAAAAGCTCCTCAAGGGAGCTCACTGACTGCATAAAGCGCTTTTAAGAGCTCACGCGTGCAGACGGGGACACACTGACACAGGGAAGTCGGCAGAGTCCGGGAGCTGGAGGAATGATACAGGAGACCATAAAGGTAACCCGAGCTCTGGATTCTTGAGCTCTTATTTGGTAGGCCCTGTTCAAAGAGCTCACACATGAAGTATTCAGTTCAGTTCAGCCGCTCAGTCGTGTCTGACTCTTTGCGACTCCATGGACTGCAGCAGGCCAGGCTTCCCTGTCCTTCTCCATCTCCCAGAGTTTGCGCAAATCCATGTCTATTGAGTCGATGACGCCATCCAACTGTCTTGGCACTGATCTCATTGAAATCTCACAGTGATCTCTGGAGGGAGGTGCTATAACGTACTGCCTTTTACAGATGAGGAAACTGAAGCTCAGAGCAATTAAATGACCTGCATGATGAATGGTGGTGTCAAGACAGAAATTCAGCGAGAACTTCAGTGCAAATTCCCTGGTGTCATTCTTCACTAGGAAAGAATGCAGGCTTTGGACCTGGCAATAGACGGGCCTGAATCTGAGTCATTTCCTGGTTCAGAGAACACGCCCACCCATTCAGGTGAGGTGAGAACAGTTTCGCACATATCTGCACATAATGGGTACATGTCTAGTATCAGCTACCACCCCAGCCAGGTCCAGCCAGGAGACAGGAATCTCTTAGGTCTTTTGGACTGGGGTAATTTCATCCTGGGACTTGGCCACATAAACAGTGGAAGAGCTGAGACAACAAGCAGGGGATGGTGAGACCACCCAGAGATTAGCAACTGCAAGAAGCTGCTGTCAATTTAGGGGTGGCGGGACAACGCGAGCTGGTGTTACCAGGGTCAGACACTGGAGCTGCCCAGAAGCAGCTAGGATCACGGAGGGAGGGGCTTTCCAGTGGGAGTTAGAGCCACGGAGGGAAGGCAAAGCCTCTGCCAGACATGTTCCTGGAAGCACGGAGAGAGAAGGAGAAATACCCTGGTTTCTCTCCTCCTCACGCCTTCGGATCCCCATCGGGGCCTCCCATTGGCTGACAGCCTTCCAGGCAACGGGACAGCAAGGGAGCCTGGGAAATGTAGTTCCCTGAGACACAGCGCTCTCTCAGCAGAGGCATGGTGGTGGCGGGGACTCCAGGAGGAAGCATGTGGCCGGTGGGGCAGGTCCATCGGCAGCCTCCTGAGAAGGAAGGTGTGAGGATGTTCCCTTCCACCTCTCAGTGTGCCCTTGGCTTGCTGCAGTGGAGGACCCTAGTCGGAGCCCATCCCCACACCCCCACCAGTTCTGGAAGGCCTGCCTCTCCTTCCCTGAGTCTGGGCAGCTGTGTCTCTCTGACTTCTGCCTGCGCATGGCAAGGCCTCCTTTGCGACCTCGGGCTGAGTCGGGGAGGAGGGCTGGCTCTCTGCTCAGCGGGGAGCTGGCCCGGTTGCATCCCCTGTCCCCGGCCTCCTCCATGCCTCCCCGGTCCCAGCTCACTGACCCACACCTCTGCCTCCTAGACCTCCACTCCTTCCACTCACCAGCCTGCAGTGTGGTAACCCCTACCTTTTAATGAGGACTCAGCCTACCGCAGGCTCTGTGCTAGTGGCTTACTGCCATCAAGAACCCTCAAAACAATGCGATGCACTAGACAATGATTTCCATTCACACCTTTACATGTGAGGACAGAGGCTCAGAGGACGGTATGCTCTGCCCATGGTCGACTGCAGGTTAACAGCAGGAGTGGGATTTGAACTGACTTCTGCTTGACCCCAGAGTCTACACTTAACCATTACATTGGCTGACCTTCTGCATAGATATTTAACGTTCTTTAAATGGCAAGCCACTCCAGTACTCTTGCCTAGAAAATCCCGTGGATGGAGGAGCCTGGTAGGCTGCAGTCCGTGGGGTCGCTAAGGGTCGGACACGACTGAGCAACTTCAATTTCACTTTTCACTTTCACACATTGGAGAAGGAAATGGCAACCCACTCCAGTGTTCTTGCCTGGAGAATCCCAGGGACGGGGGAGCCTGGTGGGCTTCCGTCTATGGGGTCACACAGAGTTGGACACGACTGAAGTGACTTAGCAGCAGCAGCAAAGGAGCAACAACTGTAGTTGTAGTAAGCCTGACGGTTACATCCATTTTATGGATGAGGAGATGAAGGCACAGACACGGTAAGTAATTCGCCCAGGGTCCTACAGTTAGGCAGCCGGTATTGAAACCCAGGCATTCTTGCTAGAATGTTACTGCTAAGTGTCTTATGATAGATGCAAAGGCCCTCTCCCAGGGGTATTTGCAGTTTGACCAGGACCAAGGCTGGACCTGAGGTCACAACCTGGTGACCAAGGAGATGGTGCATAGACAAGGCTTGTTGGCCTCAGCTATGTTTAAGAAACGCAGACATTTTATATTAATCATGAGCTTCCTGTGTCTCCTTTAAAAGTCTGAGGCCTCCTTAGCCAAGGTTTGGGCATGCCTTCTCTGCTGGGCCACAGACAGCACTGTGCCCTATCGCCTGGGCGGACTCCGTGGTGCTGAGTTTGTCACTCTTCTGCTCTGGAGCAAAGGGGTGGGGCTGTGATGTCAGGCTTGGCCAGCAGCATGGGCAATGGGAAAGCTCACACCAAGCTGGAGGCAGTCCCGAGATCTCAGTTCGGAATCAGGCATGGCGAGCAGGGTGAAAAAACATCCGCTACTGGGTTAGATCTGATAGATGCCTGAAGAACTAAGGATGGAGGTCCGTGACATTGTATAGGAGGCAGAGCTCAAGACCATCTCCAAGAAAAAGAAATGCCAAAAGGCAAAATGGTTGTCTGAGGAGGCCTTACAAATACTGAGAAAAGAAGTGAAAGGAAAAGGAGAAAAGGGAAGATCTACCCATCTGAGTGCAGAGCTCCAAAGAAGAGCACGGAGAGATAAGAAAGCCTTCCTCAGCGATCAGTGCAAAGACACAGAGGAAAACAACAGAATGGGAAAGACTAGAGACCTCTTCAAGAAAATTAGAGATTCCAAGGGAACATTTCATGCAAAGATGGGCTCGATAAAGGACAGAAATGGTAGGGACCTGACAGAAGCCGAAGATATTAAGAAGAAGTGGCAAGAATACACAGAAGAACTGTACAAAAAAGATCTTCACAACCCAGATAATCACGATGGTGTGATCACTCACCTAGAGCCAGACAGCCTAGAATGTGAAGTCAAGTGGGCCTTAGGAAGCATCACTATGAACAAAGCTAGTGGAGGTGATGGAATTCCAGTTGAGCTATTTTAAATCCTAAAAGACGATGCCATGAAAGAGCTGCACTCAATATGACAGCAAATTTGGAAAACGCAGCAGTGGCACAGGACTGGAAAAGGTCAGTTTTCATTCCAATTCCAAAGAAAGGCAAGGCCAAAGAATGTTCAAACTACCACGCAATTGCACTCATCTCACACGCTAGTAAAGTCATGCTCAAAATTCTCCAAGCCAGACTTCAACAGTAAGTGAACCGTGAACTTCCAAATGTTCAAGCTGGATTTAGAAAAGGCAGAGGAACCAGAGATCAAGTTGCCAACATCCGTTGGATCATCGAAAAAGCAAGAGAGTTCCAGAAAAACATCTACTTCTGTTTTATTGACAATGCCAAAGCCTTTGACTGTGTGGATCACAAAAAACTGGAAAATTCTTGAAGAGATGGGAATCCCAGACCACCTGACCTGCCTCTTGAGAAACCTGTATGCAGGTCAGGAGGCAACAGTCAGAACTGAACATGGAAAAGACTGGTTCCAAATAGGAGAAGGAGTACCTCAAGACTGTATACTGTCTCCCTGCTTATTTGACTTATACGCAGAGTACATCATGAGGAACGCTGGGCTGGATGACACAAGCTCGAATCAAGATTGCAGGGAGAAATATCAATAACCTCAGATATGCAGATGACACCACCCTTATGGCAGAAAGTGAAGAACAGGCTCTTGATGAAAGTGAAAGAAGAGAGTGAAAAAGTTGGCTTCAAACTCAACATTCAGAAAATTAAGATCATGGCATCTGGTCCCATCACTTCATGGCAAACAGACAGGGAAACAGTGGAAACAGTGACAGACTTTTTTTGGGCTCCAAAATCACTGCAGATGGTGACTGAAGCCAGGAAATTAAAAGACGTTTGCTCCTTGGAAGAAAAGTTATCACCAACCTAGACAGCATATTAAAAAGCAGAGACATTACTTTTCCAACAAAGGTCCGTCTAGTCAAAGCAATGGTTTTTCCAGTAGTCATGAATGGATGTGAGAGTTGGACTATAAAGAAAGCTTAGTGCCGAAGAATTGATGCTTTTGGACTGTGGTGCTGGAGAAGACTCTTGAGAGTCCCTTGGACTGCAAGGAGATCTAACCAATCCATCCTGAAGGAAATCAGTCCTGAATATTTATTGGAAGGATTGATGCTAAAGCTGAAACTCCAATACTTTGGCCACCTGTTGTGAAGAACTGACTCATCTGAAAAGCCCCTGATGTTGGGAAAGATTGAAGGCAGGCGAAGGGGACGACAGAGAATGAGACAGTTGATGGCATCACCGATTCAATGGACATGAGTTTGAGTAAACTTTGGGAGTTGGTGATGGATGGGGAGGCCTGGTGTGCTGCAGTCCACGTGCGAGCTCTGTGGCTGGCCCTGTGCACACACGCGTCTGGATGCACTGACCTACCCACCATCCACCCTTCCTTCCACCCACCTCTCTGTCCATCAGATGAGCTGTCAGTCCGTGCTCCAGCTACCCCGTGTCTCTGGTTCGGCTCTCCTCCCAGGCCGCATCCCGTCCCACCTCCCCTGGGCTCTGCTTGAACTGTCCAAACTGCCTTCACTCCTAGGCCTAACCCTAATCCCCCAGTCTCTGGACGCCTCCTCGGCTGGCTGCTGGCCCCTTTCTGAGACCTTCCTCCCCTGAAGCACGGCTCCCGACACATGGCACGATCTTGGATGCATCATTAAATGCTCCTGGTTCCACACCCTCCCACTGTCTTTTTTTTTTTTTTTTTCTGTAGGATATTTCTTTTTTTTTTTTCGGCCATGCCTTGTGGCACGTGGAATCTCGTTCCTCCACCAGGGATTGAACCCGCACCCCTGCAGTGACAGCCCAGTTTAACCACTGGGCCACCAGGGAAGTCTCCTACCCATTGTCTTCTGTTGGAACATCACAGAGGCCTTGGAGGGAAGGCTCTGACCGAGGCTGGGTGCTTCTGCAGCTGCCCAGAGAACGGCCCCGTTTCCCCTGCGCGGCCCAAGCTCCCTGTGGGCCGGGGTGCCTCAACTCCTGAACCTGGACCAGGCACTCCTGAGCCACGAGGGCGCCGGGGCAGGCAGGGCGTGCCCTTCTTAAAGTGCAGTCCCCGAGAGCAGAGAACAGCTTCGCCAACCTCTGGCTCCTGACGGTGCATGTTCTCCGCACGTGGGGAGCAGCGATGGGTCTCCTCGGGCTGCAGGGACCAGGCGATGGCGTGAACCTGCCTGTCAGCCCACAGGGGAGCTGGGGCTCCCGCCCGCACAAAGGCCCTGACCCTTCACAGTCTCACTGATTTCACTTATTTATCCCCTGAACCAGTGTCCGCTCACGAGCCCGCTGCTGGCCTTTGGATTCCAGCAGAGACTAAGTCTCACTCCGTCTCCGCCCCGCTCCGGTGACTCAGCCGCTGACCTGCCAACTGCATTCAGAGCCTCGGGCGCAGACCCCGGGAGGGGTTTCAACCACACCTGTCATTCCACTGACGCTGGGACCATCTCTCTACAGCTCCTTGCAGCCGGGCTCAAATCCAATAACTCCCTTTGTTCTGCCTGGAACTGACAAGCCTTGAAAACTCCATTATTATGCTATAATTTCAGAAAATTGATCCTGGTGCGAACAGCTAAATGGAGCTCAAAGTTGCTTCGTCTTGACACCTTACTGCTGCTGCTGCTGCTAAGTCACTTCAGTCGTGTCCGACTCTGTGTGACCCCACAGACGGCAGCCCACCAGGCTCCCCCGTCCCTGGGATTCTCCAGGCAAGAACACTGGAGTGGGTTGCCATTTACTAGAGGTTTTGAAATGTTATAAATCCCAGGCAGTGGAGCGCTCAGCCAAAGCGCAGGGTTCCAAGACCAGCGGGGTCACCCCCTCGGGCAACCCAGACCCCATGGCAGAGCGGAAACAAGATGGAAACAGCGGCCACAGCAACTCCTGGGGCGGTGACCCAGCCCCACCAAGGGCAGAAACAGGTTTGGGGTCACTCTCTGTTACTGAGCGAGAAGAAGCGTTCACAGCTGGAGGACAGGAAAAGTAAGGACCCAGTGGGGGAAGAAACACCAGTGGGAAAATGATCCTTTAGAGGGGAATGAACAAGTAACTGAATAAGGGATAAAAAAAGATCCTACTCAACAACGGCAAGCTTGCTGCTAATCACACTGACAGCAAAGTGTGAAAGGACTGGGGACAGAGGGGCTGTGTCTCCTCCACCCTGCGGGCAGGGGCGGGCAGTCAGCGCGCACCTCCTAGCCCAGCAGGCCCCTTCCTGTTGATTTCGTCTTCATTTATAATAAGCTCCTCTTTCCCTGAGTGCTTCCTGGGAGCGGTTTGGCTTTTTTGCTTCCCCCTCCCTCCCTGCCAAACAGGAACATGTAGACTGAACTTGCCCTTGACAGACAGGCACCTTTGTGGTCTCCCACAGCGGAAGTGGAGCTGGAGGAAGGGGGGCGGACAGTGGAAGCACAGGCTCGCCCGTTTCCCTGTATCTTGGATAGAGGAGGAAAGGACGGGGCTGCTGGTGAGTGCTGGCCGGCACCTTTGAGGGTGGGGGGTGGTACCGCTTTGCGCACAGTATGTGCTCAATACACAAGCATGCTGTGAGCAAACTGGCTTCATGGAGACAGTGCACAAAATCCAACCAGCTCCTTGCCATGCTGGTGGGCTGAGCAGCATTGCTGCCTGTCTGCCCCTCACCACTGGCTTGTGGTGAATCTCTGCTTCCCCAGGAGGGCACGGAAGAGGCACAGAGAGTGAGACCAGGACACTAGCTTGGACCATGGAGGCAGGCGGGCCAGGGCCCGGGCCTGCCATAAATGTTACGGATCTATTAGCTGTGTGACCTCGGGCAAGTCACTTAACCTCTCTGTGCTCCCATGTCCTCATCAGAGAATAACAGGGTTTCTCTGCAGGGCTGCTGTGGGGACCAGTGAACTCTGTGTGAACCTCTGCAGGGGGAAAGGAGCCTGTCTGCCTGGAGGGAGGGAGGAAAGCTAGTCCAGGCGAGAGAATGAATTTAAGGTCATCCTGCCAGGAATAAGGGCACACGTTAGCCAGAGCTGGTTAGTACCACTGGCAAAGGGAGTGGAGCCCAGGGGTCACATATGTGGGACTGGGGAGCCAGATTGCTGGGGTTCAAGGTCTTGCCTCTTCCCCTTTTAAAAACAAATTTGGGTCATGCTGCACCACAGGGCAACTGGGATCTTAGTTCCCAGCCACGGATCGAACCTGTGCCCCTGCAGTGGAAGCAAAGAGTCTCAACCTCTGGGCCGCCAGGGAAGCCCCTGGCCTCTGCCTGTTCGCTTGTGTCACCCTGGAAAGTTGCCTCAGTGGCTCATCTGCTAAACGAAGGAGCAGAGCCTGTCTTCCTCTAAGTCACCGGGAGAATGAATGAGTCTCCATACGTAAGAGGCTCAGGACAGTGCCCGGCGCGCAGTAGCACCAGCCAGCTGAAGCCAGTGTTCTTTTCTGAAGGAGGTGAAGGGACCCAGTTCACAGAGCCCCACAGGCGCCATGTGAGAGTTAGAGCTGAGCGCCAGTCTCACAGGGTCTATCTAGGCCATTTTCACGTTTCCAAAAAGCAAGCGCTCACCAATCGGATGTAACGGCTGGCACGCGTGACGACTAGCCCCAGGCTCAGCCCTGAGACACCACGAGGTGTGACTCATTCCCCATTCCCAGCCGCTCTTGGAGGTGGGCTGGGTTCCTAGCTGCATTTCACAAATGGAGACCCGGGGCCTGGAGAGGTGAAGCAACTTGCCTGAGGGTCACACAGCTGTGAGGTGACAGAGCTGAGATTTGAACCTGAGTCTGGCTGGTGGCTGGCGCTGTTACCCTCTGACGAGCCATCCTGGCACACAGCCAACCTAGCGGGGCTTTGAACTGGACCAAACCACCCAGCCCGCAGCTGGCAGGCAGGCTCCCCTGGGTGCCTGCTGCAGGGCCAGCCGCCCCACCCTGGAGCAGGGGAACTGGGAGATTTTGTGCTCAGCTAGGAGGTTCTCCAGGCTCAGCTCAGAGCCGCCTGGGCCCTGATCAGAGAAGAAGGAAGGGAGCCGATCAGAGATTTTGCGGAAAGTCATGCAGGCTGGTGATGAGCAGAGGGCGGGGGGCAAGGGATGGGGAATGGTTCTGATGGACGTGGGGCCCAAAGAGACAGGGATGGACAGGGGAGGGACACGGGCTCAGGCTCAGTGGAGCCCCACTTTCATAACCTGTGAAACGGGGACAACTTCTCAGCTGCAGGGATGCAGTGAAATGAAGCACGCGGAGCATCAGGCCCCACGTCAGACACAGACACGTCAGCACAGTGACCGATGGCCATCAATCCTACATTTATAGTCAGACTGATCCCAGAATTAAGCATCAGAGCTAGGGTGTGGGGCCAGGAATATTCTCATAAGCCACTTTGAACCACACACAGACGTCACTTCCCCATGTTCTGCAGCAGCCTTGGCAAGCAGTCCTTTGACCTCAGCTTGATTGCTTCCTGGAATGAGGTGCTCACCACCTGTCAACCCAGCCTGGTCCAGCACTCTCTGTTGGAAATCTCTCCCTTGCACTGAGTTGGTGACCTGTGACTCTCATTCTCGGCCTCATTGGGAGGACCAGCCTGTGCCATGATGACAGAGTTCATGGTGAAGCTATGCTTGGAGCTCCCCAGAGCCTGGGGGAGGGACAGTTCTGGTATGTCTATTACCCGAGTGTCCACGGGCTACAGGCCATTGCTGAACCAATGAGGGAGGGACGAGTCTCACCCTAGCCTCTTCCCAAGCAACCAGGGCACTGACTAACCGGGTCTTCTCAGACTCAGGACAGCACAGGAAGGGGCTCTGAGGACCACGCTCGTCCTGTGGGTGCAGCACCCAGGAGTGTCCTGAGTGACAGGGATGGCAGGTGACAGGGATGGTGTGTGACACTCCAGGATTCTCTGAGACATGGGCAGTGGCCAGAATCCAACTGAGCTCTCAGGGCTCCTGGAGCAAGACCACCCCTGGGGCTGACCGTGGAAGGTCGTTCTTGAAGCTGGAAATGGGGTGATTAGTGTCCAAATGGCTCGTGACTATCGGCTCCCAGGCTCTCAGCTGAAGCGAGCTCTGATGGGAGGAGGAGACGTTTGCAGAGGAGAAGGACAGAGAGCCTGTAAGCCACGTGCTGCCCAGAGATGCTTGCAGAGGCGAACGTGTCTGGGCCGCGGCGGGTGGATGGCAGGCAGGGGACCCTCTGGGCCATGGGTCATGCCCAGGTGGGCAGGATGCGGGGTGATGTTCATGTGGGATGGGGAGCTTGTACCCCTCGACCTCCAGGTGACCCCTGCTTGGCCAAGCTCAAGGCATCTCCTTAGCTCACAATAAGGCAGGCAGGAGAGCCCTTTGGGATGGTCAGTGTCCTCCGTCAGAGGCCCTCAGTTTGGAGAAGCAGTTCCCAGGCCTCTGGGCAGGACAGTGGGAACAGATGGGACACTGCTGGGGAGCCCGGCGCGGTGGGGGGCGAGAGGCCCCTGACTGCTTCTCTTGCGCGTCCCCACAGTCCTCCTGTCTGCTCTCATGGAGACCGGCTTCTCGCTGTCACCCGCGGGCGCGGGAGGGTCTACCGTGGAGCTCGGGTGGCAGTGAAAGCCCCCCGCCGCCCCCCTCAGAGTCAGGTCAGCCTCCTCCCACCACCTCCCCAGCTTCTCTGTGCATCAGTTGCCATCTCCAACACAAGTTTAAGACGAGAAAAACTCTGACACGGCAGAGGCCGCACTGGCTCCTTAGTCCTCCCGGTGAATACGAAGTTCCCTGTGGCCTGTGCTGGCCTCCTGGGTCCCGTCTGCTCCTTGCACCTGCTCCGTCAGCAGGCCTGCAGCCTCGCCACGGGGCCTCTGCCCCTGCTGCGTCCTCCTACAGCCAGGGTGAAGGCAGTGGACACGGCAGTTTTCACCTCCTATGGTTTCCCCAGAGCCCAGAACAGACACTTAACTAAATACCAGCTGGAACACGCCCTACACACCAGGCACGTCTACCCGGTCTCACACTCCTGCAGCGTGGCAGGCAGCCGCGCCAGTGGTCCGCGGTCACAAGGGCAAGGCTATTTATTGAGAATCAGCCACGTACGTGCTGAGTGTTGGTTGAGATTTTGTGCCCGCTGTAAAGATCCTTATCCTACACCCATTTTACAGGTGAGGAAGCTGAGGGCTGAATGACAGGATGGGGAAGTGGTAGGGCTGCACTGGAGTCCCCTGGGGATGTGAAAGTGCACACGTGGACCAACCGGATAGGTGTCCTTGAACATCCTTCCAGGGGCTTGGGCGCTGAGCACCGTATGTTCATGCCTGCTCGTGGGTCACCTGGAGACCACAGTAGGTGTTGGCTTGGCCACCACCCAGGCCGATGGATCCCAGATGAGGGAACAGAGCTGGCTGGTGGCGTGTGGAGGCTGCTGCTATGAAAACTGGGTCCCCTCAGCCATGCAGGCAGAGGCGCGCCGTGCCCAGGGCACGAGGCCTCGGTGGAGAAGAAGCCCAAAAGGGGCCTCTGATGAGGACACCAAGCGCCTCTTCAGATCTGAGGATGGGGATGGGATGGGAGTGAGGTGGTTGGTGCATGCACGTCTTCTAAGAGGAAGTGCTGCAGCTCAGACCCTCATCAGGACTCGTCCTCCCAGGTTTCCAACGAGTGTAGAAATGTGCTTGGGCAGTGATCGGACACCAGACAACCCAGCTGGTGGTCCACGTTGGAACAGGAGCCCAGGGGACAGGCCAGGCTCTCCCCCTCTCCTCTGACCCCTGACTCAGCCCTCGGCTCCTCTGCACACTGGCTTCCAGAACCCCACGCCCCTGGCTCCAGGAAGCCTTGGCCAAAATGGGACAAACCCCAGCCTCCTGCCAGCACCTAGTGCTTCCTGGGCTCGCTGAGCCCCTTCAACACTGATGAAGTCTGAACACAACCACGAGGGCGGTGGGGAGGCTGCGGGGCCACGCAGGGTGGGCTCAGGCCCGGAGAGGGTTCCGAAAGCGTGCGGGCCTGGAAGCCCACCGCCTGGGCATCAGCTCTGCTCTGCTGCCCGCAAGGCTGGCTCTTCTCTCCTGTTACCACCAAACTCTCCCTGGCTTGCAGGGGAATCCAAGGCCCCAACTCAGAGGATTCTGAGGTTCTGAGGGGTCCTCTTCAGGTCGAGGGCGGGTCCCCACTCCCCTTCGTAATGGAGGCTTGTACTGAATTCTGTTTGACGGGATCCTCACGGATCTCAATCGCACTGACAGGTCAGAGAAGCACACCTGGCTGGCAAGTGGCACCCTCCACCTCCTGGCCCACCAGGGCCCACTGAGCACCAGGACACATGGAGCATGTGGGACACGGGGCTGCCATTCAGCAGGTGACAGCACAGCCCTCTGTGTGTCTACGGTCTGTCTGTCCCACATCTCAGCAACCCTGCCCCTTATATCTCCAGAACCCAGCTCAAGAGGCTCACGCTTCTTCCAGGCAGCCCCTCCTGACTGCCCTTTCTCAGAGGTCCTGACCCTTCCCTTTTCTGCTGTCTCTGTGCAGCTCCATCTCATACTATCTGGGACCCCTGAGCACAAATATGGGGGCTCTGGTGCCTGGATGGTGGCTCAGCACATGGGTGCCCAAGCCCCGAATCCCCTGCTGGCAAAGGCTGTACACAGGGTTGCGGAGGAGGAGGTAGGCTTGTCGGCTAACCCAGAAACGGAGGTGCATCTGTTTGCGGAGTGTGTGGAGATTCATCCAGCCACCACTTACCCACCTCCCACGTCCCCTCAAGCCCGAGATGGGTACCAGGTAGGACCTGCATTCGGAAGAACTCTGGGGAGGAGCCATCTGCCCTGGACTCCAGGTGACAATGCAGTCCAGGGGTTAAGGGCACAGGCCATGGCGGCTCAGGAGGTGGGTGATCCCAGACAACTCACATCCACTCTCTCTGGACCTTGACGTCATCACCTGTGAAGTGGGCACCCACAGGGGTGCTGAGGGGTGATGAGAGATGCCCCAGGGCCTGGCCGGGGTCAGTTTCCCCACCATCATTGGGAGGATGGTGGGAGGAAGGCAGGCCCCTTGGCCCTCCTCCTTCAAAAGCAGCTGCCCTTCCTGAGCCAACAGAGCCCAGCCCTGGGAAAGAGCTCCATTTCCGGGAGAAATCACCCTCCGAGACTTTTCATGAGGGACTCCTGGCCCGGTTGGACGCATCTACGGTTGTGTGCATCTGTGACCCAGCACAGCCCCGGGTTCAGCCCCGGGTGCCCAGCAGACGGAATGGGAGCTGACTGTCCCTCCTGTGGACATTCCTGGCACACGCCCCCGCAGGTAACCTCGAGGAGAGGGAGAGAGGGAGGGAGGGCCGGGACACACCTGAGGCCGCCCCTGCCCCAGAGCGGCGCTCGCTTACCCCAGAGGGCCATGAAGACGGAGAAGAAGACGGTGGCGGGGTTGTCGAAGAGGTGGCTGGCGCGGGCGGTGGCGCACGCGGAGCTCATCTTCCAGTAGCTGCAGGTCTTGTCGCAGAGCGGGCACATGGTGATGTTGTGTCTCTGGTCGCACATCTCCATGCTGGAAGAGAGGACAGTCCGGAGTCCCCCGCCAACGGCCAGGGCCCCCGCTGGCCCCCGTGGACCAGCACCTTTTGGAGCCATGCCGTCCTTGCCGGAGTGGACATGGTGTGGTCGGCTTGCCAGCGGGCTTCCACCGGGGCCCACATCCCTCTTCTCCACCCAAGGCCCCAGCTTGGCTTCCCACTCTCTGCTCCCCTCACCGCATGGTCTTACTGACTTTTGAACAGGGTCCCACACTGTTTGCACCCAGCCTGAAACTTCTGTGGGTGACCTGGCTGTGGACCCACGGGACTTGCTGTGTGGCGGGACAGGGTCGTGTAAGCGTTCATCTCTGGGGTGGCCCCGGGCAGTGGGACGCACGGCTTGCCCTGGAGCTGACCCTAGAAGTCGAGGTCCCTAGCAGCCTCCCTCTGATGACTGGGCACCATCAAAGCTGTGCTAATAGTGAATGCCGTCCAAGTCCTGACGTGACAAGGCCCGGGAGACCCAAAAGAGGAAAGCAGTCAAGGCATGAGGATGCCATGCCCTTCCTGAGTGCTGGCCTTGCACCCAGCACCTGCTCAGTGCCGTTCCTGGGGGCTTCAGTCCACCCCTGTGGGGGTGCCCTGGGTACCAGCCTGAGGGCCTCGCTGGGCACTCCGGACCTATAAGAAGATGAAGACGTGGTCCACCCAGACCTCCTCTCAGGAGGCAGGTGGCTAGGTCGGAAGGAACACACCCAGAAGCTGCCTGGGGTTGTGGTCCCACCAGGCCGGGCTCACCCTGGAAATGAGGGGTGGCCCCTGAGCAGGATGGGGCCCTGCTCAGGGCAGGCTTTCACTCAGCTGAGCGGACGCAAAGTCTGGGGGCCGTGGGGAGCTCTGCGATGCCCAGGGCCCTCCTCCTCCACCCTGACAGTTCTCAGACTCTCTCTTACTGACACTGAAAAGTGTAATATTTAAAGGCCATCAGCCATGCGAGCAGGAGACCGCACCGAGTGTCCACCCGGTCTGGACCAACTTTGGAGCTGTTAGAATCCCAGCTTCACAGAGGGGACACCACCTGTCCAGGGCCACACAGCAGAGTGGGGCTTGCGCCCAGGGCTCTGTCCCTGTCAAGCCCGTCTGTCCCTGCCGGGCTCTCAGCTGCCGCCCAGAGGCCAGGCTCCCTGCTGAGGCCGGGAGGCCTGGCTGGGCTCCTTGAGGGGCAGTTTCTGTCCTCTGTGAGGCCGGGGCTGGTCCTTGAGCCTCGGACTCGGGTCCTGCTTCTGGAAGAGGAGGAGCGAGACCAGCAAAGGGCCTCGCAGCGGCGCCCTGCCAGGCCCCTCTCCTCCCTGCTCACTCGGACAAGACGCTGAGCCATAATCAGGCACAGGCAGGGGCGGCCTCCCAGGGTCAGACGGCTTTCTGGGCGAAGGGGGGCGGTGGATGGGGTGATTACTTTACAGCTTTTAAGAAAAATGTCTGGATGCACACGAGCTTATGCTCAGGATCCTGGCTGGACCACAGCCACTGGGGAGCATTTGCCAAGAGGTTGTGGGGGCCCCTCCTCTGGCAGCACTGCAGGCATCCCACTCAATTCTCTTCTCACAGTCGCTCTCCCCAAACACTTATCAAAAAATTGCGTACCTGCTGTGTGTGGCAGGCACGGCGTCAGGCACGGTAGATGGAAAGACAGACGGTGGGCAAGGCTATTGCCTCGGAGCATGTGGGGAAGCATGTGTGTGTGTGTGTGAGCACACATGTGTGCCTGTGTACATATGTATGTTGGGAGGATCAGGTACACACAATTCGGACGGCAGCAAGGACTCGGGAGCCAGCCAGCTCTGCATGTGAATTCCAGCTCCACTGCTCGGGATCTGTGTGGCCTTGGGCAAGTCGTTTGAACTCCTTTGGCCTCAATTTCCATATCCATAGAATGGGCATGCTGAGACTACAGAGCTCTCTTTTTTTTTTTAAAGGGTCATGGGCATTTTATTTAAGTATATTGGGTTTTTTTTGGCCATGTCGCATTGCTTGCAGGATCTTAATTCCCCGGTCAGGGATTGAACCCCGGTCCACGGCAGTGAACACATGCGCTGAGTCCTAACCACTGGACCGCCAAGGAATTCCCCAAGAGCCCATATTATTGGGTTGTCAGGAGGCTTAAACAAGGGAATGTACAGGGAGCCCTGGGAACGGCACTGGGTTATTTAAACCATCCTCCCATTCACCATCACTACTGCGGGAAGAACAGAGCGATGGCAGCTGCAGTGACCAATAGGAGGTACAGGCACCAACTCGAGGGGCCCATTTCTCGTCCTCCCTGAGCTTCCTCTCTTCCGGGGGCTTCTCCCGAAAGGCAGAGGGGCAGGACACCCACCCGTGCATGACCCCGGCCCTCTCAGGGGACCAGTGGATGGACACACCACTGTCAGCGTGTGGTCTGGCACCACTGGGTGGGGGGCCTGGAGCCTGAGGGTGGGAAGGGGCCAGGGAGGCCAGGGCCTGCGTCTCTGCCTGCTTGTGAGCCCCACGGCTGCCCAGCCCTCCGCCCTGCCAGCTTAAACAACGCCAGCCAGACAAAAAGCCTGTTTCTGCTGGTTTTAAACCCTCAGCCTCTCCCTTCACTGCCTTCAGCCAAAATAAAGACGAGCAACAGGCGCCTGCTCTTTGGAGCAGACAGAGGGACGGGTGGTGGGGCAGCATGGTGCGGGGCATGGGGGCACTGGCCATCCTACAGACTTGGCCGGGCCAGGCTCCAAGGGGAACACACACCTCACTTGGTCCAAGGCGCCAGGCGAGCGGAGGCCGAGGTCAGACGGGGCCCCAGAGTTCCCAGTGAATGCTGTCCATAACCCTGGCCACGTGACAGCGCTGGCCTGGCCCGGCCCGGGGCTGTCAGCGCCCTTACGGGGGAGCCTGAGCCTCCCGAGGGAGGCTGTCCAGGCCAAGGCCGCCAGCCCTGCCCTCCCTCCATGACCGGGAGGGAGGTGGATGGAGCAGTCCCCATGGGGGTGCCCCGCTTTCCACTCACCAAGTCTCTTAGACTTTGGAGTGCAGTCCCCTCCACGTCTAGGCTACTCTGATCTCTGCCTTCATTAAACCCCTGAGCACAGTGAACTCGTGTCATTGGCAAACAAAGGGACAAGCTTTCTCCTGCCTGCGCCCAAAATAACCCTGGAGGGGACAGAAGCCAGATTCCTTTAACTTTCTGGTTCCGGGTGGGTGGAGTACTTTATGGTTATTCACGTAGGTGAGTGCATGGCTTCACCGACTAAATGGACAGGAGTTTGAGCAAAATCTGGGAGATAGTGGTGGACAGGGAAGCCTGGCAGGCTGCAGTCTATGGGGTCGCAAAGAACAGGACATGACTTAGTGACTCAAAAACAACATGTATTCAAACATCCATCGTACAAAACTTCACCGCAAGCGGCCTTTCTACACCACTGAGTGGGTCCTAAGGAGCCAGTCTCCCCCCCAGGTCAGAGACTCCTTCATCGGCCCTTTTCTGACCAGACCCATGGATGAATTTCCTAAACCAGGGCTCTGCTTCAGAGATGCTGCGCTGAGCTGTAAGAAGGGTAACCTGCCCTATGTCCCAAGACTGTCCCCACAGACTGACGGCTCCCGGGAGGCGGGCGGGGCATCCGCCTCTCTAACCAGCACTTTGCCCGCAGGCACAGTGTTCCCGGTGGAAGTCAGGGCTGGCGTCCTGAGCTCACATCATGAACCGCTATCCCTGGGTCGAGATTGGCAAGTTCCGGGAACAGCAACCAAAGAGGGGAGATGCTGTTCTCAGACTCCCGCTGCCTGAGTCACGCTCTGGCTGCCAGTCTGGGAGAAGCGCTCCTGGCGCGAGGCCAGGCCATCTCTGGGGTCTCGGCCTCCTTCCCGCAGCTCCCCACGCCTGGCCTGCTCCCTGGGGAACAGCGGCAGGACTGTTAGCCTTGCGGGCATGGGCCGGGGTCTGCTGCACCGGGCCAGCCCCTGCAGACCAAGCTGCTGCTGCACGATTTCCCCACATCATGGGGCACGGGGGTACGGTGCAGACGGGGCCCGGCCGGCGGAGAGCACTGCCCAGAGGTCTCCGAACGCTCCTGCCTCACTTCCTGACCTCACAGGGAACCAGTGAATTTTCTTGTCACATAATGACTAAGGACTGAATGGGAAAAAAAGCTTCAAAGGACGAAAAGGAGTCGGATATTTATTTTATGTCTTCCTCTCGACAATAAAATGTCTCCTAGGGCGAGCGTGCCTGCAAAGGCCGCCCACGATCTCAGACGGCTATTAAAGCCTTCGGACGGGGCGGCTCTGGTCCTGACAGTGCCCGGCCTGGCCTGTGACTTCCCGGTTTGGAGGGGGGTGGTGGTTGCTGAGCGGGGCACCGGGTGTGGGGTGAGGGGCCCCAGTCCCAGGAAGCTCTGTTCCTGCAGTAAGGGGAATGTGACTCCTTAGTGAGGTGAGGCTGTCTTTGGGGAGAGGGGCTGCCCGCCTACCTGGGGATGTTGTCATCGACAGTGGCCCATCCGTAGAGGAAAACAATGATGCCGACCACGGAGGCCGGGATGAGCATCTGGGTGTAGACGCCCAGCCAGGCGAAGTACAGGCCAATCTTCTCTCCAAAGTACTTTCTGCACCGCAGGGCAAAGCCAGACAGAGACACGCTTACTTTCAATCCACAGCAGGGGCAAAATTTACGCCACGCCCCCTCCCCAGCAAGAACAGCTCACATGGGGGCCCCGGGTTCTCAACCAAGCAGAGAGTGGGGGGGCGGTTCTGAGCCATGTTGTCATGTTTTGGGGGGCTCTCTGCTTTCACGGTGCCCCCCTTCCTGTGCTGAGCCCCAAGGATGGGAGCATTTCCTCCTGTAATGCCCACACTGCAGGGCGAGATGCTGCCCAGAGGCAGTCAGCTGTGTTCCAGCCTCGTGCAGCCTAAAAACAGCAAACAACTCCAGCCCGGAGGCAGCAGTAACTCCATATATTAAGCATCTCCGTCTTCCTCACGGGCTGGCTCTGATCTGCATGTCCCCACAGCACACACATTGCTGGTCTGTCCGCCCTGGGAGGGTGGTCCCTCAGGAGGGGACACGGTGTCCAGAGGGGCAGTTCTTACAGATTCCCAGTCAGCTCTTTTCTTCCTTTTGACACAGAAAGAAACCCCACCAGAGGCCCAACTGGGTCGAGCCAGACTGTGAATTTAGGGGGAGACAGTGAGCATGACAGGCGCGAGCCAGTCCTGTGACGAATCTGAACAAGCTGCTCGATCCGGTCTCTGCTGGGAGACCTCAGCTCCCCTGCACAAGCTCTTCAGGTTCGAGCAGGGGCCCTCGCTCTGTACACTCAGTGCGGTCGAGACGCACAGGGATGTTTACCCACCCAGGCCTGCTGTCAGTGTCCCCACTTACCTGACGAGGTCGATGGGCTGGTACTTGTAGAAGACCCCGTAACTCGCCCACTCTTCGTACAGGAGCTGGGAAAAAGGAAGTGGTGAGGGAAAAGTAAACTGCTCCCAGGTCCCTCGCCAGAACACAGAGCCTTGATAGGCACTCAGCTCACGGCTACATCATTCATTCAACCAGCTCATATAGAAAGTCAGCCTTGTGCCAGGTACCGTGCTGGACACAGGACTGTGAGCTGAACACTGCAGACACCCCCTTGCGCCCTGGAGCTCCCATTCTGGGGGAGGAGACGAACATGGAAAAATGGGTCAAAGGTTTCAGCTCTGGTAAGGGCTCCAAAGAACCCGTGGGCAGTGGTGGCATCCCCGAGCAAGAACAGACCTATGCTTTTAGGTGACAGTGGGGATGGGAAAGAAGCTTCTGGCATCATTACGGAATCCTCACTCTTCACCATTTGATCTAGGGTTTAAAATGGCCTGCCACTGTCAGACACCGCACTTTCTTTGTTAAAGACAGTCCCACCAGGCTTTGGAGCAGAGAAATCCCAGTGGTATGATTTTAACAGATCTCACAAGGTGCAAAAGAGCCGGGGTGGATCTCCCGAGACAGGCTGTCTGATTAACATAGCCGAGTGAGATGAATGATATCCACAAACCCACTACGCCCCAGGCTTGGGCAGGATGGTAATGAGCTTGGCCTTGTGGGAACGTGTATATTCATATGTCTGTATGAACACGTAGGGTTTCTTAAAGAAGATGCCGGGTTAGGACTGCTGGTTTTAATAAAGAGATCCCATGCACGTGGGTAATTAATGCTCTGTCAGCCTTAACCCAAAGCCTACGGTGACCCTGCTGGCTGGGGGGAAGCTGGTCCCAGCTGGAAGCCTACTCCTTGGCTGCCCGTCTCTGCTGGCATCATTCGGGGAGTGGAGAGGAGGCCAGCGTGGGGATGCCTGGGAGGAATCCCAAGGTCTCTGGGTCTCTCCTGTACACTGAAGCTTGACTTCTGTCCTCCCCTTTTCTTAATGTTTAAATTTAAAACTTGTGAGCGCCTCTTGCATTCCGATTCTGCTGTGGCCCCAAATACATCAAACACAGTTTTCTACTTTTTCTTTTTTAAAAAAACACAGCTTTTTATATCATCGCCAATACCCTATACTATGGAATGAGTGTTTGTATCTCCCCAGACACAAATGTGTTGAAGCCTTAGCCACCCAATGTGACTGTGTTAGGAGGCTACATATTTATGGAAGTAATTAAGGTTAAATGAGGTCATGAGAGCAGGGTTTTGCTCTGACAGGATTTGTTCAGGTGCTAAGTCATGTCTGACTCTGCAACCCCAGGCTCGCCAGGCTTCCCTGTCCTTCACTATCTCCCAGAGTTTGCTCAAAGTCATATCCACTGAGTCGGTGGTGCCATCCAACCATCTCATCCTCTGTTGCCCCCTTCTCCTTTTGCCTTCGATCTTTCCGAGCGTCAGGGCTCCACTATGACCCGTCTGTCTTGGGTGGCCGGGCACATCACAGCTCATAGCTTCATTGAGTTATGCAAGCCCCTTCACCACCACAGGCTGTGATCCATGAAGGGGATTAGAAAAGACCCTGACAGTACTTGTGTCCTTATAAGAAGAGGAAGAGACACCAGCGCTGGCTTCCTCCTCATGCACACATGGAAGAGAGTCTACACAGCGGGAAGGCAGCCGTCTGCAAGCCAGGGAGAGAGCCCTCACCAGAATCCAACCCTGCCGGCACCTGGCTCTGGGACTTCCAGCCTCCAGGAAAAAATGTTTTCTGTTCAAGCCGCCCTGTCTGGTACTTTGTTACATCAGCCTGAGTGAGTACATTCTCCCCCACTGACGTGGAAGACCCACAACAGGTGGGATGGTTTTCCAGGCACAAGGATCCCTTCAACTGAGCCTCTGAAAATTAAAAATGTATAAGAGGCTCACTCAGAGGGGTCCAGCTTCCACAGACCAGGGACTCAGGGGTCCGTAGAAATGAACCTTTAGCAAGTTCAGTAAACTTTCCTTATTTTTTTTTCCATTGCCTCTCTCCTTCTGCAGCTGGAGCATAATCCTCAGGAGAGCACGGGCACTGTATCTCATCAGAAGTCAGCACACAGGGACAAAACAAGCAGGGAGGAGAACAACAGAGAACAGCTAAGTGCATTCTTAATAAAGTATAAGCAAACCTTGCTGTCAAAATCCTGGGCTTCGCCTACTCTGATCTCTGTAAGAGGAGCTTTCTGTGGATTTTAAGTCTTTCTGTAAGTGGCATGAACAGGATGTGTTCAGCATGACTGCAAGTCCTGAAAGACTTAATGGCAAGTCTGGCTGCTGGTGGGGGAGCCTTTGGAGCTTCTGCAGAAGGGACTAGGATGCATGGGGCCAGCCCCATCTCAGAGGAGAAGGGGTCCAGGAATTAGAGCCAGGCTGCCGGGCTGGGACGCTGGCTCCACTGGGTCTGCAATGGAGCCTGTCCTTCCTCCCAAGTCATGGCGAGGACTCAGACGGACCCAGGGCTTTGTGGAGTGGAGTGCTGGGGGCTCGTTATGTGTCATCTGTCTGATTATGCAGAAAAGGAGGAAAGCCTACAGTTTTACTCTAAAGGGAGAGGTCTGAGCCAGCAAACTCCGACGAGATGGCACAGCACCTCTGGATAAACAAAGCAGCCGTCACCAAAGGCAGCTTCCTACCCTCAGCTGAAATTTACACCCTAGATGCGCTGGAGGTGGATCAGAGGGAGGGATGAGGAAGGGGAGGCACAGAAGGACCACTTGAAGGCTTGGCCTTGTCACACTGGCCACCCTGTTCCCGGGCCGGCCCAGCGGGACTGGTCGCAGCAGGCCAGCCATTACCCACCAGCAGACATGACAGATGGGGGTACGGCCCAGCTTTCTACATAAACCACTCTATCTCGGTGGACTTCTCTTCCTGACAAGAAGAGAACATCAATCACCCTGCAGCCAACAGCACAAGGAAATCAAACATCAGATTTCCTGGCTAGGGTTGGCAGAGCTCTGCTGAGCCCTTCGGCCTGTGAGCAGATGGGAGGTGTCTGGGGCCCCTGGGGCAGACTGGCTGGGGGCTGGTGGCTCTGGTCATGGTGACCCTGGAGCCTTCCAGCACCTGGCCTCAGAGAGATCCTGGCTCCACCCACTGGCATCTCTCGGGCCCAGACCTCCCACCTGAGCCCCCACGGCTTGGGCGGGGGGTGGGCTGCCACGGCACTGAGGTGGTCCGTAGTGACCGTACATGGACTTGTCCCTTGCCGTCTCCCCCTGGGATGGAGGCACCAGAGGGCCAGGCCTGTCTGGTCTGCATCATCCCCAGCTTCTCAGACCAGGCACATGACAAGTTTCCAGCAAGCAACTGTTGAATGAATGAGTGAATTATGGGCCAGGGCCCGCGGCTCTCAGCACAGCACACCGGAGGCCACCTCGGTTCACACCTGGAGTAACCCTTACATCCCCTGATCCCGGAGGAGGGAGCTCTTGGATCACGGGTTTGCAGTCCAAAGATCAGGCCAAGAGCTGTGGCTGTGCTCGGCCCAGCTCCGGCCCGCCTCCCCTGAAACACTCCTGCTTGTGCCCTGCTCCGGCAGATCAGCACAGGAAAATGGCCTTGGCTTGGCTCGCCCCCCTTTCTGTCCTGTGTCCTCAGCATGTGGGGATCCTGCCACTGACAGGATGCCACAGACTTTTTCACTGCAAAAGCAAAATACTCAGAACCAGATCACTTAGGGCGAAGTGGTCATGGGAGAATGAGTTCTCTGAGCTGAGACCCAAACACGTGTCTGGGGCATTTCCTCTTCCTCCCATCCACCACGACTCATCACCTAGCCATCCTTCCACTCGTCCATCCACCTGTCCACCCATCATCCAGCCACTCACCCAGTATTCTCAGGCCTTGTATTTGTTGCTGGGACATACAATTAAATAGGGAGAGGTGGGTGGAGGGTAGGCAGCATTCCAGGCAGAGAACACGGCTGGGTCTGGATAAACCTGGAGCTGTCTGCTGGGCTGGCACACAGCAGTGCCAAATAGTTCCTAAGTAATAACTGAATGGTCTTGGCACTGACGTGGCCATCAGTGAAGTCTCCTATGATTAGAAAGGCGGTCAGTGAGGCTGGAGCGCGGGGAGGAAGGTGGGAGACTGGGGGGAGGGCCGGGGACCTGGAGGCTGAATGGCCAGAAAGGGTGTCAAGGAGAGGCAGGGGTGCAGAGGGACGTAGGAGGCTGGGCTCCAAGGCCGGGGTTGGTGCAGGGCAGGCCTGTGGACTGGATCGGGGAGGTCTGCAAGTCACGGACTCTCAGACGAATGCCAGATGTTCCACTAAAAATAACCAAATATGTAATTTTTGTGCTAAATCAGATAGCATCTTCAGTTGGATTCCCAGGCGGGCAGGCGAGTTGTATCAAGTACCAGAGAACTAAAAGCACGTATTGGGGGCTGGAGGGAGGTGGGAGCAGAGAGCATTTCACATACAGAGGCTCAGGGCCCTGGTGATTGGGGACAAGGCCTCCATTGTGAGGTTCTCAGGGAAGCGTCTCCACCGTCATCTCAGCGGGATCCACTCTCCAGGAGCAAGAGGCAGGGCAAGCAGGGGGGTTGAAGGAATGCAGGGCGGGATGGCTCCCTGAGGTGAGGGAGGGCTGGGCTTGTTGGGGAGATGGGAGGAGTTCATCTAGAAGCAGAGAAAGTGTTAGTTGCTCAGTTGTGTTTGACTCTTTGTGACCCCTTGGACTGTGGCCCTCCAGGCTCCTCTGTCCATGGGATTCTCCAGGTAAGAATACTAGAGTGGGTTGCCATGCCCTTCTCTAGGGGATCTTCCCGACCCCGGGACTGAACCAGGGTATCCCTCATTGCAGGCAGGTTCTTTAACCGTCTGAGCCACCAGGGAAGCCATGTAGAGGCAGGGAGGCTGGTGTCTGGGAGTAGGCAAGTGAGGGAAGGAGACGCCGCTGTGGTGGTGCAGGAGCGACTGTCCTGAGAGCACGCGTGGGTGGGGTTAGGAGCCAGCGGAGCAGAGAGGGTCACTTGGTGTTTCCCAAAGTGTGTCCTGCAGAACACTAGCTCCATAACTTCCCCATTAAAAAGGGTTCCAGGACAGGTAAGTTTGAGAAGCACTGGTTTGACCACCATCCATGGTGTCCCCTACTGGAGTGATGCTGGGGGCTGGGGCACTCCAGGTGGCTGGCCTCGCTGCTCCTAAACTGATTTCCCCGGAAGCTGGGGTGATTAGGCTAAATGTCAGCAAAGAACCGTGGAGGTTCTGGCTGCTCCAGTGAGATGCAGTCGGTGCATGAAGGAAGGATGGGGCGAAAGGGCAGGCTCGGGGGCACTTCCCTTCCCCTCACATGCTCGGACGACCTGCCAAGGATGCTTCTGAGGATCAGAGTTCCCTAATGGCTCAGGAGCCTCAGGAGACCGGGTTTCGATCCCTGGGTCGGGAAGATCCCTCTGAGGAGGGCATGGCAACCCACTCCAGTGTTCTTGCCTGGAGAATCCCATGGACAGAGGAGCCTGGCGGGCTACAGTCTGTAGGGTGGCAATGAGTCAAATGTGACTGAAGCCACTTAGAACGCACACAGCATGAGGAAAACAGTCCAAGAAGGCAGCTTCACCCACCTTCTCCACCAGCTGTGGGGCTGCCGCTCTGCGACCCTGCACCCCTGCCCCTTGCTGGCCCCAGGGCCCCTGACCCCAAGGAGCGGGCTCCCGGGTCTGCACACCTACCTTCCTGTCGTTGAACTCCACGTTGTCCCCTTCATAGTCTCCCTGGAGAGAGAGAAAGGCTCTTATTGTCCTGAGACCTTTCCACAAGGCAGGTGGGCTCATCCCAGGAGAGACCCTCGTATAGTGCGCAAGGGTGCCCAGGTCCCCTCCTCCTGTGATAACAAGTGCTGCGAGCCCTGGGCTGTCCCGCCTGCCCTCCCTCCACTCCCAGAAAGCCTGAAGCACCTTCCCCTTGATATAGAGATGATACCCGGGAAGGGCAAGCAGTCAGTCCCTTGGAACTGGTGACACAGAGAAAAGGGGCTTTGGGGGCTGGAGGGATCCCATCCTGCCAGGGGGTGTCCTGCTGTCTTGTCCCAGGCCCCACCTGGGTGGTGCCCCTCTCCCTCTCAAGTGTTCCAGGAAGGATGCTGAGTTAGATCAGTGAGGCCAATGTTTGCATTGTACAGAGGGCAGCACCGGAGCTCAGAGGAGCATGCTGACCTCCCTGGGAGAGACGCGAGATCTGGTCAGACCTGGGACTTGGATCCAGGTCTCCAATCCCAGCTGAAAAGGAGGAGGGCCTAGAAGTCAAAAGGGAGCCCAGTTTCCCAGATGGGTGACACAGACGGATAGCAGCATGGGAGGGACGGGCCGAGGGGGTCTGCCTGCTGCCCGCTCCACGACCAGCTCCTTCCACGAGCCCCACCAGCCCAGTCAGCCCCCTCCAGTGGTGAGAACGTGATCACCAGACAGACCACTAACTCCCGTGGTCTCGGAATGAGGATACTCTGGAAGCAGTTTAACCAAGGTCCCCTCAGACCTTAGGCACCAGCCCCTCCGCACCCCGCCGCCCGCCTCAACCTTTATGCCTCCCTAGTGCTTTCCCTCTTGGCTGAGACGGCCCCACGACTCCAGGAGCACCTCATTTCCACAGAGGTCAGTTAGTTGGTGACCTGGAAGGGGGCAGTTGCCAACCAGGAAGGAAGCCAAAAAGCTGTCCAGCAGCAGCTGAAATGCCAAGTCCTTCTCCGGAGTTGAACGCCGGTTACGGATCGGAAGGCTCTTCCTCCATCCTCCACGCACAGTCATAACTGGCTGTTGTCTGGTTGGCCATGACCCAGAGCCTGGTCTGACGGATGGATGCTCTTGCTGAATGAACGGACAAGTGAGGCCCTGGAGGGGGTGGGGTGCTCCGGGTCACGTACTGAGATGCGACCTAGCACAGCTCAGGGGTGAGAGGCTGATGGTGAGACCCATACACGCACAGGAGGAGTCTGCCTCCTGCCAGAGGCTAAGGAGCAGCTTCAGTGCAGCCAGCATCCTCTATTGAAGGCATGGGGTCCACGGGGCTCCACTCAGAAGGATTTATTGCGACAAATATTTGTACCTCAGCTTCAGTACTCAACGGTGTGCCTGTCCATCAGCTGCACGGAAAATTCACGGATGGAAAACCTCATCCTCCCTTGAGATGACTGAGGTCCATCACCCGGCTGGAAAGAGCCCGGGAAGCAGAGCCAGCATCTAGGCTCTGCCCCTGGGCTGTGTGTCCCTGGGCAAGTTGAAGAGCAGCTGCAGTCTCAGTTTCCCCATCTGTAAAGTGGGAACAGTCCCCACATCACCGGTTTCCCTACTTCCCTGTCAGGTGCAAAGATGATGATGCAAGAGGAATTTCCAAGATACGGATCTTGGAAATGCTTTGTGTGGGCCCCGTGGATAAGATAGTCTTGTACTCGTTGGTTTAAACTACAGTGAGAATCCATTCCTAAGACAAATGTAGCAGCCAAGCCTGAGAAGAGGAGGTGCGTTGGCCTCCAGGGAAGGTGGAGGTGGTTGTGCAGCTGGGAGTGGAGTAGCCTGTCAACCACGTCTGTCTTCTGGCCCCAGTTCCCCAACAGGGGTGCTGTGTGACCTTGGGCAAGTTGCTAAACCTCTCTGAGCCTTCGTGTCTGCACCGGATTAAATGAGATAAAGCTCCTACTAAACCATGTTTACTATACAGTTAAGTGCTCAGAAACGTTGATTTCTCCCCTTTCCCTTTCGAGACTTAAAGGGCTGAATCAAGCAGGCAGGGAGGCCCTGAAATGTTTTGGCTTCTGTCCCTGACCTCTTGGTAGGGGTGACCAGCTGGAAGGCCATGCAGGGCTGTGTTCCTGGTGTCCGTGGGGCTGAGCAAACCCAAGGGGCACCGGTGGGGTGGAAGAGTGAGCCCCCTTCTTGGGAGGAGCCAGGAGCTCCAGCTGGGACCTGCGGGTCTGAGCCTGGTCCTGGAAACATCTATCCAGCAGTAGGTCAATTGTCAAGACCACCTGACTTCATCCCACACAGCATTTACTGAGTACATAGGAGGCGCCACACGTGTAACGAATGGCGCAAACAGTGTTTTCTTAGTGGAACAGAGAGCAGGCAGGCCCAGAGAGGGAGGGAGGACTCAGTCGTGCAGGGGAGGGGAAAAGGCAGGCTCCAGGCAGTTGCTCTGTCTGCCCTGGGCGAGGGTCTAGGCAGAGAAGGTGCGAGAGCATTGCAGGCAGAAGGAACAGCAGGAATAGAGGCACAGAGGTGGGAACGTGGGATGGGCTGATCCCCAAACCCCGCAGTGAGTGGCAAGGGGGCGGTGGCAGGTCGGCTAAGCATCCTTGCCTCTGGGTCAGCAGTCCGGGTGGACGGCCCTTTGCTGTCTGACCCCCTCTGTTTGTCCAACCCAGTGTCTCACTGAAAGCCCTCCCATATCTGTATTCCCATCAACACCCTCAGCAGCCCTGGCAACTGGACAGGACAGGCATTATTTCCGACTTGCGGAGGTGGGTGCTGGGGCTCAGAGGGGACCTGGGCTGCCTCCAATCAAGGCCGCAGAGGAGGCAGTGGCCAGGACCAGAAGCCGGGTCCTTGGACCCCCCCAGGCCTGCCCCCCTTCTCTCCTAGCCTCTGCAGTAACACACATTTAGAAAGTTCCAGAGATCCTCCGTCTGGAGTTCCCATACTGCTCAGGCCCCACGGCCCATCCCCAGTGCCCTGCTGAACTCTAGTCCCTGTTTCCATGGAGACAATAAGAGAATCCTCTTTCTCTCCATCGGGAGCCAAGACAATGTGGCTGTGGCCACACGCTATATTTGTCAGGGGTAGCAGTGGGATTCGGCGATGCAGCTCAGGAAACTGGCCACTGGCTCTGCAGCATCAGATACACGACGAGCTCTGGCCAATCTGCCAGAGCCCAGCGGGGCAGCGGGCGGGACCGGGGAGACCAAGCTGGCTCACAGCTCTTGTGGAGCAGCTGGCCTGAAGATCAGATATGCCTGGGGCAGAGTTGCTGCCATAGCGCCCTTGTCCTGGAGGAATGGTTCAGTGAGAAAAGATGGCTCTGCGTGTAAGTATGGTCCCACCGGGGGGAACCAGGAAGGGCTGTGAGCCGGTGACGTTTTTACAGGAGTGCCAAAGCAGGAATCTGGGACAGCAGGACAAGAGCTCCGGGGAGCTCTGGTGTGGTGTGGCCCTGGGGACTCAAATGATGCGCAGAGGTGGACAGTGTGGGTCAAGGTTACTTACATCATGCAGGGGGTAGGCCGCCGAGTAGACACCATTGGCCAGCAGGCTCGTGATGCCTTGAAAATAAAGGCAGAGAGAGGATTACGGACCACTCATGTCTCCTGCGGCTCCGGGTTCAGTTAGAGAGGTCTCAGGACTGTCTCAATCATTGAGAATTTTTTCAAAGTGAGCCACACCTGGCCTCACAGAGCCCGGCCACCTTTCTGGGGTTTCCTCCCCGGGTTCAACTGGGAGATGATAAAAACATGCTCTGTTGGCAGAATTAGAAAGACAGAGAGGAAACCCCAAGAGGAAGTGACACCTGGGAGGAAGGAGGGACCCCCAAACCTGTGATTCACCAGCTACCCCCACCTGCTTGAGGGCAAGCCTGCAGATGAATGAGGGAAGTGGAATGTAAGCGGTTAGAGAAGCTGAACCATGAGAAAAATATGGATGGGAAAATTGATGGTGTCAGAAAACACACATACAATTTGGAATTAGATTTTAGGTTGATTGGAAAGCCGAAGAGGAGGCCTGCAGGCCCCACGCAGGCACAGGCACTTACCGTGTCTATCACACTTGCGCCTCTTATTTAAAAGGGCAGAGTCCTTCTTTCTTCCCTCTCCTTGCCCTGTTTATACATCGGCTATTAGTTATACATGAATGAGGCCCCGAAAGGATCAAAGCTGGTCTGGGGGGGCAAGGTGCTCATTCTTGCTGTCCAGTGCTCCTGGGGGGCAGTGGAATGACGGCCAGGTCCTAGTTTGTTGCTCAATGCCCCGCACTGGGAGCAAGAAAAACATAACCACACCTGCACCTCCCAGAGTCCAGAGGTGTGGATGCCCAGCCCCAGAGTAAGCGGGGAAGGCAGAGCCCGGCTATGCACAGGGCCTGGGGTTCTTGGAGCTAGAGCTGCCCAGGAGTTTCCATGAAGCCCTTTGCTGGTCATAGAGCCCTCCACCTGGCCCAAGAGCCTTTCTAGGCAGTAAGTGGGTCAGACGCTTCAGCGGCCTGGCTGTCCCACTTGTGACTACTGTGGTCTGGCATGGATGGGAAAGTCCCTCCGTGAAAGCCACTTAGAAATAGACCATCTCCTCAGCTAGTGATCTGGGGTGGTCAGGGCACCTGAGGACGCTTGGAAACCCAAAGTAGAGTGAGGTGGGGGCACGGGGCCAAAATCCCCTGGCTGGAAAGTTCAGCTACGATAAAACGTGGAGGAGGGGCCTGATTCAGGTTCACTGGCTCCTTACCGTCCCCAGAACTCTCTCAACACCGTGCTGCCACAGGATCTTTGCACAGGCCGTGCTCTCTATGTGGAAGGCCTACCCCTCTAACACCACCTCATCAGAAAGACCACTGATCACTGATTCTAAATCCCCCCTCACTCCCCAGCCCCTTCAACCTGCAAGACTATGCTCTGGTTTACCTGGTTCTCTCTGATCCGTCTCCTTCCTCCAGAGCAGAAACTTCCTGAGGGTGGGGTCCTACCTGACACAGAGGCTAGTGCGTAACAGACCCCATCTATGAATCTGGAGGTCCGGAGGGCTTTCAGACAAGGTGCCAATGTGGAATGGGGAGCAGAGAAGGACCATCTGTCCTGTTGATGGGAACTGCCAGCTGTCACTGTTGATGGGAACCAGCCCCACCATGGAACTTGGCAGAAGACAGAGACAGCCCCCCCACCCCCAACCAGGATGGCCTGGTGTGGGGTCAGCTCTGGCTGAGAAGGGCCCAAGCCTGAACTCTTTGCAAACCTTCAGAGCAACCACACACATCTTCACCAGCAGGGACCCCGTGCTTTTAGTCACTCAATCGTGTCTGACTCTGCGACCCTATGGACTGTAGCCTGCCAGGGCCCTCTGTCCATACAGGGACCCTACAGGGAGACTGAGGTCAGAGACGCATCGCTGGGGCTAGACCCATGCTTGTCCCACCTCTGGTGGCCTGGGTCACCCTGGAGGATCTCGCTCCATCGGAGGCTGGGCTACGGGGTCAGTTTTATTGGCTTACTCTTGACTCCTGAATTCCCCCTGGCCCAGTGACTTAGGACACAGGCTTAGAGATTCAGTCCCAGAAGGGTGGCCCTGTGACATTGGCCACACATGGCAGGGGACATGCACCCACCTGACCCTGGAGGCGGCATCCTCTCCTATCCCTGCATCCCGGGCCTGCCCCAGGCTTCAGCTGAGAGTATCTCACCCCTGCCTCCACCCCCAAGGAAGCCAATGGTAGGGGGTCTCCTCTGGTGCACAGGCTCTTACCAGACCCTCCCCACACCCTTGAACCCCAGCCACGAAACTTCAGACGCTTCTAGAGCATGAAGGACTGTGCTGTGAGCTCAGCTCTCAGCAGTCGTAAAACAGCTCCAGGAGAAGCTAGGAAAGGCTGGGGAAAGGCGTCCCTTTGTCTTGAAATGATTTTCTTTAGCAAATTCAGCCTGGGCTGTGGGCAAGGGACCCCCATGGGGAGAGGGTTCCCTCTGCATGCTTTGATCAGAAAGGTTTTGCACCTGTGGTTGAGATGTTCTGTAAACTGGTACCCGAGGAGCCCAGCGGCGATGGTTTTGTGGCAGGTTCCACATCCAGGCACCCCTTCCAGCAGGGCCACGGCCCGGGGTGGGAGGCAGGGGAGGAGGGCACCTTCTAGGCTGCGTGTGTGTCTGGCTACTGGCTGAGGACAGTGCCCCCACAGGAACCCTAACAACCTCCCCTTGGACTGAGAGGGTCAAGAGCAGGGTGAGGCCTCTTGGGGGCCCCTTCAGTTTCCCGCAGGCAGGATTCACTGCCTCTGCTGGGAGAGGCACCTCAGGCTACCGCCGAGGCCTCCAGCCAGAGACCAGGATCCTTTGGTGCTTAAAAGAGCCGTAAAACCGCCTTGTGGTCCTGGAACGGCTCTCCTGCCTTGAAATGGTTACACAGGCTTGAATCAAAACCCTCTGGGAAGCCCCGGCCCGGCTGCCCAGCCCCCACAGAGAAGATGGGGAGGAAGATCACACAGCGAGGCAAGTGCTGACCTCAAGCCCCAAGCACGCCCTTACCCATGCTGTACTTGGCCTTCGTACACGTTGTTCTTTTCAGGATTTCATAGACCTGTGGTGGAGACAGGGGCGGGGGCCGCAGTTACTCCATCGAGGGTCGCCGGGAAGGGAGTTGGTGACCGTGAGCAGCCTCCCGCGTCCCCCTGGGGTGGTGTCAGGACAAGGTCGCCGTGAAAGGCCCTTGCCAAGCTGGTGCCCAGTGGAATGGGCATCCAGTGCTTGGCATGTTTCTGCCTCTCCAGCTGAGAGGTGAGTTGGAATTCAGAGATGTGAGGCCCCTGCCCATAGGACCGCTCTCTGATGTGGCCTGCATGTTCTAGAAACTCAAGCTCCTTTCACTTCAGTTCAATTGCTCAGTCGTGTCCGACTCTTTGCAGACCCCATGGACTGCAGGCTTCTCTGTCCATTACCAACTCCCGGAGGCGGCTCAAACTCACTTCCAGCAAGTCAGTGATGCCATCCACCAATCTTTACTAACAAATTACTTCACTTTGATCCTTGGGAGCCCAGGCCTGGGGGTCTGCCTGTCTGCATTTGAGTCCTTGAAGCTGTGGGGTCTTGGGCCAACTCCCTTGTGCCCCCAGCCTCAGTTTCCCCATCTTCAGAATGAGATGAAAAGAACTGACCCTGCACTGTAGGTGTTTGGGTCAGAGCACTCCAACCCCTCGACACCCCCAAGGTCCCTCCTCCCAGTGCCCCTCAGGCCCTGAGCCGTCTGACTTCTGCTCACCTGCCCAGCCCTGTCCCAGCAACCCAGCCTCCTGTCTGCCCCTCACTCACCGGCCCTCTCCTGGGACCCCAGGGTCTTCACCCTGGCCACTCCTTTCACCAGAAACACTTGTCCCCCAGGAGCTAAGTGGCTGCAGGGCCACCTTAACAAACAGGCGACCGAGGAGCCGTGGTCCCACTGCCCACCTTCGAATTTTGCTCTCTCTCCCTTTTAGGCTGCGTCTCATAGCTTGTAGGATCTCAGTTCCCCGACCAGGGGCTGAACCCTGGCCCCGGCAGTGAAAGTGTAGCATACTAACCACTGGATTGCCAGAGAGTCCCCTAACTCTGCTCTCTCGTCCTGGATCCCTCCACAGTTGCCAAGTGTCAGCGTGCCTGTTGCCTCTCCTCTCCCGCTTGTCTTGGGAAGACACCAGGTGCTCAGCAGCCGACCGATGAGTGAATGAATCAATCACCCAATGAGCTGGCCCCCTCCCCGGTGCTTTCTGAATCTCATCGGTGGCCTCGTCCTGACCTTGCTGCTTCTCCCGTAATCACCTCTTCCCTTCCACATGCAGTTACAGCCCTGGCTCACAGCCACCACTATGACCCTATATCCACCCTCTGCCATGTCTGGCCACTGGTGGTGATTTTTCTAGGACCTTGCTCCACAACCATCTATGGCTCCCTAGCGCCTACAGGCTGAAGATTCAAGTCCCAAGACCAGCACCTCTGGCCCTTCCCCATGGTTCTCTGATGATCCTGGCTCCTACCCACCTGCTCATTGGGCTGTCCTAATGCCAGGAGCACAGGGAAGGAGGCAGGAGGAACTGTCATAGCCTTGTCTAGAATGATGCTAGGTCTCTGAGACTGTAGGATCGAACTAACCAAGGACAGAGCTTTGAGTCACCAAAGAGTCTCTCTGGTGCGTTGGTGGTTTACAAACTGACTTTCAAGGTCTCCGAGAGGCAGTGACCCCCACCCCTAGAGGTAGTCAGAGTCAAGGATGATTCAGCTAACACTTAACTGGCTCTAACAGAATAGTGTTCTGTGACTTGGGGATCACATCTGAATTCAATTATAAAGCAGATCCTAAACAAGATGGGGCCCAGAGCCTTCATTCACATATGCCCCCAAACCTCGGGCCACCTCCCCGACAACAAGAATGAATTTACAAATTTACACCCTGCCCTTGCAGGAGCGTCCTGGTGATTCCCAGTAATATAAAACCGGGGCGCACGTACATCTGGAAATGGCAGGTTCCCAGGTCTCCCCACTGGCCATTCCAATCCTCCCTCATCCCAAAATGACAAAGAAAAAAATGAAACCATTCAGGTTCAAGTGGGTCCAGTTCTCTGGAGCAGGCAGTAACCAAGAGGAAGTTACCTCTCCTGGACACGTATCGACCCCAAAATACACTGGCCGCTGGTGTTTTTGCATAAATGAATTCCTCCTTGTTTATTATAATGAGATTGAATTTCACCAATAACACAGTCAATAATAACAGTAGGCCCTGCATCCAGGTCACTCTCGTGGGGGCACAAGGCATCCCTTTGAGCAGGAAGCCACCACGGAAGCAGCCAGGCTGGGAGGGGACACAGGGTGGATGGGACCTGGGTCTGTCTGTCCAGGCATTGGCCTGAGCTCCCCATGCCAAGGCAGCGTGCACCACTGTCATGCCTGGTGCCTGCCAGCCTCGAGATACGGCTGTGAGGGGCAGCTGTCTGCTCAAGGTCAAGTGACTGCCTGCTCTCTGCCCTGCCCCTCTCCTCGCTGGGTTGGGAAGAGAGAAAAGCAGCAGCTTGGCTACTAGGTTAATCCTTTTTTAGATAGAAGTTGGGTCCCAAGCTGGGCACAGCCCAGCATGGCTGGTGGACAAGTTGGTGGCTGCTGGATAAACATTAAAGCAATACCTGGAGGAGGGCAGAGTGGCCTGGTCAGATTTCAAACCACAGTTGGCTCGTCTGGCAAAGCCCTGGAAATCTAGCCCCAACCCTCATGCCTTTGTCCGCGCCACACCATCAGTCCCGCCTGGCCGGTGTGCTCAGAAACCTCCAGGCAGAGAGGAACGCACAGATTCCATAAGGGCAGCGGCAAGGAGGCAGGAGAGGCATGCGGGGAGCCGAGAAGACACGGGAACATTCTGAAATAACCCGCGGGGTCTGGAGTCCCTCTGCCTCCTTCCCGCGGATCCACCCATCCTTCCCCTGGGCTCCTCACAGCCCGCTGGTTTTATTATTCTCATTATTTCCATCACAGACAATTAGAGCCCCTCCACCCAGGGGAATTTAGCTGAAATGAAATTATCATCCCGTTTCCCAGGGGCCACCTTGCTGGGGAGCTGTGGATTCCCATGAGTGAGCAATACTTACTATCGTGCTCCGGGTTTTGCTGTCGAAAAAGGAATCCTTGTCAGACAGGTCAAATCTGTTGAAATATTGGGGAGAAAAAAGAGACACAGCTCACTGGAGTTGGCTCTCCTGGTTTTCAAGGCCCTAAGGGGCCACATTACTCCTGTCAATGGTGAAAGTGAAATCGGCAAAGCTCAGTCCGCCTGCTGGGTGTGACCTAACCCTGGACGTTTGGAAGGGTCTGTCTCGTCCTCACCCCTGGACACACACGGGGTCATGGTGTGGGCGGGGGAGGTGATCCTAGCAGCAAATGTGGTCTTCAAGGACCCTGTTTCTTTCCGAGGACACCCTCAGGGGGCAATTTCACTTCTGCTTCAGTGACACAAGGGCGATCACACTCTTGGATACTTTAACATTTGAGAGAGCCTCACTGTAATTCCCAAATGGTTTCAGTCCTGAGGTCTTGGGCCACACAGATGTCTTAGGGCTAGAGGGCAGAGGGACATGTCTGGAATGTATCACCCACTCCCCAAGACAGTCAGGGTTGAGCTGGGGAGGGCTACTCGGGGTGGGGGTGGCCCAGAGCCTAGAGGAGAGCCAGGCCTGCAAGACAGGGTGTCGCGGGAGGTAGCCGGGCCAGAGCCGAGGGAGGCCGGGGCTCTATGGGCCGTGGAAGACGGGTGTCTCCCTCTCATGCCTGGGGGCCTGGGGCCTGGGGCCTGGAGCTGGAGGAGGAAGCTGGGCTGGGGCACTTCCTTTCTCTCATGTCTGATCCCCAGCAGGACTGAGAAACAGTGATGAAGCATGTGGCCCTTGCCCTATGACTAACGCCCGGGCCAGAGCAGAAGCTCCAGTTCTGAGCCGAGGCCCAGTTCTGTGGGTCCCATGGGACAAGGGGTGTCCAGGGGCCTCCCACCCCCCACAGCTTTGTCATCCCAACCCCACAGGATTCCCAGACTCCAAATTTTCTATTCCCACTCCCGCCCACGCTCAGCTCTGCCCAGCGAGGCTGTGCAGCCTCCACTGACCCAGGTGGCTATGCCCCACTGCCCATCAAGAGTGGGAGGAGGGAAGGTTCCAGAAGAGGTGCAGCCCTGCCAGGCCGTCCTGCTAGCTGCAAGACCTGGGCCCCAGAACTCTGGTTGGGGGGCTGCTTTCCAATTCTCATCTCCCAGAGCTTGGCAGACTTCAAGGGCTACAGTCGATCTTGCCCAGTTCCTCAGAACACAGCCTGAGAGGGAAAGAGTCAGGCAGGGGAGGGGCCCAGGCCTGCCCTCACTGGGGCCTGCGCTAGTTTTCCTAAGTGTCACCCAGCAGAAGGAGAGGTTTTTGTCCTTTTAATTCATGGTGACCTCGGAGGTTATTTCCAGGGCCCCTTATGTGCTCAAGAACCACAAGCTGTTATGGGAATGTGCTCCAGGGGCTGAAGTGGTCACTGATTTGGGTGGGGGGAGGGATGGAGAATTCTGGTTGGTCCTGCAGACTGTATCATTAGGGCAAGTCCAGCGTGCGGTGGTGTCACCACACAGCAGGCCCTGCCCTCCCCGGGAAGGGGTGGGCAGGTGGGGCCCCCACTTACAGGTGCTGCTTCTCCCGGGAGAAGGGGTAGGAGAGCCTCTTGGTGGTCTGGGGCCTGTGCTCTGCCACCTTGGGCTGGATGGGGTCCGTGATCTTCTGGAGCACAGAGTTGATCTTCTTGAGGAGGCCGCGGGTCTCGCTGATGTGATACAGCTGCGGACCAGGTAGGGCAGGGGTGGGGTGTCATCTGCTGAGCCCTGACCCTGGGCATCTCTTCTGAGCTGGTTGGGGAGGCAGCCCCTTCCCCCCCTACTCCCGCCACCCCCCCGCCCCGCCCCCTGCCCCTGGAGCTGGTAGGCCTGGGAACAGGAGGTGGGGATGGGCCAGGATGCTTCCTCCATGCCTGGGGTTTCCTGAAAGCTCAGAGTTTTGGGAGATCCCAGCCAAAAGGGCAATTCTAGTACATTCCAGGGAACTTCCCCCAACTTTGCATTTGTTTAAAAAGAGGCAATCCAAAGGATGCTAGCGGATTTGAGAAGCTGGGAGTTGACATTCCTGAGAACAGAATCCCTCTCCATGCTCACAAGTAAACCCTGAGGCCTCCCTGAGCTCCTGGGACACATGGGGTTCCCAGCTTGAAGCTGTTGGAGATCAAGAAGAAAAGCCCCAGCAAGCCAGAAAACGTAATCATATAAAACGAGTTCTGATGAACCAGCTGAAATACTGAACATAGGAACAGTGGAGCAGGAAGTTTCCCTGTGTTGGTGTTTGTGAGAAGTTCCCGGGCCCCTATGCCATCTCTGTGGGGCCCAGACCGTAACTCCTGCCCTCCTGGGGGACCCCGGAACCCTCCTGCCCTCCCGGGGTAGGGGCGGCTGAAGCTCCCTTGAGCTTTTTCCTAACAACCCGGACCGTCCTGATGTTGTTCTCCTGCTGGCTTCCCTGACACACAGACCCGGGGACACAGCACTCAGCAGAAGCATCATCGCTGACCTTCTTTGTCGGCATCTTCAGCTTCAAAAACTCGGCCTCTCGGCACAGCACGTTCCAGGGTGCGTGGATTTTTACAAATCCAACCCCGTGAATTTTTGTCTAGAAAGAGGGGAGAGGGCCTCAGTCAATGCGGGCGGATGTTTGGGGCTGAAAACCGTCTTTACCTTCAGGGCAACTACAGTTTACAAGATGGCAGCAGGTGGGGCTCCCTCTGCTCATCAACTCTGGGCTCCTCTGATGATGCTCCCTGGCACCCTTAGAATCCCCTGCAGATGGCACAAGAAAGCTGGTGGTTGGGTGGGCCCCTGGCATCCCACAGGAATGCTGAATGGGGAGGGGGGGTGGTGCCTGGAGGGAGGTCCTGACCCCACAACACCTGGCAGGTACCTGGGGGGAAGCCAAGGGCCCCCAGAACAGTCTGAGCCACGAGAGACCTTTCACATACAAGACTCCAGGCCCTTCGACTGAAGGGGTGTATTCAGTGTCCCCAGGGTCCCCAAGCAGGGCTGAGGAGCTGACAGTGAAGATGGTCCCCTCCGGGCACCTCTGTGGGTCAGGACACACCTCTGGCCGGACCGGCCACCCCCCCACCCCCACCCCCCATCCGCCAGCTTCCCTGGGCCTGCACTGCCTTTATCCTAATGTGAGAGGGCTCGAGACCGGCCTGTGTGCAAGTCCATCACCCTGACTAAGCTGCTGCGAACTTGGACAGTCACTTCTCCCTGGTCCAGCGTGTCTGAATGACAGGATCAGGCAGCAGCAGATCACTGAGTGCCCTTCGGCCAGGAACCACACAAGCTATGATAAGAACTTTGAGGACCGACTCCCGTGGGAATAGCCGCCTCTCCCTGCCACCCCAGCCCAGCTCGAACTGGACGCGTGATGGACCGTTCCTTCCACTCTCCTTGGCGCCGGGGGCCGCTCCGCCTATACTTTTCCGGCCCTAGCCCACCAGGACGGCCGCTCCCGCCGTCCACCCACTGTGTGAGCGGGCCATCTCATCCGCGTACGAGCTGAACGGTAGGGCCGGCGGCAGGCTGAGCCCGCTGTGCCCGCCGTGCCCGCCATCTCAGACAGTGATCCCAGTACCAGGGTGGCCACCGTGCTCTCTGCCGCCTGTGGGCCTCTCTCTGCCGAGAGCCGGGGGACGACCTTGCTGGAGTGGCTGGCACTTCCTCAGACCTGGAAGCTTTCTGGTGTCAAAGCTTTCTGCCTGGGTGCAGTGGCAGCAAGGCAGGCTCGGGCTATCGCGGCCCCGCTCAGCCACTGGCTGGCACCACAGCGGGCCCTTTCCCCAAGCAAGTGACCATTAGTGAGCAACTGTCCACCAGCGACCGTTAGGGGTCCTGCTCAGCCACTGGTCAGTGCCATAGTGGCCCACTCCCTCCCTCCTCTATATAAACGGAGCCCGAATTTGGACTGAGGGAAGATGGTTTTTTGAGAGGCTAGTCTGTCATTCTGGGTTTACCAGCTTTTTGGTTAAAGTCGTTATTCCTTGTTCCAGCAACTCGTCTCCCCATTTATTGGCCTGTCCTGTGGCAAGCAGAACAAGCTTGGGCTCGGTAATACAATGAGCTTGACGGGGAAGGCAGGACCACTGCTCCCTTCATGGATGGGGACTGAGGCTTGGAGAGATGAAGTCACTGCCTAGGTTCCTCAGAAAAGTAAAACGAGAGCCCCCATCTGACCCAGCCATCTCACTTCCGGATAGCCAGCTCAAGACAATGACATCAGCATCTCGGAGAGACAAGCGCACGCCCACATTCTCTGCAGCCTGACTCAGGACAGCCAAGACACAGAGACGGTCTAAGTGTCGTTCAGTGGATGAGCAGATCAGGGAAGTGTGGTAGACAGATACAGTGGGGTATCGTTCAGCCATGTAAAGAAGGCAATCCCACCATTTGTGACAACACAGACGAGTCTGGAGGATAGTCTGCTCAGTGAAACCAGTCAGACAGAGCGACAAGTATTGTATGTATCACTTATGTGTAGAATCAATAAAAGCCGATCTCACGGGCATGGAGCAGAGTGGTGGGTGCCAGTCGCTGGGTCAGGGGCATGGGGAGGTGTAGGTGAAAGGGACCAACTTTCAGTTATGAGATGAGATTCTGAGGACCTAATGAACAGCAGGGTGACAGTAGTTAGCAATATGGTATTGTGTACTTGAGCGGTGTTGAGAGGCCAAAGCATCCTCACCACACACACACACACACACACACACACAGCTAACTGTGTGAGGCGATGAGTATGTTGGGCAATCATTCCATGACGTCTATGGGCATCAAGTCATCAGTAGACTTGAAATACAAACTGTATCTGTCAGTGACTCCTTAGTGAAGCTGGGGGTCTAAAGTCAGCACCTGGCACCTGGTGGCTGGCGGGTGTGGGAACCCGGGTTCACGTGCAGGCTGCACACACTCTTAATCACAGGTGAGACCTGAAGCAACCCAGCCACTCTCCATTTTTCTGTTTCTGTTTTTCTCTGTTCCCCTTTGCCGTTTCTGTTGAACAGATTCCCAGTATCGAGTGAGCAGCGTCAATGCAGCGTAATGTTTCCCCATCTAAGGCGGGAGCATGGAACCCCAGCAGACCTCCCAATCACCCCGAGATAACTGGGGTGCCCCATCACAACAGAAAGCAAAGAAACACGACATTCCCCGAGACAGAGCTGCCCGGCAGCAGTGGGGACTATGGTCCACCAGACTTCCCAAGGGAACCCCCAGGGGCTTAGAGCCCACGCTGGGCCCCCAAGCTTGAGGCCACACTTGCCTTTCCACCATTCTGGGGATCCTGGCAGAAGAAAGCCAGGCCACGGAAGGGGGATGGTGTGGCCAGCCCATGGGACTCAGGGCAGGACTGATTTGGGTCTGTGCTGGGCTCCACGTCCAGTCACCACCCTTGGAGTGTACAAAGTTCTTGGGATCACTGTAGGTTTTTGGCAAAAAGCAATGGAGCCAAAGTCACTTAGGATGGTTTTTAAGAAAAAATCCTCAGTGAGCCAAACACATTCACTCAGCGCCAGCCTTGGCCCCTAGTGAGATGCAGACTCCTGGTCATCTGTGGCTTGCCCGCAGTCCCTGGGCAAGGGGAGCCTCCCAGACTCCAGGTGCCACGTGGGGTTCTTCCCCCACTTTGAGTGAAGGGCTGCACCCCCCTGGATGAGCCCGGCTCTCCCCTCCACCTCTGATGCTGAGACCCCTGTGCCTCCCACGACCGGAGGATCCAGCCTCTCCCGGGCCTCCATGTCACTGCACAGGCCGTGTCTGTGCGGCCCCAGCAGGCAGGCTGAGTCCTGTGCGGAGCCTCCCAGCTCGCTGGCCCCGCTGCCCACCTCGGGGCCGGGCAGGAGCAGCGCGTGTCCGCTGAAGGAGCGGATGAGGGCCCCAACAGTGCCAGAGATGATGACGAGGGGGAGGTGAAGGGGGCTGAGGTCCAAGTGTCAGTCCCCGCTTCAGGCATCCGTGCGTCTCGACTCATTTAACCTCAGGACAAGACTGTGTGTGGTGGGGGAGGGGTGGGGGGCAGCTCCCGCCACTGTTCTCACTTTGGAACCAGCAAGTTCACTGTCAGTGTCCAGAAGCAGCTGCAGCCACTGGCCACAGACTGGACAGCTTCAACACGAATTCATGCTCCCCCAGTTCTGGAGTCAGAAACCTGTGATCAAGGTGTGGGTGGGGCTGAGCTCCCTCCAGAGGCTCCAGGGGAGGGTCCCTCTGGCCTGGTCCAGCCCTTGGGGGACCCCAGGCCTCCCTGGGCTTGTGGCCACATCACCCCGACCTCTGCGTCCATCTGCACAAACCTTCTCCCCTGGGTGGCTCTTGCCTCAGATCACACCCTCTTCTCTTCCAAGGACACCCGTCATTGGATTCAGGGTCCACATGCATCCCGGGTGATCTGGTCAGGAACTTACTTCCATCTGCCGAGACCTTTCACCAGACTAAGGTCACCTTTGCAGGCTGCAGGAGGATGGACAGCTTTTGGGGCCACCACTCAGCCCACCATACTTGTCATGAAGCTACAAGGAAGAGCCTCAGTGGGCTTGGTGCAGGGAGCTTCGGAGAAGCAGGGCTTCAAGCGCTCAGTCCTGAGGCTGCTTCAAGAAGAGGATCAGGACGCTCAGGCACAGGGGCCAGATGCGCAGGGCTTAGAGGTGTGCTGGTGGGCACGGGCTTGCCTGCAGGGAGCCTAGAGCCTGACATAACGGCCCAGGGCTGGGGGACACAGCGGCTGGGTTTGGGAGTGGACACATCCCCGGGGGCTCCGGCCAGAGGAGCCCAGATCTTGCTGCTGCCCTCCAGGGGCCGGTCGGATGGGCACAGGGGGAGCCGTGGTTTCAGCGACCTGGGTCGGAGTCCCAGTCTGCTGCTGCGCTGTCTCTGGGGAGTGACTCAGCCTCTCTGAGCCCACCTTTGGCTCCTCTGCAAATCTTTGCCATACATGACTTGCTTCACAGCTGGGGGCAGTTCTTGGTGCTCTCAGCACCCCTGCCCAACCCTGTGGCTGGGGCCATGCTGCCTCTCCATGACCTTGAGGCCGCTAAGACCATCGCTGCATAGACTGTCTTTGCCAAGAAGCTGGAAGCCGCTTCCCCTACCCTAGGAAGCCCTGGGGCGTGGAGACCCAAGAGGCAGCAATGCCTCTAGCCTGGGGGCTCCCAGGCGTGGGGCTGACCACAGGGGGCACTGGGAGTGACCGTGGATGGCCCCATACGGCCAACCCCATCTTTCCTGTTACAGCCCAGGTTTATTTCTGTGCGCTCTGCTCAGCCGCACGCAAAGACCCAAAATATATTCCTCCGAGTCCGCGGAGATTTCTCTTAACAGTGGTCAAGAAGCAGTGCCCGGGCTGCATCCCTGGGAAAACACGCTCCGCTGTTTACGTGAGTGACAGGATCCCTCCCAGTAAAACATCTGGCCGGATCGGGACAGGGTCGTGGGACTCGTTGGATGGGACACATATGGGATGTTTTAAACCTTGGTGCCCGGCCTGACAGCAATCTGCTCCCAGTGGGAAAAAAACGTGAGACACTGGTCCCCTGTCCCAGCCGGACGGCCCAGAGCGGTGGCTTCTGTCCGGACTGGCCCCTCGGGTGGGGAGTCTGGGGGCCACAGAACCCCGGGGGCCTCGGCGTGGGTGTGGGCAGGGCCAAGGGGCTCGGGGAGGGGACGGGGTCAGGGCTCTTGCCAAGGACTGCCACCAAATGCTGGATGAAGACAAGAAATACAGTAAGAAAACAAACGTCACACCTTAAAGTTGCTGAAGAGCCAGGAAGGCCCAGAAGAGTGACCGGGACTGTGCCATCCAAGGTGGGGGAGGGGAGGGGGGCGGCTCGCCCAGCGCAGACTGGACAGGGTTAAACATCCGCTCCTGGCTCAACTCACAGGAACGGAGACCTCACCACAGTTGCTCCTGGCACTTTCCTTTTAGAAGGAAGAAGGGAATCAGAACAAGCAAAAACGTCCCCGGTAGGGGGGATTCCTGGTGGTCGAGGATGCCAAGGGCCTCCTTCATCCCCACGGCTGCCTGAGCCTGCGTGTGGACGTCACGGTCACCCGTCTCCGCTGAAGGGCGGGCTCCGAGCTTGTTGGAAGGTTGGCCTCAGTGAGGCCGAGCTGGGGCCCCTAGCTGCCCCCAGAGGGCTCCCGGGCAGCGCACCTCCCCAGCCTACCCTGAGCCCACAGCTGCCGCCCACCCCAGAGGGCCCCATCACTGCCATCAGGGAATTAGGGGGTGCCAAGTGCTCAGGCCCAAGGGTGGTGGGGGCGCCTCCACGGCATCCTGTGTGCACCCCTCTCCAGCTCACGGTCCAGCGGGAGCTGTGGGGAGCGTGTGAACACGGCAGGGGCACACAGGATGCCTCCAGAGCACCGCCAGGCCAGGAAGCCCTGGAGCCCCGGTGGGAGGCCTGGGCCGGATGTCTGACCACCACTGGGGCCTGGTCAACCTCCCCTTCTCTGTGCCCTTGGCTTCCTCAGCTCCAAGGATAACACCACCACTCGGACGGCCTCTGATGCCAGGACTGCTCTGCGGGAGGGGTCGTGTTCTCCCCGAATGTGTTCAAGGCACGTGATGCCTGGTCAGTCCCTAATGACTGCGTGCATTCTTGGCAGCCCTGGTGCCTGCCTGCTCTTCCTGTTGGCACCGGGGTCCCGCGTGGGTGTGAGCTGGAAGGTTGGTTCCAGGCCGGGTCTGTCTGCTTAGCTGCCTGACATGCCCCCCGGGAGGGAGGGCGTCTGGCCTGGGGTGGGCCTCGTCCCCTCCTCCTCCTGCTCGGCGCCAGGATCACTGTCTTCCTCCCAGTTCCCGGAGTCGGAAGACAGGGGTCCCTTCTGGGTCACCTGAAAGTGTAATCTCACGGGAGTCCAGCTTGATGATATTTGCTGAGTGACCCCTGGGGGCTGGGGGGGCAGTCCCTGCTAAGCTCCTACTGTGTGCTGGCTGAGGATGCTCCTGTGGTCCTTCCCCGACCTCTGGCAGCATCCCTGGGTTCACTTTAACACTCGTGGACGAGGGGGCAGGCTGGGACCGCCACTGGGGGCTGACCCTGACTTGCTCACGCCCGCCCTCCAACTGGATGGCTCTCGGAGGGGACAGGAGGGCGCTCTGTCTGTGGGCAAGGGTTCGCATGGAGGCATTTCTGCACTGTGGTTCCTGCTGACCACATCTGCAACGCCCAGGAGGAGCTGTTGCGGTCACTTGGGTGCGGTCACATGGTGCGCTGGCACAAGCATGCCTTCTACACATCCTGGACATGGTACACTCAACTGTCTCCAGTGAGCCAGGACCCAGAATGCGGTCTCTGAGGGAGCTGGGGCTGCAGGACTGGCTGGAGCGGATTTACCCCTCAGCTCTCAGCATAGGGTCTGGCTCCCAAGACCTGGCTTGTTGAAGGAATAAAAGACATGTACTCATTCACAGTCCTGCTCTGATGATGGGTGGGTAGGTCACTCAGATTCACACTCTCATGGAAAACAACAACAACAAAAAGAAGACGGCCCAGAGCAGCAACTGCCCAAGATGGGGAGTCTAACAGAAGACCCCTCCCTCCCCATGGAGCCGGACTCCCAGGAGACGACACTTTCAGGTGACCCAGAAAGGGCCTCCCTCCTCCAGCCCCAGGAATTACCAGGAAGGTGGTGTTGGTGCCGAGCAGGAGAAAGAGCAGGTGAGGACCCCAGTGGGTCCAGCCATGTCAGCCCGTGACCTTGGTTCAGGGTGGTCCTATCCATAACGCCCTCGGATGAGTAGAGAATGCAAGTGCCAAGGCTTTCTGGATAAGGGCACCTTCTTCCTGGACTTGGGAACTGCCCCGTGGGTTATGGAAGGGTGGTGGCCAGTGGGGAAGAGCGGCAGGCCCACCAGGATGCAAGACAGCTGGAGGAGGACCAGCAGAAGTGACCCCCTCGGCTTCGGGATTCTGAGAGGATTAGATGGATAATAAACCCAATAAATCAGCTAAGCTCACCTCGTTTAGAGAAATAAACCTCAAGATAGAAAGGTCCTGCAAAGGACAGGAAACCATTAAAGAAAATGACACAGCCAACTTGGAAAAGAACCAAACAGAACTTGCAGAAATAAAAAGTGTCATAACGAGAAGTGAAAATACAACAGACATGTTTGAAGACACCTGACCTCTTCAGGAAAGGGCAACGCAAGAGGGCACAGAGCAGGGGCATGCTGATAACGTATGCAGCCCCCTGCCCAACCCCCTGCTCTCCAGGAAGAAAAACCAACCCTGATCAGTAGCTGCATCATTTGCCAATTTCCGTGGTGTAAATACTCCCGCCGTGGCCTGATTCATGTACCAAAGGGTTAACACCCTGCTAGCAGAATTCCCGATGAGCCAGAAAGAGCTGACTCTGGCACAAAGCCGGCCTAGAGACATGGGAGGACATCAGAACCGCAACCCAAGGGGCACAGATTTCAGCCCGACTACCTGGGACCCGGGCAGAGCTGTCCTTGGGGAACTTTAAAGACAAGACTCTTAAAACAAGTCCAGAATTCACTTGATAACAAGTACACTTCCACAAAACCAAGAGAGGCCCAAAGGAAGCCAGGTGGGGTGTATAAAAGCCTCAGCACTTAAGACTCAAGAGACATAAAAACTTTACAGCCAAAGAAATGAATGTGTAATGGGGGAACTATGAATAGAGATATGAATAGCTTCAGGACTCGACAATGGCCCCTGACACCTCGCTGCAGGAGAGGCTCATGGCATAGGCACTTGGCCTAGAGGTAGGAGTGAGATGGGGCTGAAGACCACATTTCGTTGTTCGGTCACTAAGTCACGTCTGACTCTTTGCGACCCCATGGACTGCAACACACCAGGCTTCCCTGTCCTTCACCATCTCTCAGAACTTGCTCAGGTCAGTGATGCCATCCAACCATCTCATCCTCTGTCGTCCCCTTCTCCTCCTGCCTTCAATCTTTCCCAGCATCAGGTTCTTTTCCAAGGAGTCAGTTCTTAGCGTCAGTGGCCAGAGTATTAGAGATTCAGCTTCAGCATCAGTCCTTCCAATGAATATTCAGGGTTGATTTCCTAGAGGATTGACTGGTTGGATCTCCTTGCAGTCCAAGGGACTCTCAAGAGTCTTCTCCGCACCACAGATCAGAAGCATCCATTCTTCGGTGCTCAGTCCTCTCTATAGTCCAGTTCTCACGGCTCAGGGCAAAGAGTGTGAGATGAGGACCCAGCACCCACGTTCAAGCGCTGGCTCTGCCCCTGCTGGGCCTAGTGGCCTTGATCTCCTTGCCCCACCTCTCAGAGTCTCAGCTCCTTCCCTCTGTAAAGGGATCTGACCCCTGCACCATAAGGCGGGTCAGGGTGCCCACACAGGGTGGGGTGGGGATGGGGGTTCGCATCCAGGCTGACAAGTCCCCGAGAACCTCTGTTGCTCCACTGTCCTGACATACAGAGTTGTTGAAATTAGACTTCAGGTGCCTCAAAGTGGAGAACTCCCACCCCAATGTCCAGGCCATGAGGAGAGACTGCCCAGCCCCACTCCATGCCCATCGCCGTGCTTAGCCAACTGTCTCAGACACCAGCTCATGCCCACAAGACCTCAGCTGGAAACTGCAAGAAACACACTCCGCCCCTCTCCCCTGTCCCGTGTCCTTGGCAACCCTGCCCACTCCCCCGGGAGGAAGGACGTGCCATCACCTCCATTCTAGAGATGGAAAAACTGAGGTCCCGAGTGGGGAAGCCACTTGCCTGAGGCTGCTCAACCCCCAGAAAGTGGCTGGGCTGGGTCTTGACCTGCACACGTGGCCTCAGAGGGTCTGGGCGGGGTCTGAGCCTCCCTGGGAGCTCAGGTACCCTCACCATGGCCTGACCGTGTGTCCTGGAGTCTGGTGTGGAGGTGGCTCCCATCCTCCTGCAGGCAGCTTCTCTCTTGCTCTTCAAAAAACATCCACAAAGATGGGAAACAGATGCTGCCACGGCCCACACCAGCTCCAGGGAGGAACGAGGAGAAACTACAGCCTGCCAGCCCTGGGGTGCGACGGCGAGCCCCGAACGGCAGCATGAAAGCAAACTGACCCTGTAGGGCTCACGTGTCTGCGGCCTTAACAATTCTGCCAAAGCCGGAATCAAGTTCAACATCAGGGCAGTGCGCGCCTCGGTCACCCCCAGTACTCAGCCGGGATTTTACTGTGTGGCCTTCTCGGCAGTGACCACTGGACATAAATAATGCTCTGGCTTTGAGGTTGGACTTGAAAAATGCTGATTGGTTTCAGTTACAAGGAAGCATGCTGGCCCACAAGCTGCTCTTGTCCGTTTACTGGGAACCCTGGCCGCTGACCCCAACGCCATCGGAGGGACAGAGGAGTTGGGGGTGGGTGGAAGAGGCGCTCCTGCAGAAGGAAGGCCTGGGCCGCCTGCCTCCGGGACCTTCCCCCACCATTTCCATCCTGTCTGCTGCCCCAGGGGTCTCTGACATGACACTCCTCCTGAACCCTCATGTGTGAAACTGACTTCGGGGGCCATCTTCTGGATCAAGGCGTCAGATCCAGATTTGACAACCAGGGCCCCTCTTGTGGGTGGCTGAGGAAATAATTTTTAAGCTGAGTTCCTCTGGGCCCAAGGTGCCTGGGGGAGGGTGGGGGGCAAGTGGGTCACCTGTGATCACAGCCAGTCAGCCAGGCTCAACCTCCATGTGTCCTATACGCGAAGTTACGAGCACGTTCCTTCCAGACCCTCCACTCCCACCTCCACTGGGCTCCTGGCCCGGGGCACCCAGTGTGTGTGCGGGTCTCTGTCTGGGGTGCCTCCGGGGCACCGGACAGTGGATCGGGGACTTGCGTGGACAGTGGGAGGGAGGGCCTTCCTTGGGGACGTTTCTGATTGCTTCTGGGGAAATGGGTCTGCATGCTCCTCACACCCCCAAGCATGGGCCAGGGCGAGAAGTGCAGTGTGGGGCCCACCGAGACCTGCCGAGTCAGAGCCTGCATCCCGGTGACCTCAGGGGCTTCCGTGCACACCCTGGGACTCTGTGCCGAGGCAGCCAGGCCAAGGCCTGGTCCCCACCAGACCACCTGCCCTGCTCAGCCCTCCAACCACTACCTGTGCCTCCCCACCCATGGCTGCACCGCCAGGGCTCCTGTGTGAGCTCCCCCTACTCCTGGGATAACTGCTCATGTGTAAAGGCTCAGCTCTGAGGCAGGGTGAATGGTGCCCTCCAAAAGAGACACCCACATCCCAACTCCCCATATTTTCGAGGGGGCTTTATTTGGAAATGGGGTCTTTGCAGATGAGATCCAGTTAGATAAGTTTACAGTGGATTAGGCAGGCCTTACGCAGAATGATGGGTGTCTCTCCTCTTCTTATACAGACACCCAGAGAGGAGGAGGCCGTGTGAGGAGGAGGCTGAGGCTGGGGGGATGTGGCCACAAACCCAGGAACACCTGGAGTCCCAGAAGCTGGAAGAGCTGGGAGCGACGCTCCCCCAGAGCCTGGGGGCAGCCTGGTCCTGCTGGCGCCTTGCCTTTAGACTTCTGGCCCCCAGAACTGGGAGAGAATCAGTTAGTATTGTTTTAAGCTCCCCGCAGTCTGCGGTCATGGGTATCAGAAACCTCACCTGGGACACTCAATGTTCTGTGTCTCTAAGATCCAGCCCCCCACTGTGCCCTCAGCCAGGCCAGTCTTCCCCCGGTCATCACGGGATGTCTTCTCAACAATAAACCTCCTGACTCGGGAGAAAGGCTCGCGCTGCACACAGGGGCCCCATCTGTGTGGGGCTCGAAGCCCATGTTGCCCCAGAGTGGCTCAGCCTCACACACCCGCTGGCCCTGAGGGAGCAAAGGGGGTCACACACCTCTGCCCCCCTGTGACCTGCACACCCTGCCCGGTCACAACTGCAGACGACCGGGCCAGCAGACACCTCGCGGGGTGCGGGGGGCGGGTGGGTACTTGCTCATCTGCCCCCATTCCTCTTGCATCACTGTCCTTCTGCATCCCCCCATCCCTGCTGCTGGGCTTCCCTTGGGCTTCCCCTGTGGCTCAGCTGGTAAAGAATGACCCTGCAATGCGGGAGACCCGGGTTCGATCCCTGCGTTGGGAAGATCAACTGGAGAAGGGAAAGGCAACCCTCTCCAGTATTCTGGCCTGGAGAGTTCATGGACTGTGTAGTCCACGGGGTCGAAAGGGTCGGACACGACTGAGTGACTTTCATTTCATTCACCTCCGCCCCTGGTCCAGCCTGTCCAGCTGGCCCTCCATGTTGGGGCCCAGGGGACACTGGTGACATTTTCGGTTGTAGTTAGGAATGCTTCAAGATATCAAATACCAGCAACGCCAAGGCTGAGAAATCCCACTTTAAGACTTCATCTTTTGGGGGTCATTGAGTATCCGATGGAGTCCATGGATTTCTCTCTCCCCGGGGAAGCACGCATAAAGCCCAGTTTTGTTTCGCAGTGGGCAAGGCTGTGTGGCTGGGCTTCTCCGGGGCTATCTTGTTCCCCAAACCCTCTCAGTTCTTGTAATCAGAGCACACCCGGGGGTGAGTCATACCGGGCGTCTCTCCGCTAATCGTGCTGGCGTGGACCCGCGCACACCCCGCACGCTGCCTCTGCCCAGTGGCCCCTGAATGACTCTGGTCTCGCGCAGGTGAAGCAACAGGCTGCCTGACTCATCTCAGGGGGAAGCCTGGGGTTGCAGGGGCCATGGAAAAGTTGGTTATGCTCTGAAGACACCACAGGCAGATGGCTCACGCTCAGCTCCAGCTGCTTTGAAATCTTGACCTGTTGAGTTTATGCCACAGTAACATTTTCATCTAAAAGGGTCCAATCAGGAACTTCCCCTGTGGTCCAGTGGCTAACACTCTGTCTTAAAATGCAGGGAGTGTGGGTTCAATCCCTGGTTGGGGAACTAAGATCCCGCATGCTGTGAGGTGTGGCCCAAAGTTTTTTTTAAAAAAGGTCCAGTCAACTGCTGAAACCCTTTTAAGGCTATAGAACCAAATTATCACTGAAATTTGGAGTCACTGTGACCTTGTGATTTGTATTAATAATAAGAAATACATTTTTGGTCTTTGTTCCCTGGTCCTGGCACAGAGCTCCTAAAACTCTGGGAATTTCCTAAGTGGGGAGAGCAGTCAAGATGTCTCTTGTTAGGCAAATGAGGTGACTTTTTGGACAGTGCCTCCTTTCCAAAGGCAGCGGGTAGGGGGACTGCTTGCCAGGGGAACCAACCACATGGTTAGAGAATTGGAAGTCCAGTCCAGTCCCTCCCCGCCACCATATCTGGGAAAGTGAGATGGGCTACCGGTTGAAGCAATCACCAACAGCCAGTGATTAATCAATTGTGCTTGTGTGATGAATCCTCCATAAAACACCCCACACCGGGTCTGAACAGCTTCTGGGTTGGTGAACACGTGTAGATTTGGGGAAAGTGGGGCTTGGAGAGCGTGAAGTTCCGTGCCTTTCCCCCACACACCCTGTCCTGTGCATCCCCTTCTATCTGCTGTTCCTGAGTTTACTACCTTTTACAATAAAGCTGTGATCTAGTAGGCAACATGTTTCTCTGAGTTCTGTGAGCCACTCTACAAATTAATAGAACCCAAAGTCGTTAGAACCTCTGAATGGTAGCCAATGGGTCAGAGCGCAGGTGATCATCTGGGCTTGCAAATGATGGCTGAAGTCAGGGGAGGGTCTTGTAGGGCTGGGTCTTTAACCTGTGGGGTCTGGCACTACCCCCAGATAGGCAGTGTCCACACTGAGTTACGTTGCAGGACCCCCAGCTGGAGTCAGAGAAGTGCTGGGTGGTGCTGGGGAAACAATGCATGCATGTTGGAACTGGGAGAAGAATCCTCGCCACTTAGTGGTGCAACTCGATCTTTTCTGGTGGCCATAACTGCTGTCTTTATGTTTGCTGTTTATTTCAAAGCCAAGAAGTTTTTATAAAGATATGTGTGACAAAGGATTTAACTGGACTTGGAAAGGCTCTTCTTTCTCCTTTGTGAGCATGGCCATCCCATTTTCATATGAGCAATAATGATAGATGACTGAGTATTCATATCACCAGTGAGAATTTCCCAAGTGCCAGACTTGAAGTTAAGTACTTTAGGATAAACCAGTGATGTAACGACTTGTTTCCCAGATGGCTCAGCAGAAAAGAACCTGCCAGCCAGTGTAAGAGATGCAGGAGACCTGACTTCAATCCCTGGGTTGGGAAGATCCCCTGGAGGAGGAAATGGCAACCCATTTCAGTATTCTTGCCAGAAAAATTCCATGGACAGAGGAACTTGGGGGCTACAGTACACAGGGCTGCAAAGAGTTGGACATGAATGAGCCACTGAACATGCACACGGTCATGTAAATACTCTTGCTATCTCTGTTTGACAAATGGTGAAGCTTTGTTGTTGTTCTTGTTCAGTTATCAAATTTTGTCTGATTCTTTGCGACCCCATGGATTGCAGCATGCCAGGCTTCTCTGTCCATCACTATCTCCCGGAGTTTGCTCAAACTCATGTCCATTGAGTTGGTGATGCCATCCAACCATCTCATCCTCTGTCGTCCCCCTCTCCTCCCATCCTCAGTCTTCCCCAGCATCAGGGTCTTTTCTAATGAGTCGGCTCTTCGCATCAGGTGGCCAACGTACTGGAGCTTCAGCTTCAGCATCAGTCCTTCCAATGAGTATTCAGGGTTGACCGCCTTTAGGAATGACTGGAAGGGACTCTCAAGAGTCTTCTCCAGTACCACAATCTGAAAGCATCAATTCTTTGGTGCTTAGCCTTCTTTGTGGTTCATCTCTCACATCCGTACATGATTACTGGAAAAAGCATAGCTTTGACTGTATAGACGTTTGTTGGCAAAGTGTCTCTGCTTTTTAATACACTGTCTAGGTTTGTCATAGCTTTCCTTCCAAGGAGCAAGCATCTTTTAATTTCATGGCTGCAGTCACCATCCACAGTGATTTTGGAAATAAAATCTGTCACTGTTTCCACTTTTTCCCATCTACCATTTATTTGCCATGAAATGATGGGACCAGATGCTATGATCTTAGTTTCCTGACTGCTGAGTTTTAAGCTAGCTTTTACACTATCCTCTTTCACCCTCATCAAGAGGCTCTTTAGTTCCTCTTCACTTTTTGCCATTAGAGAGGTATCATCTGCCTTATATCTGAGGTTATTGGTATTTCTCCCGGAAATCTTGATTCCAGCTTGGGATTCATCTAGCCTGGCATTTTGCATGACATACTCTGCATATAAGTTAAATAGGCAGGGTGACAATATACAGCCTTGACGAACTCTTTTTTTCATTTTGAACCAGTCTGTTGTTTCATATGCAGTTCTGACTGTTGCTTCTCCATGCAGATTTCTCAGGAGACAGGTAAGGTGTTCCTATCTTTTTAAGAATTTTCCACAGTTTGTTGTGATCCACACAGTGAAAGGCTTGAGCGTAGTCAATGAACCAGAAGTAGATGTTTTTCTAGGATTTCCTTGCCTTCTCTATGATCCAAGAGATGTTGGCAATTTGATTTCTGGTTCCTCTGCCTTTTCTAAATCCAGCTTGTACATCTGGAAGTTCTCATTTCATATACTACTGAAGCCCAACTTGAAGGATTTTGAACATTACATTGCTAGTATGTGAAATGAGTGCAACTGTACAGTAGTCTGAAGCTTTATGTCTTGCGAAGGACAGGCAGAAGGTCTGGTATATGGCGAGGAGGGTGTGAATTATTGGACCCTGGGGTGGGGGTCCTTTCAAACTTGAGATTTTAAAGTTGTAGTCAGGAAAGAGTGGCACAGACAGACAATGACTCCCTGGTGAATAGACAAGGCACCCATCACACCGCACCCAGGATCACAGCTCCAGGGACAGGCTCCACCACCAGCCTCCCTCTGACCTCTCCTGCCTCTGATGGAGGCCACCGGTTCTTCCAGTTATAAAGGACATGCTGAAATCAAGCCTCTATAGTAGCCACATTGTTCCAACAAAAGGCCGCGGGGCTGGCTGGGTGGGACTTGGAAAAGCCAGCGTGAATGTCTGTCCTCTCTCCTGAGCGGCCCCAGCTCAGGTCTAAGACAAAGCACGACAGAAAACGCTGAAGGACCAGCTTATGCTTGTCTGCGGCTGCTGCCTTCAGAATCGGACAGACAGGCTCTCAGCCACCCAGTAAGGATCCATCCTTTGCGTCCAGACCATCAGAATGTTTTAGGTCCCTCACATCCTCACGGCTCCAGTGGGAACCAACCCTACAGCTGAACTCACCGAGACCTGCCAGGGAACCAAAGCCTCACCAGAGGGGTGGTCCCTGCTGAACACAAGAGGCCTCGACCTTGGGGTCAAGGTGGAACGAGGGCCGTTAAGCATGTTTGGTTGCTTTCATTCGAAGTAGCATCAAAGTATGAAGGCGTGTTCATATCTGCTCCCGGGTCACTAGCTTTCTAGTCTGAGTACCGCGAAAACCTTCTCATCACCAGACCTAAAGCGATCACCGTTTGATAGGGCGGTACTCATCAAATAAAATACCAAACTAACACCACCTTCTATTTGGAACATTCTCGATGGACTCCCAGCTGCCTAAGTCAGACTGCTGACTGTGTTCTCTGCTCCAAACGTGCTGTGGAGACTTCAGCTGATTCTCGGTTAGCCTGCTCAGTGACAGTTCCCTGGGCTGGGGTCCTGACCCCCCAGTGTTCACGGGAGGAGGGCCCCCACCCCCTCCTGCACAGAGGCTAAGCAGGTGGTGCGGGAGCCCCAGCAAGTCCACCAAGAAGCTGAGGGGGTGGCCTGATGGTCCCCAGGGTCACCAAGGTCATCTCTGCACACTGCCGTGCTTTTCTGCCACCAGGGCAGCCTGCAGGCCAGGTGAGGTGACCTTCTGCTTTGCCTGGGAAACGTCCCCTGAGAAAGACTCTCCGGCTTTGCCCAGGAGGGGAGCTCTGGAAACCAGTGTGACGGTCACCGAGTTCAGTGCACAGGGCCCCCGGGGAATCAGCCTGGCCAACCTCGTCACTTGACAAGTCGAGAAACCGAGGCCCTGAGAAGCTGAAGTCCAGCTCCAGGGAGGCTCCCGGGAGAGCTTCGTCCTCGGCCCAGCTTCCCAGGGGAGGAACTGACCGGAGCAGGAAATGACCCCACTGGTCAGGACGGAGAAGCCCAGCCCCTCCTCTGGGGCAGCGCTGGGGGCATGTGTGGGTTTGGGGTGTCAGCACTGGCCCCGCTCTGAGAACAGCTGAAGGCGGGGGCCTCCTGGCGGCCGCCGTCCCGCCGCCCCCCGCCCGTCCAGGAGCGGGGCCACTTACGTCCTCGTCCCGCTCCAGCTCCAGGCCGGCCTCCACCAGGTTGCCCTCGTACTCCTCCCGGCGGAAGCGCTTGTCATCTTCGTGGTAGTCCAGCGGCGGCTCGGGCTCGCCCGCGCCCAGGGGGCCCGCCTTCCCGGGCAGGGGCTGGTCGCCGTGCTGGGCCCTCCTGGCCAGCGTCCTGCCGCCCGAGGCCCTCTTGTGATGGTACACCAGGATGTAGTCCACCTTGCGCTTGCCGTCGCGGAAGTACAGGCCGTACTTGCACTCGGCGTCCGGGTCCACGGACAAGGAGTTCAGCAGCTGTGGGGAGGAGACAGCCGCTCACCGTCAGGGGCTCGGGAACGGGCCTGCGGAGGGGAGCACGTCGCCAAGCCACCGGCCGGCCAACCGGCCGCCACCCCGTCCTGCTCACCCTCTCCACTGCCGCCCTCTGACAGCAGGGGCCCAGACGTCTGAGGACATTGCAGAAGGCCCTGCCTTCCAGGGCCTGGCATTCAGGAGGAGCCATCCCTGCTCACAGCACATACAGATGCCAACCGTGGATGCTCTCACGCAAGGGCATCCGGCTCCGCGGAGAAGGGGGCCGGGTGCCCGGGGAGGATCAGAGGCTTAAATAGGGTGTGGAATCTGCAGGGCCAACCCCTCGGGGGTGCTGCTCTCACACAGCGTCCCGGGCAGAGCGGAGCAGACCGCGTCTGCTCGTCGTGACTCCGATGGCCAGTGCGCCTGGCCACGGCGCGTCAAGGTGACCGCCGGCCTGTTGTAGCCCTCGCCTGGCCTGGCTCTGCCACTAACGAGCCGTGCGGTCAGGGGCCAGGCACCTGCCGTGTTAGTCTGAGGTCTCCCAGATCGACTCCCAGACCCCGAGTTGAGTATTTGGGCTCAGCAGGTGGTCTCAGGGGCCAGAGCGAGGGCAGAGGAGGTCGAGGTGGGATCAGGGATGCGGGGAGCTGCACACGCAGTCCTGCCTTGGTTTCCTCCTCTGCCTGTCCAGGAGGCCAAGGAGATGGAGCTTGCGGGGCAGGACTCACAGTCCAGGCACCCCCACGGGCACCACAGTGCGTGGCTTCTGTGGAAATCACACCCAGCTCTCAAACTCCCACGGGAGTCAGATGGTTGTCAAGGGTATTAGGGTCCCCAGCAAGCTGGTCTCGGAAATAGGAGAAAATAAATAAAATCATGCGGGGAAGAGGCCTCACTTTGCACCATTCAGAGTCCTCGTAGCTGGGCTGGGGCTGAGAGGCCGGGTCCACGGCCCGTGCTGGGAGGGCCGGGGGGCTGGGGGGTGGAAGGAGGCCCATCTCCCCTCCCCTAGCCAAGGACAGAGACCACGGACCACCCCAGCATCTTTGGTGGGTCATGAGGGACAGGCGGGAAAAAGTTGTTCACCTTCATTTGTCGGGGAAATTGAGGCCAGGTGAGGGCCGCCTGAGGCGACAGTGCAGGCAGGCTGAGTCCAGCCTGGAGTCCTGGCTGCACCCAGGGACCCCCACCCAACAGTACCAGGGACCCGGGGTGACACTCCTTCCCAGCACGGCTCCACCCTCTCATGCAGTCCCTGCTCGAGGGCCACTATAATCAGAGTTACTGGATCTGGAGGCAGTTGGGGCTCTGGCAAATGAAATGGTGAGCCCCCAGTGCCCTTGCTGACCCCTCATGGCCTGCTCCACTGGACACCGTTAGCATCAGTGCAGCCCCCCAGCAGGGCCACGGTTCCCACGCCTCTGCTCCCATAACCACAGGGAAGGTCAGGGTGGAGGGGGTTTGGAGCAACGAGAGCCCTCAGGTACATCCAAGCTTGGTCCCTCTCCAGCTGTGAGCCCTGGGGGACACTCTGCCTGCTCTGGGCTTCAGTTTCCACCTCTGTAAAATGGGTGGATAACAGAAGCTGCCCCCACCAGCAGCCAGGAGGACTCACTGAGTTAAAGAGCACCTGGTCTGGGTGGACTCTCCCTCTAACTCTCGGGACAGGAGCCCGGAGGCCGTCCCATCTCCCAGCCCTCCATCCCGGTGCCGACAGCAGGCACTCATTCCCCTGGAAATCCCAAGAGGGCAGAGAAAGGCATTGTCACGGAGAGTTGGCAGAGAAGGGGTTCCTCTCCTCGCAGAGGGGGTGGGCAGAAAAGCCAGGAGGCCGCCCAGGGAAGGCTGAAGACACTGGCCAGTGCTCAGGAATGAAGCTGCTGCCGGCGGGCAGGGTGAGCGCGTGGGAGGTGGTCAGGGCCAGGTGGACACGCGGGCTCCAGGCAGGCAGGGCTTGAAGGGCACACGGCCTGCTGCCAGCACCCTGGGCACACCAGACTCCCAGCGTCTCTACAAGGGGTTCCTCCTTATTTTCCAAACGGGCAACTCAGATCTTCTGAGCTGACCCAGGGGCCATGTGCGGCACCCGAGGGCGGGAGTGCTCACCCTGGCCTCCTGCCTGCACCATCCTCCCCAGTTTCCTCCCCCGCCTCCCCCCACGGGAGTCAGGACGCCCCATCCCCTCTTCCCTGTCTTTTTAGATGCTCGGCACTAAGTGCACGGGTCTGGGATGAGCGTATGCGTGTGTGAATGAATGACACAGGCATGGGTTTTGCACGTTACTACTGGTAGGGGCCACGAGATCAAGCATACGGAAGCTGAGGCCCGGCCAGACCAGAGTTTAGACACTACAACACCCCCTCCTGAGCTCCCAGACTCAGTTTCTCCATCTGCAAAATGGGGACAAAAACCTCTCCTCAACTGAGGTCGTGGGATGCTTGTGAGGACCGAGTGTGGCGGGAGAACTGAATGGATTTTGAGGATGAACCCCTGAGCTGCCCCAGGAAGAAAAGTGAAAGTGTCAGTTGCTCAGTCACGTCTGACTCTTTGGGACCCCTGGACTGTAGCCGGTCAGGCCCCTCTGTCCATGGGGGTTCTCCAGGTAAGAATACTGGAGTGGGTGGCCATTCCCTTCTCCAGGGGATCTTCCTGACCCAGGGATCAAACCTGGGTCCCCTGAATTGCAGGCAGATTCTTTACCCTCTGAGTCATCAGGGAAGTCCAAGGAAGGTAGAAAGATGGGCCAAAGTTCTCCTTCACAGTGGGTGTGCCCTGACCCAAGCACCACGAACAGGGAGAGGACAGTCTACCTGCCTCTCCAAACTTCCTCTACCTGCCTCTCCAAACTCTTAAAAAAGGACAGAGGAGGAGAGTGGAGCCCTGAATCCACACCTTGGTGGCTGCACTGGGGCCCATGTATTCTTTCTTTATATTTATTTTTGTATTGCAGTATAGCTGTTTTACAAGGCTGTGTTGATTTCTGCTGTACAGCAAAGTGATTCAGTTATACATATATACAGTGTTTTTGCAAAATACTATTTCCCATTGTGGTTTGTCATAGGATATGGACATAGTTCCCTGTGCTCTACGGTAGGACCTTGCTGTTAAAAACCTACACCTGCTAACCCCAGTCTCCCACTCCATCCTTTCCCCTCCCGCTTGACAACCACGTCTGTTCTCTATATCCAGAACCCAGTGCATTCTTTAATTTGGCGTCTTACCTGGAGTTGGAGCTCCAGGAACTGAATTCACTCATTCGTGTGTGATAGATCAAGTCAGGGCATGTCTCAGTGATCATTCTAAGAGAACCTGCTATATTCACTTTTTCCAAAAACGGGGAAAATGAAATCAGTGACCTTCAAAGTTTCTTTCCATCTTGGGACTCTCTGAATTTCAACTCCAATCTGAACATCACTCTGAAACACTTTTACTCCAAAAAAATTTAAATTAAATCATTCGCATTGCATATTAACTTATGATTAATGGGCTAATTCTGTGACCCATAAACAGATCGTCTCCAACAGCAGATAAAGAGGACGCGCTCTTATCTTGCAGGCAGGCAGATGCCAGCATCAGGTGCCTGTCTCCGGGGTGTCTGGGCTTGTTGAGACATAGATTCAAGGCCACTGACAGCCCTCAGCATGAAGGAAGAAAGTAGACACACTCAAAGAGTAACAGAAAGAAAACTTCATGAAGTGAGTTGTACCCACCAGTCTGGGCTCTAGCTTTTGAGTTATCTCTTGTACCTCTTTCTACAGGAACAAGGAAATGACCTTGACCCTTGAACTTGGGAATGAGTATGAGGAGAGGCACAGACACGGAGGCTGGGGCAGGGTTTACCCCGATGGCCGATGCGACTGACGCTGGCACCCCCAGGATGGGCTGCAAGTCTGGGAACCCGATGGGGACTTTCTGAAAGGCAGTCCACGCCCTCTGGGCTTCATCTGCACGGAGCCGCCTTCTCTGGGTGACTCAAGGTGGTGCCTGAGCAGCAATCGTTGGCATGAGCAGTCTTGGGGATGCCCGGGGAGGCTCTCCCTGGCACAGCGCCTGCCCAGCGGCACGGACAGGCCCCCGGCTCCCGGAGCCACTGAGTCCAGCCTCCCTGAGGCCCTCTCTCTCTGGTGGGACGCTGCTCAGCCCACCTTCCTGTGGCCATGTGCCCCTGATTCACAGCCCTCCAAGCCCATCATCCCTGGAACCTCCCCATAATAAGAGTTGTGTGCAAAGGAAGACTCACCAGTCTCCTCTGGGCTTATCTACTTGTTTCTGGAAGTGGAGACCTTGAAGGAAGGGCCGAGTGGCCTCTCTGCAGACTTTGAGATTTGGGGGGAGTGAAGAGCTTCTAGATGGGGGGGGTGGGCCATGGATCCCTGAAGTAAAGCTCCAGAGCCCAGGAGCCATCTGTTAAGAGCTCCATTTTTCACTTCACAACCTCTCTCAAGCTGAATCTGGTCAGCCTCTGGAATGTCTGTGTCTCTTCACTATCTTGGCTGCCACCCCTATCTCAAGCCCCCTAACCTGTGCACCCTCCTTCCCACCTACGAGTCTTCATCTAGGCCTTTTCTTTGTACAGAGGCCCCACCCCACCCAGTTATGGACATAAGCTGCCCCCTCGCCTCCAGAATGTTTGTCCCTCCGGCAGGCTGTCCGTGGAAGCCCGCCTCTGTGTCTTGGCTCTTCCGAGCTCACCTCCCAGCTGGTGAGTGGCACAAGACAGTCATCTGCCCCTCTCCGGCCCCCACTTTTTCATCTGTAGGAACGACACCTACCCTCCATGGTTACTGAGAGTAAAGTGAGCTAACACACAGCGACTGGCCTGTCGCCCTGGAAGCATCCCTTGTCGCTGTCCTGGGTAACCTCCACTACTGCTCCTTGAGCCCCAGCTGGGCGGGGTCCCCTGTCTCATCCCCTCTGGGGGTGCCCAGGATCCCACAGGGCCTGGCACACGGCAGACACACACATTGTGGGCTGAAGCGATAACCCCTAGGCTTTCAAGGCCACCACCAACAGCAGCCCCTACCACTCCCAGCATTTTGGAGCAGACCCAGCTGTAAAAGACGCCCCAAAGCCCATGGAAGCCCAGCTGTGATCTGAGGCTGGGGGTCTCTGCCTTTCCTGGAACACACGGCACAGACACCTCCCTGGATGCCCCCATGGACTCCAGCAGAGGCTAGAGAGGCAGGCAGGAATAACCCTGGACTTGGTCAGAGCAGAACAGGGCGGCTGGGGCTTCTACATCTCCCGGGGAGGGGCCCCGGGCGGTGCTTGGGGGAAGGGGGTAGACAGGGGAGTCTATTTTCTGGCCCCAGAGCCAGCAGAGTCAGCGGGGCTCCCTGGCTGAGGCACTGGTCTCGGCCCTTTTCTCTTCTGGCAAACTTTGTTCCAACTTTAAGCCAAAACCCTCACGGGCGAATTCTGACCTGGGATCAGAGGAGACCCCGCTAGGGTCTCGCGGTCACCTGGTCGGGTAGGTGCTGGCCCACGCGGCCTGGCTGCCATCCAGGCCAGGCGCAAACGTGGGGTTGGGGACTCGGGCCAGCGCGGAAAGACCGACCGGCCCCGGCGCCTGCTGCCCGGGGCGTGGGGAGCTCCCAGGCCCGGCGCCCCGCACGGAAGCGCGCGGCTGTGGCCCGAGGCTGCCACCCTCCCCGGGCGAGGCGGCTTCCCCACCCCCACCCGTTGCCCCAAATCGGCACCGACGCGAAGGGAGCGTCCCACCCGGCGCCGCAGCCGCGGACTCGCGCTCGAGCTGGGGGCGAAGCGGCTGCGGGCGGGGACTCGGGCCGCGGGGGGTGGGCGCGTGCCTGCGGCGGGGCCCACGTGCGCCGCTGGGCGCCCCCCAAGCGCCTGGAGCCCCGCGCACCCGGCGCCTCCGGTCCCGCCCTCCCGGGCGCGGCGCAGGTGCGCGGCCCTCCCTGGCGATCGCGGCTCCGGCCGCCCGCACTCACCGTGCCCTCGGACGGCAGGTAGCCGATGTCCTCGATGGCGCAGATGTTGATGATGTGGACGCTGCGGTCCTCGGCCGGGAGCGTCGAGTACTTCTCGTTCACCCTCATCGCGGCCGCCTGTGCGCCGGGACCGCCGGGCGGCGCGCCCTCGCCATCCACGGCCCCGGCGGCCTCTGCAAGCGGACAGGCGGCGTTCGCGCGCGCTGGCTCGCAGGGGGCCGGGCCTCCCGCTCCGCCCGCCGCCCGCGCCGCCCGGCCCCGGCCCGGCCCGGCCCCGCGCGCCGCGGTGCAGCAGCGCCCACCCTGCGGGGCCCGCGCTCGCTCGGGCCTGGACGCCCCGCCGGCTTTCTCTGCCTTCAAGAAAGATAGCAGCGCTGTGCGCTCGCTTATGCCGGGGCGGCGGCCACGCGGGTCAGATTTTCCGTAGAGATTTAAACACAGGAAGAAAGTATTCCATTCCTGCGAAGCCCCACCAAGTTTTATTTTTATCCGAGGAAAGTGCCCCTCGAGCTGCTTTTGAGGGAGGCCAGGGTGTCACAGCGGGGAGGGAACGTCCACCAGCCCCCACCTTCAAGAAAAGGCTCGGATCGTGGCAGTCCTGCTGCGGGTCACCTTACAGCCGAAAGAGACGCTTCTGAGGTTGGAGTCACGAATGCTCTCCCTGCCTCTTCCCGCTCCACCCCTGGCTGACTCCTGGTGGCCACTCAGCTCTCACCTCCTCCGGGGAGCCTCCCCTGCTTGCTGCGTGCCCGCCCTGTCCAGCTCCTCCCCGGAGCCCCCACTTACCGAATGTTTAGTACTCTTGTGCCCAGGCATGAGCAGAGTCTGGAACACAGTTCATCTCATTGAACCCACAGCCCGGTCCTCCTGTTGCAGAGGGGGCTGGGGGTTTCAGAGACGGAGGAAGGGGGTGGGCCCCTGCAGAGCTGCCTGCACTCCTTGTGTGATCTCTGCTACCTCCCTGAGGGATGGGGAAGGTGGCTTTGATCTCTCTCCTCCCTGGGCTAGCAGGGGCCCGGCCCATGGTAGGTGTTCCTGGGTGCATTTTTAATCCTCCGTCCCTGCAGGAGGGGGATGAAGGTCTCCAGAGGCAGCCATGCTCCAGTTTAGCCTTTGGGATTCACGCTAGCAGTCCTGCCCAGCGGGGATGATGCCTCCTTTTTTCTGCCTCTGTTCCTCTAGGTATGTACCGAATGACACTTCCTCCAGAAAGCCACCCTGGACTGCCCCTCACTTAATCACTCAGGCCCAAGAACGTGTCTGTACCTTCACAACAGCACTTTCTTTACTCCACTTCATTTTGCAGTGGGTTCCTACTGTGACACAGTCCATGGTGTCAGAGTAGGCCACCACTGAGTGACTAGCACTTTCACTAGTTTCATTTTTCGTACAACCAGTTGATGCTCAATAATTGCACGGCCACTGAGGAACATTCGGGGTCTACAGAAATGATGACAAGCTGCCTTCTAAGGTCCTGGTGCCAGCAGTCTCTTTTGGCTTCAAGAATGGATTCTGGGATCAGCAGGATGGGGTAGGGGAGATGGGGTGGGGTCTGTTCCCGCTCTGGCACTGTCTAGCCCTGTGACCTTGGGCCAGTCTCCTTAACCCTCACGGAGCCTCCGTCTTCTCCCGTGAACGTCTAGCCGTGTGTGAACTCAGTGCTGGGCTGGGGGCGGGGGGGCGCTGGGTAGTTGCGGCCATGGTCAAGATCACTACTCCTGTCATCTTGTCATTGCCATGACCTTCTCCCCTCCCCCATTCAGGCTCAAGTCTGTCAATTTCTTGAACTTGGAGAAAAAGCAAGAAGGTTACTCCATCCTTGGGCTGGCCTTGCCAACAGGAGCTGAGTGGCCCTAAAGGACTCTTTGTCTACCACACCCTGGACAGCTAGAGTTGGTTTGGAGAAGTGCACTAGGCTGCCCAAGGTCCCACCAGAAACAGTTTTCCACAGTCTCTGCCACACTTGAGAGATCTTGCCCCTTAAAGTTCAAATTTTTGGGGTTGGGAGGACTCGTCACACACACACACACACACACACACACAGAATTATGTAACTTCATTCATCCTTGTCGGTAAACCACCAAGATTGTGTAACCCTAATGTACCATCTTTCTAAATTTATTTTCAAGTGGCAAAGAGTCTTGCTGAAGTCTATGAGATATAGTTTGTGAAGAAAGAGTGAAAAGGTAGTTCCTCAACTCTGGGGACACTGACATTTCCAAACGTTTGGGAGGTGACACTTGACCGCTGACCCTGGACAGGCTCTGGGGCTTTGTGCCTGAGACCTGGGGCTGCAGGGAAGGGACCGTGTCTCAGGCTTGGCGGCTCCCTGTGTCCTCCCAGGACAGCGCTCCCTGAGGCGTTGCCGCAAAGGCTGCTTCTCCTCTTGTTTCTGCGGTTCATGCCTTAGCATGTTCAAGCTATCTGCTTGCCTGTAAAGCATCCTTTTCTCCGCTGCACGTCAGTAGATTTCCCTCTTCTGCTCCCCTCCCTCATCTTCCCGGGAGGACGGTGTAGAGGTGCTTCATCAAGAGGAAGGGAAGTGCCCAGAGCAGGCACACGGATGGGTCGGCTAGGACCAACTCTGACTCCGGGCCGCTTATGGCCTGGACCAGGGGTGGGGGTGGGGTCGTGGTTCTTGGATCTGGGGATCCCAGGGAGCAACAAGAAGTAAAAATAACATTCCCCTCACATCAAGAAGGTGGGGATGGGATTCTTCTAGAGATACCTCCAAAGTAGAAGGACTTCACACGCGTGCATGCTAAGTCACTCCAGTCGTGTCCAACTCTTTGCAACAACCTGGACTGTAGCCCGCCAGGCCCCTCTGTCCACGGGATTCTCCAGGCAAGATTACTGGAGTGGGTTGCCATGCCCTCCTCCAGGGGATCTTCCCGAGCCAGGGGTCGAATCCGCATGTCTTATGTCTCCTACACTGGCAGGCAGGTCTTTACCACTGGTGCGCCCCTGGGAAGCCCAGAAGGACTGTAAAGGGTGCCTTGTGTCCTGGTGGTGGCTCCTCCTTCTGGGTTCGCTGCCTTCCACCATCTCGCGGGCCGTCGCGTTGGGATTCTGTCTCCCCTCTGAGCCACTGGCTGCTCATAGACGGATTCTCTAGATCAGCTGCGGCACCAGCTTTGCGCTTCCTCCTTCTTGACTCAGTGATTCTCGCGGTTAAAAGCCCACGGGGACCGGTCTCGCCAGCAGGGTTAATTCTCGCCCATGAGTTTCTGAAAACCGGCCTCATCAGCTCTGATCGCGGGAAGTTCTGGGCCTCCCGGCTCGCTGCGCCCCTCCACCGCGCTGCGCTTTCTTGTCCCCGCAACATCACCACAGCTGGCACTTTGGGCTTTGCCGACGCTTCTGAGAGTCCCCAGGAGTGCAGGCACAGAGTGACAAGGGACACGGCAGAGGAGATGGGCGTGCGGCCGGGCGAGTGTCTGCTCCATAAGCAGCTCTAGAGGGGCTCCTTTCCGCTTCGTGACGTCACTTTCCTCTCCTTGCCGTCTGCCTGCCTAGTGCACGTGTCTGAGCCTCGCCGGGTGAGCAAATCAAGCTTTGCAGAGCAAGCAGAAGAGGGCATGGTGAGCCCGGGGCAGGGGTCAGTCCCGCCAGGGTCTCTCTGATACGGCGCTCTGCTGGGATGGGGTGGGTGGGGATGGGGTTTTACCGCTTGGTTCTGAGCACAGCTGGAGCTGGACCTAATATGTTTGGGGGCGGTCCTGTGCCCTGTAGGATGCTCAGCAACCTCCCTGACTCTCTCCCACCCCTCCCTCACTCTCTACCACCCCTCCCTCCCCAGTGTGACAACCAAACACATCTCCAGACACTGTCAGGTGTCCCCTGGGGGCAAAACCACTCCCTGTTGAGAACCCTGCTCCCAGGAGTCAAGGGAGACCCAGGAGGCTGATTTTCCCACCTCTATTTCTCTGATGAGAACGGAAGCTTAGTGAGGTGCTTGGTTTTTTATTAGAGGCGCACGAGGTGGGAGTTTGGGCTTGTTTTTAATAAAATACACAGGTGCCTCCCTGCCCCCCAGAGCTGCTCTCATTTGGTGGAGGGGCTGGCAGAATCCAGGGCACGCCAGTCTGCTCTGCCCCTCAGTTCTGGCCACGCCTGCTCGGGGAGCCTTCTTCCCAGGATGGATCTCTGCGCTCAGTGGTGCTAAATAAATGCTGTTGAGTCATGGGTTTCCCGGGTGGGAAGAGGAGCATGGAAGAAGTGAGAAGCTCATGACTCAAGGCTATTGTAAGTGCAGGGCCCCCCATCCTCGGCTAGCTGGGCCCCTCGCCCCCCTTGCCGTGGAATATCCGGTGGGCAATCCCTGCAGAAAGAAATGAATGTCCTACAGGTATGACCTCACCTGCTAAAACCGACTCGGATGTAATTATCCCCAGGGGAGACATGCCTGGGGCATTTATAACTGAGATATGGTGGGCGGGAGACTGGACCCCTGTCATTTCCTTCCCTTGAATGATGTCAGAACCCTGAGCAGAAGCTGGCAAGCTGCAGCTGGACGGGGACACTCTGCGGGCATGGAGGCTGCCAGCTCAGGGCTCTGGACCGCGGCCAAAGCATGAAGTTCTGTCTGGGGGATTTCCCCCCACAACAGAATCCATGGATGTTGTTTCCATCAGCAGGTTTTCAGACGTTTTAAGTGTTTTGTTAACCCAAGGCCCGCCTTTTGAGAATTCCTAGGAACTCTAAAAACACGCCCAGGGTAAGTTAGAACCCAGCCCCTCACCTCCTCCTGGAAGCCCTTCTGGCTTGACTGGCATTACTCATCTCTGTTCTGCTGCCTCCTTCCAGGCACTCAAGCCCATTTCTGATCCACCCTCCTCAAGCCTTCTGCTTTATTTCTGCACTCTTCACCACCCCTCCTGTCTTTGGCACAATATAGATTTCCCTCTTTGTTTATTTATTTAACAAGAAGTGGGGCAGCACTTACTACAAGCCAGCGGCGTGCTATGCTCTCCGCAAATATTAACTCGCATTCTTAGTGATTACAGCCAGCTGCAAGTGGATTCACACAGATGTATCCCCTCCCCCCAACCCCGACCCCACCTGGGGCCCTTTCTTTGGAGATTTGGGGAGAAGCCCAGACCAAGTTTCCAGCAGTCCCCTTCACACCAGTGATCCTACAGGTATCATGACCCGAATCCCCATGATGATGAAGCTTGGGCATCAGAAATCCCACCCAGCAGGGATAGGATGCAGGATGCGACCAGGCCAGCCCTGGACCACCCTGCCCAGCAGAGTGTGGAGACTCTGCTCACAGTATGCTGATTGCCTGCTTCTTAAAATGAAAGCCCCATCCAAAGGCCTAATGTTCCTTCTTGGGGCTTAAAAGAATAAAATAGCTTCAGCCTGCCCTGCTCTAAGTAGCAGCCATTTCCTTTCATCAATGATCCACAAGAGAACAAAGGATTTCCAAGTACCACGCACAGGTCACCCTCATCTGGGCTCACACCACACCAGGCGAGCCTTTAGGATCATGGAGCCCCTGAGAGATGAGAACAAGGTGCTCCGGGCAGAAGGTGGCACGAATCCCCAGTCTGCAGAGCCGGGATGTTGCTCAGCCCGTGCCCTTGGAGTGTGTGGACCCGGGGAACTGCTCTCACCCACACAGCCCAGCCGCCGGCCTCTTCCCCATGCACGTGTGCACGTGTCAAAGTGCGTCACACACGCATTACTGCCTCCTGCGTTCAGTGGCCACACACGACCCTCTATTTCCCTAAAGACCCTTATGCCACAGCCTGGGGTGGCTACCTGAGTCTCCTTCTAGAGCAGATCCTCTTTGGACTACCCTGTGTGACCTCACACGGCTTCCCCAAAGATCAAGCAAAACCAAAATCCTTGGACGGAAGACCAGGCTTAGCTGTCGTTATGGGAAGATTCTGGAGCTTTCCTGTGAGATTTCAGAGTCAGAATAAAAGATCTGGGTTTTGTGGGGCCACGACCTTTCCCAGGAGAGCACGCTGTCTCTGTGTGAGTGGTTCAGTGCAGAGCTTCTGTTTTGTGTCATGACCTCTGCTAGGTCCAGAGCCTCCATCCTGCAGCCGAGCTGCAAGCTTCTCCTGGGTACAAGCTCACTGCCTCCTGTGTTCTGGGGCTTGCCCGGCTGGACACCTAGCCCAAAGCAAAGACCTGATGTTTCTGGGAGGTGTGAAAGAGCGGATGAACAAGGGCACCAGCTCTTCCTGTCCCAGTGCTGGTGGTCAGAACTCCGAACCTCCTCTGGGTTTGGCACCCTGGAACTCATCCTCCTGGTGTAAACTTCTGGTACACTAAAGGAGTAGATTTTTGAGCCTCACGCAATAGCACTGTCCAGTAGGAACATGGTGTGAGCCGCTGGCAATTTGCAACGCTGAAATAGCCATGCAATATTTCAGTCGCTCAGTCAAGTCCGACCCTTTGCGACCCCATGGACTGGAGCTCGCCAGGCTTCCCTGTCCTTCACTATCTCCCAGAGTTTGCTCAAATTCATGTCCATTGAGTCGGTGGTGCCATCCAACCATCTCATCCTCTGTTGTATTACAAGAATAAAAATCATCAGGGGAAACTGATACAATACTGTATGTAGTTTGTTTCATAAAAGGTTATCTTTTCAACAGGTGATCAGTATAAAAGCTGCTGAAGAGCTAGTTGACATTCTTTTTGCCCCATAAGAATTCGAAATCTAACATGTGTTTTATGTGTACACAGCATATCGCAGTTCAGACAAACCCTGTTTCAAGGGCTTGAACAGCCCAGCTATGAAGCCTTTCCTTATTATGCAGGACAACTGTGTTGGATGGCTGTTATTTCTGCTTTATGTTTTCTAAGATTTCCGTGATGAACACAAATTAGTTTAATCACCAGGAAAAGGGAGACTATTATGAAAAACTCTGACATACCATACAGCCTGTAGGGTTATATCAGACCCTTTTGATTGTTTGAGGAAAAATGGCCACTTTAGAAAACCACCTTTCCTAAGGCCAGTTGGAGACACATTCCTAAAATATTTTGACAGTTTAGTCTTTAATTACAAACCTATCTGATTACACGGCGGGCCACACAGGCTTTCTATTGGAGGAGGAAAGAGAACTCTCTATTTGGAGACCTGAAAGGCATCATCTGACCCACCTGAGGGCATCCTCCATGGTCCTCAAGCTAAGCACCAGTTCAGCCGTGTGGGAGCTGTCTGTGCCCCCTACCCGAGCATGGGAGCAGATGTCTGAGATGCTGGCCCAGAGCATGGGGTGGGGAGTCTTCTCCTGCTGCCCAGAGGACTCCTCCACCCTTGGGCTCCTGGCCCCTGGCTCCTCTGGTAGCACGGCCTGGGCTGAAGGGGGCAGGGGTCATTCACTCACTCACCCATGAGGCCCCCACTCCTTCATCCTCTCACGCGTTCATCGTCCGCTCACTCACGCACTCGTTCAAATCACTCGATCGTCCACTCGCTCGCTCATTCCCAGATGCCCTCACTCATTCGCTCAGCCGCTTGCCCATTCCTGCGCTCGTCTCTGGTTGCCTGCCCCATCCATCCACTTCTGCCTCTCTCTGCAGATTTCGCCCCACGCCCCACCCACTGCATAACTCCCCGCATTGTCTCGGCTCTGGTCTGCCCCACCCGCTCTCTTGGCTAGAATGTCAGCTCCAGGCTATTTTGTCGTGATTCAGTGACTCCAGATTTCTGTGCCTGAAAATGACACCAGAGAGTAAGCCACGAGGACCGAGGGCAAAGGAACAGAACTGAGCTGGTCGTTCAGTGAGTGTGGGCCCCGAAGCATTTTCTATTAAGACGTGAAATATTTGGAGGAAGGGGGAGAGTGACAGAGAGGAGCGTCTGTGTGACCCACGAGGAGTTCACTCGGCCCCTTCAACCTCTGCCCGCGCACATGCACGCACGCACGCTGTCACACAGAGACCAGCTCATCTGGAAGCATTAAAAATGGGCCCAGTGTGTAACCTCCCCCAAGGCGGGAGGTCGACGGGCCACCCACCCCGGAAAGCAGCTGACGTTCACTCCCCGTGGACAGAAACTCCAAAATATCAATTGCATGACAATTGAAAGAGGAGGCTGGGCCCTGCCCCGGTAAAAGATAAGAGACCACCTATTTCTCATTCTCAACGTCAAGGAGACCTTCCCAACTAGAAAGTTCCTTGGAGGTCAAAAAGAGAGGGGACACCACCCTGCAGTAAGTGTTGTCAACTACCCATAGGCTGCTTCGCCAGAACCCATCTTGGCTGAGAGATGTTCACGTACACGTGGGAGGTTCCTGAGGTAAACCAAATATGGACTCAGAACCAGGCAAAGCAAGATGATTGGCCAAAGGAAGTGAAGCGAAGTTGCTCATTAGTGTCCGATTCTTTACGACCCCATGGACTGTAGCCCACCAGGCTCCTCCGTCCATGGGATTTTCCAGGCAAGAATACTGGAGTAGATTACCATTTCCTTCTCCAGGGGATCTATCCAATCCAGGATTGAACCTGTGCCTCCCACATTGCAGGCAGACACTTTACCATCTGAGCCACTAGAGACGCCCCAAAGGAAACCCAGAAGAGATGTCCCATAAAAGTGATTATGGGGCATGACTCTCCCTCTGAATTCCCCCGTGTGTCTATACACATACTGTATCCTTTTTCTTTCTGATAAATTCTTAACTTGTGTCTCTACTTTTCACCTTTGTGGGAATTCTTTTCTGCAAAGCTGAAGGGCCAGGGCCTTGTCACTGACCACTGGTCTAGTGGCTAGGATCTGGGGCTCCTACCACTGTGGCCCAACCTCAATCTCTGGCTGGAAACCAAAGCCTCACTTCAAGTCGCTGCAGGCCAACGCCACGGAGGTCACTTCCTCACACTTACATGGTCTACCCAGAAGCTTATCCCCACCACAACCCAGGTCCTTCAGGATCTGCAGTCCTGCAGATCTCAGAGGGTCCAGGCCCGCCCCCTCCGTGGTGCCTGCACCCCGGCCTCCAACACCATCACTTCCCAGAGCGGTGCCTGAGAGCCAGTTTCTCTGCGTGGAGTGCGAGAATTATTACATCTGAAATCAGGCTTTCTGAAAAACCAAATGTCTTCTTTTTTGCCACCTGCCCTGGTGAAAGTCCAACACTTTGGCCACCTGATGTGAAGAGCTGACTGCTTGGAAAAGACCCTGATGCTGGGAAAGACTGAGGGCAGGAGGAGAAGGGGACGACAGAGGATGAGATGGCATCACTGACTCAATGGACATGAGTCTGAGCAAGCTCTGGGAGATACTGATGGACAGGGAAGCCTGGCGTGCTGCAGCCCTTGGTTTCCCAAAGAGTCAGCCATGACTGAACAACAGTGACAACAGCTCCTGCCACCCACCCTCACGTGGCAAGAGAACCCCTTGGAGGAGGAATTTTTAATTAACTGACGTCTTATTCCACAATGCTATTCTCAGGGCAAGCTCCTTGAATTGTTTATAACTACCCACCTCTCCCTCCTGCTTTCCTCCCTATTTGGCAGAGAGGCTGACCTCTGACCTCAGCCCCAGACCCCTCCTCTTCCTGGAGAAGTCACTCCTGGTTCCTTCCAGCCCCTTTCGGAAGAGAAAGCCCACCTGGTCCTTTGTTGGGGAGGACATCGGTGCTTCCAATTCCTTTTGTTAGGCAGTTAGAATAGAAAAAAGGAGTCCAAGATGGTGGTGAGAGGAAGCTGTGACTAGAAGAAGCGCGCAGAGGACAGAGCGGGAAAACCCAGAGAAACAGACGGCAGGCCAGAGCAAGAACCTCCGGGGGAAGGCGTGCCCAACACACCCCTTTGCCTGATTGGCCTTGAACGCACGCCTTATTTACATTCCCTTCCCTGATTGGTCTTGGGTACAAGCCCTATTTTGCATGGGACAGAGCCAATCAGGGCTCGGGGTCGCTTAGGGGAGGGAGCAAAGGACATAAAAAGGTACCTAGCCAGCGTGGGACCACTCCCGTGGGGGTTGGTCTGCTCTGGTGTCTGGAGCGTGTACTTCTTGCTGCTTGCTTAGCAAATCTTGCCTGCCTGAACTGTACTGGTCTGTCGTTTCAAATCTTTGCTAAGATGAGAAAAGAACTGAGGGAAAAACACCGACCTGAAAATTTCAAAACAAAAACAATGGGAAAAAATAGACTCCAGATGGTGTCCTGAGATGGGCCCAGGCCCTCGTGAGCAGATGCACATCAATCGCTTTGTGAGGAAAAGTGTATTGAGAGGGGCACTCTGCCATCCAGGGGGAGACCAAACCACTTGGCCCCCACAGCCTGAGAACAGACATGGGCCTGTGGCTTTAGGCTGAGACCCCGGCACACAGCCTCCTGCCTTGGAGCTGGACAGTCCTCTGCGGCTGCCGTGACATTTGTGGTCAGCTTGCAAGGAGGAACCAGGTGGCAGGCCCCACCTCCTTCTCCCATCACAGCCTTGTGGACTTCAGGGACCGTAAGAGGAGACTGCTCTTCCTCAGATGAGGGCTGGATCCCCTCTGCATGGCCAGACACTTGCTAATGGCTTCACAGGAGTGATCTTTCCCCCTCGGGTCCCTGCTCAGGCATCACCTTTCCAGAAGGCCTTCCGCATCCCCCAACCCCACCCCTTTGCTTCAAAGCACTTGTCACCCCACTGTCGACTTTCTCTTTATGACAGAGAATCAGGGCCTTTATCTGTCACTCTCTGAGGTGTTCCCAGCAAATCACACATAGCAGGTTGTAAAAACATTCGTAGAAAGTGTGAATGAGTATGTGCTTTGCTGGCATCCACAGACCCCAGTACCATGCAGAGCAAGCACGTTGCGACTAACAGGTGATTCTAATCTGATTCAAACAACCCCTGAGTCACCTGCCTTGGCTGCAGGAGGCCTGGAATCTTCACAAATGGGTTCTCCCCCAGGAGCCAGGAGGATGGAGGGGCCGTGGAGAGAGTCCTGGGGCCTCTGGTCCAGAAGCTCCAGGACCCCGGGGAGGAGCCCTCATCAGACCTGCAGGAGGGAGGGAGGGAGCAGGGCTGGGCTCCAGGCATCTGTGCTTCCAGGTGGCGCTAGTGGTGAAGAACGTGCCTGCCAGTGCAGGAGACGCTTGAGTTGTGGATTCGATCCCTGGAGCGGGAAGACCCCCTGGAGAAGGGAATGGTAACCCATCCTAGTATTCTTGCCAGGAGAATCCAATGGACAGAGGAGCCTGGTGGGCCACAGTCCACGGGGTCGCAGAGTAGAGCACGACTGCGTGACCGAGGACCGCCAACGTCCCGCTGTGTGCGGCCAGGGAGCTGTGAGCCCCAGACCCGAGCAGGAAGACAGAGCTGCCCACACAGAGCTCTGCGGTCACCCAGGGAAGTCAAAAAACCCGGGGAGAAGCCCGAGAAAGAAAGAAAGATCATGGTAGGTTCTGGAAAGTTCTCCAGAGCCAGTGGTTCTCCGCTGAGCCCTAAAAGGTGACCGGGAACCAGGAGGATGAAGAGGAGGGGATGGCTGCTCCAGGGAGTGGGAAGGTCTACAGGTGAGGACGCCAGGAGTCTGGGAGAGGAGGTGGTGAAGCCTGGAGGGGAGGGAGGGCGGTGGGGAAGGCTGAGGGCTGCTGGTTCATCCATCGTTTCTGTGTCCCTCCACCCCTGCTGTAGTGTTGTATCCCCGTCCCCCAGAAGTTACGAGGGGACACACACAGAGAGTGGGGTGGGCAACTTCCCATGAGCGGCCACAGCGGCCTCACCACGAAGGGGACACACGCAACCACTCAAGAGAGGGAGACCTTGGGAAGACTTTGACAACCAGACTCTGTCTTCATGCAAATAAAAGGATTTCTAATGATTGCCTTGCTGCTTCCTTTTTAAGAGCAAGGGGATGGGGGTTGGATGCGGGAGGGACCAAGCCAGCTGAGGTGGTGTGTGTAGTGGGTGGGCACCTCCTCCTTCCTGACCGTGTTGCAGCTGTGCTTCGGGGGTCCCTTCATTCACCATCCACCATGGCGGGGACCTCAAGATGATGGGCTGGCTTCATCCCTGTGCCTGGAGGGTTTTAACATTCAGACATCTCTGCTTCCAGGCTTGGGAGACCCACAGAATCAGCCCATCATGGGAATGATATCCAAGATTTAGTTGGCCATCCAACAAAGCTCCCGCATCTCATCATTGCCCAGACAAGCAGCCACGCTTCTCTCTACTCCCTGTCCTTGATTAGGCCATGAATCACTCTCAAATGCATATTTTCAAAATCTTCTGTTCTGGGACATGGACAGATGCAAGCCAAGTGAGGACTCGGGGTCAGCAGCTCGGTGTGTGTGAGTGCTCGGGCTCTAGAGTGTCCCTCCTAGAGCGCATCCTCCTCCACCCTTAACTCCTTTTCTCCTGTAACCACCTGAATGTTTGCATTGCAGCCCTAAGCTCTTCATTGAGACAGCAAATCTCATGAGAACAGGCAAACTACTGATCTATTTCATGCAATTTTTGTTACTGTTCAGTCACTCAGTCGTGTCCGACTCTCTGTGACCCCATGGACTGCAGCACGCCAGACTCCCCTGTCCTCCACTGTCTCCTGGAGCTTGCTCAAACTCATGTCCACTGAGTTGGTGATGCCATCCAACCATCTCATCCTCTGACATCCCCTTCTCCTCCTGCCCTCAATCTCTCCCAGCATCAGGGTCTTTTCCAATGAGTCAGCTCTTCGCATCAGGTGGCCAAAGTATTGGAGCTTTAGCTCCCAAATCAATCCTTCCAATGAATATTCAGGGTTGATTTCCTTTAGGATTGACTGGTTTGATCTCCTTTCAGTGCAAGGGACTCTCAAGAGTCTTCTCCAACACCAAAGTTCAAAAGCATCAATTCTTTGGTGCTCAGCCTTCTTTATGGTCCAGTTCTCACAGCTGTACATGACTCCTGGAAAAACCATAGCTTTGACAATTACTAAAGTGTAAATGACTTTTTCTTCCCACAGAATTTTACTAGGTGAACAGAGCAACCAGCATCAGGCCCACAGACATCTGGGGATGGGGGAAGCGGAGGAAGGGAAAATACTTCCCACGGCAAAGGGGAAGAAAAGATAGAGAGAAGAGGGAAAAAGGAAAACGTTTATTTTCTGTTGGTCTGACCTGGACCCAGTCCTTCACTGACCACTGCCTCAACTCTGGAGGCCAGCATAAACAGGGAGGGGCCCGCATCTGTCTGACCTTTAGGGGCAATTTTAAAGCTCATCTCAGTCCAGGGCATCCCACTGAAAAATCTCTCCAGAGCAGAAATAGGACCAAGAACAGAGAAAAAGTGCTGAAGCCCAACAAACAGCTCACGATGGGGATGAGGAACCTGTTTCTCAGATAAGCATCTGGCCTTGAAGAAGTGTTCCTTCTCATCTGTGGGGCTGAGGTCAGAGAACCAGCCCTGGGGCATGGGCGAAGGAACCACGCAGGGGTCTTCCCAACGACGGATGACGGATGGTGCCCGAAGCATGGCCATGCTTCTGCTCCATGCATACAGGCTGTGAGACCCTACCCTGGCCCGGATCTACCCCCCAGGCTGGGGCTCCAACCCACCCTCCCCGCCAGCAATAAATCTGCCACGTACCCATTGTGGGAACAGCCTCCCTCTGAGTGCTGGGAAAGTGCTCTCCACCTGCACGCACCAATCCACTTCTAGAGTGCGGAGGCTTCCGTAAAGAAGAAGGAGGAATGAGGAAGGGAGTGGAAGGAAAAAAGAGACAGGAGAACAAGGGAAATAAAGAGAACACAAGAGTCCCTGGAGGCGCGAAGGCCTGCATGTCGGAGAGGAGAGGTGGGAGAGCCCTGAGGTCGGAATCAGGACCCTGCCCCCGCCCCCTGCGTCATATTAAATACAGCTACGGTGGTGGCTATGAAGACCTACAAGACCTTTTAGAACTAACACCCAAAAAAGATGTCCTTTTCATTATAGGGGACTGGAATGCAAAAGTAGGAAGTCAAGAAACACCTGGAGTAACTGGCAAATTTGGCCTTGGAGCACGGAATGAAGCAGGGCAAAGGCTAATAGAGTTTTGTCAAGAGAATGCACTGGTCATAGCAAACACCCTCTTCCAACAACACAAGAAAAGACTCTACACATGGACATCACCAGATGGTCAACACCGAAATCAGATTGATTATATTCTTTGCAACCAAAGATGGAGAAGCTGTATACAGTTAGCGAAAACAAGACCAGGAGCTGACTGTGGCTCAGATCATGAACTCCTTATTGCGAAGTTCAGACTTAAATTGAAGAAAGTAGGGAAAACCACTAGACCATTCAGATATGACCTCAATCAAATCCCTTATGATTATGCAGTGGAAGTGAGAAATAGATTTAAGGGACTAGATCTGATTGATAGAGTGCCTGATGAACTCTGGACGGAGGTTCGTGACATTGTACAGGAGACAGGGACCAGGACCATCCCCATGGAAAAGAAATGCAAAACAGCGAAATGGCTGTCTGAGGAGGCCTTACAAATAGCTGTAAAAAGAAGAGAGGCGAAAAGCAAAGGAGAAAAGGAAAGATATAAGCATCTGAATGCAGAGTTCCAAAGAATAGCAAGGAGAGATAAGAAAGCCTTCCTCAGTGATCAATGCAAAGAAATAGAGGAAAACAACAGAATAGGAAAAACAAGAGACCTCTTCAAGAAAATTAGAGATTCCAAGGGAACTTTTCATGCAAAGATGGGCTCGATAAAGGACAGAAATGGTATGGACCTAACAGAAGCAGAAGATATTAAGAAGAGGTGGCAGGAATACACAGAAGAACTGTACAAAAAAGATCTTTACGACCAAGATAGTCACGATAATGTGATCACTGACCTAGAGCCAGACATCTTGGAATGTGAAGTCAAGTGGGCCTTAGAAAGCATCACTACGAACAAAGCTAGTGGTGGTGATGGAATTCCAGTTGAGCTATTTCAAGTCTTGAAAGATGATGCTGTGAAAGTGCTGCACTCAATATGCCAGCAGATTTGGAAAACTCAGCAGTGGCCACAGGACTGGAAGAGGTCAGTCTTCATTCCAATCCCAAAGAAAGGCAATGCCAAAGAATGCTCAAACTACCGCACAATTGCACTCATCTCACACGCTAGTAAAGTCATGCTCAAAATTCTCCAAACCAGGCTTCAGCAGTATGTAAACCGTGAACTCCCAGATGTTCAAGCAGGTTTTAGAAAAGGCAGAGGCACCAGAGATCAAATTGCCAACATCCGCTGGATCATGGAGAAAGCAAGAGAGTTTCAGAAAAACATCTATTTCTGCTTCATTGACTATGCCAAAGCCTTTGACTGTGTGGATCACAATAAACTGTGGAACATTCTGAAAGAGATGGGAATCCCAGACCACCTGACCTGCCTCTTGAGAAACCTGTATGCAGGTCAGGAAGCAACAGTTAGAACCGGTCATGGAACAACAGACTGGTTCCAAATAGGAAAAGGAGTGCGTCAAGGTTGTATATTGTCACCTTGCTTATTTAACTTATATGCAGAGTACATCATGAGGAACGCTGGGCTGGAAGAAGCACAAGCTGGAATCAAGATTGCTGGGAGAAATATCAATAACCTCAGATATGCAGATGACACTACCCTTCTGGCAGAAAGTGAAGAGGAACTCAAAAGCCTCTTGATGAAAGTGAAAGAGGAGAGTGAAAAGGTTGGCTTGAAGCTCAACATTCAGAAAACAAAGATCATGGCATCTGGTCCCATCACTTCATGGGAAATAGATGGAAAAACAGTGGAAACAGTGTCAGACTTTGTTTTTTTGGGCTCCAAAATCACTGCAGATGCTGATTGCAGCCATGAAATTAAAAGACGCTTGCTCCTTGGAAGGAAAGTTATGACCAACCTTGATAGTATATTAAAAAGCAGAGACATTACTTTGCCGACCAAGGTCCGTCTAGTCAAGGCAATGGTTTTTCCCGTGGTCATGTATGGATGTGAGAGTTGGACTGTGAAGAAAGCTGATCGCCGAAGAATCGATGCTTTTGAACTGTGGTGTTGGAGAAGACTCTTGAGAGTCCCTTATACTGCAAGGAGATCCAACCAGTCCATTCTAAAGGAGATCAATCCTGGATGTTCATTGGAGGGACTGATGCTAAAGCCGAAACTCCAATACTTTGGCCACCTCATGAGACGAGTTGACTCACTGGAAAAGACTCTGATGCTGGGAAAGGTTGGGGGCGGGAGGAGAAGGGGACGACGGAGAATGAGATGGCTGGATGGCATCACCGACTCTGTGGACATGAGTTTGAGTGTACTCCGGGAGTTGGTGATGGACAGGGAGGCCTGGCGTGCTGTGATTCATGGGGTCGCGGAGAGTCGGACACGACTGAGCGACTGAACTGAACTGAACTGAACGGTGGTGGCTTGACTTTGATTGGTCAAAGAGCCACCAAAAGAAGGGGAAAAAAGATGTGCTATGAGCTGGTCATATTTCTCTAGAACCAAGGGGTTTCCAAAGCCCAGGGTGGGTGGGTACAGAATGCCCGATTTTCATTATCACATGTAACGAGACAGCAAGAAACTGGTGGCTGAGACACTTGGGGGCGGCTGGGCTTCCCAGCAAAGGGTACTAATGCCAAGTGGTGTGGGAAGACTTGCATTAGCATAACTGTAACCTTATCTTTGAGAAAGGCAGGACTTGCTCAACTAAAATGCCCATTCCTGCTGCCAGGCTACTGGGCAGCAGACCAGCATGGAACTTGCTGGGATTAGAGGGGCTGAAGGCTCCTGGTGCTCCCTCCCTCCCACCACCCCCTGACCCTCTCAACAAACGTAAAGCACCAGGCACACTTGGGCCTGTGGCAGTGACTGCCCCAGGGAAGTTCAGTGCCTTGACTAACGTTTAGGTCAGGTTTCACATTCTGAGATTCTCAACTGCCCTCAAGGGCTCAGGGGGCAGCTGGGTTTGGGACCCACCTGGTCTCAGGGGACAGGCACGCACACAGGTGCCCGTGGTGCCGTGGGACCAGTAACCCTTTATGGAGAAGGTGCGGAGTCCACAGGAGCCCCGTGGAGGGGACGCGGATGGAGCCCAAGAGGGATGGCGGCTTCCGGGACTCTCTGCCCACCTCGCTCCAGCCTGATCCCTTCAGGATCGTGCACATTTGTTCCTGGGGCTCTGCCTTTGCTTGCAAGATTGGGAAATGTCTTTAGGGTCTTCTGGAAGATAGGTCCCTGGGGAAGGATATCTGGAGCACACACCCGTCCTTTGCAGACGTTTATACATATCTCTCAGGAACTCCACACGGTGAAAGGTTCTCATCCTGATTCTGTTCTCAATTCAGGGCCCACTGCACCTTCTTACTTAAAGAAGAAAAAGTCACGTCTCTCTTGTCAAGGTACTCTTGGCTGCATTCCCTATGGCTCATCCTCACACGAAATCTATGAGCTCCATGGCACAGGTATCATCAGACCCATTTTGCAGATGAGAAAACTGACGCCTCAACAGATCCGGTGACCCACTCAAAGGTCGTGCATTTGGAAGCAGCAGACGTAGGGACCCTCCCCTGACCACTTGAGCCCAAGAGCAGGCTTCCTTCCCTGCTGTCAGTCTAAAACAACAACTCTCACGCGGTGTGCATGCCCCTCAAAGGCATAAAAGGATCTGCAGGAGGCGGCTGGTAAGATGCAGGATGGGAACTCTGCTTCTGGCCAACAGTGTAGTGACTGTGTCAGAGTCATCCTCTGCCAAGGACAACTATGGCAACTGGATAAAAACAACCGGAAAACCCTCTAGGCATTGGGAGAACTTGGAGGACAACCGAGGCAGACGGGACTCAAGGGCTAAGGTCCCAGAGGGGAGGATGCCACGGAGAACCGGGCTCAACATGCTGCTCAGTTTGTTCCCAAGCTGTTCACGCACAAGGCTGAGCAGCTGAGATTGGAGGCAGAGAGTGACAGCTAAGAGCATGCAAAGGCAATCAGAGATGTGGGCAGTTTCTTGATTCTGGGAAAGCAAAAACTGCAGCTCAGGGTTCACCAAGGAGGTCAGGGGGTGGGGTGTTTCTGGTAAACTGTCCAGGTTTCAGACGAGAACCCTGAAAGGCTACAACATTTCAGAGGGAGACCAGCCTTCCCAAATCCTGAAGTCCAGCCTAAGTCACCTCCAATGCTGATAGCCAAAGAACCTGAAACCCTCTTTGGAAGAAGCAAACATCATTCAGAGCCACCCTATTTTTCACACATAATATCCAGGCGTCAATGAGACATTATCACAATTGCCAGGACGCAGGGTCAAACCATTAAAAATCAAGCAATATAAACCAACAAAGGAGTCGGAAGAGAAGAGTTCAACCCAGAATTTTCCACAGTGCTGACAGATACCAGGCCACCTTTAATTGTAAGTGTGAGAAGCTCCATCAACCTCAAGTGGAGGCATACAAAGGAAACCACAGGTAGCCACAGGCACACCTCGCTTTATTGTGCTTCACTACCATACTTTGCAGACACTGCATTTTTTTATTTTTACCAACTGAAGGTCTGTGGCGACCCTGCATTGAGCAAGTCTGTCAGCCCCATTTTCCCCGCAGCATTTTCTCTCTGTGTCTCTGTATCACAGTTTGGTTATTCTTAGACTATTTCAGGCTTTTTCATTATTCTCGTGTTTGGTATGGTGATCTGTGGTCAGTGACCTTTGGTGGTACTATTGGAAAAGATTATGACTTGTTGAAGGCTCAGATAATGGTTAGCACTTTTTAACATTAAAGCATTTCTTATGAGTAAAACAAATATTTATTAAATAAATCAGGAAATACTAGAAAGAAGAAAGCACTTCGAAGATAACTTTTGACACTTTTGTTTTTTACTTCGTATAGGTTAGTTCCATGAAATAAAATGTTAAAAAATGTTTAGTTGAACGACTGTGGTTGCTTTAGTCTCTAAGTAGTCTGACTCTTTTCTGACCCCGTGGACTATAGCCCGCCAGGTTCCTCTGTCCATGGGATTTTCCAGGTAAGAATACTGGAGTGGGTTGCCATTTCCTTCTCCAGGGGATCTTCCTTCTCCAGGAACTGAACCCACGTCTCCTGCATTGGCAGGCAGATTCTGTACCACTGAGCAACCCGGGATAGTTGATAGTAAATCAAAATATGTACAGTGTTTCTCAAGACATAATGCGGTTTCACTCCTAAAAGACTCTATTACAGAATAAACACAATTTAAAACGTATTGGGGACCAGACAGTTCTGTGACTCACTTTACTGGGATACTGACTTTATTGCCGTGGTCTGGAGCCAAACCTGGAGCGTCTCTGAGGTGCGCCTGCATATAACAGTGAAACTGGTGAGCACGAAGGACAAAGCAACAGATTCTTAAAAGCATCCAGAGGCGCTGCTATTGGTCAAAAGATCAATAATAAGGTCAGTGGCTAACACTTCCACAGAAACAACGGAAGCTAAAGACAATAGAATGGCATATTCAAATTGCTGAAAGAAAACAACTGCCAACTTGGGATTTTATATCCTAAGTATCTTTCAAGGTGGGCTGTAAATATATGGAAGATATAATGGAAAAGTAAACTTGCTCATGACGCCATGGAAACTCAAAGAAAAGAAAATATTCTTAAAGTATTACTATAGGTATTTTTTTCTATGAATAAAGACTGGATTTAAAGTTGATTTTGGGGTTATGCATCCTGTCCCATTACTTCATGGCAAATAGATGGGGAAAAAGTGGCAACAGTGACATTTTATTTTCTTGGGCTCCAAAGTCACTGTGGGTGGTGACTGCAGTCAAAAAATTAAAAGACGCTTGCTCCGTGGAAGAAAAGCTATGACAAACCTAGACAGCATATTAAAAAGCAGAGACATCACTTTGCCATCAAAGGTCCGTATGGTCAAAGCTCTGGTCTTTCCAGCAGTCGTGTAAAGACGTGAGAATTAGATGATAAAGACAACTGAGTGCTGAAGAACTGATGCTTAAAATCGTGGTGCTGGAGAAGACACTTGAGGGTACCTTGAACAGCAAGGACATCAAACCAGTCCATCCTAAAGGAAATCAACCCTGAACATTCATTGGAAGGGCTGCTGCTGAAGCCGAAGCTCCAGTAATTCGGCCACCTGGTAAGAAGAGCCGACTCACTGGAAAAGACCCTGATGCTGGGAAAGGTTGAGGGCACAGGACAAGGGGGCGGCAGGGGATGAGATGGTTGGATAACATCACTGACTCAGTGGACAGGAGTTTGAGCAAACTCTGGGAGACAGTGAAAGACAGGGAAGCCTGGCGTGCTGCAGTCCCTGGGGTCACAGGGAGTCAGACATGACTGAGCGACTGAACAACAACAAATAAAGATTTTTGAAATAAGTTAAAAAAGAAAAGCATGAGGGTGGAATAAAGATGTCTTCTGATGGAGGAAAACTAAGGGAATTAATTGTCTGCACGTCTGCTTGGAAACAGACACAAAAGGGAGTTTTTAGACAGAAGGGAAATAATTCCAAATGGAAGTAAAAAGGAGTCGATAGCACAGGGAAGGACAAGTCTGAATAAGTACTGATTGTTTAAAATGAATGGTAGCGTCTTGCTGGCCACAGTGGGGGAAGGAGAGGGTGCGGCAAACTGAAGGAGCAGCATTGACATATATATTCACTACCACGTGTAAAACACACAGCTAGTCGGAACCCGCTGTATAGCACAGGGGGCTCAGCTGCGTGCTCTGTGATGACCTTGAGGGCTGAGATGGCGTGGGGGTCAGGAAGCTTAGAGGAAGAGGATATTTGTATATATATCGCTGATTCACGCTGTTGTACGGCAGAGACTAACGCAACACTATAAAGCAATTATCTTCCAACCAAAAACAAATTAAAAAAAATCACAGTGTCTTGTGGGGATTGAAATATAATTGTATTATACAGATATAATTACATTACATATAAATACCCCAATTAAGTGACAAAGCTATCAGATTAATTTATTTTAAACTTCAACTCTATACAATTCAGAGAAGGCACACTTTAGTGTCAAGACTCAGAATGATCACAAGTTGAAGAATGGAAGAAATTATACATGCAAACACAATCAGAGAGAAAGCTGGTGTAGCTATATTCATATGAAATAAGGTAGATTTCAAGGTAAGAAGTTTTCCTATAGATAAAAAGGGGTGTCTTATAATGACACACCAGTTCAACAGAAAGACACTGTAAACCAACTATCCTCCAATGAGACTGGTTCACGGTGGTTCAGCGAGGGCCCAGCAGGCTCCGGAAGGGGGCTGGGGGCCATTTGGGTAGGATCCTTGGAGTCTGATGTTTAAGCACGGTATCAAAAGCGGGTGTGGGTGCAGGGTGGGCAGTGATTTCACCCCACGGGGAGGGGCGAGGAGGAGGAGATGCAGAGAAAGGCAGGCGCAGAAGAAAGTTCTGAACAAGGTTCCTCTCGGGGGCATAAGGAGAAGGAAGCCCATGATTACTAACAGGAACGAGGCGGCAGTTCCTACAGACACGAGAGATAATACGAGGGCACCATGGACGCAGAAACACGCTGAAAAGTTACATTCTGGAAAAACACAACGTCTGAAAGTATTCCTACTAAGAGATCAAACAACCCCTATATCCTACATCGATAAAATACATTTGACATAAGATTTAAATCCTTTTCACAAAGAGAATTCTGGGTCCATATGGCTCCACTGGTGACATTTTCTAAATATTTCAGGAAGAAATAACATCAATCTCCCACAAACTCTCCAGGAATAAAGAAAGAATATTTCTCAATTCATTTTAACCTAAAAATGACATTACAAGGCACAATCTCTCTCATAAGCACATATGCAAAAACCTTAACAAAAATATTAGCAAATAGATTCCATTAACAAGGGTAATATATTATGGCCAAACTGAATTTATTTCAGAAATGTAAAGTTGGTATAATATTTTAAAATCAACAAAATAAAGAAATAAGCAAATGGTAATCTTCCTAGGTGCTGAAAAAGCATTTGGTAAAATTTAACACACTTTTATGATAAAAAAACTCCTAGTGAGTTAAGGATAAATGTCTAAATCTGCAACAAATAACATACTAAATGGTGAAATATTGAAAACTTTGCCCTGAAAATGGACGTGAAACACATTTGCCATTTCCACTTCTATTCAATGTTTCCCTGAAGGTCCTAGGAATGCAATAAGGCATTCAATAAGGAATGCAATAAGAAGATAAATACAAAGCTATGGACTGGAAATGACAAAACAAAACAGACACTGTCCACAGACAAAATAATTCTGAATGGAGAAAACCCAGGAGTATCTACAGATAAACCATTAGAATTAAGAAATGTATTAGGCAAGGTCATTGATTATATTATTAACATTTAAAAGCTTATTATTTTTCCATATTCTAGGAACCAACAAAATCTTAAAAACTTTTGCCTTTTAAGGCACCATCAACAAATGAAGTAGCTAAGAACAACCATGATTTTAGCATGATTTCAACAAAGGAAACCAGGAAATCCATTCTGTGTTTATGAACTGGAAGACTCAATATGGTATATGTTGTCAATTCTCCCCAAAGTGACTTATAGATTCAATGTGATCCATGTCAAAATGCCAGAAGGTGTGTGTGTGTGAGAGAGAGAGAGACAGACAGACAGACAGACAGACAGACAGAAAGAGAAAGAAGAATGACAGGTTGAAAAGCTGATAGTGGAACTTAGAGAAATGTAAAAGGCCAATAATAGTAGAGAAAATCTGAGTTCAGGTTAGAGGACCTATCCTATCTGACAGAACACTTGTCTACTGTTATTTGTAAATTTACTACATGGTTGCTGCTGGGAGAAGGGTTGTTCTTTCCAATACATGGTGTGAAATCAGCAAATGGTGTGACCAGCCATGGGGAGAAAGATGAACGCTGACCTCTCATCACACCAAGGAGAAATGGCACGGCACAGCTCCTAGAGACAGCATTGGGGGCTAGCCTTATGACCTCGGGATGGACAGGCAGTCCCTGAACAAAGCAGCCAGCACAAAGGAGAAGCTTACTGCCCTGGACTCCACTAAAATGAAGGACTTCTGCTGATCAGAAGACACCGTTAAGTCAAACGGTGAGTGACAAAGTGGGAGAAGACACTTGCAATACATACATACCTCAGAGGCCTTGCATCCAGTGTACAGCAATATGTCTCACAAAGGGATTAAAAAGACAAACAACCCAATTAAAAAAACAAACTTATATAGGCTCTTCCCCAAAAGAGGCTTTCCAAATGGCCTGTATGCATGCGAAGTAGTGATCGCCACCACTGGTCCTCAGAGAAACACAAATGAAAGCCGCAGGGAGATCCTCCTGCACGCTCACCAGGTAAGCTGAAAGCAAAGCAAAACAAACACGCCTCACCCCCAACTCTGCAACTCCGTCCCAGGTAGGAACCCAACGGGAAGGCGTGAGACCTTCACCAGGGCCACCTCTGTTGCTTCAGGTACAAACCACGTGTGTTTTTGCAGACAGCCAGGGGGACATATTGCTCACTCAGTCAGCCAGTCACTTCCTGGGATTTTTACCACTTGTTGCTGCTGTACAGTCGCTCAGGCGTGTCCGACTCTCTGTGACCCCGTGGACGGCAGCGTGCCAGGCCTCCCTGTCCTTCATCATCTCCCAGATCCTGCTCAAACTCATGTTCATTGGGTCGGTGATGCCATCCAACCTTCTCATCCTCTGTCACCCCCTTCTCCTCCTGCCCTCAATCTTTCCCAGCATCAGGGTCTTTTCCAATGAGTCGGCTCTTCGCATCAGGTGGCCAAAGTTTTGGAGCTTTAGCTTTAGCATCAGTCCTTTCAATGAATATTCAGGACTGATTTCCTTTAGGATAGACTGGCTGGATCTCCTTACAGTCCAAGGGACCCTCAAGAGTCTTCTCCAGCACCACAGTTCAAAAGTATCAATTCTTTTACCACTACCTTTGTCTGGTGAGCTAAATTCAAGACTAATATTTAGAAAACCCTTCCCCAGTGTGCATAAGAGCGCCAGGAAAATAGTAAGTGATCAAAGCACCATCTGCAGAATGCATGAACGCGCTAGCATTTATTCCATACCAACTATGTGGCAGGCATTGATTACACTTTGTACCTGTTGATTTGTTTATCTTCAGGAGAATCTCTAGTCAGGAACTCTTAGCCTCATTTGACAGATGAGGTAACTGAGGCTTCGAGAAGCAAAGTAACTTGGTCAGGGTCAGGGCTTGGGACTGCAAAGCCAGACTGGCAGGCACAGAGGTTCCCAGGGTGCCACTGCTGTGGCTTGGTGAAAGAGAAGGTACAGACAGTTCGAGCTGACGTCCCTGATCCTATTTCCTGCCGGGTTGTGGCTTACTCTGCTGAGCTGGATTTTGGCACCTTTTCAGACCTGGTATTTTCACCTTCCAGGTATTGCAGCCAACTCCCAACATAAGCCACCAGAATCAATCAGGGGCTGTCACCGGTGGCGACTCTTGTGAAAAACAGTCGTGGTTCAGGAAGAAAACATATCCTGCTCATCCGGGAAGCATATGCCCAGGTGTTCACAGGACACAAAAACCAGCCCGAAGAAACCAGGCATAGCCCTTGACATTCAAGAAGAACCTGTTTCCGCTGGCAAACACAGCGCTCAGAATCCCGTCCGTCCACTTTGTGGTGTGGCGGCGTTTCCCGGTGAATAGAGTCCCGCTGCCAGTCTGGCGGACTCCAGGGTGCGCTACGCAGCACCTAGCAGCCAGCAAGGTGACTGCCATCTGTGCCCCCCCTCTGGGGAAAGGGAGAGGAGGAGAGACAGACAGGAGAGGGAGGGAGGGAGGGAAAAGCAAGCGCAAAGTTTATGTCAAGTCCTGGAGCTCCTGATGTTCTTGGAGGTCCTGGTTAGATCTCACATCTAATCAATAAACCACTCTTCACTCCTCGCCTCACCTCAAAAGCTTGATTAAACACAAACAGAGACAGCCTCCACAACCATTTTTAAAGCAAGATGGGGAAGAATATAAACTCATCTTAAAAAAAAAATTCTCAGCAAACCTTAAACTTTATTCAACCTTCAAAGAAGCTAAAACATCTAATAAATTGATACAGTTTATAGAAACGAGATAGATTATCAAATAGGAAAATGTTTACTATGTTTCAAAAATTCAAATCCACCAGTTCATCCATTGGGTAAATGTTTATCTAAAAGTTCAGGGGCAAAGTTAAACAGTTGGAATAAAATGGAATTAAGCCTTAATATTTTGTTTTACTTTGAGTACAGAGGGGAGACAAAAATAATATCTCATAAAACGGAAAGTTTCTATTTTCACCAAAATATTTGGAAAAGTTATTTTATTTTTAATTTGGATTACCTAGAGTCCATGTAACTTTTGCAAGGGAGGTTTCAGCAGAATCCTGGGAGCTGGAGCCGGACTGGAAACTGGCTGTGGTTATTATTTAAAACATTCATTCCACAAAGATACAATTTATTTCAAAAAATGTCAAACCAGCCAGAAACTGCCTGTAAAGGCAGTGGTTGTAAAATCTTAATGTCTCCAGGGGAAATTCCATCCTCCCTTCCTTTCCTCTGGCCGTTATCTCAGGTAAAAAGGCTCATCCAACATCTTTACACCTAGGGTACCGCCCTGCTAGATGCTGAGTTCTTCATTTCTTTCTTTTTCCTTTCTTTGGTTGCGCCCCACAGCATGTGGGATCTTAGTTTCCAGAGCAGGCAACAAACCCATGCCCCCTGCGTTGGAAGTGCAGAGTCTTAACCACAGGACCTCCAGGGAAGTTCCCAAATTCTTCAATCCTGAGTTTCCCCCCGACCCCGCCCTCAGCCTTTCACTTGTGATGATGATTTTATATGCAATCACCAAAATTATTTTAAAAAGTGGCGTGGAAATGCTGAATTACAATAAAAGGTCCTTATTAGTCAAACAACTGTGCTGCAAATGTCATCTTTGTTTGTTTCCAGTTGAGAAGAAGGTCTTCAGAGACCCAAAAGTAAACAGAAGTTATTTTTAATAGAAAGTCCTTCTTTTGTCTTTTTTCCCTCCACCCTCAACTGCAGAGAAAGAATTAATTTTTGCCTATTTTTCTGTTCTCATACTATATCAACTGGCCTCAAGCATGTAAGCTTTCTCTTTCACTCTGATCATTCATGGGGTCATATATCTTTAATGTCTTTCAGTCTATTGTGGCCATTCTTATTTTTCCATACATTTTTTGTTTGTTTTAAAATAGCTTCAGATTTACAGAAAAACTGAGGAGGTAGTACAGAGTTCCCTTGTATACCCAGCACCAGGTTCCCCTGTGGCTAACAGCTTGTATTAGTAGGGTATATCAGTTATAATTAAAGAACCAATGTTGATATATATAAGTCCAGACTTCACTTAGATCTTCTTTGTTTTTACTTAGTATCATTTTTCCTTTTTTAAAATATATTTTAATTTGTTTATTCGACTGCACTGGACTTTGGTTGCAGCATGAAAGTGAAAGTCGCTCAGTCATGTCCGACTCTTTGTGACCCCATGCACTATACAGTCCCTGGAATTCTCCAGGCTGGAATACTGGAGTGGGTAGCCTTTCCAGGGGATCGTCCCAACCGAGGAATCGAACCCAGGTCTCCCACATTGCAGGCAGATTCTTTATCAGCTGAGCCACAAGGGAAGCCCAAGAATACTGGAGTGGGTAGCCTATCCCTTCTCCAGCAGATCTTCCCAACCCAGCAATCGAACCGGGGTCTCCTGCATTGCAGACAGATTCTTCACCAACTGAGCTATCAGGGAAGTCCATATGGTTGCAGCATATGGAATCTTTAATTGTAGCATTTGGGATCTAGTTCCCTGACCAGGAATCGAACCTGGGCCCCCTGTATTGGGAGTATGGAATCTTAGCCACTGGACCACCAGGGAAGTCCCTTAATATCTTTCTTTCTATTCCAAGATTCCATCCAGGACATCACATGACATTATTCTTCTTTCTGATGCTGTTTCTGACTCACTCATTCGACTTTGAACACTTCTTTGCTCCCTGGCAAATCAGGTGCATCAGGCTTACTTTAGTCCTTTCTAATGTGTGCATCTGGAATCATCCAGTTCTCACAGGATCCCAGGTGGTCTCATTTATCTTGAACTGCCATATTGCTGGAAAAACTGGAAATCACAATAAGCCAGGTTGTGTTTACATCTTCCAAATGTCTGAGCTGCTTTTGCAATATTCACAGCGTGCTCTTTGCCCAGGTAATTTCTGTTAAGCTCTCGGGACTAGAGGTCCCAAAGCTGCACACATTGTTGGAGTGTTCCCAAAGATGGTCTTGGGTGGGCATCAGGTGACACCAGCTCCTGTGTGTACCCCTCCGCTCCCGCCACATGGGGCATCCCGATGCTTGGATAAACAGAATCTGCTTCACCAGGGATGGCATGTGCTTTTACGACATTTAAAAGAGTAGAAAGTTGCCGCTGCAACACAGGCAGGCACTGGGCATTTTCTGCTGCATCATTTTCTTTTTTCCTGATTATCCATCACAGCTTTCTTGTGCATGCCGAGATTTTTGCTCTTCCCTGGGTGGCCCATGTTGGCTTGTGTGACGGCCAGACCGGCTCGTAGATCAGCTCTCTGACCTGGGAGCTGAGCTCACCCCCTGTTCCTCTCCTGCACCTGGTCTTGGAACGGTCAGCAAAGCTGACGTCACGTATTCCCGAGCAAGTGAAGACTGGACTTGGGGGAGGGAGGAGGAGCATCGCTTTCCGACCAAGGCCAGTCTCAAGTGAACAAAAAGCTCACCATTCTGCATCCCCACTGGTCCAGATTCTGTATCACACACACAGGAGGCCTCTTTCCATCTGAAGCCAGTCAGCATACTGTTTTGATCCTCATATGTGTGTGTGTGTGTGGGGGGGGGTGCCTATCCAGAAATACTTTTTCTCAGGGATAGAAGTGGAGGCGAGAGAGCTCTGGAAAGCTAAGCTCTTCCCGAAAACCTCTCACTCATAAGACACTGAAAACAATCCGTTGTGTAAATCATGCTCGGCTTCACATCCGGTAAATTAGAAGCCCCATCAATTCATTAGTGACTGAACCTTGACCCGGGTGGCCTGGATTGGAATGCTTGTTGATTCTTTTGCTGGTGCTTTCTGGGTCTCATTTATGAAATCTTAGGGCCAAGTAGAGGACGATTAAATCTTTTGCTCTAAAATAGCCATATTCTTCAGATTTGTTTTCTTTCTACATGAACACGGCTTCTTAACATTAAACCAGTTCCAGAAATTCTGCTTTCAGAGCACATCTGGGGTGAACCATTTCTTCCAAAAAAGGAAGGAGTCAGTCCCAAAGGGCTGGATTTTTTTTTTGGAAAAAAGTTGAATATTGATTAATTTCAAACACATAGAGGAAGTTTGAAGGATGATGGTACAAGGAACACTTGAATATCTTTTACGAAGACTGACTGGTCATTTCTGTCCACCCTGTGTGTTTATCACTCTCCACTTGCTTTCATTTCTATTTCTATTTCTGACTGTGTGTATCTACAGAGTATTTCTTTCCTGAATCATTTGAAAGTCAGTTGGAGACTAAATGCTTCCGCATGTATTTCCTAAGAATAAAGACATTCTCTTGCATAACCATAGTACAATGATAAAAATCAGGACATTTTTACATGAATACAATGTTATCTAATCCACAATATATATTCACATTTTGTCACTGTTTCAAAGCTGTCATTAATAGCATCCCCACCTCCATCCCAGCAGATCCAGAATTCAATCTAAGACCAAACATTGCATTTTTTTGTCACATGTCTATAGTGTCTTTTGATCAGGAAGAGTTCTCCATCTTTCTTTGTCATTCTGGATCTTAACAGCTTTTAAGAATACAGGCCAGTCACTATTTCCCCCCTGCTAATCACTGGAAAAGACTCTGATGCTGGGAGGGATTGGGGGCGGGAGGAGAAGGGGACGACACAGGATGAGATGGCTGGATGGCATCACCGACTCGATGGACATGAGTTTGAGTGAACTCCGGGAGTTGGTGATGGACAGGGAGGCCTGGCGCGCTGTGACTCACGGGGTCTCAAAGAGTTGGACATGATGGAGCGACTGAACTGAACTGAACTGAAGCAGGAAGAAATTTGTGATGAGATAACCTTATGACTTTGTAAATGCTATGTTCTTTATCAGGCATTCAGTGTCAATAGTAGCTTCAACTACTTCTATATTTATTATTCGGTATTCAACTATAAGGAAGATCTTCCTTTCTCTCTTCTTCTCTATGGACTCACAGTTTTCTATTTATGTAATGAACTCTATGTTTTATATTACTATAGTGTTAATTTTGATGGTCCAGTTGTTCTGAATTTGGCCAGTGATACTCCCTTCAAGCTGATTCCTCTGTCCCTTTTATCAGCAACATACAATTTAGTCTTGTTTTTTGATCCAAATTGATAATCTCTGCCTCTGGAGTGGAGTGTGTGTAGACAACTTATATTTAATGTAATTATCGATAGAGTGTAGTATAAATATACATCTCATTATGTATTTATTTTTTCTTCTGAACGCATTGAATATTGTTTTATAATTCCATTTACCTGCACTATTGGATTTCTAGCTATATAATTTTGGTTTATTTTACTTTTTGAAGTGGTTGCTCTTGGGTTTATAATAGGCACTTTAAAAAAGATTTATTTATTTATTTTTGGCTGCCCTGAGTTTTCATTGCAGGTTTTCTCTGGTTGCGGTGAGCAGGGGCTACTCTCCAGTTGCAGTGAGTGGGCTTCTCACCGAGGTGGTCTCTTGTTGAGGAGCGCGGGCTCTCGGTACACGGGCTCAGTAGCTGCCACTCCTGGGCTCTCGGCACGCGGGCTCTTGGTACACGGGCTCAGTAGCCGCCACTCACGGGCTCTCGAGCACCAGCTCAGCTGCTTTGCAGCATGTTTGTGTGATCTTCCTGGACCAGGGATAGAACTCACATCCCCTGCATTGGCAGGGAGACTCTTAGCCACTAAGACCACAAGGGAAGCCCTACAATACTCATGATAAGGGCATAGCAGTATGCCTGCGAAGAATATTTTACCCCTTCAGACACAGTTAAAGACCCTCCAACTCCGTATCTCCGTTTCTCCCTCTCACCCTCTGTGCTAGTGCCATCATACGTCCCGCTCCTGTGTGTACTGTATAACGGGCTTTCCTTGTGGCTCAGCTGGTAAAGAATTCGCCTGCAATGCAGGTTCATTCCCTGGGTTGGGAAGATCCCCTGGAGAAGGGAAAGGCTACCCACTCCAGTATACCGGCCTGGAGAATTCCAAGGACTGTATAGTCCATAGGGTCGTCACATTGTATAACAGCCAATTATTTTTCAGGGAGATAAAAAATATCTTTCAGTAGATAAAATATCTTTCAGAGAGATAAAAAATATCTTTCAGCCAATTATCTTTCAGGGAGACAAAAAATAAGAAAAAAGTTTAACGTTAATCTACATATTTGTTATTATTTGTGAACTACGGTGCTCTTCATCCCTGACTGTAGATCCACTCTTCATCCATTATCATCTTTCTTTTGTCTGAAGGACTTCCTTCATCATTTCTTGATCTCCTGTGGATGAGCCTCTCAGCTTTTGTTTTTTGGGAAAAGTGTTTATTTCGTTTTTAATTTGAAATCTATTTTTGCTGAGTGTAAACTGTAGATCAGCAATTTGTTTCTTTCAATACTTTAAATGCGCTGCTCCACTGTTTTCTGATCAGCATATGCTTTGATGAGAATTCTGCTAATTCTTAACTTCGTTCTCTACGTAACATGTTCTTTTTCTCTGGCTGCTTTTAAGATTTTGTCTTTGTCATCTCTCTTCACTGGTGGCTCAGTCTCTAAAGAATCCACCTGCAGTGCAGGAGACTGCGTTTGATCCCTGGGTCGGGAAGCTCCCTGGAGGAGGGCACGGCAACCCACTCCAGTATTCCTGCCTGGAGAATCCCATGGACAGAGGAGCCTGGCGGGTTACAGTCCATGGGGTCACAAAGAGTCGGACACGACTTAGCGACTACATCACCACCACCACACTTGTTTTCAGCAGTTTGACTAGGATGTGCCTTCATGTGCTTTCATGTTTTTTTCCACTTGAGATTTGCTAAATTGTTTAGATCTGTAGGCTTGTGGTTTTCATTTATGATGGAAGATTCTTGGTCATGACTTCTTCAGTTGCCCGCTTCTCCATTTCTCGGACTTTGGCTTCACTGTGGCTTCACCGCCTGGTGTTGCCCCACAGATCACTCACGCTCTGTGTTTCCCTAGTCCTTTCCCACTCTGGGGTGGGTTTGGAAGCGTTTCAGTCACTGCATCTTCACCCTCTTCTGGCCTTTTCTTCTTCAGCTTCTCGGCTGACATTCATCCCACTCTGGGTATTTTTCAGAACTGGACGTTCTATTGGGATCTTTTTTTATATCTTTCATTCTTTTCCTTGTCTGCTAATTTCTTGAATGTATGGAGCATATTTTCAACTGCTGTTTTCACATTCTTATCCTCTAATTCCATCATTTGTACCATTTCTGGGTCTTTTACTCTTGATTGACTTTTCTCCTAGTTATGGATCATGTTTTCCTGCCTCTTTGCTTGCCTGGTAGATTTTTTTTTTATTGGATGCCAGACATCATGATTTTATGCTGTTCGGTGCTGAATTTTGCTGCTTATTCCTTTAATTAGTGTTAGACTCTGTCTTGGCATGCAGTGACGTCGCTTAGAATCAGCTGAATTCTTTCGAGGTTGGCTTTTATGCCTTGATTGAGCAGGTCCAGAGAAGCCTGGAATCCAGCTAACACCCTGTGATGTGATGTTCTGGGTATCACGGGACCCCCCACTTCAGCTGGTGGGAACATGAGTCATTCCCAGCCACCTGTGAGTCCTCAGACACGCCTGACCTCCTGTTTCTGGCAGTTCTTCCCCAGCCTCAGGTAGTTTCTTCTCATACCTGGGAAGATTAGTATTCACCAAAGACTCAAGGACACCCTGTAACTTCCTGTGTCTCTCTCTTGCGTCCTGTTCTCCATCCTCTGCTTCGTGAATTTTAACTACCTTGGCTCCTTCACCTCTGATCGTTGTAACCTCAAGTCAGTGAGACTGCTGGCTGTTTGGGCCCCCCTCCCCACGCTGCAGCCTCATCATGGCCCCCAGGAAGGATGATACAGCATTTATCATGGGTTCAACCCTGCTTACTTCCTTATTATGAGGAATCATAGTCCTGAAGCTATTGGGGCTTCCCTGATAGCTCAGTTGGTAAAGACTCCTCCTGTAACACAGGAGACCCTGGTTCGATTCCTGGGTCGGGAAGATCCGCTGGAGAAGGGATAGGCTACCCACTCCAGTATTCTTGGGCTTCCGTTGTGGCTCAGCTGGTAAAGAATCTGCCTGCAACGTGGGAGACCTGGGTTTGATCCCTGGGTTGGGAAGATCCCCTGCAGAAGGGAAAGGCTACCCACTCCAATATTCCAGCCTGGAAAATTCCATGGGCGATATAGTCCATGGGGTTGCAAAGAGCTGGACATGACTGAGCGACTTTCACTTTCAGAGTCTTGAGCCGCCTGTTGTCCAGCATTTGAAAGGCACTGCTTCCCAGATTAAAAAAAAAAAATTTATTTTGTATTGGAGTAAAGTTGATTCACACTGTTGTGCTAGCTTCAGGTGTCCAGCAAAGTGATTTAGCTGCTATGCATCGTAGATTTTAATGGCTTTCTAGCTGTTTAAGGCAAGGTGGGGGCTGACGACTCTGAGCCTTGTCACTCTATCGTGGTCGGCATCATGAGTCCTGTCCTGTGTCTTTTTAACGCCCTCCTCACCTTAGAGCATGTCCTTGCCCTGGTCTCACTGTGTGCTTTCTCAGGCCCAGCGCTGGACTCCTCTGTCTCTCTGAGAAGCCCAGACTCCTTGTAGTGGAGAAAGATATTTAGAAGCCAAGATCTAGGTAACCAGGTGTGTTCATTGCTTCCGGTTTGTTGGTAGGTTTTAAAAGATAGAAACAAAACACTTATGTGAGAAAATAAGCAGGAACCTCAGGGGGAGTTCTATGTCCCTTTTTCTTGAAATGAAAATGAAATGTCACCGAGTAAAGAGACTTCCTTCCGCTGATAAGAAAGGAAGGTCAGGGAAACTGCTCTTTCAACAAACCTGCGCTGAGAGCTACTGGATACTAGACTCAGTTCTAGACGCTGAGGATTCAGCAGCTACCAAAACCCGACCGAGGTTCCTGCCTTGGTGGTGCTTACAGATGTGATCACCATTACTGTGTGGCTGTTGTCGTGTCTCCTGAGGTCACACCTTTTTTATGACAGTAAATGTGGCCATTTGTATAATACAAAGCTCCAACATCTGCATGAAAACCAGCCATGGTACCCACTACTAGCTGCTGCTGCTAAGTTGCTTCGGTCACGTCCTACTCTGTGTGACCCTATAGACGGCAGCCCACCAGGCTTCCCCGTCCCTGGGATTCTCCAGGCAAGAGTACTGGAGTGGGGTGCCATTGCCCTCTCCAAACCGTTACTTAGTGCATGATCGAATCATTTAGATATGTGTTTCACTGAGACGAAATAGCTGGATGTGTGTGAATTTAAATTTCAGATCTCAATACTACATTTGTAAGTGTCCTCCTGAGAAATCAATGACACGAACCTAGATGTTAAATACCAAGTAAAAAGAGTAAATCCTGCTGTGGGGAACAACCCCGCGCTCTGTTAGGAAGGTCAAGGTTCCTCTAAAGCATTAATGTCTCATGTTTGCCACTACAGCGTGGCACTCACAAAAATCCACAGTTTTTACAGAGATTGAATTGTGACGTGAAATTTGCCTTTGATTTAAGGGGTCACCTTCCCTGGTGGCTCAGTGGTGAAGAATCTGCCTGCAATGCAGGAGAGGCAGGTTCTATCCCTGGGTCGGGAAAATCCCCTGGAGGAAGAAATGGCAACCCACTCAGGTATGCTTGCTGGAGAATTCCATGGACAGAGGCGCCTGCAGGGCTACAGTCCACGGGGTCGCACAGAGTCGGACCCGACTGTCAGTATCAGTACGGAAGTGTGCTGGAGGAGGCGGAAGGAGTCTTCCACGTTGCTCACTTGCTCATCCACTTGTTCACTGAGCAGGTGTGTGCTGAGCGCCAACAAAGCACGAGTCATTGCCTGAGATGCTGGACTTACAAACATGCCTGAGAGGGGCTCCTGGGCTCTGGGAGAGAAAGGTCAAAAACTAGGTGCAGTCAAGTGTCAGAATTGGGGCAGGGCAGAGTACGGGGAGGGTCCTCAGCCCTTTCTCTCTTCATTCCCAAGAGAAAGAGTCACTGGCCACACCTCAGTCACTGGTGGGCAGGGGCATAGACCGAATGGTGTCCCCCAAAAGACATGTGCACATCCTAACCCCTGGGACCTATGAAAGCGGCCTTATTTGGAATAAGGGTCTTTGAGGACATGGTTAAGAATCTGCAGGTGAAGTCAGCCTGGATTATCCAGTGTCAGGTACCCTTATGGGAGGACACACGGGGGCAGACACAGGCGAAGACGAGATAGCAGCATGGCGACAGAGGCACAGGCTGAGGGGTGCGGCCACAAGCCCGGGGAGGCCCGGAGCCCCCAGAAGCTGCAAGAGGCAGCAAGACCCTCCCCTGCAGCCTCTGGAGGGAGCAGGACCCTGTCAACATCTTGACTTTGGACTTCTGGCCTCCAGAATCCCAAGACAATAGCTTCCTGTTGTTTGAGCCCCCGCTTGTGGTCATTTGTTCTGGCAGTGGCCCCAGGACGTGCACACAGCAGTCGTCATGAGTGAAAAGGTCCTAACTGGCAGAAGGACTTGCCCCTGTGTGCCCTTCACAAGCTCAGCCCTCGGTTGGCCTCCTAACCTGGTGATGCAATGTACACCCCGGACACAAGCTTCCTGTGGATCTGGACCTAAGACTCCTACTCCCATCTAGCTGCCAGGGAGCTCTGCGGGGGGCAGAGACCTTGGCTGGCTGGAAGGGGGACCCATTTCCCCCTTGCCACTGTCCCTCTGTGCGTGGCTCTCTTGGGAACTCATGGGGGCAGGGAGGCTCAGTCAGTGAGGTCTTGCCCTGCTCTGACCATCAGAGTATCTAAGAGCACAGGGTCCCCTAACACCCCTGCATTAGGCCACTTGGGTGCAGAGAGGAAGCTGTGGCCACTGGATCCTGTTGTCTTGCCCCTTCCTGGTCTGGGATGCAGCCAGGACAATGCATCTGTCAGTTCAGCAAATATTGACCAAGCAGCACATACTCTGCTGAGCCTGGGCCACTGCCCACTGCTTGGGCTTTTGGCTTGGGCTTTTCTGGTTCTCGCTTCACTTCTTTAAATTTATGTTCTATTAGATGCAAAAGCCCCAACACTGAAAAAAATTACTTATGTGGAAACTCTTTTTCTGCAGACAGTTTGCATTGTCTTTGCTCCCTGTCCATCTTCTACAGATTTGTTTTCCTCTTCTGATGTGTAACCCTCGTCTAGATCTGTCTACAAAAGCAGTGGTCCTGGCAGCACCCTTTCCTGTAGTAGAGACACCCAGCCTGTGGCTGTAGATGGCAAAATAAATGCTGGGGGAGGTGGGAGGAAATCAATATGTAATTGCTTCCTTTTTCTTGTACAATGAATAATTTATGTTGGTTATGGACACTGCACTGATCAGGGAAGAAGGAAGGTTGACTCCCTCTTGGCAGAGCAGTGCCCAAGCTGACCTTGTTCTCTGCGCACATTTGTCTCCCCACCCAAACTCTGATGCTGCAGGTGCCAAGGGCCCATAGAACTTTCTAGGTCCTTCGGCTTGGAGGGACTTCTGTGCCCTCTGAGCTCCAGACACACCATGCCTGCCCTCCCAGATGGCATGTGACACTTCTACCTTGAATTTGCCCTGAGTTGGGTGCCTATCTTACCAGGACTGGACAATATTTTCTCTAAAGGACCAGACAGCAAATATTTCAGGCATCGTGGGTTAATTGATGGCACTTAGAGCAGAATGAAAATGCAAGGCCTTTTGTAAAAAGTTATTGGAAATTTTAAGATTGTGACATGGGGAACTTCCCTGATGGTCCAGTGGCTAAGGCTCCACACTCCTAATGCAGGGGTCCCAAGTTCCCTCCCTGATCAGGAAAATAGATCCCACACACTGCAATTAAGAGTTTGCATGCTGAAACCAAAGATTCTGCATGCTGCAAGGAAGATCTGGTGAAGTCAAATAAATAAATAAATTAAATAAATAAATATAAAGAAGACAAAAGAGCTGTAAGCAGAAAACTATAACACTGATAAAAGAAATCAAAGATGGCATAAATAGATGGAGAAAGATACCATGTTCTTGGACTGGAAGAATCAATATTGTGAAAATGACTATACTACCCAAAGCAAACTACAGATTCAATGCAATCCCTATCAAATTGTCAATAGCATCCTTCAGAGAACTAGAACAAAAAAATTCACAATTCATATGGGAACACAAAAGACCCTGAACAGCCAAAGCAATCTTGAGAAAGAAGAATGGAGCTGGAGGAATCAATGTTCCTGACTTCAGACTATGCTTCAAAGCTACAGTCATCAAGACAGTATGGCACTGGCACAAAACCAGAAATACAGACCAATGGAGCAAGATAGGAAGCCCAGGGATAGACCCACACACTCACGGGCACCTTGTCTTTGACAAAAGAGGCAAAATATACAATGGAGAAAAGACAGTCTCTTCAACAAGTGGTGCTGAGAAAACTGGACGTCTTATAAAAGAATGAAATTTGAACACTCCCTAACACCATACACAAAGGTAAACTCAAAATGGATTAAAGACCTAAATATAAGACAAGAAGCTATAAAACTCTTAGAGGAAAACACAGGCAGAACACTCTTTGACAAAAATCACACAAGATCCTTTATAATCCACCTCCTAGAGTAAAGGAAATAAAAAGAAAAAATAAACAAATGGGACCTAATTGAATTTAAATACTTTTGTATAGCAAAGAAAACCATAAACAAAATGAAAAGACAACACTCAGAATGGGAGAAAATGATTGCAAATGAAGCAACTGACAAAGGATTTATCTCCAAAATATACAAGCAACTCACGCAGCTCAACATCAGAAAAACAAACAACCCGCTCAGAAAAGGGGCAGAGGATTTAAACAGACATTTCTATAAAGAAGATATACAGATGGCTAATAAACACATGAGGCTATGGTTTTTCCCGTGGTCATGTATGGATGTGAGAGTTGGACTGTGAAGAAAGCTGATCGCCGAAGGATTGATGCTTTTGAACTGCGGTGTTGGAGAAGACTCTTGAGAGTCCCTTGGACTGCAAGGAGATCCAACCAGTCCATCCTAAAGGAGATCAGTCCTGGGTGTTCATTGGAAGGACTGATGCTAAAGCTGAAACTGCAATACTTTGGCCACCTCATGCGACGAGTTGACTCACTGGAAAAGACTCTGATGCTGGGAAAGGTTGGGGGCGGGAGGAGAAGGGGACGACCGAGAATGAGATGGCTGGATGGCATCACCGACTCTGTGGACATGAGTTTGGGTGAACTCCGGGAGTTGGTGATGAACAGGGAGGCCTGGCGTGCTGTGATTCATGGGGTTGCAAAGAGTCGGACATGACTGAGCGACTGAACTGAACTGAACAAACACATGAAAAAATACTTAACTTTGCCTATTATGAGGGAAATGCAAATCAAAACTAAATTAGCTATCACCTCACATGGGTCAGAATGGCCCTCATCAAAAAGTCTACAAACAGTAAATGCTGGAGAGAACGTGGAGAAAAGGGAACCCTCTTGCATTGTTGGTGGGAAAGTAAATTGATACAGCCACTACGGAGAACGGTATGGGGATTTCTTTAAAAACTAGGAATAAAACTACCATGTGCTTAGTTGCTCAGTTGTGTCCGACTCTTTGCAACCCCATGGACTGTAGCCCGCCAGGCTCCTCTGTCCATGGGGATTCTCCAGGCAAGAATACTGGAGTGGGTTGCCATACCCTTCTCCAGGGGATCTTCCAGACCCAGGGATCAAACCCAGGTCTCCCGCATTGCAGGCATATTCTTTACTGTCTGAGCCACCAGGGAAGCCCATATGACCCAGCAATCCCACTGCTGGGCATGCACACTGAGAAAACCACAATTCTAAAAGACACATGTACCCCAATGTCCATTGTAGCCCTATTTACAACAGCCAGGACATAGAAGTAACCTGGATGCCCGCTGACAGATGAATGCATAGCGAAGATGCAGTATATATATACAATGGAATATTATTCAGCCATAAAAGGAACAAACCCGAGTCAGTTCTAGTGAGGCGGATGAACCTAGGGCCTGTTATACAGAGTGAAATAAGTCAGAAAGAGGAAAGCAAACATCGTATATTAACACGTGTATATGGAACCGAGAAAAATGGTACTGATGAACCCATTTGTAGGGCAGCAGCAGAGTCACAGAGTTGAACAGACGTGTGGGCACAGCGGGGGTGGAGAGGATGAGATCAGTGGGGAGAAACGGGCTGAAACACACACATTCCCACAGATAAAGGAGTGGCGAGTGGGGATTTACTGTGTGACACAGGGAGCTCACACCTGGTCCTCTGTGACAATCTCGAAGAGTAGGACGTGATGGGAGGTGGGAGGGAGGTTCAAGAGGGAGGGGACACATGTATACTTATGGCTGACTCACTCTGGTGTACAGCAGAAAATACAACATTGTAAAACAATTACCTTCCAACTAAAACAAAGTTAATAAAGAGAGAAATATATTCACAAAAAAGACTGACACGGATGATGAAGATGGTGACACTAAGCGCAGAGCCTCATGAGCCTGCGCAGGTCAGACTCCGTGAGGCGGTCCTGTGGATGGTCTCTGCTGCAAAGACTCGACTTTGCAGAAGTAGCTGGAGATGATATGTGAATGACTGTGTGTGGCTGCGTTTCAATAAAACTTTATTTACAAAGACAAGAGGGGTGGGAGGCAGATTTGGCCTCTGGATAAGAGTTTGCCAAGCCTTGCTCCATAACAACTGCATCTTGAAGGTAGGGTGTCACCCACCCATACATTCAACCATCCATCCATCCATCCATCCAACTGTTCAAACACCCAGCCACCCACCCACCCCCTCATCATGCATCTGCCCACCCACCCATCTGTCCACCTCTCACTCATCAAACAAAGCATTACTGACCACCTACTGTGCTCCAGGCATGGTGCTAAGTGGGTGGCTACAGGGAGAAGAAGCTCTTCCCTGCCTTAGGGGCATCTCAGACATGTCATCTCAGAAGACATGATCATCCTGGTGCAACCTGCTGTCAGAGACCTGTGGTAGAATGTGAAGGGGCCCTAAGGAGGGATTCACCATTGACTTGGGGTAAATGATGCTCGGAAAGATTGAAGGCAGGAGGAGAAGGGGACGACAGAGGATGAGATGGTTGGATGGCATGACTGACTCAATGGCCATGAGTTGGAGTAAGCTCTGAGAGTTGGTGATGGAGAGGGAAGCCTGGTGTGCTGCAGTCTGTGGGGAAGCAAAGAGTTAGGCATGACTGAGTGACTGAACTGAACTGAGCTGAAGTTTATTTTTTCTGTTGTTTTCCCTTCAACTTTGACCCTCAGGTGCTCTTCCTCTGTCATGGGAGCCTGGCAATTCAGCATTGAGTCCTTGCAGCTGTCTGCCCCCTCCCTGCCGCCTCAGATACCCATGCGGTCACTGGTAGCCCCCTGGTATTCCTACCTCTGTGTAGGAATCAAGAGACCAATGTGTGGGCCAGGTCCTGCTCTCCAGTGGAGGCTGCTCTGGCCACGGGACTCACCCAGTGTTGACCCGGCTGTCAGCTGAGCCTGGGTTTCTATGCAGAGTGATCCCACTGGGCAGATGCAGCTCAGACAAGACACTGGTCATGTCGGTGGCTAAGAACTTGGGGTCCTGGGTCAGAATGGATGTCTCTGGACCTCAGTTTCCTTCTCTGTAAACCAGGAGGCAGGCCGTGAACCCTGACCTCCCAGGGTTGTTGTGAGAATTAAAGCAGATGGTGTCCATGAAGCCCCTAACAGAGTGCCAAACCTGTCAGACCTGAGAAATTTGAGTCATTATATTTCTTTTGGCCACTGTCTGAGGGACCCCTTGAAGAGAAGTTATTTTCTATGGGGTGGACCCAGCCTCCCACATGAATGTCCTTGGTCAGCTTCTATTCCCTGCCTTTTGCATTGACAGTCTGGTTTTCCTTAAGGAACCACTACCGCCTCTCAGCCTACAAGGTTCAGGGTCAGTGGACATCCCCTCTACGCTCCCCCATACCCTGAACCAGGACTCCAGGAGTGGCCACAAGGGTCTGCTTCTGGCCAGTCACAGCTTAGCATCCCCCAGGCCATGGTGACTCATTCAAGAATGATCATAGACCCAAACCAAGTCAGTACAATCAGAGCTAACCTTGGAACTCTTGCTGGAAGGCCCAAGGGACAAATGTTCTCAGTCTTCCAGAACTGTACAAGGTGGAGGTCAGGAGATGTGCCTGTCACGTGGTCACCAAGAGAATCTTCCTCTGGGTGGACCCAAAGAACAGCAGAACCAATAGATCGAGAAAGATGGAGCTTTGGCGACATTGAGGCCCTGGATCCGGCTTTGCCTAAAGCCGGTTTTCTTTTACTTATAACCCAAACAGTCCCGAATAGTACGGATGGGTTATACTCACCCACCTGTGTTCTTTTGAATAGTCTCTGTCTGCTGGACAACCCCAAACTTAAAGCACAAACTAACTGCAGCCCTGCCTCCTCTTCCTTCCAGCAGCCACTTTATTTCGCTGACTCTCAGCCCACAGACGGCCTGGGGCAGAGACACACACTCCTATGAAGACGCTGGGAAAGAAAGTTCTACATGAATTCATTAACAGAGCCTTTATTATTTTAAGCCATCTAGTGATGGTTTAAATATTTGGCATTTCTTAAAATAAACAGATTTTCCCAGCTGGGTTGTCTTGCCGTCTGGGCATGAGGCTGTGACTCCATGTCCAGAGAGAACAAAAGCCGACCTCCCCAAGCCCTGGTGCTGGCAGCAACCAGGCCATCTCAGTGCTGGCCCAACCCTACCCTGGAGGAAAGCAAAGTGACCCCGTCCCCACGTAAAGTGTCCCCTGGTCACCTAACAGTGGGCACATCTGCACTGCACCTTTGCCGTGGGCATTCATCATGTACGTTAGCATTTGAGAAGACACGATATCCAAAGACTCGATTTGGTTTAATGCAGGTGTCCTCAGACTGGCTAGCTCCTGAGGGTGGGGGTGGTCTTCCCTGGGGCATAAACTCTGCGCTGAAGCCTCAGAACATCTTTCCTCTTAATTTCTAGTGCAACGTGAGCTTCTTGCAGCTGTTGTAACAAGTCACAGTAAAACAATGCACATTTAATAGCTGACATTTCTGGAAGTCAGCAGCCTGAGGTGGGTCTTGCTGGGCTAAAATCGAGCATGAAGTTCTAGGAGAGAACTTGGTTCCTGGCCTTTTCTGGCTTTTAGAGGCTCCGCATCCTTATCTGTGGCCCCTTCCTCCATCTTCAGAGTCAGCCACGCTGCCCTGCAACCTGGCCTCCATCGTCACACCTCCTCTGGCTCTGACCCACCCTCCCGCCTGCTCCTCTTTCTGCACTGAAGGACCCTGGGATTCCATTGGTCCCAATCTCATCATCTAGAACAATCGCCCCCCACCACCCCAAGGTCAGCTGATCAGCAGGCTCTATTCCACTTGCAATCTTGACAAGTAATGACAGATATGCACAGGCACTGGAGATCAGCACTGGCATCTTGGGGAGGTCACTATTCTGTCCACCCCACCTGTGAAGGGTGAACATATCCAAGCGTGAGTAAAGAGGAAACTGGAGCTGGTCTCGAGGGCCATCCCTGCGTCGGCTCAATCAATAAATGTTTACTGAGCAACTGCTGTGTGCGGGGGATACAAGCAAAAGGCAAAGGGGAAAAGGAAAGACACCCATCTGAATGCAGAGTTCCAAAGAAGAGCAGGGAGGGTGGATGGTTGGATGACACCATCGATTCAATGGACATGAGTCTGAGGAAACTCTGGGAGACAGTGAGGGACAGGGAAGCCTGGAGTGCTGCCGTCCAGGGGTCCCAAAGAGCCGGACAAGACTGAGCAACTGGAAAACAACCACAAATCAGACGATGGCCCCAGTCTGAAAGGGTCACAGAGGAAAGCTGGTGTCTTGACCAGCCGTAAGCCACGCGTGGTCCAGTCTCAGAAGCCCCGGTGTTTCCCTGGAATTCTGTCTCAAAGAGAGACGAAGGGTCAAAGGGCCGTGAAGGCGCGCCTGGGCTGGACCCTGTCCCCTCGCTTCTTCTGGCATCCAGTCTTTGGGGGAACAGCTCTCACGTGACGCTGCTTGGGTTTTAAAGTACTCGGCGCAGCCCCTGGGATTTGGTTCACACGCCCCTGGCTTTCGACGTCAGCGCCGCACGGTGTGCGGGGGCCGCAGTTCCACGGGCTCCCACTTCCCGTCTCTGGAGCCTCCCTGGGCAAGAGCCGGCTCCAGGGGCCTCGCCCAGCCACTGGCCGGCGTTGGGTAAATCTCCCCGCTGGGACTCTTCAGACGAGTAACATGGGAAAACCGAGCGGGTGAGCAGGCCGAGGAGGTGGGTGCATTAAAATCAACAAGGCTGCTTAAAACGGACGCAGGCTCCGGGGAGAGTGTGAGCCAGGCTGCTGGTTTATTTTAAAATATACTTGGTTTTCCATCCTGTCTCTGTGTAATCCCTTCTGATAGAGCTAACAACAACAACAACAACAACACAAACCCCTCCCTATTCTGGAAGCTGAAATTTATACATAGCTTGAAAAATAAAATGTAGGGGATAAAATATAGGTCAGAAGAGCACCATGTGACGATGGGGCTTCCCTGTGCCCAGTGGGGCCCAAGAGACGCTGACAGTGAAACTGACAATGAAGCGGAGGGTCTCGGCTTTAAGCGGGATGTCCCATCGCTGTCCTCGACCATGGTGACATGTTGAGTTCAGTTCAGTCGCTTAGTCGTGTCCGACTCTCCGCGACCCCATGAATCACAGCACGCCAGGCCTCCCTGTCTATCACCAACTCCCAGAGTTCACTCAAACTCATGTCCATCGAGTCGGTGATGCCATCTCATCCTCTGTCGTCCCCTTCTCCTCCTGCCTTGGATCTTTCCCAGCATCAGGGCGAGGGTAAACACTAACCAGGGAATCTGGAAGATCAGGGTTTGAATCCCGCTCTCCCTCAGCAGCTGTGTGAATCATTTGACTTCTCTGAAACATAAATACTGATTCCCACAGGGATGTCCTTGTGTCAGGGCTGACATGTGTGTAAAGGAAGAGGTCAAGGCCACGCCTGGTGCAAGGTGCCTGCTGATAAACAGACCGTCAGTAAGTCGGGAGCAGCAAACCTTCCTGGAGTGCTGACTGTGACCTCGCCTGTGAGGGCAGCCCTTGGCTTCTTGGAATCATCAAGCCTTTCAGTGCCCCTCGTTCTAATTTAGACTAATGACATGCTCCATCACTCGCCGAGGAGGTGACCAGGACAGCTTGGGGACACCCAGGGGGACACCGTCCTGCAGGCTAGAAGAGGGCTGGACTTACTGTGGGCAGGAACAGAGGGCATCCTGGGGGAAAGCTGTCTGAGTGAAGAGGAGTCCCCTCGACCGAGGCTGAGGGGACACAATGAGGAGGCCCCACGGGGGGCGTGGTCAGGTCCCTAGACTTGGGGGGAGGGTAGACCAGAGTCTGACTTGTGCTTCAAGGTGTCTCTGGCAACAGCTTGGCTGGAATGTCCTGGGCAGCAGGGCGTGAGTCGGGTGAGGATGTCAGAGAGTGTCTACAGGGGTGGGGGGTGGTCTGAGTGGGATGCCTTCATTACACCAGGGCCCCAAACCCACAAAGGCAGCCTCAAGAGTCAGCTTCACATACAAGCCCAGCCAGGGGCCCCAGGGGTGGGGGAGGCCCCAGGGAAAGGAGAGAAAGCAGAGGCGGGTCGAGGTTAGTGAAATCTCACAAGGGACTGGACACTTTAACTATTCTCATGAGACTGTGTTTTTGTGACTCAACAGGGCTGGGAAAGCTTTTCTTCTTACAGGGACCAGAAAGTCACGGGGCCAGCCCGAGAATTCCCCGGGCGCTGGAAAGACTGGCCTCAGACAGTGGTGGGTACAGGCTCCTGGAACCCAATGGATCAGGCCTGATTTACAGTGTTTGCTGACGGCCGCGTGTAAACATTCCCTCTGCTGCCGAGTTCAAGGTTCCGCGTGACGTCTCCGAATGCAGAGGTGGGAAGAGGCACAGAGAGTTGGCTCTTGTGAGCAGGTGAGTGTGTGTGAGCAGGAGTGGTGGATGTGAGCAGGTGTGAGTGTGAGCAGGTGTGAGTGTGAGCAGGCATGAGTGTGAGCAGGCGTGAGTGTGAGCAGGCGTGAGTGTGAGCAGGTGTGAGTGTGAACAGGTGTGTGAGCAGGTGTGAGTGTGAGCAGGCATGGTGGGTGTGCACAAGTGTGAGCAGGTGTGAGCGAGAGTGAGTGGGTGTGAACAGTTGTGATTGGGTGTGAACAGGGGTAAGCCAGCCCCAGTACACCAAGGCTTGAAGGGCCTGTGGGAAGAACACAGGACCTCTCCTGCTGTCCCCTCTGGAGTCCTGCTCCTCTAATGCGATGCTTTCCCTGCTTTATTTTCCTTCAGACCCCACCCTGCCTTACATGTTCTGCATGCACCTGTCTATAGGGGTGGAGGGGGGTCTTCCTTGTCTCCCTCACCACCCCAAAGTGTGTGTGAGCAGGTGTGCTCTTTTGATCATGGTGAAACCTCCACCGCTCAGGCCTGTGCAGATCTGGCTCTCCTCCATGTTTACTGATGAATGAATAAAGTAGTGACTGGGGCACCTCCTCCAAGAAGTCCTCTCCAGCCCCCCCAGTGAGGACAGGTCTCCTTGCCACACACGGGCACAAGGCCATTGATGTCACAACGCTTGATGCAGAGGCATTTGACAAGTCCTTGGGCTCCAGGTATGCACGACCTGCCATAAAAGAAGCCCCTTCATGGCGGATCCCGCAGTGTTCTCATCAACAGCCGTGTCCCCAGCACTGGCTCCGAGTCCAGCACTTAGCAGACCCTCCATAAATATTCCTGAACAGATGACCAAGGGGATGATTGGCGTGTGGCATAAACACAATGGACGAGGGTGTCGGGGGAGCTTCAGGAGGTCCTCAGTCTCCTGACCACTCTGGGGCTTCATCAGACAGGCAGGTTCCGCCAGCGATGAGTGAGCCGTGGCCCAGAGCTTCCACACCTAACCCGTACGGTCACACGGGATTCGCTGCCCCCAAACATTGCCAGGCACCGGTCAGAGCGGAGTCTAGAAGCGGAAATGCTGCCGCGCAGAAGGACCCGTGCCTCCTCCACTCACTCCCTGAGCCAGACGAGCCCACAGCCAGGAAGCCCCACACAGCTTTGTCCCGGGAGGAGGGCGACCTGCAAGTGAGCAGCTCCACAGGCCACCTGGCTCATTCCTGAAACACGGGCAGGATGAGCAAGTGTGGGCACAGTCCAGAGCAGAAAGCACCAGGGAGCACGGGGAGCCTGCGGCCCTGCCCAGCGCCGCCCACGAGAGGCTGCCAGGCGGCACCAGCCGGGCGTGCTGTGGATTTCATTCTGGGGGTGCATTCTGCACAGGCTCCCGGCTTTAATTCTCTGCTGTTGTCATCTTAAAATTCTTCATCATTTTTGAACAAAACCTGACATTTTCACTCCTGAATGGGCCCACTAATTATGGAGCTGGTCCTGGTCGTAAGAGCTGGGGTTTCATGAAGCAGGTGAAGGAGGGTGTCTTGCAAGCATGGGGATGGGTCTGCCCTTGACAACGGCAGAAAACACGGGGGCTGGGGTGGGGAAAGGGGCACAGAGATGCTGTTTTTACATGCAAACAGCTTCATTCAAGTGGGAAACAGGCTCAGGGTTTTAAAAGAAGTGCTTTTGAATCCTATAGAATTAGCTTTTATGCTCCAGTGGGGGGTGCTGTGCTGTCTCCTGGGGTCGGGTTGGGGGGGTACTTTCAAGGGAACATATCCGAGTTATGGCTTTATACAGCAGCCACACCCCTCTCCCTGCATCAGGACCCAAGACACACCTGAGCCCGTGTGTTAATTCATTTGTCGGACAAAGATTTGACACCAGGCTTCTTTCTAGGGGGGCTTCTCAGATGGTGCTAGTGGTAAAGAACCCACCTGCCAATAATGGAGACGTAAGAGATGCGGGTTCAATCTCTGGGTCAGGAAGATCACCTAGAGGAGGCCATGGCAACCCACTCCAGTATTCTTGCCTGGAGAATACAATGGACAGAGGGGTCTGGCGGGCTACAGTCCGTGGGGTCGCAAGAGTTGGACATGACTAAAGCAGTTTAGTATGCACACACACACATCTTTCTAGGGAAACAGGCAGTGAATCAGACAAAAGTCCTTGCCCACAGTGGCGGGTGTTCTAGTGGGGAAGAAAGACCAGGAAAAGAAAGTCAGATGTACAGTGTGAAAGGCAGTGGGCTCAGCGGGCAGAGGCCGCTGTTCAGAAATGTCCTGACCACTAACAGAACACCATAGAGACTGCACATTACAGGCCCCATCTGCTTCTTCTTTGCCCGCAACGTCCAGAGCACTGCTAGCCTGGCCTGGGCTTTGATCCCCCTCAGATTGTCCACCGACCCGACAGCCGGCCAGAAAGCCATGAAGGAAGGTGAAGGAGGCTGCCGCTGGAAGGTACCCCCGGCTCTCTCAAGGGCACAGAAGGGGCGGAGCTGGGCCCTAACGCTGTCCCAGTTTTGCTCTCTCGTGCCATTTTCTGTCCTCAGCATCCCCACCCTGCCTCCATCCTTCTGCTGAGATCAGATGACTAAGTGCAGCAGAGGGGTGCAGGCTCATACCATCTCCTCTCTATGACTTCAAATCCAGGGTCAAAGGCACAGACAAGCCGGCACAGTTTCCCATCGCTCTTTCTGCTCCCCAGAGCCCTGTCCTCAACTTCATCTTATTTTTGCTAAAATTCAAATCGGGAAGGCAGTGAAACCCAGGCATCCGTCCTCTCTGTCATTATCACATGAGCAGTGCTTGGAGGGGATATCTGGTCACCCTCTTGTTGCTGCTCAGTTGCTAAGTCCAGTCCATCCCTTTGTGATCCCATGGACGGCAGCCTGTGGGCTTCCCTGTCCTCCACCATCTCCTGAAGTTTGCTCTCGTTTTGCTGCTGGTAGTGCTTCCTAAGGCCCACTTGACTTCACACTCCAGGATGTCTGGCTCTAGGTGAGTGACCACACCATCCTGGTTATCCCAATCATTAACATCTTTTTTTTTTTTTTTTTTGCATAGTTCCTCTGTGTATCCTTGTCACCTCTTCTGAATCTCTTCTGCTTCTGTTAGGTCCTTACCATTTCTGTCCTTTATCATGCTCATCCTTGCATGAAATTTTCCCTTGATGTCTCCATTTTTCTTGAAGAGATCTCTAGTCTTTCCCATTCTATTATTCTCCTCTATTTCTTTGCTTTGTTCATTGAAGAAAGCCTTCTTATCTCAGGTCACCCTCCTGTCTCCCCACAAAAAGGGGGCAGGGTGGAAGGGAATGTGTTCTTGTGAGAGAGTCAGTTCCTGGGTAGGTTGATAAGAAGTTCAGGGTCCCCAAGGAGGAGAAAGGGGTCTGGAGCCCTTGAGAAGGAAAAAGGGGTCTGGGGCTCTCAAGGAGAAAAGAACAAAGTTTTTCTACATTGCTTGGTCTTAGTCCGCGACGAGTTGATTCACTGGAAAAGACTGATGCTGGGAGGGATTGGGGGCGGGAGGAGACGGGGACGACAGAGAGTGAGATGGCTGGATGGCATCACCGACTCGATGCACATGAGTTTGCGTGAACTCCGGGAGTTGGTGATGGACAGGGAGGCCTGGCGTGCTGTGATTCATGGGGTCGCAAAGAGTCGGACACGACTGAGCGACAGAACTGAACTGAACTGAGTCAATATAACAATGTATCTTGCTCGAGGATATGTTTCTTTTTAACAAGAACCTTCTAATTTTGTTATCTTAAGATAACATCTTCTTATATTGTGGGAGTGAGTCTGGTAAGACCTTTCTATTGTTAGTTCTAATCTTGTTAATTTAAGATGTATGTTCTGGGAGTGGGTTTGATAAAAGTATATCAGGCCTTGCTAAAATGCCTTGCAAAAGTAGGAAGTCAAGAGAAGCCTGGAGTAACAGGCAAATTTGGCTTTGGAGAACAAAATGAAGCAAGTCAAACGCTAATAGAGTTTTGCCAAGAGAACGCACTGGTCATAGCAAACACCCTCTTCCAACAACACAAGAGAAGACTCTACACATGGACATCACCAGATGGTCAATACCAAAATCAGATTGATTATATTCTTTGCAGCCAATGATCGAGAAGCTCTATACAGTCAGCAAAAACAAGACCAGGAGCTGACTGTGGTTCAGATCATGAACTCCTTATTGCCAAATTCAGACTGAAATTGAAGAAAGTAGGGAAAACCACTAGACCATTCAGATACGACCTAAATCAAATCCCTTATGATTTAGAGTGGAAGTGACAAATAGATTCAAGGAATTAGATTTGATAGAGTGCCTGAAGAACTATGGACATTGTACAGGAGGCAGTCGTCAAGACCATCCCCAAGAAAAAGAAATGCCAAAAGGCAAAATAGTTGTCAGAGGAGGCCTTACAAATAGCTGAGAAAAGAAGAGAAGTGAAAGGCAAAGGAGAAAAGGAAAGACAAACCCATTTGAATGCAGAGTTCAAAAGAATAGCAAGGAGAGATAACAAAGCCTTCCTCAGCGATCAATGCAAAGAAATAGAGGAAAACAATAGAAAGGAAATACTAGAGATCTCTTCAAGAAAATTACAGATACCAAGGGAACATTTTATGCAAAACTGGGCTCAATTAAGGACAGAAATGGTATGAACCTAACAGAAGCAGAAGATATTAAGAAGAGGTGGCAAGAATACACAGAGGAACTATACAAAAAAGATCTTCACGACCCAGATAATCACGATGGTGTGATCGCTCATGTAGAGCCAGATATCCTGGAATGTGAAGTCAAGTGGGCCTTGGGAAGCATCACTATGAACAAAGCTAGTGGAGGTCATGGAGTTCCAGTAGAGCTATTTCAAATCGTGAAAGATGATGCTGTTAAAGTGCTGCACTCAATATGCCAGCAAATTTGGAAAACTCAGCAGTGGCCACTGGACTGGAAAAGGTCAGTTTTCATTCCAATTCCAAAGAAAGGCAATGCCAAAGAAAGCTCAAACTACCACGCAATTGCACTCATCTCACAAGCTAGCAAAGTAATGCTCAAAATTCTCCAAGCCAGGATTCAACAGTACATGACCTATGAACTTCCAGATGTTCAAGGTGGATTTAGAAAAGGCAGAGGAATCAGAGATCAAATCACCAACATCTGTTGGATCATCAAAAAAGCAAAAAAAAAATCTACTTCTGCTTTATTGACGACACCAAAGCCTTTGACTGTGTGGATCACAACAAACTATGGCAAATTCTTAAAGAGATGGGAATACCAGACCACCTGACCTGCCTCCTGAGAAATTTGTATGCAGGTCAAGAAGCAACAATTAGAACTGGACATGGAACAAGAGACTGGTTCCAAATAGAGAAAGGAGAACGTCAAGGGTAAATATTGTCACCCTGCTTATTTAACTTCTATGCAGAGTACATCATGAGGAACGCTGGGCTGGATGAAGCACAAGCTGGAATCAAGATTGGTGGGAGAAACATCAATAACCTCAGATATACCGATGACACCACCCTTATGGCAGAAAGCGAAGAAGAACTAAAGACCCTCTTAATGAAAGTGAAAGAGGAAAGTGAAAAAGTTGGCTTAAAACTCAACATTCAGAAAACTAAGATCATGGCATCTGGTCCCATCACTTCATGGCAAACAGATAGGGAAATAATGGAAACAGTGACAGACTTTATTTTGGGGGCTCCAGAATCACTGCAGATGGTGACTGCAGCCATGAAATGAAAAGACGCTTGCTCCTTGGAAGAAAAACTATGACCAACCCAGACAGTGTATTAAAAAGCAGAGACATTACTTTGCCAACAAAAGTCCATCTAGTCAAAGCTATGGTTTTTCCAGTAGTCATGTATAGATGTGAGACCCGTGGACTGCAAGGAGATCAAACCAGTTAGTCCTAAAGGAAATCAACCTTGAATATTTATTGGAAGGACTGATGCTGAAGCTGAAGCTCCAATATTTTGGTTACCTGATGCAAAGAACTGACTCCTTGGAAAAGCCCCTGTTGCTGGGAAAGATTGAGGGCAGGAGGAGAAGGGGACGACAGAGGATGAGATGGTTGGATGGCATCACCGACTTGATGGACATGAGTTTGAGTAAGCTCCGGGAGTTGGTGATGGACAGGGAAGCCTGGTGTGCTGCGGTTCATGGGGTCACAAAGAGTCGGACACGACTGAGCGACTGAACTGAACTGAAGACTTGCAAGGGTGGCACTCTCTGTCCCCCTTCTCATGTCTGTTTCAGAAACTTTCTCTGTCCTTTTAAGACTTTAACAAAAGTCTGCTACACAAAAGCTCTTGAGTGATCAAGACTGGTTCCTGGTCCCAAAGCTAAATCTTCTTCTTTGGAGATCACGAATCCAATATCATTCACCGTAAGCTATCACTTGGAAAGTCTGTGCAGCTGTGTGGCCGTGGGCATGTCTCCTGACCTCTGTGGGGTCATGTGGCTCCTCCCTTATCCCATCCTTCCCCTTTCCCTGGTCCTCAAAGGGCTACAGGGCAAGTGGACGGCAGGGACCATGAGCCGGGGCTGCCCTGTGGTGGAGTCACCTTCTGGATGATGAACAGGACCACGGTTGGAGTGACAGGAGCTTGCTGGGTGGCCGCGTCAGCGGTGTGGGAAGCTGTGTCCGGGTGTCACCAGGAGCCAGAAGTCATAGTGAGCTCGGCAAAAGGGGCAAAGGAAAGCAAGGTCCCATCCACCTTTGGAAGTGCCAAGACCACAGTCTTCTCAACCTCCAGCCAGGGTTCTGCTCCTCCCCCATAGTGACAGAGCAGCAAGAGAAGGGGCTCAGCGCCTCCTGGGCCACATCCTGGTCTGGGCCCAGCGCCCCACTGGCATACATGTGAGTCCCCCAGATCATCCAAAAGAGCCCTGAACACAGCACGCCTGCAATCCATCAACGTCTAGGAATTGGGCCTAAGTAGGATGAGGGCCTCGGAGAAGGCAATGGCAAGCCACTCCAGTACTCTTGCCTGGAAAATCCCATGGATGGAGGAGTCTGGTAGGCTGCAGTCCGTGGGGTCGCTAGGGGTCGGACACGACTGAGCGACTTTACTTTCACTTTTCCCTTTCACACATTGGAGAAGGAAATGGCAACCCACTCCAGTGTTCTTGCCTGGAGAATCCCAGGGACGGGGGAGCCTGGTGGGCTTCCGTCTATGGGGTCACACAGAGTCGGACACGACTGAAGTGACTCAGCAGCAGCAGCAGCAGCAGCAGGATGAGGGCTTCCCTGGTGGCTCAGAGGTTAAAGCGTCTGCCTCCAATGCAGGAGACCCGGGTTCGATCCCTGGGTCGGGAAGATCCCCTGGAGAAGGAAACAGTAACCCACTCCAGTATTCTTGCCTGGAGAATCCCATGGATGGAGAAGCCTGGTAGGCTACAGTCCACGGGGTCGCAGAGTCGGACACGACTGAGCGATGGAACGGACGGAACGGACGGAGGATGGGGAATAATTCCCTCAACGTTAACTCACTGGCATGTCTCCTGCTTTCCCCCTTGGCTTGAGGATTTTAAGCCTTTCAGCAAACAATTACAGCGACAACAGCCACAAACACATAACCGAGGCTCCAAGAGTGAAATGATCAAGAGACAGGGATGGAGCGGAGCCCCGAAGCTTTATAAACTAAAGGGACTGCAGGCCTTTCATGAAATTAGGAAGGTCTGCTGAGCCCTGGGCACGAGGCTTACAAACTGTCAACGGTCCATGTGTCTGAATCCCCTTGGCCCCTGCCCCCTCTCCTCTGGACTCCAGGCTGGCTCCTCGCCCGGCTGCCCACTCCCCACAATGCAGCCAGTGCTTCTGGGAGCGTCACTTAGAGAGCGATCTAGAAAGAGTCTAGGTGCAACCTACTAGAACCCCGCCCATGCATACCTTTGACCCAGCGGTTCCCCTCCCTACAGAGATGCTCTCACGTGGTCACCGAAAGCCCGGAATAGAACACTCAGAGCAACTCTGCTCCCCGCAGCCCCAGAGCAGCCTGACTGCCTGCAGCAGGACTGTTAGCAACATACGGTGTGGAACGAATGAGCTACACGACGCGTGGGATCCGAGGACGGCACTCACAGCACACACTGAGCCAGAGAGGCTGGAAGCTAGAGTGGAACTGGGCTGCCCAGTTCCACTGGTACGTGATTCAAAACCAGGCAAAACGCTCCTGGCGTTGGAAGACATGGGAACTGCTGGGGGTGTGGTGGGGGACGGAAAGGGGTGAGAAGTGCATCTAGAGGTCCATTCTTTCTCTCCCCTGAATGTGAGTTACCTGGGTGTGTTCCCTTAATGAAGTCCACCGAGTTGTACCGCTGTGGATGGAATTGCATCTTTCCCAAATTCGTTAGTGGAAGCCCTAACCCCTAGCCAGAATATATTTGGAGATAGAATCCTTATTAAGGAGGGAATTCAGGGTAAATGACGTCATTAACCAAGGGTGGCGCTCTAGTCCTGTAGGGACACCAGACACAGCAGAAAGGCCACGCGAGGACACGGCAGAAAGGTGGCCATCTGCAAGTCAGGGGGGGAACACGCACCAGAACCCAACCCTGCTGGACTTTGATCCTGAACTTCCAGCCTCCAGAAATGTGAGAAATAGATTTCTACTCTTCAAGGTCCCTGGTCTCTAGCATTTTGTTATGGTGTCCTGCGCTAATTAGCGTATCTGGGATTCGTGCACTTTTCTCCACTTACGGTGTATTCTATCAAAACTTGACTTGAAAAGCAATAGTCCTAGCCCTCCGCTATTTGTAGTTCTTCTCTGGTTTCTCATCTGCTCTTAAGATCAAGTCCAAATTCATAATTTGATCTTGAAGACAGCATCATCGAGGCCCTCTTGGTCTCTTCAGCCTTCAGTTCAGTTCAGTCGCTCAGTCGTATCCGACTCTTTGCGACCCCATGAATCACAGCACGCCAGGCCTCCCTGTCCATCACCAACTCGCGGAGTTCACTCAAACTCATGTCCATCGAGTTGGTGATGCCATCCAGCCATCTCATTCTCTGTCGTCCCCTTCTCCTTCCACCCCAATCCTTCCCAGCATCAGAGTCTTTTCCAGTGAGTCAACTCATCACATGAGGTGGACAAAGTATTGGAGTTTCAGCTTTAGCATCAGTCCTTCCAATGAACACCCAGGACTGATCTCCTTTAGAATGGACTGGTTGGATCTCCTTGCAGTCCAAGGGACTCTCAAGAGTCTTCTCCAGCACCACAGTTCAAAAGCATCAATTCTTCGGCGATCAGCTTTCTTCACAGTCCAACTCTCACATCCATCCATGACCATGGGAAAAACAATAGCCTTGACTAGACGGACCTTGGTTGGCAAAGTAATGTCTCTGCTTTTTAATATACTATCTAGGTTGGTCATAACTTTCCTTCCAAGGAGTAAGCGTCTTTTAATTTCCTGGCTGCAATCAGCATCTGCAGTGATTTTGGAGCCCCCCAAAATAAAGTCTGACACTGTTTCCACTGTTTCCCCATCTATTTCCCATGAAGTGATGGGACCAGATGCCATGATCTTCATTTTCTGAATGTTGAGCTTCAAGCCAAACTTTTCACTCTCCTCTTTCACTTTCATCAAGAGGCCTTTGAGTTCCTCTTCACTTTCTGCCATAAGGGTGGTTCATCTGCATATCTGAGGTTATTGATATTTCTCCCGGCAATCTTGATTCCAGCTTGTGCTTCTTCCAGCCCAGCGTTCCTCATGATGTACTCTGCATACAAGTTAAATAAGCAGGGTGACAGTATACAGCCTTGACGGACTCCTTTTCCTATTTGGAACCAGTCTGTTGTTCCATGTCCAGTTCTAACCGTTGCTTCCTGACCTGCATATAGGTTTCTCAAGAGGCAGGTCGGGTGGTCTGGGATTCCCATCTCTTTCAGAATTTTCCACGGTTTATTGTGGACCATGCTATCTCACCTACTCTGACTTTGTTTCAGTTGATTGAACATGCCGAGTGCTTATCTGCTTCAGGGCCTTTGCACTTTTTGGTCCTACCACCTGAAATACTTTTCTCCACCTTTTTCCTGGCAAGCTCCTACCCATCCTTCAGGTTCCAGCTTAAACATGTTTTTCCTTGGGAAAGTCTTTCTTGATCCCGAGCTGGGTGAGATTCGTCTGGTATAAACTCTCAGAGCACCAGGCTTTTCTTTCATTACACGGCTTCCAGTTGGAAATGTATGAAATATTGCTGCCTTTTGTCTGTCTTCCCCACTAGACTGTGAACTCCTTGAGGGCAAAGACTGGTCTTGTTCTCTAGTGGGACCACAGCACCCCCTGTGAATGAAAGGGTGGCCGGATGGAGGGATGGATAGATGGGTGGATGGATACATGAATGGATGCATGGTTGGATGGGAGGATGGATGGTTGGATGGGTGGATGGATGGTTGGATAGATAGATGGTTGGAAGGGTGGATGGATAGTTGCATAGATGGATGGATGGATGGATGGATGGGCAGATGGGTGGATAATTGGAAGGACAGATGGATAAATCTATGAACAAATGGATGGATGGGTAGATATCAATCCCAATAAAAGTATCTCCAACAGGCAGCAATTCTATTTACAACAGAATCCAACTGTTGAAACTTCAAGGTGCGCCGATGAGTCAGGACTCTGGTGCCCTGCTGATATTTATAAAGTGATCTAAGAATACATCTCTCAGCATTTCATCGATGGGGCACATGGTGAACCTCTTTAAATATTTATGTTTTTAAAGCTCTAAAGCTTGGAAACACCTAAAAAATACTCCAGCTATGTGGAAAGGAGAAAGAATTTTTTTTTTTTTAATGGATAAAGGACATTTCCCAGCACCTGTGTGGGGGAAGTAAGAAGACTCTGGCTCCTGCACCCTGGGTGTGTGTGCAGCAGGCACGTGCCAGGGTGCTGGCTGCGGTGAGTGTCAGAAATCCATGGGTGCTCCTCTGTGAGCTACAGGGTCAGACAGACAGAGGCGGGATGGCTGATGAGGCAGTGGGTGTTGCAACGTGTGCTTCCCTCTTCAAGGTCGCCTCTCCCACTGCCCTCCAACCCGACTCTGTGTCTTTAAGGTCCTTCATCCTCCTCTCCCCGCTCCCGGCTTCTGCATATGCTGTTCCCTCCACCCAGAACACCCTTCCAGCACCTTTCCGTCTGACTAATGCCTACTCAGCCTGGAAACTGTCACTTCCTCCAGGAGGCCTTCCTGGGATTCCCCCAACACATTCCATCAGAGTTCCCTCCCACTGCTCACCCCACACATTCCTGCTCCTGTACATTCACAGAGCACCCACTACATGCAGACAGGTGTCAAGGCACTGAGAGCGGGTATGAGCAGGACAACCCCTGACCCAGGGGGCTGACATACCAGTGGAATAAACAGTAATATCCGTGAAGAACGCAGAGTGCGTGTGCTCAGCCGCTCAGTCACGTCTGACTCTTTGTGACCCTGTGGACTGTAGCCCGCCAGGCTCCTCTGTCCATGGGACTCTCCAGGCCAGGATACTGGAGTGGGTTGCCATGCCCTCCTCCAGGGGATCTTCTCAACCCAGGGGTCAAACCTGCATCTCTTGTGTCTCCTGCACTGGCGGACAGGTTCTTTCGCACCAGTGCCACCTGGGAAGCCGCAGGGTGTAGTGAAGAGCTATCAAACAGTCAGTGGGCCCAGGAGAAGGGGAGGGCCTTCTCGTGGGTGGGTGGTAGGGGAGATGGCTGAGCTCATGCATCTCGACTCAGACAGGAGGGACAGAAAGGACCAGGGCCTGAGACGGGAGGGGTCTGTGTTGGAGGGATGGCCAAGCAGCCTGTTGTTTCTTGAGTGTCTGTCTGTCTGTCTCATGACGGTGCAACTTCCTTGAGGTGCTCAGAGCAGCTTCTGGCAGGTGGCCGGGGTTTGACCGGCCGAATCCATATGGCTGTGCTGGCCACCCGCCGCCACCTGCAGAGGGAAACCAGAGTGCCTTTGCCCCGGCTTGTCTAATTCCTCTTCCCCTCCTGTGACCGTGCAGTGTAGACAGGCCCCTGTGAAGATGGAGAAAGACGTCCCCAGCCTGGTCACATGTTACCCGCAGCTCCTGCAGGAGGACCCGGCGCAGCCGGCAGAGACTCCAACCCACAAACACCAAGAAGCAATCCGGGTGAAGGGGCAGGAACGGGGAACAGCAGGGTCCCTGGCTGTGGCTCAGGTGAAAGTTCCCTGTGTGGGCTGAATTTTTATAGTTCAGTCGCTCACTCTTGTCTGACTCTGTGACCCCAGGGACTGCAGCACGCCAGGCTTCCCTGTCCATCACCATCTCCTGGAACTTGCTCAAACTCATGTCCATCGAGTTGCTGATGCCATCCAACCATCTCATCCTCTGTCACCCCCTTCTCCTCCTGCCTTCAATCTTTCCCAGCATCAGGATCTTTTCCAATGAGTCAATTCTTCACATAAAGTGGCCAAAGTATTGGAGCTTCAGCTTTAGCGTCAGTCCTTCCAATGAATATTCAGCATTGATTTCCTTTAGGATTGATTGGTTTGATCTCCTTGCAGTCTGAGGGACTCTCAAGCGTCTTCTCCAACACCACAGTTCGAAAGCATCAATTCTGTCACCTCAAAATTCCTGCCTTGGGGACTCCCTGGTGGTCTAGTGGTTAAGACTCTGCACTTCCACTGCAGGAAACAGGGGGCACAGGTTTGATCCCTGGTCTGGGAACTAAGATGCTACATGCTGTGGTGTGCAGCCAAAAAAAGAAAAAGAAAATTCCTGCCTTGCAGTCCTGACCCCCAGCACCTCAGAGTGTGGCTGTATCTGGAGTCGGGGCTTTAAAGAGGTGATTGAGTCAAAATGAGGTCCCTGGGGTCAGGCCCTAATTCCACAGGACTGGGGTCCTGATAAGAAGAGGAGGTCAGGACACAGACACACTCAGAGGGACAACCCTGTGAGGACACGGGGAGGGGACGGCCGTCTGCTCGCCCAGGAGAGAGGCCCCAGGAGGACCAGCCCCGCCCACCCGGGTCTGGGAGTCCAGTCTCCAGACTGGAGACAGGGAGTCAGGCTGTCTAAGCTGTCTGGGCTGTGGGACTTCACTATGGTGGCCCTGGTTGAGTAATGCATTTTCCTTTAAGGTGAAAAACAGGCAAGACATGTAACCTTCCCTAACTCCTATGACGTCTGAGGAAACTCTTAAGGCTCCAGTCTGTGGATATGGGCCGCAGGGTGGTTCCCGGATCTTCTGGAAGGCTGAGTAAGCAGGGGGCTTTCCACAGTTCTGGGGAAAGTATTAACAAAAGCAGGATTTATGGAGTTTGCGCATCTGCACTCATTTTGCAACCAACTCACTGGAGGGGTGCCCTTTGACCCTACCTCTCACATGGGGACCCTGGAGCACCAGGAGGGGTGCCCACCGGTCTCCCTGCAGGAAGTGGCCCCATTCCCTCCCTGGGGGCAGCCTGTGTCCCTTCTGGAGCCTCACTGAGATGGGTGAAAATTCCTAGTGACGGTTCTGGGGGAGCCGTGACTCCCTCCTGGGAAAGAACTGCATCCAGGGATGCTCAGAGGCCCTTGGATGAAGTCCCCACTGGAACAAGGCCCTGCCCATCACTGGTCCTGGCCTGTCAGGACTCACACTGGCTGCTCCACAGGGCTTTTGTCCTTCAGTCCCCAACTGGCGTGAATTCTGGCCGGGTGTTAAGAGAAGGAAATAATGAAATCTGCCAGGGCTGCGTCATCTTTCCAGACGTCTGGGGTGCATGTGGGACATGCCGTGGCATCTGGACCCAAGGGGGCTGTCTGGGCGCCAGGGGCCCGTGGCTAATCTGTGGAACGCGACTTCGTTTCACTGGAGACTCTGTGGCTGGATCAGGCTCTCCCTCAGTTCCTGAACATCCCCTCGCAGAGATGTGCAGGACACAGGGTGCTGAGGACTGTATCCGTGTGGGCTTCCTGGAGGTGGTGTCTCAGATCCCAGGATGGGCGGGGAGGTCACTCTGGATAGGGACCCGATAGCGCTTAGGGTGGCGCTTGGCACAAGTCTCCATGGTCATCACCAGCCACCGAATCTAAAGGGCACTCGCTTCATTCAAAGTTGAAGGAAGGGACTTCCCTGGTGGTCCAGAGGCTAAGACTCCACGCTTCCAATGCAGGGGGCCGGGGTTCGATCCCTGGTCAGGGAACTATACCCCACATGCCACAACTAAGCATTTGCATGTTGCAAATAAAGATCCAGCTGCAACGAAGATCGGAGATCCCACGCACTGCAGCTAAGACCCGGCACAGCCAAATGCGTTAAAAGTCAACGAAGTTCGAGGAAAAGTGGAAGCTGCTTAAAGAGCATACCGCCAAAGATGAAGGCAAGGCTTACGAACAGGGTGGTAATGGCAGAAAGACAGACATACAGACAAAGGGGAAAGAAGAGAGACTCAGAGATCACTCTTGCATAGACAGCCAAACTACCTTCAACAAGATCATTTGGTGGAACCACCAAATGCTATGGAGCAAAGGACAGTTGTTTCAACAAATGGGTTGGGGAAAACCGATCTCCCCAAGTAAAAATGTGAACCTGGAACCTTACTTTTCATTACATACAAAAATTAACTCAAAATGGATCAAAGAGCTGAACAGAAGACTTGAAACTATACAATTCCTAGAAGAAAACATAGGGGAAATCTTGACGACACGGGATTTGGCAACGATTTGTTGCATATGACACCAAAAGCAAAGGCCACAAAAGCAGAAATAAACAGGGGGGATTTCAGCAAACTTACAGCTCCTGTGCAGCCAAGGAAAGCACCAATAAGGTGAAAGGCAACTTACACACGGGAGAAAATATTTGCAAACCTTGCCTCTGATGAGGAGTTCATATCCGGATGACAGAAAGAACTCCTCAATGCAACATCCAACCAAAAAGTCTGATTAAGATTGGCAAAAGACTTGAATACACATTTCTTCAAATAAGATACACAGATGGGCAATGAGCGTATGAAATGATGCTCAACATCACTAATCGTCAAGGAAATGCCAATCAAAAGCACAACAAAGTATCACTTCACACCCATTATGGTGGCTGCTATCAAAAAAAAAAAGGAAAATAACACAGGTCGTCAAGGATGCAGAGAAATTGGAACTCTTGTGCACTGATGGGACTACAAACCAGTGCTGCTATGAAAGACAGTGTGGAGGTGCCTCACAAAATTAAACACAGAACTCTACTATGATCCAGCAATCTTGCTTGTGGGTGCACCCCCAAAAGAAGTGAAAGCAGGATCTCAAAGAGGTGTTTGCACCCCCGTGTCAGGGCAGCACTATTCACAACAGCCAAAGGGTGGAAGCAACCCAGAGTCCAATGACAGATGAACGGATGAAGGCCATACGGCCCGTCCGCTCAGTGGAAGGCGAAAAGCGAGGGCGACAGTCGCTCAGTCGCGTCCGACTCTCTGTGACCCCATGGACTGAAGCCCGCCAGGCTCCTCTGTCTGTGGACTTCTCCAGCCAATAATACTGGAGCGGGTAGCCATTCCCTTCTCCAGGGGATCTTTCTGACCCAGGGATCAAACCCAGGTCTCCTGCATTGCAGGCAGATTCTTTACTGTCTAAGCCAACCAAGGAAGACTATGGAAGGTAATTCAGCCTTGAAAGGGAAGGACAGGCTTCCCTGGTGGCCCGGTGGTGAAGAACCCGCCTGCCAATGCAGGAGACACAGGTTCGACCCCTGATCTGGGAGGATCCCACGTGCTGCAGAGCCACTAAGTCTGTGCGCTGCAACTACTGAGCCTGAGCTCCAGAGCCCTCAAACCACAACAGGAGAAGCTCCGCAAAGAGAAGCCTGTGCACGGCCACAGAGAGTAGTCCCCGCTCGCCGCAGTGAGAGAAAAGCCCGTGCAGCAACGAGGACCCAGCGTTCGGTAAAATAAACCCGCCGCAGAAACACAAGTACTGCACCATGCCACGTCTACTCAAAGCACTCAGAGGAGACAAACTCTCAGGAGCAGAGGGTAGTGTGGCGGGCACCAGGGGCAGCGGGGAGGGGAAAGGGAGAACTGTCCAGTGGGTTCAGGACGAAAAGTTTGAGAGATTTGCTGCGGGGTGTATCCAGTTAACACTGCCACAGCATGCACACAAGGATGGGCAGGAGGGGAAGTTTGATGGATCTGCTGTAACAGTAATGTCAGCAGAGCTAAAGGCTCTTCAGAGGATCAGAGTGTGTAGAAAGGACGGGTGCACTGGGTCAGGGCAGAGAGAAGTGAGGAGACGGGTACGCGCGGGAGATGCGTGCTGGACTCACTTCCGAGGTCAGTGTGGACATTGGTGGTGCCCCACCCCATGCTGTCCTTGGACTTGGCAAGTTCACTTCAGGGAGCTAGGGTCACACAGGGGTTGAGTTAATACACGGAAGACACAGGCAGGCAGGAGGAAGTCACGAGGGACGGAGGGAGGGAGAGAGCAAGGTTGGCAACTGGGACACACACGCTGGTAGGAGAGCATTTGGGTACCACACTGGATGCAGACTCCCAGAGCATCAGCCACGTGCGGGGCTCGGAGCTCAGGTGGGGCGCAGCTGCAGGGAGAGAGGGGGTGGCTCGAGGGGTGAGTAGGCGTGGCGAGGGACCAGGACTTGTCTCCATCGCAGTACGAACTGAAAACGCTGGGTGTAAATCGTCTCCAGAGGCTTCTCTTCCCAAGAACACCGTCTCTGGTTTCTTAACTGGTGGCAATGCGAGGCAAGAGCTCCTGTAAATGTCTCCTGTCACACGTGTTGAGAGTTTGCACAGGGTTTTCCGCAGCCGTGGTGCCAAGGGGGCTCGGGGGCTCAGTATGGGGAGGGTGATCCCTTGTGGGCCTGACCTCAGATCCCCGGAGACTGGAACTCAGAGCAGCGCAAGTCTCGGGGGCTCTGGGTACTTCGGGACCCCATACTGGCGCCAGCCATTTCACAGATTGAAAGCTAGACATGGATTTATCACTTGGTCGACAATGCTTTCCAGTTCAGAAAGTGGGTTGCTTTCAGTTAAAAGAGAAACATTCCTTAACTAGTACTCGCATCACATAATTATCATTAAAATGATCAGATTGCACCCCCGGCTGGCTCTTAACCAGGCGTGGAAAGCCACCTCATGGTGCTCCAGACAGAGAAGCTCTTTAATGACTGAGATGGTCCTTTCACTCACGGGAACTTTCCATTTTGAGTTCTTTGGAGCTGGTAAACTCATTTGATTGGTCAACTCACTTGTGAATCGTCCACAGGAAGTAAAATGGGGTGGGGGGGAGAGCCAAGGTTTTATTTATAGAAACCTCATCTTTGCTATCCATCAGAAAAATAAACACAACCCACCTCACACTAAAAATATGCTTCTGAAGATCAACAACGAGGCCATGTTTAGCTGACTCCATAGAGAAGCAGAGATTTCAAACCATAGCAATTTCTCACAGACTTTCCTAGAATAACCCTGGACAGGGTGCCAACAAGCATGTTTTTCTCATTGACGTTTTAAGCAATGTCACCACCTCCTTGATTCTGAAACTGGCAAAGAGAAGTCTCCTGCTCTGAGAGATTGGTGCAAGCTGTGTGACCTTTGCCAAGTTACTTAACCACTCTGAACTGCAGTTTCAGTGTGGAAATGATCTCTGCCTTTCAGGGATGCTGTGAGGAGTAAACTAGATAATAAACCCATACTAGGGTTCTGAAGACAAGAGATACGCTCCGTAACCAGTGGCAACAATCATAAGCACTCACGGTGAGAATTTTTCCCTACCAATTCTGATTCCACAAGTCAAGGGCCATTCACAGACTTGCTGGTGAAAGTCGGCCTCCCTTGGGACCATATGGTAAACCTCTCCCAGGAGCACTGAAACATTTCCTAGGTTTAAAAGAAAGCAGGGAAGTCACCAAAAGGATAGTTCTGTCTTTCCATGATATATTTTAAGAAAACAACGAAGAAGGAGAAGTTACAAGCCTTAAGTCCCAGAGGATGCTACATGACATCTTGACAGGCGTTATTCCTGTTGCAGCCACCGGAGAGGTGGCTGGAGCTCGGCAAAGTGCATGGTCCCACTGCGCGGGTGTGACCCTGCCCTCACCACTCCCTAACCACGTGAACATCACTGTCTCCTCCTCTGTAAATCAGGAGGTGGCAGCACCTGCTCGGAAAGGGGTGCACACAGCATCTGCTATGTAATCGATGCACCAGCCCTCTCAGCGCTGTGTTTATTAGTAAGAGGGACAGCATTTATGATCTGCTCCTTTTCCTCCCTTGTCCCTTAACTGTGCTCCAGACCACATCTGCTTTACTTACCCCTGCAAATCCCACACCCAGCACAAACAAGACACTCAACAAATTTCTGGCTGAAGAGGCAGGAACATACCCTGTCCTCAAGGAGACGAAGCTGAGCGAGATGGGGGGCTGAGGATAACACTGTGTGGTGAGGAGACCCCAGGAGACCTGCGTGGCTGTGGGGTGGGGTGGGGGCGTGAGCAGAACCCCTGATGAGCTCCTGGGGATGGGGAAGGTGGCAGGAGGGAGCGGGGGGCTGTTCCTTGTGGGGTGTCCACAGATTGTACCTCACCCCTCACTGATGAGCACTTAGCCGTTTCCAAACACATGTCACTGTTCTGGAGGAAACAATCACTGCCCAGCTCCTACTCAATCAATTATGTAGAATATGTTTTTAGAATTGGAATGTAAGCATCTGTTTTATTCACTCCATCCTCTGTTCAGCCAGCCAGCCATCTGTCCATTCAGCCATCCACTCACTAATCCACCCATCCACCCATCCATCCATCCTCCATCCATCTGTCCATCAATCCATCCGTCTATCCAACCACCCATCCACCCACCCATCTGTTCAGCCATCCATCCACCATCCACCCATTAATCCACCCATCCACCCATCCATCCATCCTCCATCCATCTGTCCATCAATCCATCCGTCTATCCAACCACCCATCCACCCATCCACCCACCCATCTGTTCAGCCATCCATCCACCATTCACCCATTAATCCACCCATTCACCCATCCATCCATTCTCCATCCATCTGTCCATCAATCCATCCGTCTATCCAACCACCCATCCACCCATCCACCCACCCATCTGTTCAGCCATCCATCCACCATTCACCCATTAATCCACCCATCCACCCATCCATCCATCCTCCATCCATCTGTCCATCAATCCATCCGTCTATCCAACCACCCATCCACCCATCCACCCACCCATCTGTTCAGCCATCCATCCACCATTCACCCATTAATCCACCCATTCACCCATCCATCCATTCTCCATCCATCTGTCCATCAATCCATCCGTCTATCCAACCACCCATCCACCCATCCACCCACCCATCTGTTCAGCCATCCATCCACCATCCACCCATTAATCCACCCATCCACCCATCCATCCATCCTCCATCCATCTGTCCATCAATCCATCCATCCACCATCCACCCATCCACCCACCCATCTGTTCAGCCATCCATCCACCATCCACCCATTAATCCACCCATCCACCCATCCATCCATCCTCCATCCATCTGTCCATCAATCCATCCATCCACCATCCACCCATCCACCCACCCATCTGTTCAGCCATCCATCCACCATCCACCCATTAATCCACCCATCCACCCATCCATCCATCCTCCATCCATCTGTCCATCAATCCATCTGTCTATCCAACCACCCATCCACCCATCCACCCACCCATCTGTTCAGCCATCCATCCACCATCCACCCATTAATCCACCCATCCACCCATCCATCCATCCTCCATCCATCTGTCCATCAATCCATCCGTCTATCCAACCACCCATCCACCCACCCATCTGTTCAGCCATCCATCCACCATTCACCCATTAATCCACCCATCCACCCATCCATCCATCCACCATCCATCTGTCCATCAATCCATCCGTCTATCCAACCACCCATCCACCCATCCACCCACCCATCTGTTCAGCCATCCATCCACCATCCACCCATTAATCCACCCATCCACCCATCCATCCATCCTCCATCCATCTGTCCATCAATCCATCCGTCTATCCAACCACCCATCCACCCACCCATCTGTTCAGCCATCCATCCACCATCCACCCATTAATCCACCCATCCACCCATCCATCCATCCTCCATCCATCTGTCCATCAATCCATCCGTCTATCCAACCACCCATCCACCCACCCATCTGTTCAGCCATCCATCCACCATTCACCCATTAATCCACCCATCCACCCATCCATCCATCCTCCATCCATCTGTCCATCAATCCATCCGTCTATCCAACCACCCATCCACCCATCCATCCATCCATCTGTTCAGCCATCCATCCACCATCCACCCATCCATCCATCCTCCATCCATCTGTCCATCAATCCATCCATCCACCATCCACCCATCCATCCATCCACCATCCACACAAACTTCCCTCCCTTCCCTCCCTTCCTTTGTTCCTCAGTGGAAATTTACATTTTTGTGCTTATTGGTCTTTTATCCTTTTAAGTTTATTCACAGGGTATTTCTCTTCTGGCCCCCTTTACCTTGCTCTTTTGGATTGCACCCTTTCTCCACTGCAATTTCCAGCAGTTACACTGATTGTTTTGGCCACACAACTCTGGAGAGTTGTTAGCATCTGACTCCCTGACAGAGCTGTCCTACTAATTATCGCCATGTTTCAGCTGACACTGTCGGGTTTTTCAGGTAGGCCATCATATCATCTTTAATAAGTAGCTGTTTCATTTCCCTCTTTCAACAACCACAATTATTATTGAATTTTCTTGTCTGATAGCGCATTGTAGAACTTTCAGAGCATTGATCATTGACAGAGGTGATCACAGCATCCTTGACTTGTCCCTAACTTTAATGAAACCACTTGTAACATGTCACTATTCAGTGTGATTTTGGCTCTTAGCTTGAAATGGATGTTCCTAACCCTGTTTCAAAGCTGTACTTTTTGATTTTTTAAGACTTTTTAGTGGGAAGATGGGCTTCCCTCACAGCTCAGTTGGTAAAGAATCTGGTCAAATGGGAAGATGTTGAGTTCTATCCAATGAAGTGGGCAACAGAGGATGAGATGGTTGGATGGCATCACCGACTCAATGGACATGAGTTTGAGCAAACTCTGGGAGATAGTGAAGGACAGGGAAGCCTGGGGTGCTGCATTTAAAGGGGTTGCAAAGAGTTGGACACGACTTAGCAACAGAAAAACAACAACGGCGGGAAGATCTTGAGTTCTATCCAATGTCTTCTTCAGCATCAAGTCAAGAAAGCCACATGTGTGGATTGTGGGAGGCCATGATCCTCCTGCCCCAGCCTGCAGCTGCCTGCTTTGCCACACCACTTTGCAATGTTTCCCTTCAAGAGGCAGAGTGTGTCTCTGCAGCTTCTGGGCCGGCCTGGTGATTTGGTTTGGCCAACAGAAAAAGGCAAAGTGACAAGCCTCACAGGGCCTTGAGAACACTGTGTTCTGTCCTGGACCTGGCCACTGCCCTGTGCACAGGCCCCGGCCAGCCTGCTGGAGGACGAGACTCCCATCACCATCCCAGCCAACAGCCAGCTTGTCCATTGTGAACCGCGGCTACCCTTGAGCAGCCAAGCTCAGCTGACCCACCAGCTGACTGTGGATGCAGGAGGGTCCCCACTGGAGACTGACCACACATCTGGCCCCAGTCAGCCCCCGACCCACAGCCTGATGAGAGATCACGGGTGGCTGTTTGCAGCCGCTGTTCTGGGAGCTCAGCGTGCGACGGCGCATAACCACACAGTGGCTGTTCTGCTTTGGCCGGTTGAACAGGAACCGATGACCCTGGAAATCACAGAATGAGCCTGCACGTGTGATTGGGCCCAATTTTTCAACACGCTTCCGAGTCGCCAAAACTCAGCAAATGTGACCAGGCGTGCTTTATCAGAGCTGGCTGAAACTTCGTAAGGTCGAAGGCTTGTTTTGTCTCATTGCTTCAAAAAACGATGCTACTGCGATTTCCCTAATGCTCCTGTGGCTAAGACCCCATGTTCCCAATCCAGAGGGCCCGGATTCGATTCCTGCTCAGGGAATTAGATCCCACACGTCATGACTAAAGATCCCATATTCTGCGACTAAAAAATCCAGCACAATGCAGCTAAGACCCAGCGTGGCCAAATAAATTGATATTTAAAAACGGGTGCTGCAGTCAACTCGTGGTCCCGAGGATGGATGGGTTGCTCAGGATGCTGGGTTCCGGGAGTGTGATGCTTAGAGGAGAATGAGTATGATCTCCAGAGTGAGGACATGGTGGCCGACACTCAGAGGTCTTGGGCCCTGTAGACATGGCCAGCCAAGGCCACTTTCTGCCTGGGGAGGGGGAGGGGCGCTAGAGACAGTTGGTACCATCCCGTAGTTGGTCATAGAGTCCAGGCCAAAAGAAGCTCCCAGAATACTGCTGTCCCTGGGGTTTTGCTGTGGTGGTTTTAAATTACGTCCTCAAATTTTGGGGTGTCCCTCTGCTCAGAAGGGAGCCCAATCTTCCTCCTCTTAAGTATGGACCGAGCTTAGTGGCTCGCTTTGAATGGATAGAATAAGGTAGAAATGACAGCATGTAACTGAGGGAAGGCCGTCAGAAGCATTTCAGACTCTTCCTCACTCTCTCTTGGACCTCCTGCCCCCGGTGAAGCCAGCCGCCATGCTGTGAGGACACTCACGCAGCCTGAGGAGAGGTCCGTGTGCTGAGGAGCTGAGGCTCCGCCAACAGCCCTTGGAGGCTGATCTTCTAGCCCCAGGACAACCTTCAGATACCTGCAGCCCTGGATGACATCTTGACGATAACCTCATGAGGGACTCCCAAGCCAGCATCGCTCAGCTAAGGCATTTCTGACTTTCTGACCCCACCGAAAGAACATGAAATAATAAATATGCATTGTTTCAAGGCACTCAGTTCTGAGCTTGCTTGTTGCACAGCACAAGCTAACTAATACACTTCTTATGGTGGCTCTGAGAGGTGAGTTCATCCATGTTGACTTATCCTCTCTCATGGACTCAAGGCTCTGTCACAGTATTCTCCGTTCTAAGATCCCACTAGCATAGACTTTAGTTTACTGGATACCCTACTTAAAACGTGTGCCAACTCTTTGCTTGATAAGGAGTGAGCTTGTGTTTCTGAGACTGGTGTTGTACCTGAGAAGCAGGTCTCTGACCAAGGCTCTGCTATGAACCTCTGCAGGAGAAGCCCCCAGAAGCTGCCTGAAATCTGTCCTAACCACCCTGCTGTTGGTCTGTCACCCTTGTGTAGGGATTGGCGGCAAGCTCAACACAGGATACCCCGTGTAGACAGAAGCCATGCTATGCATAATTCCAGTGGGATTACTTGGACAGCGAGAATGCTGAGGCAGCTTGAAGCAGGGGTGTGTTCCAGCACTGTCGTCTCCTGAAGTCTTAAAACCATCTCATGGGAGTGTCACACACATGCCAGAGAGAGGCACACACGATGCCTTTTTGGTAACGAAGCACTCACATGAGGCCAGCACCCAGGAACCCCCTTCCTGACCCCCAAGGGGAAACCACTACCCCAATTCTTGTCTGCTCAGTTGCATTTTGCTGTTGTGAGTTCTATAACTGGGGTCAGACGCCGTTCTGCTTGTTCTACAAACAGGATCCCACAGCGCGTGTCCTTTTTGTGTCTGGCATCCTTTGTTCATCGCGACCTTGGTGATTCCTCCCCGATGTTGGGAGCAGTTGTGAGCAGTTCACCCCAGGGCTACAGAGGGCTCTGGGGTGGGAAGGGACCACGTGTGTGTATCTGGCCCAGGGTTGGTGGGCATCCGGGGGCTCCCATTTGGGGGCCATCGCGTGCACTTCTGCAAGGAATCTGCATGTGTGTCTCCAGACGACCAAGGCCGGGTGTCTCAAGGGAAGAACAGCAGTCTGCTTGGTACAGTGACTCCTAACTCTTGAGTTTCCGGCATCCGCTCCAACCCCCGCAGGCAGTCTGTGAGAGTGCCATGGCCCCGGGCTCTGGCCTGAACTTGGCATCCGTCTGCGTTTTGCATTTTAGCCCCTCTGGTGGGCGTAGGATGGTATCGAACTGTGGTTTCACTTTGCATTTCCTGATGACTAATGAACTTGCGGGCTTTTTCATGTGCTTACTGGGCCCTTTCTTTGAAGATGCTCATCAATCACCCGATCTGATTTTGGGTTCTTGGGAAGCAAGCCTCTCTCCTGAGAACACACTGATAAGCTTTCCCCCAGGAACGGTGCATGTTTCATTTTCTTCCTGCAAGTCTAGCCCAAACACACAAATGGGACTTTGAGCTGCTTGTGCCAATCCACTTTCTCCCCATGGGCTCACTGTGCGATGCTCTGACCCCACTGAATATCCCCGTTCAGCCTGGCTGGGCTGGGCTACAGTTACAAAGGTTTGGTCATGGAGAGCCCGCCGGGAGTTCCCTGTTAAGTGCCTTTCTGAGACTTCGATTAGGCAGAGGGGCGCATCTGGTTACACCTGGCCCCCGGGCCTTTTCAGAACACAACAATGGGGGCTACAATGCATGCAGGACACTTGGGGCTCCCTGCCCTCTGTCCTTGAGGAAACCCTTCGCACTGTTATCAGACACCCACCCCCAGGTGTCTCCAAGTGGACGTGGGAGTGCCCTCACTCAGATTCTTTCACAAAAGGATGGGGGCTCAGGTCCACTTGATCCTCAGTGAGCCACACAGGTCCTGGACAACCAGCAGCAGAGAAGAACCGGGAACGCATTCATCCAGCAGAGGTTTACTGAGCACCGACTGTGTGCCGGCCCTGCGGGTGTGCTGAGGATTCAGGACACACAGAGAGACTCTCCTGGACCACCCGGCGTTTACATCAGTGGAGGAGGAGGGGCAGACAGGTGTTGTTCAGTTGCTAAGTCGTGTCTGACTCTTTGTGACCACATGGACTGCAGCATGCCAGGCTTCCCTGCCCTTCACCATCTCCCGGAGTTTGGGCAGATAGTAAGTCAGTCCAATAAATCAGATCCAATTACAGTTTTCAGACCCTGCTTGAAGGGGCAGAAAACAGGAAGTACTCTAGCCAACCAGCTAGCATTTTCTTGCTTCCCTGGTGCTTCCCATCTTAGGCTTTCCTGGTGGCTCAGATAGTAAAGAATTTGCCTGCAATGCAGGAGACCTGGGTTCCATCCCTGGGTCGGGAAGATAGATCCCCTGGAGAAGGGAATGGCAACTCACTGCAGTATTCTTGCCTGGAGAATCCCATGGACAGAGGGGCCTGGCGGGCTACATAGTCCATGGGGTTGCAAAGAGTTGGACACTACTGAGTGATTAAACAACTGGCAGTTTCTTAAATAGTTAAACACACTTTTATCTTATGACCCCTGTATTTCAGTTGGAGGCATTTACTGGAGAAATGAAAACATGACCACCATAAAAAACACTGTTCCTTGAAGCTCCATTCGTAAAGGCTTCAAACTGGAAATAACCAACCTTTCTAGGAGGATGGACACGCAGCCTTCGGTCCATCCACACGACAGGACGGACCCAGCAGTAGGACCGCTACTGCCCTGCACAAAACATCGTACTGAGCACCAGAGGCTGGACGTGGGGGGTTCTCACCCTGTGCTTTCATTTATAAGACGTTTAGAACAGGCAGAATTCGCCCACGGCGGGGGTGGGATGAGGGGGTTGATGTGTGAGGCCACTGTCTGGGGCAACAGGAATATTTCATGTTTGTTTTAATTTCACTACATTGAGTCTTGGTTGTGGTGGCAGGCAGGCTGAGTTGTCCTGCGGCAACTGGAAGCCCAGTATCCCCACCAGAGATGAACCTGTGTTGCCCGCACTGGAAAGCAAACTCTTAACCACTGGACCACCAGGGAAGCGCCTTAACACTTCCTATCTTGAGGGATATGGGTTACAGAGGTGTAGGCAGCGCTGTTAAAACAAACAGCACTTGAGATCCGGCATCTCACCCTATGTTCTCGTTGTTTGGTCGTTAAATTGTGTCCGACTCTGTGACCCCATGGACTGGAGCCCATCAGAGCCCTCTGTCCATGGGATTCTCCAGGCAAGAATACTGGAGTGGGCTGCCATTTCCTCCTCCAGGGGATCTTCCCGACCCAGGGATCGAACCTGTGTCTCCAGAAGCTCCTGCATTGCAGGCAGATAGATTCTTTACTGCTGAGCCGCCAGGGACGTCCTTAAACTGGTGATAATCTTTTGTTTGAGGGGTGGGAGGACAGAGGAGAGTGTTTTTTCCAAAAGGCAGGATTAAGGGTAGAATGTGAAGCAGCAGAAATGTGGGGGCCATCCCCGCTCCCCTGGTGGGTTCGGCAAACTCATCAAGATTCAACTGTGACGGCTATCCCCTCGTCCCCACCCGAAAGAACAGCAATAAGAGCAAACGTTCAAACATGGCAGGTCGTCCCACCTACCACCCACCTCCAAGGGAGCCCGAGTCCAGGGAGGTGAACCCGCTGTTCCCTGTTCAGGTCTCGTGCCCTGGTGCCTTTCAGCGCGTGGGCATCATCCACCCTCCAGGACCCCAGACCCAGAGGAGCCAAGTGCATTCTCCAGAGTCGCTGCACCATAGAGGCTGAACTTCACCTGGCACCAGCCAAAGACACCGTGTCCCTTTTAAAGCGGCCGGAGACACAGCTGACGCCAGGCTTTTCTTAAAGACTGGTCCCCAGTGCAGCCTCCTGAAGGGACTTTCAAGGCTAATTATTTGTTGACTCTAACATCCTCCTTAGGTTTGGGAAGAGGGGAGAAAGCACTGGACTTGGAGTAAGCCAACAGGAGCTCTGGCCCCACCTCTGTCACAAAACTGCTGTGTGACTTCAGGAATATCACGCAACCTCTCTGATCCCTGTTTCCTGGCTTTCTCATTGCAGGGTCTCTGGAGGGGATCCAGGGCATTCGTTAGCCTCTTTAGGGGCAGAAGAACACCTGTCCCGATGACTATTTATTAAAATCAAAGACATAATTACTTAAAGATTTCCCCTTCGAGATGGAAGCTGGAGAGCCTCTGTGGGTGAATGAGGTGGTCAGCTGAGGTCAAGACTCAATTTATGGCTCAGCTGGACACTTCTAACAGCTCTTGGAGCTTTGGCTGAGTGAGAGGTTTAAATTGTTTGTATTCTTAGTCACATATTGTTTAATTTATAACCACAACCAACTGTCGGTGGTGTAAGGCATGCTGATGTTAAAATACGAATTAAGAAAGAGTCTGCATATGATAAAATGTAGTAAATTCAGCTCATGTTGGTTTCATAAGTTGATGGCTACGATCTAAAATCTATAGCCCAGGGGATTTCACTGATGGTCCAGTGGCTACGACTCTGTGCTCCCAATGCAGGAGGCCCAGGTTTGATCCCTGGTCAGGGAACTAGACCCCACATGTTGCAACTAAAGATCCTACATCCTGCAATGAAGACTGAAGACCTCATGTGCCCAAACTAAGATGTGGTACACCCAAATAAAGAAATATTTTAAAAAATAAATAGAATCTGTAGCCCATGAAGAAATCTCCAGAACTTCAACCAACAATGCGTAAAAGAGAAGTAACTTCACACAGGAGAAGCCTGATGCCTTACCTTAGCCAGGCGTGTGTGTGTTAGTCGCTCAGTCACGTCCGACTCTTTGCGGCCTCATGGACTGTAGCCCACCAGGCTCCTCCGGCCATGGGATTTTCCAAGTAAGAATACTGGAGTGGGTTGCCATTTCCTTCTCCAGGGGATCTTCCTAACCCAGGGATCGAACCCGGGTCTCCCACATTGCAGGGAGACTCTTTACCATTTGAACCACCAGGGAAGTGACTGAACAACAATATAAAGAGATTGTGTATATTGTACAAAACACATTCTGTAGAGCTATGTCTGTATCATCTGCCTAACTATGTGCACCTGTCTATCATCTAGCTACCTATCAATTAAGGGGAAACCTTCCCGGGGCTTCCATGGTGGCTCAGTGGTAAAGAATCCACCTGCCAGTGCAGGAGATGAGGCTTCGATCCCCGGTCTAGGAAGACCCCACATGCCTTGGAGCAACAAAGCCCGTGTGCCACAACTACTGAGCCTGTCTGTGCTCTAGAGCCTGGGAGCCGCAACCACGGAAGCTCACACGCCCCAGAGCCCCAGCTCTGCAACAGGAGGAGACGCCGCAAAGAGAAACCCTCACAGCACAACTAGAGAAAAGCCAGCGCAACATCAAAGACCCAGCGGGGCCAAAGTTAAAGAAATTAATAAAATGATTAAAGGGGAACCTCCCCATGCTATACCAACATCCACAGTGGAGTATTTTTTTGCTTAAAATGACTCCCTTTTCCTATAACACACAAATGAACTACACCGAACTCCCAGGAGGCCGCCTGAGGCCATGAACACTGTGCAAAGGATCCTGAGCTGGCCCGGGCACCTGCCCCTCCCAGCCTCCTCCAAGTTCTGGTCTTAGGGGTTTAAGCTCAAGCAGAGGGTGTGTAAAACCAAATTGGCAAAATCCAGCTCAGGCCTGGCCTTCTGGAACTCTGCAGAGCGCAGGGAGAGCCATGCTGATAGAATACCCTTAGCAGCAGGTATAGGGGCGACTGTGTCAGTGGTCAGGGGGGAGGTGCTGAGACGCCGCTGGCCATTGGAGTCAGGGAAGGCCTCCAGGAGGAGGTGATGGAGCTGGGAGGGAGAAATGGCCAAGGGCCCAGGGAGCAGGAAAGAGGAGATGAAGGACCAGAGGCAGGTCAGTGAGGCTGAACAGCGCGGGGAAGGGCTGGGGGTGAGAGGGAACCTAGAGGGGCAGGTGGGCTTCAGCTGTAGGCCAGGCGAGGGCTGGCGGGGCCCAGCGCATGGGGAGGCGTGGGCAGCACAGACACGGAGAGCCGGGGAGGCTGGGAGGGGTGCGTGGGAACTGCTAGCAACCGGACCAGGTAAAGGGAGGTTGGGGAGTGCCGGGCGGAAGCGTGACAGCACCTTGCAGAGCTGCGTGACCCGCATGAGTCCCTGCGGGTGGGAGCGACCTGAGCCCCCCAGACTGAGGACAGGGCTGGGGCTAGGAAGGAACGCTCTGCGGGCCCCTCTCCAGCCCGGAGCCCGACGTCCTCAACAGCAGAGTTTGCAGTGGGAACCCATGGACAGACCGGAGCTTTCACTCACTCTCCTTCCCCCGGAACCCCCAGTCCCCAGCCATTCTCTGATCAGGAAACAAAGCAATAAAAAATATGCCCAATTATGCCTTATTCTAACAGCTCACATCAGTAGCTCCATTTCCATCCCAAACGGTGCGTTCAGACTTCTCCAACGAAGTGCCATGTAAATGCATTAAAAAGTCATTATACACCCAAGGCCGTACGTGGGCAGCAATCATTCCGGTTGAGTGTGAAAAGGAAAGGATTAAATCTTGGGTGTCAAGGGGAACGTTTGCCCTCCACGCCCAGAGGCAAATGGAGGGGCAGCTGGAGGGAGGAGCTTTTGGCTGCCCAGCGTGGGTGGCGCCTGGGGGGTTCCCCTGTGCATGTGGGAACCCAGAGCCCAGCGGGGTTGCACCGAGGTGCAAGCCCCCTAGGCGGGTGAGGGGACCCCTGGGCTGCAAACGAGCAGCCTGGCCTACCAGGCAAGACATCTACTGTACACGCAGGCCCTCAGAGGGCTGAATGCATGAAACTAGCAATTTGTCTACCCAGTGACCACGTGACCGTGGTCAAATGGATTTCTGAAGGTTGGAAAGCTTTTGATACTTCATTATGCAGTGTGAAAACCCTGACACGTGTGCCTGGTGCTGGAGGTGGAGAGCCCTGCCGGCTGCTGGGGTGGGGGGGGCGCCCACGCCAGGCAAAGCCAGGCTCGGGAGAGGAGGAGCTGATGAGAGACACCTGGCTCCCTGCAGGGGCTCCAGTAGCAGCAGGGCCCCCGTCCCCCAACCCCAAGGACTGCCTCCCGGTCAGAGGGCTGGGAAGGCAGCAGCTGAGTTGGGGAGGACCCCACATCTGGAGCTGGGGACCCAGATTGGATCCTCATCCAGCGGCCGCAGCGCTGACCTGAGTCTCGGGATCCCCCCACCTCCAGCCACCCTGACCGATCCCCAGGGCACCCTCGGCTGTGTGAGCTTGGGCATGTTACTTGGTGCCTCTGTGCCTGGGTTTCCTCATCTGCCACAAGGGGCTCGTGGTAGTACTAATGCGTTACCAACTCATTAAGTGAATATTAAAGGAAGTGATGCACTTAAAGGGCCCAGAACAGCGCCTAAAGCAGGATGAGTGGACAGGAACCATCAGGTATCCTCCATTCCCTCCGCCAGGTCCTGTGCCAGGGTTACAGAATGGACCCATCGAGTGAGGCAGACGTGACACATGCAACCCGTCGTGTGTCTGACGGAAGGGACAGCTCAGGTGAGGCAGGCGGTGGGACACTTGGGTGGATGGGTCCTCAGCACACAGGGCTTACTTAGCCCTAATCAGGGCCCTTCCACAATGAACATCACAACATAAATCAACACAGACTGTAAACTCCATGACAGCAGGACCATGGCTACCCGGTATCTCCAGCTCCCGGCACCGTAAATGGCCCCCAAACGGAGCATCATCTGCCTCTAAGTTGAATTATGCATCAAACTGCAGGTACCAGGCAGGTTCCTCCACGAGTCACATGACAGCACAGAAGAGAAACTCACTCACTGTATGTGCAAGTGTGTCAGAGGACACGATCCAGAGAAGGAAAACGCCAGCTATAGGAGGAGTGAACATATCTGCATATCTTATAATTGGCAAGGATTGAATACCCAGAACATAGAAAGAGCTCCTACAATGCAACAACAAGAAGACAGACAACCCCTAAAAACTGGGCAAAGAAATTGAACAGATAAACAAAGGCTTTAAGGGCTTCCCTGGTGGCTCAGATGGTAAAGAATCTGCCTGCAATGCAAGAGACCTGGGTTCAGTCCCTGGGTCAGGAAGATCCCCTGGAGGAAGGAATGGCAACCCACTCCAGTATTCTTGCCTGGAGAATCCCCATGGACAGAGGAGCCTGATGAGTTACAGTCCATGGGGTCACAAAGAGTTGGACACAGCTGAGTGACTAAGCGTGCATTGAGGATGGGAAGAAAGAGGAACCCTCTTACACCGCTGGAAGGAATGTAAAAGGGTGCCACGGCTGTGGCTTTTCAAAAAGTTAAGGATACGATCCAGCTATTCTGTTTCAGAGTACATATTCAAAATAACTGAAAACTGGATTCAAACAAGGCTTCCCAGGTGCTGCTAGTGGCGAAGAACCCACCTGCCAATGCAGGAGACTTAATAAACATGGTTTGATCCCTGGGCCTGGAAGATTCCTTGGAGGAGGGCATGGCAACCCACTCCAGTATTCTTGCCTGGAGGAGCCCATGGACAGAGGAGCCTGGCGGGCTACCGTCCATGGGGTTGCAAAGAGTCAGACACAACTGAAGCGACACGGACTCAAACAGACACTTGAAAGCAAATTTTCGTTGCAGCTTTAATCACAATAGCCAAAAGGGGGAAATAACTCACGTGTCCATTGAACGAATGGATAAGAAACACACTCCACTCACATTCAGTGGAGTGTTATTCAGTCATAGAAGGGAATGAAATTCTGATACCTTGAACCTTGAAAGCACGTGAAATGCAATACGCCAGACACAGAAGAACAGATACTGTGTGGTCTCACTCTTCTGAAGTACCTAGAACAGTCTAATTCGTCGAGACAGAAGGTAGGGTAGATGTTGCCCTGGCCTGGTGGTGGGGGAGGAAAATGGAGTTATTGCCTAAGGAGCACACAGGTTCTGTCTGAGGATGATAAGAAGAGTTTTAGAAATAGATGGTGGTGACGGCTGCACAACATTCGAAAGGGACTTGAATGCCACTGATTTGTATGCTTAAAAACGATGAAAACGTTATGTCTGTTTAACGTCAACTAAAAAAACCTAAAACGGTGAGCCAGTCACCTACCCTGACCCACACCTGTTTCTCCTGCTCAATCCAAAAATCTTGCAGCTGCTCTTTAAATTTTCCCTTACTGTCAGACCCTCCATGCGATGCGTGGCCGATTCTTGTCTGCTCTGCTCTCAGAACACACCCGGAGACTGCTCTCCTTGTGTCACCAGCGTCTCACTCCTGGATTACTGCAAGAGTCTCCGGACCAGCTTCTGCCCTCCCCACCTCAGCCTTCCCCTCTTTCCCCTTCAAAGCAGCCAGACGGATCCGTTCCAGACCCTTGCAGAGGCTCCTGTCTCACCCAGCCCCGTGACCAGGGGCCCATGACAATCTGGACTGCCTCTCGCACTCCCTCTGGACTCTGTGAGCCCACCTGGTGTGTTTCGGGCACTCCAGGCGCGAGGCTTTGCACCGGCTGTTCCCTCTACCCAGACTGCCCTTCTTCCATCTCTTTGAGGCGTGCAGTCCCATGCTGCCTCCCGATGAGGGCTTCTCTGGCACCCTTTCTAGGATATGTGCTGCCCAATCCAGCACATGGCCACCCTTTTGAAAATCGCCCCCTATTCTGCTCGACTTTTCTTCATGGACTCCTCACCAGCCAACATATGAGATATCAAATTCTTCTGTGTGGTCAAGAAAGCTTTACGAAGGGCAGGACTGCATCTGCTTTGTCCCCTGCTGTGTCCCACGCCCAGAGGGTGCAGTGCTAGACACCCCGCAGGCCTTGCATAGCTGTTTGCTGAACAGACAAGTGAAAGTTTCAGGGGGCCAGTCCTCCCATCCTCTCTGAGTGGGGAGCAGCGTGTGGTGACAAGGCGCAGCCAGGCTGCCTGGGGTTCAGATCTTGCGTCTGCCGCTTCTCAGCTCTGTGACCTTCAGAAATCTCTCCACGCCTCGGCTTTCTCATCCACCAATGGGGAGACAACAGGGTCCACCTCACAGAGTGGCTGAGGCTCACTGTGATGATGCCCGGCCCACAGCGAACTGCTCAGCCAACAACCGTCTTTACCCACCAGCCCTCCCTCCTGCTCCCCATGCCCAGGGCGCCATCAGTGGAGACAGGCACATGGCCTGGTTTCCAAGAGGACGGGACATCCCGGCAGGGTTTTGAGGGATGAGCAGGAGTGAGTTGGGCAGACATGTCCTGGGGGAGGGGTGCCTGCGTCCACCTCGCCCTAACTCCACCTGCCCTCGTGGGAGGTGCAGACCATGGGCTTGTGAATAAGTAGCTTACTAATAAACAACTATAAGGGAGCTTATAAAGAAGGCAGAGAAGGAGGTAGCACCTGTAACAACTGTTGCAGGGAAGCAAGACTGAGCTGGTCCTGGGATGAGTCTCAGGACGCTGGGTGGGACGTCACGCCTGGGGCTATGGACTGAGGCGTGTAGTGATGCGGGGGGAGGGGCGGTACTCAGCACACAGCAGCGCAGGAGTGGAAAAAAGGCTGTAGACTCAAACCCTCCAGGTCGACAGCTAAGACACAGAGAGGTCGGGTAGGTTGAGCAAGGTCACAGAGTCGCACGCAGCAAGCTGGGATTCAGAATCCGGTTCTTGGCAGCGGCACCCCCGGGAGGATGTCTGTGGTCAGGGCCTCAGTGCCCTGCCCGGAGACAAATAAGAGGACTCAGGCCTCTTTCCATCCTCCGCCTCTGTGGCTTCATTACTTCCTATTGACCTGCGCGCACCAATGCGGCCTCCGGGCCTTAACTTTACTGAGACGGCTAGAGAGGAAGGCTGATGCTATCAGAGTTCACCCACATTCTTGCATGCTGGCTGTGGCAGAACCGGGTGCCCGGTGGCAAACCCAGGAGTGGAGGTCGGAGCACTAGTCCTAGGGTCTTAGACCTGTCACTGCTGAAGCCCAGAGCAGGAGAAGAGGGGCGAGACCCCTGCCCATCACATAGAGCGGAGACGCAGGTGAAAGGAGCAGAAAGCCTGCTTTATGGGTGGAGTCTGTCTGAATCACACCCTCCTGAAAGCCCCCAGATCCTAACATCAGAGATATGGCCCGCCCCCAATTTAAAGGCTCTCCAAACCAAAGAGCAAGTCCCCCCGGCCCCCAGCTAGTACACTCCTGTGTGCAGGAATTACAGCTCCAGCTGCATCACTGGGTGACTCTGCCTGGTGGGGGGTAAGGGAGGACCAGAAATCTCATGGGATCTGGACCCAGGCGTCACCCTGGGCTCCAGTCTTGGTAGCCCCATGGACTAACCGTGTGGTCTCAGTTTCTTTGTCTGCACAATGGGGATGATTCTGCTCCCAGCTTGCAGGGCTAGGCTGAGGGTTAAACGTGTGAAGTGCTTAGTTGGGTGCCCAGCAGGAGGCAAGAGCTTGCTTAGCCGCTCACAGATGCTGAGTTCGGGACTCATGAACGCATCATGTCCACAGGGAGTGGAGGTGGCCTCTCGTGCCAGCACAGCCAGGCCCTCCTGGCTGACTTCCTCAAGCCTCCCTGTTTCCAGGTCTGGCCTCCCCTCTCTGGCTGGTAGTGACTTCTCGCTTCCTCCTGGAAAGACTTTGATGGGTATGGTGTCATTTCTAGAAAGAAGTCCAGTTGGGGCTGTTTAAGAAACAGACACCAGGATAAGTTTCTCCATGGGCATCCCCCACCTCCAGAAAAGGTGAAGACTGGGGGAAGGAGGAGGGACCAAGGAACAAGTTGGAGGGCTTCCTCCTTAGCTGCTCCTGGGTGCAGGTGGCTTTGACCACCGGACACAGCATACCGACCAGGGCGCTCCCGGTTGGAACTCGGCTGTGTGATTAAAGCCAAGTGCCCGCTCTAGCTCCTCGTCAATGTCCCTCTCTGAGGTTTATTTAATAACCTCTGAACTGGGAGGGGAAGAAATCATACAGGAAACATGGCTTGGGTCATTTATTTTAAAATTATTGGTACAAAAATAGCCAGGGTCGTGATTTATGAGCAGGGAGGGGCCGAGGAAGCCAGGGACTCCCCCTCCCAACTGGCGTCCAAGTCTCACTCGTCTCCCCCTCCGAGTTTCACCGCAGTTTCCATTATGACTTCAAGTCATAGCAGTTACTTTATATCGCAAATAAATCTCCGGAACAGCACGGAAATATTATGTGTATTAATAGCGCCTGTAAAAACATCCGAAAACCTTCCATCCGCCTCGGGCTTGGACGATTCTGTCCCGGGAATGGGAAACCGCACGGCCGGCCTATGCAGCCCCCAGCCCGCCCAGCTCGCGGTCTGTCTGTCCGCTGTCGGTTTGTCTGTGAGTGCCCTCAGTGACCCGAGGCCGACAAAGTCCCCCCACCCAAAAGCCCGCGGGGTCCCTGTCTCCTGCTCCCTGCACGCCCCTCAGCCCCTGGGAAGCCGCTGTCCCCGAAAGACCCCGATGCCGCTGCCGCCACACCCGGGTCCCTCGCCCCCCGCGCCGGCCCTGGATACTCACCAGCGGCGGGGGCTTCCTTGGGGGTCAGTGCCTCGAGGCCGATGTCGCCCTCCAGCATGGCGCGGCTCACTGCTCGGCTCCGGTGCGCCCCGGACCGCGGGATCCAGGAGAGGAGGGGCGACCAAAAGTCGCCCCCAGAGGTCTGAAGCGGCTCTGAGCGCCGGGGTCCGAGCCCAGCTCGGGAGGGGACGGTTCCCCCTCCGCCTCCCCAGACGCAGGACACGAAGCCGCGCGCGCCGGAGCCAAACTTGCCGCCCTCGCGCGCGGCCGCGCCGCTCCTCCCCTCGGCTTTGCGGGCAGGGGGTCCCGGCCCGCTCCCCGCCCCCCGCCCCGCGGGGCTACCTGCCGACCCCGCCCTCCCCCGCCCAGTGCGCGGCGCGGCCGCCGGCCCCAAGGAGCGCGCGGGACGCCGGAGACCAGCAGCCACGCCGGCGATCCGCCGCGGCTCCCGCCCGCCCGGCCTCCCGCTCTGCGGGGCGCGTCTCCACCCGCTGTCTGACCCGCTTATCAGTCGGGGTGAACAGTGGAGCCCTGAGCCGCTGTGCTCGGCGGGCCCCCAGCCGGGGCCCCGGGGAAGGGGGTGCTGCTGCGGTGCAGGGAGGGGGACGGAGAGGAGGCAACGACCCAGTCCGGAGAGACCCGCACGGCGCGGGGCCTCAGCGGAGAGCGCGCTACCCCTTCCCCTAGGCAGCGGAACCCCAAGTCATCACTCTCAACTTGTCAGAGGAGGGAGGTAGTGAAGCCCAGGGAAGTGAAGGCGATCAGGAGGTTACAGGGCAAGTGCCTGGCTTGAACTTGAACCCTCACCTATGCAGAACTTGGGAGTCTGAATAAGGTGAGAACTGTTCCCAAATAGGAGAAAACTCTTGTTATTTGAGGGTTCTAGCCTGCGAGGCTAAGAGGACTCAGCCACGGGTGCCCACAGCGGCTTCCCCACATCCTGCAGGCTGGCTCAGGGCTGGGAGCTGGAGGTACCACTCTCTAGCCCTGATCCTGTTTAGAAGGTGAGGTCTGGACAGGCCAGCATCCTCCCGGGCACCAGGAGCGCACAGAGCGCCTCAGGCAAGGCGCCTCCTGTGTCTTTGCAGACCTCACATCCCTGACATCTCAGAATAAATACCATGAATTCTGAGGCAGAACTGCCTTAAACAAAACGTTCACTTAAGCTGCTCCCTGATCACTGCACGGCAGTGGTGGGACGGGGCAGACCGCTTCACCTTTTGAAAGGCCACCTCCCACTTTCTGCACCCCGAGGAGCAGCCAGGCTGGTGCTGAGAGCCCACTCACCCAGGCTGGGGACCCCTAGCTCCCCTGCCAAATAAGCACTCCGTGAGCCCCCCGGCTTTGGCTGGCTCAGGGAGGAGACTGGATCTGACCCCTCTGTGGGGACAGACCACATCCACTAGAAAGCCGTCTATGCCTCCTTGAGAATGGGTGACCAGTCCTCCCCAATGGACCCCCCCAACCCCGCCAGGCCTGCTGGGATTGGTACCCATGTGTACTGACTGGTAGTAACGCTCTCAGTTCAGTTCAGTTCAGTTCAGTCGCTCAGTCGTGTCCTACTCTTAGCGACCCCATGAACCACAACACGAAAGGCCTCCCTGTCCATCACCAACTCCCAGAGTTCACTCAAACTCATGTCCATCGAGTCGGTGATGCCATCCAGCCACCTCATTCTCTGTCGTCCCCGTCTCCTCCTACCCCCAATCGCTCCCAGCATCAGACTCTTTTCCAGTGAGTCAACTCATTGCGTGAGGTGGCCAAAGTATTGGAGTTTCAGCTTTAGCATCAGTCCTTCCAATGAACACCCAGGATTGACCTCCTCTAGAATGGACTGGTTGGATCTCCTTGCAGTCCAAGGGACTCTCAAGAGTCTTCTCCAGCACCACAGTTCAAAAGCATCAATTCTTCGGCGATCAGCTTTCTTCACAGTCCAACTCTCTCATCCATACATGACAACGGAAAAAACCATAGCCTTGACTAGACGGACCTTGGTTGGCAAAGTAATGTCTCTGCTTTTTAATATGCTATCTAGGCTGGTCATAACTTTCCTTCCAAGGAGTAAGCGTCTTTTAATTTCATGGCTGCAATCAGCATCTGCAGTGATTTTGGAGCCCAAAAAAATAAAGTCTGACACGGTTTCCACTGTTTCCCCATCTATTTCCCAAGAAGTGATGGGACCAGATGCCGTGATCTTCGTTTTCTGAATGTTGAGCTTCAAGCCAAACTTTTCACTCTCCTCTTTTACTTTCATCAAGAGGCCTTTGAGTTCCTCTTCACTTTCTGCCATAAGGGTGGTGTCATCTGCATGTCTGTAGCAGCAAAATCACGAAGAAGTGCTTCCTGCCGGAGATTTCTCCCCTGCCCCTCCCCCAAGTGCTGTGTACAGAGGTGGGACTCAGGCCTCCTTCCTCTCAGGGGCTCAGGGAGAGAGGTGACCTGGGATTGTCCTTGGTGTTTATCTCGTTATGGTCTGGACTGAAAAACTGGGTGTCGAGGCACCTGGAGGGGTGCTGTGGAGGGTCACTGTGCAGAGGCTGCCCAGAGGCTGTGTACCCCAGATGTGTACCCAGGAGGGCAGGGGAAGCTGGATGGAGGAAAGGCACTGCAGGGGCCCTTGCTGGGGCCACGTGAATTTCCCAGAGCCCTTCCATCTGACCCAAACCACTGTTGTGTGGGAGTCCAGATACGAACTCATTTTTCTTGGAAAGGTCTGATAGCCAACGTGATACATAGCAATAGCTCCGTTGTGTAAACACACAGAGAAAATTTTAGAATTCTAACCCCTGGAATGATGAACTATAAACCAAAAAACGCTCAGGAGGAAAAAAATGTAAATAGGTCCTGGGGCTATTTTTAACCATCATTGTTTACCTTTTGAGGGCAGAGAAGAGCTATTGTCTAGTTAGCCAGGTTTAAAATGCACATTATTTAACGTATTATTATTAGCCGAAATATGTTAAACAGCCATTAATAGATGTTGATTCATTCTGATCGAAGCCATTTTTCTTCTTTTCATTTCTTGGCTCCAATTAAGCTGCATTCTGATGAAACCCTTCAGCTGTGTCCAACATATGCAAAAGAGCCCGTCGGAGATCCAAACCCTTTTAAAAAAGATATTTCATCCTATCAAGTTTTAAAAGATATTTCAGTAAATACCCAAACCGGCTCATTTTTACAAAGATTGGTTTCTGCTGCTATTTTGGTAAATGTTGCCAGGCTGGGCTCCCCTGTGGCCTGGACAGGGAGTGAGTGCCCTAGAAGAAGGGGTGCCGGGGTCCCAACTCCTTTTCCTTCTGGGGAGCCCCACCACCCACCCCCTGCGCAGTCAGGAAGATGTTGATGGCAGAAGCAGAGTGGGGCCAGTGGACTGTCCCGGGGAGGGGGCACGCCTGCTGTCACAGCCATCATTATGGAGTACAGTAATCACGCAGCACAATGCTTGTAATTATGGAAAATGGTTTCCCTTTTCGGCGAAGCGGGGAAGGGAGGGAGGGAGGGAGAAAAGGCAGTGTGCAGCGAGGGCCAGCACTCAGGCCCTGGGCTGGTTTTAAATAGGCTTTGCAGGGTGAGGCCAGGGCCCCGCTGGGACAGGCTCAGCCCTCCCCAGACCTTATCAGACTCCATTCAAGGTCTCCACTGCCCCCCAGATTCTGCTCCGGGGCAGGTCAGAGGCCAGAGCTGCCTGGACAGGCGGTGTCATGGGGCCTATGGCCACCCACCCCCCAACCACCGCAGATCCCTCTGTGTGTCCCCTGCAGTCACCCAGGCCCCTCCGAGAGACCGGGAGGTGCCCAGCCTGTCACATACACCCTGCTTCCACTGTCACTCATCCCTGGAACACGTCCGGGGTCACAGGGCACCGGAATACTCTCTTCTGAGAGTCTCGAGAAATCTGTTTTCATTCCAGTCCGATTCTCTGAGCATCTCTCGCTCAGGGCCTAGGGCCCCTGCTCAGGGCTGGCAGGAGGTGAGGGTGCAAGGGTGTCCCCCACCCCCAAGCACAGTACAGTCTGAGGAGATAAGCAGGCTGGCAGAGGCGTTAAGCCCCGGGCCTCACAGGGAAGGAGAGGGGCCCACCCAGCCTCAGACAAGTTGCTTCTTGGCCCCTCAGCGTGTGTATCTGTGAAAAGGGCCTTGGCAGAAGTTGCCTCTCGAGGGTTTGGGGAAGCTGGAGAGAGACACTTCCAGCCCAGAACCTGGCGCGTCCCAAGCCCTGGATTAGAGGGTGTTGTTTGTGTTCCCAGATGAGTGGGCAGGGCCACGTTGGCCCTGAATTGAACAAGCAAGTCCTTTTTTGGGGGGAAAAAAAGTAGCATTGGGGTGCATTTCACATAATATAAGATCAGCCATTTTAAAGTCCAGTTCACAGCGTTTGGGACTTTCCTGGTATTGTAAAACCATCACCCCATCGCCACAGTGTAGTTTGAGAACGTGTCCATCACTCTGAGCACCACCCAGGACCCTGGGGTGGTCACTGCCCCTCTCCCAGCCCCGGTAACAGTCAGTTTGCTGTTTCTCTCTTGTGGATTGATCTACGACACTTCATACCAGCGGAAGCGTACCACCTGTGGTCTTGTGTGTCCCATCCCTTTCACAGTGCTTTTCTTTTCTCATAATTTTCTTTTTCTTCAAAATCCATGATGTTTTTGAGGCTCATTCACATTAGAGCGCATTTCAGACCGTCCTTTCTCTTTGTGATTGAATGATATTCTGCAGTCTGGCGAGGCCACATTTGTTTATCTGTTCATCCATTGATGGCCCTTCGGGCTGTTTCCAAGGAGCCTTTTGAAAGGACTTGAGGCGGGGGAGCTTCCCTGGTGGTCGAGTGGTTTAAAATTTGCCTTCTAATGCAGGGGACATGGGTTTGATCCCTGGTTGGGGGACTAAGATCCCACATTCTCTGGGGTGACCAAACCTAAGCCCCACAACTCCTGAGAAGCCCCTTCGCCACAGTGAGCGCTGCAGCGAAGACTCTAAGACCTGATGCAGACAAAAATAAACCCACAAATTAATGAAAAGAAAAGGAGCTGAAGTGTCTCACGAAAGTGCCTGCAAGGACTGAGGGGGTCCCAAGATGGCCCAAGGCCCTGGGCAAGGCTGAGCAGAGTTCAGTGGCTAACAGGAGGAGGGAGCAGGGGCAGCGGGAGGAGGCGGAGGACTAGAGAGAGGACGGTGAGCTGGGAGAAACCGGCCCAGCCTCTGGGCAGCTGGGGACTGGAGGCAGCTGCTTGCTGCTGATACCAGGGGCTCCCGACTGTGGCACGCAGTCGCTGGGGCGAGCCTGGGCCCCTGCATGGATGCAGAGGACCCACAGCTGAAGCGCGTCTGTGTCTGAGGCCTTAACCCATGCCGGGGGCCTGCTGACAGAGGCAGCCACCTGCCTGGCGCTTCCCCTGGGGTGTCTGTTTATTTAACAAGCACTTCCATAGCACTTACTGCGTGCTAGGCCCCGTTCCAAGCACTTCACAATTATTAGCTCTATGCCGTCCATTCTATTATCATCCCCACTTTGCAGTTCAGGAAACTGAGGCTCAGAGAGGAGCAGTCCCTTGCCTGAGGTCACGCAATGGTAAGAGCTGGAACTCAAACCCTTCCTTCTTAGAGACTTATCAAATGTATTTTTAAAGAACCTCGATACTGTGGTTGGAAATGGAAAATCGGAATCACCAGCCATGAACAGAAGGTGACGGTTTAAAAAAGGACAATAAAAGTACAACCATGTTCAGGTCGACCTGGGGCCTATGCCCTGGGGACCCTGAGCCTGACATAGTACCAATCCCGGGAGACCACTTGGTAAAGAGGGTGTGGAGCTCCAGGCAACAGATTAGGATTCCTTCCTGACACGCCCCCAATACCTGACAGGGGAGCGAAAACCACACTGTGCTCTCCCCATGCCCTCTTCCCATGCTCCCTTGGCACTCGGGCGGGTCCGTAGAGGACTTGTGGCCCAGGGGAAACATCAGAAATAACACTGATGGCTTCCGGGCATTACACACGCTTTGTGAGCCCACGCTGTCCATCTTCCCCCTCAGATGCAGGAGAGCAGCCTTGGCCTCAGAGATTTCAGGCAACACAATTCGCTGGAATTAAATATTCGCTCAGAGTCAAAGCTATGGTCTTCTCAGTGGTCATGTACTGATGTGAGAGCTGGACCGTGAAGAAGACTGAGCGCCAAAGAAATGATGCTTTCGAGCTGCAGTGTGGAGAAGACTCTCGAGAGTCCCTTGGACTGCAAGGAGATCCAACCAGTCCATCCTAAAGGAGATCAACTCTAAATATTCATTGGAAGGATTGATGCTGAAGCTGAAGCTCCAATCCTTGGGCCACCTGATGCCAAGAGCTGACTCATTGGAAAAGCCCCTGATGCTGGGAAAGATTGAAGGCAGGAGGAGAAGGGAACGACAGAGGATGAGATGGGTGGACGGCATCACCGACTCAATGGACACGAGTTTGAGCAAGCTCCAGGAGATGGTGATGGGCAGGGAGGCCTGGCGTGCTGCAGTCCATGGGGTCACAAAGAGTCAGACACGACTTAGCGACTAAACAACAACAGTTATCTTTACCTATGCGACCTCAACCACATGAGGTCTGAGTTACACTTCCCATTCATGGCTAAGGAAGCTGACTCCCAGAGGGGACCAAGGCTTGCCCAAGTCCACACAGCTAGTAAGTGGCAGAACTGGGAGTCATATCTGGGTCCAGTAGGTTCCAGAAATTTCTAGTCAACTCCAGAACTCTTTGCAGTGCACCGTACCAAACTCCCGTTTGTTTCTCTAGAATTTGGAATTTGCGTGGATGGACCCGCCACACTCCTTGCAACACATTATTATGGGTCGAGAAGGCCACAGAAACAAAAGAAAGAACCCATAATCAGCCCTTTTTATTTCCTACATCCAGAGTTCATGCTGGGGCCTTCTTGGCCTCTCCTCAACCTTAGTCTATTTGTTTGTTTGCAGAATGAAGTTGGTGAAGGGCCGGAGGGAAGACACTCAGCTAGTGATCTTCCAGGTATGACTAACATCTTGTGACCTGTTTACCCTTAAAGGCTGCCCATACTGTTTGAGTTTGGGGAATTAAGCGGACTCTAATTAATGGTGCAAATATTTATGTTTGATGCCCCATCAAAGAAAACAGCCTCTTCTTTTTTGTTTCAGAGTAAAGAGTATCGATGCCAAGGCTCTTGGCTATAAACTGGAGGTGGGTGGGGGGTGATGGTAGGGAGATGACAGGTTCCAGATGGTTTCAGAGTTATCTGAGGGTGGTAGATGTGTCTGTGATTCAACGCACCTGGCGCTTTCCCGCCCCGCAAGGCCCGAGGACTATCCAGTGTGGCATCCCAATCCACTATTCCATCTCACTGACAGAGGAACCTGGTGGGCTACGGTCCATGGAGTTGCATACTACTGAGTGACTAGCACACACACACACACACACACACACACACACACAGGAACCTGGTGGGCTACGGTCCATGGAGTTGCATACGATTGAGTGACTAGCACACACACACACACACACACACACACACACAGGAACCTGGTGGGCTACGGTCCATGGAGTTGCATACGATTGAGTGACTAGCACGCGCGCGCGCACACACACACACACACACCCACGCACAAACCCAGTTGACACATCAAGCTTTTACTCAGGAGTCCAGGGTAAAATGGTCTCCAGAGAAGTATCGCTTCCAGTAGAGTTTATTTTAAAAATAAAACAATCAAGAAGGCATCTGTCATTTCCCAGGGGACCTGTTTCTTAAGGCTCAGCTGTTTTCAGGTACTTGGCCTGCAAAAACATTAACTCTACCATCTGATCGTCAGTACTTGTGGGCAAGTTGGCACTTCCGATGGCTGGAGGACTGCCCCGCCTCAGAACCACAGGGCAGCCCCGGTGTCACTCGGGGTCTTCTGCACAAGGGGACAGATGTATCCCAAAGGACAGCCCCTTCTTCAGAGTTGTCTGGGAGATGATGATTCCCAGAAAAAGAACACATCAGCGGCGCTGCCCCTGGGGACACTGGCCACGTCCTCCCAGAGCAGGGCCCCTTGAAGCCCCTGGGGGGATTTTCTTCCCCCTTTCAGCCACATGTGCAAATGATAGCCACTCAGAGAGAGGACTGTTCACAGACCCTCAAGATAATGCTTTCCCAGACTTGGGAGGGAATCTGAGAAGGAAAAGCGAAACTCTGACCCCAGCTATCTCCAAAGGGCTCAGGGCCTTGACAACACTCCGCCCACGAAGGCCTGGCAACGGAGCACAGGGCCGGTCATCTGGGGGCCAGGCCAACGGGGAGCCGGCCTCCTTTGTCCTTGAAAAGCAGAGTAAGTTGTGTCCCCAGGCCGCCCTCATACTCCCCTTACGAAACTTTTGATTTAAAAATCAACCGAGGTCAGCCTTTGAGGCTTGGGGCCATGCTGGCTGGAAGGAGGGCGTCAGATGGAGGCCTGGCCTGCTGGTCGGGTCCGCCGTGCAGGCTGCTGGGCTAGGCTGCATCCTATTTTTTTTTTTTTTTAATCTGTTTGGCTGTGCCAGGTCCCAGGTGCAGCACTCAGAATCTTTGCTCGTGGCTGCAGCATGCGGGATTGTTAGTTGTGGCACGTGGGATCTAACTTCCCTGACCAGGGATCCAATCCAGGCCCCCCGCATTGGCAGCGTGGAGTCCCAGCCCCTTGACCACCAGGGAAGTCCCTGTGTCCCCCTTTGAAAAGGTAGCCCTGCCGCCCACCCCGCCCCCACTGCAGCTGTCAGCAAGCTCCCGCCCACAGCACAGGTAGCCTTGCTGTGAGGGGCAGGCCTGGCCCTCAGCGCCCTGCATGGTGAGAGGGGTGCTGGGGGCAGGGCGAGCCCTCCGACGGCCACAGTGCAGGGTCTGGAACAACATCCAGCTGTTGGCAGCATGTTGACCAGTTCTGTGGCCTTTGATCACTGCGGCCGGAGTATTTGGGGATGGAAGGACATCTAGCTGTTTCCATGCGCACGGGCAGGACCCTCAAGTCATCACCTGTGCCAGGGCTGGTGAGACAGGTCAGGAAGAAGTACCCAGAGCTGTGTTCCAGCCCCTTGTTTTAATTTCAGTCTAAGAATGTAGGACCATTTTGGGTGAATCTGGGGGCTGTGTTTTCACTCTGGGTCACATGTCCTCTCGTGGTCAGAGAAGTGTGGTGTGGATGAGTCCAGCGGGCACAGGTCCCAGCCGCACACCCTCTGGAGCCTTCTCGGGCTCTGCTTCAGCATCTGCTCTGTGGTTTGGGGTAACAGGGGCACCAACGTGCCCGTCTTCGAGGGTGGGGACAAGGATAAGGGAATCCATGTAGGAAGCACCCGGCCCCGCACCTTCTAAGCCCTTGATATGAAATTGCTGTGATATGTATTAATAGCATTTAGGGCCTGGTCAGAGAAGGCAATGGCAACCCACTCCAGTATTCTTGCCTGGAGAATCCCAGAGACAGAGGAGCCTGTTGAGCTGCTGTCTATGGGGTTGCACAGAGTCGGACACGACTGACGAAACTCTGCTAAGTTAGCAGCAGCTTAGCAACTTAACAGCAGCAGCAGGGCCTGGTAGCCAACAGCCAGCTCCTTCCAGTGAGACATGGGCTTCGCTTAAACAACAGGATTTCCTGTCTCCAGTCCTGGAGGCTGGAATCTGAGACCCCAGGGCAGGGCTGGTCCTCCTGGGGCCTCTCTCCTGGGCGAGCAGACGGCTGTCTCCTCCCCGTGTCCTCACAGGGTCGTCCTTCTGAGTGTGTCTGTGTCCTGACCTCCTCTTCTCATGACCCCAGTCCTGTGGGATTGGGCCCACCCTAGTGATCCCATTTTACCTTATTTATTTCTTTAAAGGCCCCGACTCCAAATACAGCCGCATTCAGAGGAGCTGGGCCTTAGGGTATCCATTTATGAATTTGGAGGTGGGCAGACACAGATCAGCCCAAAACAAGTTTAAAGAAAGAACAGTTTGCAGAGGCATGGTCAGGTTAGAGGAAATCATAAGGGCTGGAGAGGCACTTGGATGCTGGCAACAGGCAGAGTCCCAGAGATGACAGAAGGGCAGGGCCCGGCCTCGGGGTCAGGCTGGAAGAACGGGCTGCCTCTGGGCACTGTGGCCTCAGCAGCGGGCCCAGCCTGGTGGGAGTGGCTGGGAGAACAGACATCAGCGTTCCCCTCCTGCCCTCTGGTCTCCGTGGCCTGCTGCGTCCAGAATCCAGAGGGTGACGGGGCAAGTGGACACAGTCTACTGGCCCCTGCCGTCCTCTCTGGGCACAGAGCGGAGCGGGCAGCGAGGGAGACGGGCGGACAGAGGCTCGCACGGCACCCTGTACGAGTGCTTTGACCCCAACCACGTGGACAGCTTAACAAACCAAACAAAGCTGAATGAAGTAAAACAAACAAACGGGTCAGCGGCTCCGTCCCTGCCAGCCCATAGGTTTGGACTGAACGATGTAAAATGCAAGTCACCCCCCCTGGTAGACAACTCCAGCTTCGCACTGGCCTGGGGGGTGATTCTGGTTCTGGGACCAGACAGGCTGTTTAGGGCAGTTGGTCCTGGAGAGCGGCGGGGTGTGGGGGGTGTGCAGAGGCAGCACCCTAAAGCTGCCGAGTTCTTGATAAATTCCATAAAGATGCTTTTGCAACCACCGAGGACCGAAGGACCCCCAAGCACCCACAAGCCTCTGTGACGAAGGGCCCAAATTGCCCCTGAATGGGGGTCCTGGGCCACCTCTGGGTCTGCTCAATTTCCCCACCCCTTCACTGAGGACCTTCCTTGACACAGAAAGGCACCAGCCCCTCACCCCTGGCTTTTCCAGCAGTTAGAGCTTGTGGTTCTCAGTAGACCCCATGGGAGGCTGTCCTGCGGGACTCCTCAGAGAGGATGCGGTGGTTTTGGTCATTTTGGGGAGAAGGGGCTGCTCAGCACCCAGCCTCCCTTCCTGTTGGGAGATCTTCTGGGTGTGGTGTTGATGGATAAAAAGCCACCCCTATGGAAGCAGGTGGGAAGTCCTCCGGGTCTGTCTCCCTGGCAACTGGGCCATGCTCAGGTGACCCGGGCTCAGCCAATCAGACGTGCCCGTGTGCAGCCTGGCCTCTGGACCAGAGAGGCAGGGTTAAGATTCCCTGGGAAGGCTGCGGCATTGCTCTCCGGGGGCTGTGGAAGCCGTGTGCAGTGGCAGGACGTCCTGGTGGCAGGGGTGGGGGATGGGGAAAGACACGGGCCTTTCCCATGCGTGGCCTCCCAGCAGGCCCTCACTCTGTCTCCACAGGGCCTAGCATCATGCTTTGTCCCAGATGGAGAACCAGACTCGGCCTCTGTTGCTTGCAGCTGGGAATCCTGACCCACGGAAAGTGGAGCTTTCACTCATGCCCACAAGCAGCTCATCTTGAGGTCCCCCGAGCGGGCGTTTAGGGCTCTGCAACCCACAGGTGGTCCCACATTCCTCAGTTCAGGCTTCAGGGCCAAGAGCACAGGGCCAGGGGAGGGGTGTTCCCATGTTCTGAGAGACTGCGACTCCCACCTTCCTGCCTTTTGCCAGCGCAGTGATCTTGGCAAAGCCGTCCTCCTTCTCGGCCTCAGTTTCCTTATCTGTGAAATGGGACGCATCAGCAGCATCATGGAGAATAAGTGAACCAGAGCCGGGAAAGCCGTGTCTTGCTCACAGCTGCCGTTCAGTAAGCGCTGAAGGTTATTTTTAATTATCGTACTTCCAGAACCTTATTTTCCCCGTGCTTCATTTTCCTTTGCAAACTTTCAAATTATCTTATTTCTGAGAAATTTTACAGATCTTGGTAAGCTAGCTTAAAGTCCTTTAGGGACAAGATGGAATCTAAAAAGCTTACGCTCAGGTAGACCATGTGCTCTGACCGAGCACGAGAAGAATCTGTACCAGCCAAGAAGAGCCATGCCCTACCGCTGCTGGCGTGAAGGATTAAAAGCATTTTCATCTTCAAGATGCTCATCATCACTAATTATTAGAGAATTGCAAATCAATGCTATAATGAGGTACCACCTCACATGGGTCAGAATGGCCATCGTCAAAAAGTCTACGAATACAAATCCTGGAGAGGGTGTGGAGAGAAGGGAACCCGTCTATACTCTTGGTGGAAATGTCTGTTGGTGCAGCCACTATGGAAAACAATACGGAGGTTCCTTCAGTTCAGTTCAGTTGCTCAGTCGTGTCCGACTCTCCGCGACCCCATGAATCACAGCATGCCAGGCCTCCCTGTCCATCACCAACTCCCGGAGTTCACTCAAACTCATGTCCATCGAGTCGGTGATGCCATCCAGCCATCTCATTCTCCGTCGTCCCCTTCTCCTCCCGCCCCCAACCTTTCCTAGCATCAGAGTCTTTTCCAGTGAGTCAACTCGTCGCATGAGGTGGCCAAAGTATTGGAGTTTCAGCTTTAGCATCAGTCCTTCCAATGAACGAACACCCAGGATTGATCTCCTTTAGAATGGACTGGTTGGATCTCCTTGCAGTCCAAGGGACTCTCAAGAGTCTTCTCCAGCACCACAGTTCAAAAGCATCAATTCTTCGGTGATCAGCTTTCTTCACAGTCCAACTCTCACATCCATACATGACCACGGGAAAAACCATAGCCTTGACTAGATGGACCTTTGTTGGCAAAGTAATGTCTCTGCTTTTTAATATACTATCAAGGTTGGTCATAACTTTCCTTCCAAGGAGCAAGCGTCTTTTAATTTCATGGCTGCAATCAGCATCTGCAGTGATTTTGGAGCCCCCAAAAATAAAGTCTGACACTGTTTCCACTGTTTTTCCATCTATTTCCCATGAAGTGATGGGACCAGATGCCATGATCTTCGTTTTCTGAATGTTGAGCTTCAAGCCAACCTTTTCACTCTCCTCTTTCACTTTCATGAAGAGGCTTTTTGGTTCCTCTTCACTTTCTGCCAGAAGGGTAGTGTCATCTGCATATCTGAGGTTATTGGAGGTTCCTTAAAAACAGCTAAAAAATAAAGTTGCCATTTGAGCCAGCCAGCCTGCTCTCGAGCATATATCCAGACAGAACTCTAACTGAAAAAGATACATACAGTCCTATGTTCACAGCAGCACGCGTCACACTTGCCAAAACAGGGAGACAATGTAGACGTCCATCGACAGAATGGATAAGGAAGATGTGGTATATGAACAGTGGAATAACACTGAACCATGAAGAAGAATGAAATAATGCCGTTTTCGGCAACACGGATGGACCTAGAGATTGCCATACTGAGTGAAATAAGTCAAAGAGAAAGGCAAATACCATATGAGATCACTTACACACAGAATCTAACATACCACCCAGATGAACGTATCTGTGAAACAGAAGTGGACTCACAGGCCCAGAGAACAGACTTGTGGTTCCCGAGGGTGAAGAGGGTGGGGTGGACTGGGAGTCTGGGGTCAGCAGAGGCAAACCATTATATAGGACGGATAAGCAACAAGGTCCTCCTGAACAGCACAGGGAACTATATTCAATATTCTGTGATAAACCATAGTGGAAGAGAGTATGAAAAAGAGTATATGTATAACCGAATCACTTTGCTGTAGGCAGAAATTAACACACCATTGTAAATCAACGATACTTCCATAAAATAAATTTGAAAGGAGATACCCGCAAACAACTGTTTTCATCTTTAGTGGAGTCTCTCTCTAAGGACTAACAGAAAAATATTTAGAAAAGCAGATGACGTGAGGTGATAAATATTCGTTGAGCATCTGTATTCCCCAGGCACAAGTCCTAGCTGCTGAGGATAGAAGGCTTTGAGAAAGTCCTTGCTGCTGAGGAATCTCACACTTACGCAGGAGAGAGAGTAAACAGATGATGCTGTGCTGGAGAAGGAGGGGTTTTGAAGAAAAATGAAGTGAAGGGAGGGCAGTGAGAACGACAAGATGCCACAGGCAGGAGACAGGCAGGGGTGTCTGCGTGAGGCCTGAGCGAAGAGGGGAGAATCGTGCAGGTATTTGAGGAAGAATATTCCGGAGAAGAGGGCAATAGAGGATAAGATGGTTGGATGGCATCGCTGATTCAATGGACATGAACTTGGGCAAACTCCGAGAGATGGTGAGGATCAGGGAGGCATGCATGCTGCAGCTTCTGGGGTCACAGAGTTGAACATGACTTGGCGACCGAACAGCAGTAACAAGAATTTGGGGCCCAGGGAACAGTTGTGCAAAGGCCCGGTGGGCAGCTCACCTTATTCTCACAACTGGCCTGACTCTCAGGGGTTCTGAGGAAGAATAAGGAGTGGAATCCTCCCGCATTTATGAACCACGTCCTCAGGCATACTGCAGGTAAGTGTTGATACTGTGTATTTACATGGAAATATCTGATCGCAATACAGAGTGAACACAAGCGGAAAATCCAGCGGGCACACGAATGGTCATACAGCTTCAGGATGAAGACACGTGTGATGTGTGGCTGTAAAATGACAGCGTTTTACAGTTTCCAAAGCAGAGAGAAACACAAGTGTGTGCGCATTCCTATCCAGGAAACGAGGCGCTTCTGTCACTCGTGAAGCTTGTCTCATCACGGATTCGGGGCCTGCTGCCCGTGCATTTGGAATAACACTCATATTTTGCCAGAACTGGAAAATATGTGTCCAAATGTCTATGTACTCACTTGAAAAAAAGCCTGGGCATGCTCACTCACTCTGCACTGGAGACTGAGATAAGCTGGCATTTCCAAACACAGCCTACCAGTCAAATATTCCAGCGTTTCTCTGAATTCACCCTCACTTTTGTTTCAAACAGAGTCACTTATGCTAGGCAGAGGCCATTTGGGACCAGCTGTCCCATTTTGCAGATGAGAGACCAAGGGTCAGAGTGAGGAGGGGACGCCCAGGTCCCTTGCCAGCTGACGGCATGTCCCTAGGACTAGGGATTTATTCCGAACCTCGTCTCAGACTCCCAGTTGCCTCCCAATATTTGTTCCAAGCCTTTTTCTCAGTAAGAGAATTCCTAGTTTTTTGACTAGCATGTGTTTGCCCAGAAAAAAAGATGGCATGCCTAGGCTTCCCTTAGAGCTTGGTATGACTAATGGGAATGAGTCAAAATGTGTGGGTAACTTCCATGAAGGGAAAGTACTTCCCTTCTCTGCCATTTCTCTTTCCTGTACTGGAATGCAGATTTGATGGCTTGAGCTCAGGCAGTCATCTTGGGCCATGAGGAGGATGCCTTTGCTGAACATGGCAGAGTGGTCTGAGAGAGGGACCCTGGGTCTCTGATGAGTTTATTAAGCCTCTTACCAACCCTTCCGGACTTCTCTTATAGGAGAGTCACTTTTTAAAGGGAACTTTTTTTGTCCCTTACTGTTGAACCAACAGAGACTTCCCCTGGCTCTCCTCCCCCTGCCATGTGGCTGTTTGTGCAACTCTCTCATCGTGATCGAGATGAAGAACAACCCCAGGAGAGGGGGCATGAACTGTGCGAGGTCACAGAGCTTCTCTTGTATAAACACTCACTTCAGGCCTGCACAGGACAATCGCTAAAGCAAACAGGCCCTGCCTCCGGAGCGGCGGCCAAGACCGTGGCCTGAAGAACATTTCCCAACAGGGTGTTCACGTGACCACTAATCGATGAGGCTGGTGACACCTTGCGGGCCTTTGCCACTGTGGCTGCTGTCAGCCCAGCTCTGCTCCACCCTCCCCGGGGACACTTCTCTGGAGGACCAGCCTCTGGGGCAGCTGGAGACGGCGATTCAGCATGCTCTGGCCAGGCTTCTGCTGCGACGCCTCACCCGCCCCCGGGAGCAAGGAGGTCCTTAAGCTCTCCTCCTCCCTTCCCTCTCTCCCTCCTTACCCACGCTGCCTGTTGGCAGAGATTTTCTCTGAGCCCTTAAGGGTGCTAGAGCGCACCCGCCTCGCCGTAATCACCTCTGACCTTCAGCGACTCCTCCCTCCTCACAGAGACCCCTCCTCTGATTGCTGAGGAGTGATGTCATTCATCCTGGCCACACATTCCTGCCGTCGGGGCCTCCCAGAGCTCCCTAGCTGCCTTTCTCCTTACCCTACGACCCCACAGCGGCATTTCACAACCTCTCCACTTAGTGGAAAGAGAGACACAATTTCCCAGATGCTCAGGGCGTCAGATGCTCAGGGCCTCACTCTAGAGAGGAAATGGAGGCAGCAGACAAGTGTGGTTCTTCCTGGCTCCAGTATCAGACCATGAGCATCGCCCGGGAAAATGCTGCCATTGACGTCCTGTCCTTCGAGGAGGCCTGTGCGGTGGGACGTGCCCAACTCACAGATGAAGATGCTGGGAGCTGAGAGTTTGACTCGTGCGTGCGAAGTGGCTTCAGTGATGTCCAGCTTCATGTCACTGAATGGACTGGAGCCCGCCAGGCTCCTCTGTCCATGGGATTCTCCTGGCAAATATACCGGAGTGGTCTGCCATTTCTTCTCCAGGGCATCTTCCCAACCCAGGGGTCAAAACCCGCATCTCTTATGTCTCCTGCATTGGCAAGTGGGTTCTTTACCACTTGCACCACCTGGGAAGCCCCAGGTCACACCACCTAGGCAGTCCTGGCACTAGGATTCAGCCCTGACTCAGACCAGATCCCCTGTGGCCCTTCCCAGCCTCCACTCTGGGAGGAAGTCAGCACACATGGCCCTGAAAGGGAAACCCTGGGTCTTTGGTGACAGCTGGAGAAGGAAAGTTTCTCACTGCCAGTCATGTACCTCCACCTCCTGCCAGGGACCCTCCCCACAGCCCCACACTAGACGGCAAGATTGTCCCTCAGCTGTCTAATATCCTGCTGCTGCTGCTAAGTCACTTCAGTCATGTCTGACTCTGTGTGACCCCATAAACGGAAGCCCACCAGGCTCCCCCATCCCAGGGATTCTCCAGGCAAGAACACTAGAGTGGGTTGCTATTTCCTTCTCCAATGTGTGAAAGTGAAAAGTGAAAGTGAAGTCGCTCAGTCGTGTCCGACCCTTAGCGACCCCACGGACTGCAGCCTACCAGGCTCCTCCATCCGTGGGATTTTCTAGGCAAGAGTACTGGAGTGGCTTGCCATTGCCTTCTCCGCTAATATCCTGCAGTGATGCCCATTTCCACACAGCCAGTAGTTACCAAGAAAGGCTGGCGCTAACTTTGTTTATACTAGGGTGTGACTGACTGATACATGTCCGACTGTTCTCCTTTGGAGATACCCGCTTTCTAATGAAGGTCTCTGAGGACCTAGAGCTTAGTGACAAAGGAATGGAGATGGAAGGATGCAGTTTCCAAAGCATGACAGGAAGTCTTCCCATGGAACCCTTTCAAGTTACAGCGCTGTGCTGCCAGCAGGAAGGTAACTTAAGGCCAGGTCACAAATCCATGGGCTGTGTAGTTAGCATAGGAGTATTACTCACTAGGCAGCTGCTGGACAGAAATTCTACCCAAGAAGTGTTCCTGGCAGAGTGGAGGAACCCCCAGTGAGCTCATTTCTAGATGTAGTTGGAGCAGACCACCACATCTCAGCCCTTTCCTGACAAGGCCCCAGTGGCAGCCCCTCCTTCCTGCCTTTGGTGTCATCCATGATCTCATCTGGCCTCCCACGCTGAACACGCCTGATCTCGTCTGACCTTGGAAACTAAGCAGGGCTGGGACCAGTTAGTACTTGGATGGGAGACAGCCTGGGGATACCAGGCGCTGCAGGCTTTTGGGGCTTCCCTGGTGGCTCAGATGGTAAGGAGTCCACCTGAGGTGTGGGAGACCCAGGTTTGATCCCTCGGTCAAGAAGATCCCCTTGAGAAGGGAATGGCAACCCACTCCAGTCTTCTTGTCTGGAGAATCCCATGGACAGAGGAGCCTGGTGGGTGACAGTCAATGAGGTAGGAAAGAGTTGGACACGACCGAGTGACTAATTCTTTCTTCTTTCTCTATCAAAAGTCTCCTGTGCTTGCTCTGAGAATCGGCATTTCCCACAGTTCCTGGATTGGACGCCCCCTGCTCCTCTGTGGGCATCAGGCCGGCCCCTCCCACTGGGAAGGCAGAGCGAGGAGGCAGCGGGTCTCGGGTCAGCCTCAGGGCAGGGATCTCCACGGCCTGGTGACCCTTGGCAGTGAGCTGAGGGCCCCTCTGAACATCCGATTGCTCAACTCACATTCCTCCTCCCTCTGGCCTGACTCTCAGACACTCTGAGAACAAACCAAAGATAAAAATTCGTCCTTTTCCAGCTAATTCGCTCATTTTTGCAAAACCTCACCCCGTCCCCCTCTGCCCTTGCAACTTGCCTCCCACAGGAGGCCAGAGAGCCATTGCTGCAGGGGGTGTTCCAGCTTTGGGCAAGGAAGCCCTGTAGACTGTGACCTCTGACCCTCCCGCGGAAGCACGGAACGGGAGCCACTGAGAGCCACTTGCGCGCCCTCTGACCTGCGGGAGCGGCCGCCCCAGCTCGGGTCCTGGGCTCCCCTGAGGGCGGGGCAGCGAGTCCACCGTCTCACTCCTTGTCTCTACCTCCTTCCTTCACTCAGGACAGAGCGATGTTATTCATTCATTCACTAATCCAAGGATGGAGGGGTGCTGGAAGGACGGACCCAAGGCTTGGCTTCGCTGGCTCGTTTCCTATACAGCGGGAAGAGGACTCTGTCTTCAGAGAGACCCTCCACCCTCCCCACAGCCATCTGGCTAGTCCCTGGTTGCCAGGAAGGCCTCAGCACCCCGGCCCCACCAAGCAGGCCCTCCCTAAGGACTGCCGGAAGGACGCCCATGGCTTGAGAGGGTGGGGTGAACCGTCCTTGGTCTTTGCCCACCAGGTGGGGTCTCGCCAGGCAGACGAAGCCCCTCCAAGCACAGGAGGCCTCGAGCGGGTCCCTCATAGCCCCGAGGCCACGAGCTGTGTGACCCACAGGCCAGCGACTTCACCTCTCCGGGTCCAGCCTTGCCCTCTCGTGGGAAAGGGGCTCACGACAGCGCGTGGTGGGGCCGGGCCCCGTGCTCAGTGCCCTCTGCACATATCCACTCTAGTGTTTCCCACCCCAGGGAGCCGTGGGGCGGCTGCTCCTGCCGGGCCCATCCTGCTGATGAGAGAGCCAAGGCACGGAGGGTCGGGCGGCGCACAGCGGGGCCAGCCTTGTGGGCCTCAGTGCTCAGCGGAGCGTCGGGGGCTCGGTTAGTGCTTCATACCGGCAGCACAGTGGCTCAGTGGGGACGCCGGGCCACATCTGGGGATGTTTTGGAGGCGTCACCACACAGGCAGATGCTGCTGGCCTCCAGGGGGTGGAGGCGGGGTGCCTCTCAACGCCTGGGAAGGCCCAGGGCAGCCCCCACAGCCAGAGTGACTCAGCCCCAAGTGTCAACAGTGCCAGGCGGAGAAGCCAGGTCTCTGCTCCCTGTTCTTAAGAAGGGGCTTCCCACCGAGAGAGTGTCTTGCACGAACATTCCCACTGTCGTCTGCCCACCCTGGAGGCGCACCCACCCCCCACCCCCCGAGTCGGGCTGGGCTGGGCACCACAGGAAGCTGGGGTCTGTGGGACCTCCCTGGACCTGCACAGGGTCTCGGAGGGCACGACGGGGTGTCCAGCCTGGGCCGGGCAGGGAGCAGTGTTCCCCAGCCCCCATCCCGTGGGGGCCCCCTCCTTACTCGCTAGCAGGAGGTCCACCACCGTCTCCTCCATCCGAGCGCGTCCCGGGCACGGGCCTCAGGTGGGCACTGGCTCCCCGTGGCGGGTCGGGGCACCTCTGTCCTGGAATCTCAGGTGAGGGGGTAGAGGCCGCCCCGGCGGGCCAGCGGAGTTTGCAAAATGAGTCATCTGGCGAGAGGGCTCAGAGCGCATAGGTTAATCATTAACACGCAGCTCGACACGTCCCCGGGATCCCAACGGACCCCTGCCCCATGGCATCCAAAAGCCCTGACCGTCTGCGGTCCTGGGTGACCCACCCGTCAGGGTCCTCTGGGTCTGATTATCTGCTCAAGGGGAGGACTGGTGCCCAGGGGTCCTGTCCCTTCACCCATTCATTTTCAGCTCCAAAGAGGCAAGGTTGCTGAAGGAGAGCAGTGCTTTCTCTGAGTGAACACTAACCCCGGCCAGCAGCAGCGCCTCCAGATCACCCAGCTGTGCTTCCCTGAGCGTCTGCTCTGTTCCCCGCACTGTGCCAGGCACTCAGCAACGACGTGCCCACCCTCTGTGAACACTCTCACCAGCCCTACAGATGGAGGGCTGTGTGTCTCTGTTTCACAGGGGAGGGGGCGAGGTCCAGGCAGGTGGCCGTCCAGCGACAGGTCTGGGTGAGAGCTGGGGAGAACGGTGGTGCCGTTCTCTGCTGGTGGTGCCTCTGTTTCCCAGGGGCGTCTTGGCAGTGCAGGGCATGGTGAGGGTTAAGAGGGGCAGAGCAGGAAAGATTCTGAGCACCCAGCAAGCACTCAGTAAGTGTTGGCTGCCTCTCACGTCTCAAGGCCAAGGATCCTCGCCTGGCTTGCTGACCGGCATGTCTGTTCGTGGCCGTTTTGGAGGAGCACTCATGTCTGGTGACTTGGCCAAAGGCACGGTGCAGGCTGCTCTTCACCCAGGTGGGTCTGACTCTCAGGGATGAGATCTCTAAATAGGCTGCATTTGGCCCCTGAGAGTGTACTCATCATCTGGGAGTGGGAATTACACTTCCTTTAGGAGGGCGGGTTTGAAAGCAGCGGTACCTGGGGGTACCAGAGGGCTCCACCCACGGGCCCTAGGCTGGCTGCCCGGTGTCCCAGCTCACCGTCAGCGCAGACCTCGCTCAGAGCCGGGGCCGGGTGATGGTCGCTGTCCTAACTGGAGGGCGGGCGTGAGGGTGTGGACGGTGGGGCAGGCAGGGGGGCAACGTGGGGGTGGAGGGGACTGGGACAGCAGGGGGAATCTCGGGGGCGGCAGGGCGGGAAACTGAGGACCGAGTTGGACCAACTGAGGACCAAACTGAGGACCGATTTGCTGTTGGTCTCCCCAGAAATCAACTTTGGGCTCAGGCTGGCCTGGCCGCGCACACCCATCCGGTACTAGCTCACGTGAGACTCAAGGGCAGAAAATCGGAGGCCGCGGCCGCGAGAGACGCAGTAGTGAATTTCACTGATTCATTCTGCACTCACCCGCTCACCCATTCGTTCTCACTTGATCATTCTTCCTTCCAGGAAACATTCCCTCCTGCGTCCAGAAAGGCTACTTTGGGGTAGAGAAAAGAGATGAAAGTAACCTTGTTCCTGAGAGCAAGCAGGGTGTGGGGGCAGTGCAGGGGGTCTTGTGGGGAGGACGTCAGGTTCAAAACTTCCCTTTGGGGGGTGAGACTGATGCTCTTCTGTTGTCCCCGTTTCGCCAGAGCCATGCCCCCATCCTGGGCTCTAAGCGTGTTCTACAAGGACAGCGCCGGGTCAGAGCGATGCTGCAGAACCCCCCAGGGGTCCAATTTTCTCAGCTGTAGGTCAGATTGGTCCACACGCAAGGTGCAAATGCCAGCATGTTGAAGCTTTGCTTAGCACTTAAAGCCTCCTAATGGGTTTTCAACATTTACACTTGTCTTATTATTAATACCAATTACTAAGACTCAACCCTGCCAACCGCGTGTCTCCTTTTATAAATACTGTCGGGACAAGGAGGTCACTCATGGCTCTTTTGCTGCAGCTGAGGTCTTACTGGCAAAAGAAAGTCTGAAATAAATTCTCAGGGAAGAAGAAGGCACCTCAAGCATGACGCTCTGAAGCTGGCTCTTTAAGAAGAGTCTCTGTTTTTGCTCAGGCCCTGGAATAAAATTTTTAGAGGACCTTTAAATCATACGCGTGGTGGTTCAAAGCAGGGTTCCACCACCCGGCTGCCTGGAGGCGAGACGGGGTCACCTCTGGGGTTTGTTAGTGTATTTAAAAAGTGACAAATGGTTGTTTCTATAAGGAACTTAGAGCTGGCTTTGGACAGGGTTATTGGATGATGAGGACGGAGGGACAGGGCGGACGGCTTCTCCTCATGCCCTCTGAGCCGCCCACTTCACGCTGCTGTAAACAGTGAAATGTAATATTGCCTTATTTGGTCACAGAGCCAAGGAATCAGCTGCAGAGGCCTCTTTGCTTTTGACTGTGTGAGAATCAAAGTCCTCGTTCCACCCAGCCCTGGATGTAGGTGCCAGCTTGGTCCACCTGTGGGCCTCAGGATCCCTACTCGGGGTGTGGCCCTGATGGGCTTCTGGTGTAGCTTTCAGAGCTGCTTCCTGGGGTGCTGCCCGAGTCAGGGGATGTGCTCCCCAAACCTGGGGACCCCTGGGCTTGCAGTAGGCTAGGTGTCAAGGTGTAAGGGACCAGGTGTCAGAAGAACTGCCTGTTTCTCTAAAGTCATATGGATATGGGTGGATGGCCTCATTGACTCAACGGACATGAGACTGGGCAAACTCTGGGAGATAGCAAAGGACAGGGAAGCCTGGTGGGCTGCAGTCCACCGGGTCGCAGAGTCGGGCACGACTGAGTGACTGCACAACAAAACGGATACACAGATTTGAAACAACAAAACAGATTGTTGCCCAGCAGGATTCAGGAAGGCTGGGTGTCCCTGGATTTCTGGGGTGTCCAGTGCGGGCTGCATGCTCAATCACTTCAGTCATGTCCGACTCTTTGTGACCCCTTGGACTGTAGCCCACCAGGCTCTTCTGTCCATGGAATTCTCCAGGCAAGAATACTAGAATGGGTTGCCATGCCCTCCTCTAAGGGATCTTCCCGGCCCAGGGTTGGAACCCACATCCCTTATGTCTCCTGCATTGGCAGGCAGGTTCTTCACCATTAGCACCAGGTATTCAGGGCGTGCACCAAAGGCAGGGTGGCAGAAGACTAAGAGTGAGCTGCTGGCTGTGGCTGATGTCTCTGGGGTGCCAGGCTTGGGCTCAGCACTGCCGCACATCCTGGACGTTGAAGAGGGGTGGCCCTTGTGCTCACTGAGGAGAGGCTGGACCGCAGGCTGGTCTGCTGGTGCATGGCTGGCTGGGGTCCTGGCCTTCAACCAAGAGCCTGGTGACAGCCACACAGGGGACTTCCGTCAGAGCAGCCTGGAGGAAGTCCCCCTGCAGAACCGGCTGGCTCATCTCCTGGTGCAGGGGGTGGCCCCCATGGTCCCTCCGTGAGACTCTAGCCTCCACGGAAAAGGCGGCCATTGCTGGAGGCCATCTGCTCAGTCACCGCTCTCCATACCTGGGTGTTCCTTCCAAGGAGTGACCTGGAGTGGACCCGACAGTGTGAATCACGAGGAAATGAAGAGGAAACCCAAAGGGGCGGTGGTGACTCACAGGGTGGCCCGGAGCGGGAAGGAAGCTCTGGTGCCTGGTGTGGCGGGTGGGGTGGTGGAGCCGGGCCTGGCATCGGAAGGCCCTGAGCTCTGGCTCCCAGTCTTGCCGTGTCTTCCGGGGAGGGGGAGCAATGCAGGCAAGGCAGTTCCCTCCTTGGTTTCCCCAGCTGTGAAACAGGCTTGCTTACCTGCCTTAGAGGGTTGTTGGGAGGAATACGTATGATGCATGTATGTGGAGAGGCCAGTGGCACAGGGTAGGTGATAAAACGACACTGGTGGGGCTAATGAGCTAACTGAATGTCACTGTTGCACCTACCATGTACTATGATGGTGCGCAGGAGTGCGGCCGTCGGGGAGGATCCTACAGAGAGGGTGCCCTTCCCCTTTCCTCTCCCACTCCTACTAGCTGGCAGACAACTGTGATGGCTGGAATGAAAGCAGCTATTTTAGACTATGAAGCGGCTTGGGGAATGCAGGCTTCACATAGCAGGGCAGCAAAATGTAAGAAGCCTGGGTCTCTGAAAACAGGGAGCATGGTTTCTTATCACGTACGCACGACTTTTACATGAAAAATAAAACACATTTCCATTTCACTTAAGAAAGTATTTTGTGAACTAGGAAGACGGTTGTTGTCGTTCAGTCACTAAGTCCTGTACAACTCTCGGAGACACCAAGAACTGAAGTATGCCAGGCTTCCCTTCTTTCGCTGTCTCCCAGAGTTGGCTCAACCTCATGCCCACGGAGTTAGTGATGCCATCCAACCATCTCATCCTCTATGAAGACCCCGAGCTCCATTATCCAGAGTCAAGGATAAGTTAGTTAACTTTCTGCTGCCTTTTTCACCTTGAAAATGGGTCCAGCTTTTATTATTTTGATGACTGGTTTTGTTTTGCTCTTACCCTGCAATCATTCCTTTAAGTTCACTGTCATCATTTAATGCTCTATACTCCTGGGTGCCCGCCCTCCACACCCCAACCCTGCACTGTGCCCTCTCCACCTAGACCGATGGTCTTCTGTATGAAGAATGGGCCCCTTATAGAACCCTGGGGCTCAGGGGACCTTAGACTGTTGATTGCAGCTCTTACCCAGCGTAGGCTGACCCTACCACACCCCTCCCTCCAGCCTCTCTGCTTGAATGCTCCCAGGGGTGAGCTGATGGCCACCTCCCATGCAGCCTGCTCTTCATGCCAAGAAGCATCTCCCAGAACTGAGCACCGACTGTATGCCCTGGGACTTCCCCACCCACCCAGGACTGTCCTGGCTTTGGCCCTGCAATCTCAAATCTCGGGAAGCCCTCCACTCTGGGTAAACTGAGGTGCTTGTCCCCGTAGGGCAGGCTTTCCAAGTATATTTATTTCCCACGGCTGCTGTAACAAATGACCGCAAACTGGGTGCATTAAAACAGCAGAAACGGATCCTTACACAGTCTGGCGGCCAGGAGTCTCAGATCAGGGCGTGGACAAGGCTGGCCCTTCCTGGCAGCTCTGAGAAGCCGTCCACGGCCGTACCCCGCTGAACACACCCGATCTCATCTGCGTGAGAAGCTCTTCCAGGCCTCTCTTCCCGTTTCTGGGGGCTGCCGGCAAGCCTTGGTGCTCTCGGCTTGTGGCTGCTTCCCTCCAGTCTCTCTTCTGTCTTCTTGTCCCCTTCTTCTCTGTGTCTTCTCCTTTTCTGTTTCTTGAAAGGCCACTTGTCATTGGATTTAGGGCCCAGCCCATCCTGAATCCAGAATGAGCTCATCTTCTGGTCCTTATCTCGATTACAACTGCAAAAACCCAACTGCTGGGCTTCCCTGGTAGCTCAGTGGTAAAGAATCCACCTGCCCATGCAGGAGATGCGGGTTAGATCCCTGGTCTGGACAGATCCCACGTGCTGCAGGGCAACAAAGCCTGTGCACCGCAGCTATTGGGCCTGAGCTCTAGAGCCGGGAGGCCGCAACTGCTGAAGTCTGAGAGCCTCGGAGCCCATGCTCTGCAACAAGAGAAGCCTCCGCAGTGAGAAACTCGTGCACCACAAGTAAAGAGTAGCTGCCGCTCGCTACACCTAGGGAATAGCCTGCACAGCAGCGGAGACTGAGCACAGGCAAAAATAAATAAACATTAAAAATTCCCTTGTTTAAAACGCCATTGCTAAATAAGGTCACCTTCACAGCTACGGGGTTAGCCCTTGGGCATGTCTTTCGGGGGACACCACTCAACATCTTGGACTTCCCTGGTGGCCCAGATGGTAAAGAATCTGCCTGCAATGAGGAAGATGTGGGTTCGATCCCTGGGTTGGGAAGACCCCCTGGGGAAGGGAATGGCTCCCCTCTGCAGTATTCGTGTTTTGAAAGCCCCATGGACAGAGGAGTCTGGAGGGCTATAGTCTGGGGGTCACAAAGAGGTGGACGCGACTGAGTGACTTTCACTCACTTCCTTATTCAGGATCCTACACCAAGGAATGGAGCTGATGCTGGCGCTGAAAGGCCAAATGTGGCTTAACTAGGGGGAGAGGAGATGACGAGAGGAATACCAGCCCACAGAAAAGGCATGTGCAAAGGCCCTGCGGCCAGGAGGAGCTGACGCATCAAGGGATTTGCCTGAAGGAAGCCCAGCATGACTGCAGCTGGAAGAAACGGAGACAGCACAGGGGGACCCAGGCAGGGCCGTGCAGGCTGTGGGGAGGACTTCCCGTGGGAAGGGAAGTCCCAGTGAATGACAGCCTTGACTAGCTGTCCATGTGCCAGGTTGGCTGCTTCAGTGCCCAAGCCTTGGCTACTTTCTCAGCTCCCCAGTCACTGGACCACGATGGATGAGCCTGGGCAAGCAGACAAAGCTGCCTGGGCCACCTGCCTCTTGTCCTGGCCCCTGCTGTCCTCCACCGCAGATGGAGCTTGGCTCTCGAGGCCCTGCAGGGAGCAGCCATGCTACTGGCCCCCCCATAGACCAGGGACAGGTTTCTCCTCCCTGGACAGGGGTTTCCTCTGCAGTACAAGGTGATGTGATGGGACTTATTCCTAGGGACGCGGTCATGACAAAATGAATGAAGCACCTTAGGACGCAGCTGTGTGCAGAGCTGGGGCCAGGTGAAGAGTGGAGGGGGCAGAGTGGCCTGCAGGTAGCCGCCCCTCCCGCCACCGTGCGGTCTGGACTGGCTGTGTGAGATTTGCACAGAGACCTGCTCGCGGGACCTCTGTATGCGTCGAAGCAGCGAGGCAGCCCAGATGATGGCAAAGATAAAGGGTGATGGTTTTCCATGAGCTCCCCATGTACTCAACCCTCTCAGAATCTCATTTCCTCATTCAAGGGTGAAACCCACTTGCACCAATTTAGCTGGTGAGAAAGCTGACCCCTGAAGAAATGAAGCAGTTTGGCAGAAGTCGCCCCATGGGTCAAAGGGGGTGCCGAGACCTGGAGTTGGGTCTCCTAGGCTGGTTGTGGAGCTAAGATGTGGTGGAGAGTCAAAGCTGGGGAGGCCAAGGCCACCTGGCCTGGCCTGGCTGGGCTCCTTCCAGAAACATCTCTTTGGAAACTTAAAAAAACATCCTCATTATTAGATGATTAAGTGGAGGGGCAGGCACCATGCAGACACCTGATCTGAGAGCGGTTTCTTCTCCACAAGTCCTTCCAATAACCAAGAATAGTGGGTTTCCTTCTACCCATTAAACTTGAACCCCGCTTATCACTTTCTGACATGTTATGGGGTTATTTTGAATTGTCAGCAAGGGGCTCTGAGCTGCAGGAGTTGGCGGGCGTCCCATAAGTGCTTTTGTTTGGGCCCTGTGATATGATCGTGGCCGTCTTATAAAGAGAGACCCGAGAAAAGAAGAGTGGCACTTTTTTTCGCCTTCTAAGTTGTGTTTCGATTCCGCCTTCTGGGCTGGGTTCCTGGAGAAACACATAGGAGACCATATTTGGGATTATTGAGTTCCTTGAATTTTATGAGCATTAAAGACTTGCTCTCGGCACGGTGTCTAAGGTTCCATTTCTGCGGTGGGGAGGTTGCATGTGGCTGGGGAGAAGCCGGCAGACCTGGCTGCTTGTGGCTGGGCGGGCGCCTCAGCCTCTCTGGGCCACCTCCCCTCCTGCTGAGATGAGACGTGTGAGCTGAGAACAGACCTGAGGCTTGCCGAGCACTAGCTGTGCGCCCGGAGCGAACCGGGACACTGCCATGTTTGTTCAGCCCTCGAAACAGCCTGGTTGGACGGACCAGGAAAGTGAAGCTCGGAGACTCTGAGTAACTCTCTCAAGGGCACACAGCCTGCAAGTAGTCCCACCAGAGTTCGTGTGTAGGTCGTGTCTGTACAGATTGTGCTTCTGGCCACCTCCCTTTTATTTATATTTTTTAAAGATTTTTTTGATGTGGACCACTTTTAAAGTCTCTGTTGAATTTGTTACATCATTGCTTCTGGTTTACGTTTCGGGTTTGGGGCCCTGAAAACAAGGCATGTGGGACCCCTGACCAGGGATCGAACCTGCACCCCCTTCATCGGATGGCAGAGTCTTGACCTCTGGACCGCCAGGGACGTCCCTCCCTTTTCACTGTCCAGTGGATGCTTACAGGTGCCAGGGACTTATAACCTTACAATAGCCAGCTTTTCAAAACCCCTTTCCAGGGTGATAAAATGTTGTAGCCGCTACAGAAAAAAGTTTTTAGTTCAGTCACTAAGTTGTGTCCTTCTCTTTGTGACCCCGTGGACTGCAGCACGCCAGGCCTCCCTGTCCCACACCACCTCCCGGAGTTCACTCAAGTTCATGCCCATTTGAATTAGTGATGCCGTCCAACCATCTCGTCCTCTGTCACCCCATTTTCCTCCTGCCCTCGATCTTTCCCAGCATCAGGACCTTTACCAATGAGTTGGCTCTTTGCATCAGGTGGCCAAAGTATTGGAGCTTCGGCTTCAGCATCAGCCCTTCCAATGAATATTCAGGGTTGATTTCCTTTAGGATTGACTGGTTTGATCTCCTTGAAAAAAGTTTGCTTCCTCCGTTAAGTTAAACATGGAATGACACACGGACCCAGCAATTCCACTTCTAGGGTGTTGCTAACCACCAATTCACCCAAGGCCAACTCATCTTGGACCAGTTTGGGCCACCTGGCTTACCTGGACCTGCCGCTGTAGATCCAGACTGCTGGGGTTCAAGGCTGCCTAGGGGGCTGCCCTCCCAAAGCTGAAGAGAGAAAGTGGCCCCACCTGGGCCTCATGACCAGAGTGGAGAAACTGGAAAAAAGCTGGGACCCAAGAAGCAAAAGCCGTGCCTACACTCCTGAGACCCTGCACACAATCTGGTCCAGGGTTTAGTTGGCCCAAAGCTAAACGTGTTCAAACAAAAGATCTTAGACAAATGTTCACTGCAGCCTTACTTACAATATCAGATGGTGGAAACAACCCAAGTGTCCACCAACAGAGGAATGGATGAACAGACTGTGGTGTTTCCATGACACGGAAGACTCTTCATCCATAACGAGGGCTGATGTTCTGACATGGGCTACACCATGCATGAACTTCGAGGACTCGACTCCCAGGGAGAGAAGGAGATCACCAGTCTGCAGACTGTACCATTCCATTTCTGTGAAATTCCAGAATAGTCAGAGCTGGGGAGACCGAAAGCCGATTAGTGATTGCCAGGGTTCAGGACGAGGGGGAATGGGCTGGCTGCCATGGGTGCAAGGTTTCCTTTTGGAGAGAAGCAGATATTCTGGAACAAGATGGTGATAATGGTTGAACAACATAGTGGATTCATCAAATGCCGCTGAATTGTGCAAACGGAAAAGCCGAATTTTACGTGTGGTGGTCTTTGCCACAAGTTAGCAAATCCCTTGGAGGCATGAGGAGCCTGAGGCTGGGTCCACACCTGCAGCAGTCTGGGGGGAGGATGGGGAAGGCTGGCGAGGAGGGCCCTGTAGTGGGCTGTGGGTGAGAAGCCTAGGATGCAGACACGCGTCTGCTGGACTTGGCAGGACACACCCCTGGGTGTGAGATGTAAGCACCCCCTCTGCCTGGCCCGAGAAACCTTCCACAGAAGGGTCTCTCTGCAGATTCTCTGATGCGAGTGGTCTTGTCATGAGGGGTGAGAGAGTGGGGTCTCGAGGTCAAGGCTGGCGTGGAGGAGAAGCGGGTGATGTCGGCGGGAATGGCTGGGGGCCTCGCCCCATCTGGCCTGTGCCCTGCGGAGCTTCAGTAACAGCTGGCAGCGAAGGACTTTCCGAGCCCCTGTCACGGGCAGCGGTCACTCCTGGTCCTTCCATGTCTGCCCAGGCTCACGGCGGGCAGAGACCGTGTGCGGGGTCTCAGGGGTGGCTTTTTTCCGGTCTCCCCACTCCGATCATGAGGTCCAGGTGGGGCCAGTTTCTCTCTCCAGCTTTGAGGGGGGCCGGCCCCCTAGGCGGCCTCGAGCCCGGCAGTCTGGAACTATGGCGGCAGGCCCAGGGAAGCCAGGTGGCCCGAACTGGTCCAGGGTGAGTTGGCCCTGGGAGTGTTGCTGGGAGCCTGGGTTGCTGGGAGTCATGGACTGGAGATCCTGGCGTATCTTTGTCACCCGCCCCTTGGGGATGAGCAGGGGGTGACTGAGAAGAGATACAACTTCCTAGCCAGGTCCAGCGGGGCGGGGCTCAGTGGACGCCCTCACGTCCGCAGCAATCTGACCTGGTGGTTCTCGTCTCTAAGATTTGGTTAAGTTTCTGTTGCTTGCAATCAGAGGCACCCGGGGATGGCAGGGGCTGTTGGAGATTTTAGCTGCCCCGTGGACCAGGGTGGGAGCTGTTTGAATTAGCAGCAGCTGATGGACAGGGAGGAAGGGGAGATGGGGTCTGCCCGCTAAGAGAAAGCATGTGGGGGGGTCCCTGAGAGGGCAGTGTGGGATCATGCTCCTCTGCCCTGTGGCTGGGGGTTCACACCTCTTTGAAGGGCAAGCCCTCTCTACCGGCCAGTTGGCAGTCCTGGCCTTGGCATCAGCCAACCGAGAGTGTGGCTCCACCTGTGTGACCTTGGGCTGGACTTGTGGCCTCGAGGCCTCAGCCTGCTCACCTGTAAGTCAGGGGCCATGTTTTCCAACCCCAGGCCCATGGGTATCAGGTGTCCCACTACTTACTGGCCCTGCCTGCCTCAGTTTGCCCATCTATAAACTGGGATAATAAGGATGCCTCCTTCCCAGGGCGACTGCACAGCAGATGATTTTGTCAGTGGTCAAAACAGTGCCCGTTTTTTTTGAGTTGTCGCCGGTCTTTAGCAGGGCTGTGGTAAGGACACAAAGAGCCTGGCAAGGCCACAGAGGTGCCTGCTAACGCGGGGCCCCCGCTGCACTCCCCTCCCAAGCTATTCCAGGAGTCAGAGGTGGCTGGTGCTGGCCTGCCTCCAGGGGGGTCCCATCTGTCACCTGGTGGCAGCCGTGCCTGCAGCCCTTGCTTGCTCCTTAGAGGTGATGCCAGCGTCCAGGAATGCCTGGACCTTCAGTCTCTTCTCCGGGAGCTCATGCATTATGGCTGAAAAGATAAATAAATGCCTCAAGCCTCGCCCGCCGCTGGTGAAGGCCTCTGCGAACACAAGGCCCCACACAACCCCGGCCCAGGCTCCTCATTAAAAATGGGGTGTGAAGGAGGCCCAGCAGGGGGTCTGGCGGGTCCCGCTCATCTGTCCTGCTGGGAGCGGGCTCTGGCCTGACCTGGCCTGACCCTGGGCGAGTCTGGGGCTCCTGCAGACCCTCCATGACCCTCCCTCCTGCACCAGGATCCCCGTGGAGGCCCCTCCTCACTCTCTCCTCCCTCCCTCCCCACCCTCCGCTTCAGTTACCCCGAAGCTCCTATAGATACCACCCGGCCCCATTAGCTTTGCCCAGGTGGCTGCTGGAGGGAGACAGAAAACTGAAGGAGGCTGACATCGCTCCTGCCGGTGGTCTTTGGGGATTTGGATAAAGGCAAATTTGAATTAAAATGAGACCTGGTTAGAGCTAGAAATCTTGATGTTAAAAAGGGAAGAAAAAAAAAAGGAAGATGTTAAATTAAATCTGTGCCCCTGATTTTACCCCTTTGGGAAGGAGCTGCTCTCATTAACCAGGGAGTGGATCATTTATAGGATTTCTGACCTACACAGGACCCGGGGGCCTCCGGCCTCAAGCACTGAGCGCAGGGCGAGTGTTCCCAGAGACGGAGCGGAGCGGGGCCTGACGCCACCGCCTGCTTCGGGGTGGGGCCCACGGCCCCCGAGCCGCCAGCTCAGAGAGCCTGAGCTGTGCGGCCTCTGTCTTCCAAGTCTCTTTCTCTTATTGAATCCGGGCTTTTAGGCGAAGTCTGATGGAGCGTGTGCTCGCGCAGAGGCCCCGGATGCCGGCTTGCCCTTCCCTGTGGGGCGTCTCGACAGGGAGGCAGGCGAGGCCCCAGTGAGCTCGGGGTCACCCTGTTGTGAGCAGGTGGGACCCTCACCATCCCGGGAGCACAGCTTCCATCCGATCACAGGAAACACACGTGGCCAAGGCCCGTCGTCCGCTTCCTCCACCGGCCACCGCCCACGTCAGCCCGGCGCTCGCTCCGACACCCTGGATGAACAAGGAGAGGGGGAGAGGGGAGAGGAACACGTCAGACAGCGTGAGCAGAGTTCCCACTGCCCGGGGGAAAGCAAGCACACACACGCGGCATGAGCTGTGAGACGTGAACTATGCCATTCGCGTGGTTCTGCGCGCGTGTGAACGCACACGTCCCCTCCCAGTGTATATAATTTCACTGAAGTGTAGTTGATTTAGTGTTTCAGCCGTGCACCAAAGTGACACAGGTGTATATACATGTGAATTGCATTTTCAGATTCTTCTCTATTCTAGGTCATTACAAGATAGTGACTGTAGTTTCCTGTGTTACATGGTAGGTCCTTGCTGCTCATATGCATATATATACATATTTAAGTCTTTTACTTTTATATTGGAGCATATCTAACAATGCTGTGTTAGTTCAGGTGTACGGCAGTGATTCAGTCATACGTGTACATGCGTCTATACTTTTTCGGATTCTTTTCCCATATAGGTTATTACACAGTTCTGAGTAGAGTTCCCTGTGCTAGACAGTTGGTGTTTAATCGCTAAGTCCTGTCTGACTCTTTGTGACCCCGTGGACTGCAGCCTGCCAGGCTCCTCTGTCCATGGAACTTCCCAGGCAAGAATCCTGGAGGGGGTTGCCACTTCCTGCTTCAGGGGATCTTCCTGACCCCAGGGGACCAACCCTCATCTCCAGGCGGATTCTTTACGGCTGAGCCATCAGGGAAGTCCCAGCTGTCCAGTAAGTCTTTGTGTAACAGGCTCTCATTTTTGAATTCAAATCTGGCCCCGCACAAGATCGCACAATAAAATACATGCTCATAATTTAAAATTCTAACTCTGCTTTACAACAACGTTAAACAGCAAGGGAAAACACGACAGGCAGAGAAAGACACTTTGGAGGAAAGACACGGCTTTGTGGTTTGGTACCTCCGAGGGCCTGTCCCTTTGCTTTTTGACTAGCACCTGCAGATCCAGCTGATTTCACGTCTGTTTTCCTGGTGGCTAGCTCTGTAGGGACAGCATGTGTTCACTCCCACCATGATGCTGAGGCCACTTTGCCCATGGGTGCCCCTCGCACAGGCAGGAATGCTGAGGCCTCTGCTGCCCCCACCTCTCCAGTACCCGGGGCTCATGGCCTTTACCCTCCAAGACTCAGCCCCCTTCCTGCCCCTGGGGCCGGTTCCTGCTGCATCTCTGGCCCTGGCGGTCGCTCACTGTGGTCTCTAGAATCTGTCCAGCTGCAGGGCCACTGCTCCCAGCTGCAGGCTGGACCTTCCAAAAGGCTCCCCCTGACCACAGTGTCAGTGCTGTGCTGTGCTAAGTCATTTCAGTCATGTACGACTCCATGCGACACCCCCACTAGGACTGTAGCCCACCAGGCTCCTCAGTCCATGGGAGTCTCCAGGCAAGAATACTGGAGTGGGTTACCCCTCCTCCAGGGGATCTTCCCCACCCAGGGATCAAATCTGTGTCTCTTGTGTCTTCTGCATTGGCAGGTGGGTTCTTTACCACTAGTGCCCCCTGGGAAGCCCTCACAGTGACTCCCCACTATCTGTGGGATTGAACTCACCCTCCTGGACAGGCTCCAGGTCCCCCCAGCCCTCAACCCCCAACGCCAGCCTCATCACCGTGCTGACCTCTGTGGGGCTAACCTCCTTTCTCTCCCACTGGGTACCCCTTGCCATCAGAACACACCCTCTGGACTTTGTTTCTGCTGTTCCCTCGGCCCCAAAGACCTTCCTGCCTCCTCCACTGGCCTGTTCCTTTGCAACCAGAGCTTTTCAGAGAGAAGAGCAGCTCTCCTTGGCCACACCCATCTAGGAAGCTGCTCCTGCTCTGGCCCTGGGCTCCCACAGCTCACCAGCTGTCTCTCTCTCACCGTCTCCTCGTGTTGTCACAACCGAACTATGCCTTTGATTTGGCCCAGCTGTGATGCCCTCTAGTTAGTGAGCTCTTAGGCTTTTTTATTATTAATATTTTTAATTAATTAATTTTTTTTACTTTACAATATTGTATTGGTTTTGCCATGCATTGACATGAATCCACCATGGGTGTACGTGTGTTCCCCATCCTGAACCCCCCTCCCACCTTTGATATCTATCAGCCACTGTCACTATAGTATAAATGAGTTTGTTCAGCATGCTTTCCTTCTAACACCCCAAAGCACCAAGAGGGCAGGGTCTCTAGGGGATCCCACAGCCCTGGGGAGGGTGGAGCAAGAGGGCATTGGGACAGATGAGCCTGCCCAAGCCTTCCCAGGTGGTGCCAGTGGGAAAGAACCTGCCTGCCAATGCGGGTCCCATTTCTCTCATTTCAAATGGTCCTGATGGGCCAGACCCGAGTTGAAGACCGATGAGGAAAAACCCATCTTTCTCTCCTCCCCAAAAATGCTTACCCCCAACTCTGCCCCATACTCAAGGGCCCCCTCTCAGTGCCTGGAATTCGAACAATTACATTCTGCACCGGAGTTCAGGGTGTCAAGTGGGGTGAAATGCCACTCTTTATTGCTATTAAGGCGAGGAAAGTGCCACTTGTTTTCTGATAACGTGGATAAAGAGGGCAGCCGTGTAGACAAGTGCTCTGTGAGTGGGGTCTGGAGTGGATGGGGAGGCTTGCCCATCTCCCTCTCCAGTGCCCCGAGGAGTGGTGCTGAAGGGGAGGTGGGCAGACATGTCCAGGGTGCAGGAGCCTCCTGGGGGAGAAATGGAAGCCCTGCCCCCTTGAAGATGCTCTCAGGTGGATGGGGTTGGTTCCAACCGAGGTCACTGGCAAGAGAGGGACCAAGGACCCCCCCCCCCCCGAGGTGTCAAAGGGACCCCCATCTGCATTCTCCCCAGCTGACCTGAAGGTTAAGGGAGCTGGTGCTGCCACAGTGGGACTCCAGCTGGGGGGAAGTGACAAGCCCTTGACTCCATGGGCTCCTGAGTGTGGGACCCGCCAGGACCTGAGCAGGGGGACTCCAGCCCAGGCAAGCAGCAGGGATGCTCTAGGACAGTGCTCAACAGCGACACCATGTGGCAGCAGAAGAGGCCGTTGTTCAGTAGCTCAGTCGTGTCCAACTCTGCGGATCCGTGGCCTGCAGCCCACCAGGCTCCTCTGTCCTTCCCTGTCTCCCAGAGTTTGCTCAAAGCCATGTCCACTGAGTTAGTGATGCTGTCCAATCATCTCATCCTCTGCCACCCCCTTCTCTTTTTGTCTTCAACCTTTCCCAGCATCAGGGTCTTTTTCAATGGGTTAGTTCTTCATAACAAGTGGCCAGAGTACTGGAGCTTTGGCTTCAGCACAAGTCCTTCCAATGAATATTCAGGGTTGATTTCCTTTAGGATTGACTGGTTTGGTCACCTTGCTGTCCAAGGGACTCTCAAGAGTCTTCTCCAGTACCCCAATTTGAAAGCATCAATTCTTTAATGCTCAGCCTTCTTCACGGTCCAACTCTCACATCTGTACATGACGAATGGAAAAACCACAGGTTTGATACACTGACCTTGGTTAGCAAAGTGATGTTTCTTCTTTTTAATATACTGTTTAGGTTTGCCAAAGCTTTCCTTCCAATGAGCAAGCATCTTTTAATTTCACGGCTGTAGTCATTGGCAATTTTGATGTAACATGGGCTCTGTGTGCTGAGTAAGATGCAACACTTCGGGCTCGTGAGGTTCTTGGACTTTCACATCGGTGGAGGAGGATTCAAGAGGAAGATTCTCGGCTTCTGGCTAAGACGGGGGATGATGGGACAAAGAACTGGAAACTGCAAAGGCAGTGAGTTTCGGTATCTAGGTGGGTGCTGGCACATCCTCTCAGGGGACACGTGTATGGGCCTGGGCTGGCAACTCCCAAACAGTTTGGCACAGAAACAGAGATGGAATTTCCTGCTGGCGCAAACAGCCCTCTCCCAGTAGAGCTCGGCCCGCCCTCTCCAGGGCTCCTGACCTTCCAAAGAGCCCTGCGGGACACCTCAGCCCCTCACCTGCCTCACGGCGCTCAACTGCAGTCTGACGCCCGGCCTCCACCAGCTCTCCTGGGGACTGCAGTGGGTGTCTCCCCTAGCCTCCCAGCTCTGCAGCAGCCAGACTGGAGTCCATTTGTGGTCAAGGCAAGGACTTACCTCGCCTCACACTTGGAGGGGAAATCCATCCATTCTCAAGAATGCCAGCCCCCAGCGTCTGGCTGTTCTGCCCTGGTCTGTCCTCCACAGACCTGTGGTCCCTCTCCAGGAGAGGGGTGGTCTGTCTGAGTCCCCTGTGGGGTGTCTGACCCCCGGCCCTGGGGGCCACTGCCGTGTAACAAGTCTGAGCCAGCCTGCGAGCCCTAATGGCAGATTGCCCGATGGCCCCAGCTTGTATTCACCCATGGAAGTGGGTCCTATGCGGGGGCCCCAGGCATCCTATGTCTCAGGGAGCAGGACTCAGCAGGCCCCTGCTCCTCCACCAGAGGACACGGCAGGTCACAGGGACCAACACAATCCTGGGGGCCGGGGGCTCCGTTCTGAATGCCAGGTGGGCGTGGAGCAGACTCCCCACAGCCCCTCAGCGCCTCTCTGCACCCCTCTCAGCCCCGGGTCCGGGGGGCTGACCTGCAGGGGCGGCACGGGGCTCCCCCATCCCATCTTTGCCTCTGGTCGAGTTGAACCGCTGGGAGAGGCGAGGAATTAGTCCCGTCTGCTTGCTGTCCGCGGCCGAGTTCCTCTCCCCAAGCGGCCTGCCCCACTGCTGCGGCTGTCTCTGGTTCTACCCGTGCCTCTCAGACCTCTTCGGTCTGAGGATACGGGCTCCCCACCCACTGCTGCCTACCCTGGGGGCCTTGGGCAGCTCCCTGAGCCCTGCTGGTCTCTCTTTTCAGTTCACACCTACAACAAGTTTCCTTCATTAAATGTGCTCAGATTCCCCTTCCGCGTGGGCCGTGTCCTCTCCCCCCATGGGAGGGGTCTCAGCCTTTGGAGAGTCTCAGCCGGGCGGTGCAGGTGTGAGACAGCGCTTTCTCTGTTTGAAATCTGTCGCTTATCACAGCCACTCCTTGCCCTGCGGTCAGCCCAGCCTGCCCTACTCTCCCCGCGGTGACTCAGCCACGCAGCTGCCAGAGAGCCGTCCAGCCGCCATCCCCGCAATCCACCCTGTGTCCCCATCCTCAGCAGGGCTGGGGGCGGGTCCTCCTCTCCATTTGTTCGCAGAGGGGAGGGGAGCAAAATCTGGAGGCCTTTCCACCCTGACTGTCCAGAGGTCGGTGGGGAGAGGTGCTTCCTGAGACTTCCTCTGTCGACTTGGAATTCCCCGCTCAGCTGAGATACACAGCCCACCACGTGAGGAAGAGGCTGGCCTGACAGTCAGGAGAAACTGCAGCCTCACCCGGGAATCAGCCAGGCTGTGAATCAGAGTCATCGGGAGAGATTTTAAAAGTACAGGTGCCCGGGGTCAGCTTAGGGAGGATGATGGGATGGGGTGAGAACACCTGGGTCAGCTGGGCTCATCCTTACTGAGCTGAAGCCTGAGGATATTTCCATGAATTGTGATGCTTGGAACACCAGCAACTGGGGTTCCAGAATGTTCAACATGCCTGGCAGGGACCACAGACCACCTTGGGTTTTCATCTCTTTTTGTAACTGTAGAGCGTGGAAATGCTTGCGTCTGGATGTGTGTCCTCTCGTCCAGCTGCGGGGTGCAGTGGTGGGGGCCTCCAGGCCATATGGTAGCTTTATACAGGTCAGTTGGAGGTGCCCCATCCACCCATCAGAGCCGAGCGGTGTGCAGACCTATGATGCCGGCACCATGGATGGTGCCGTGAGCTGCAGGCCCTCGCACAGCACATAGAGGGCATTTGATGTGGGCACGGGGCTTCCGGGGAAGGCCAGGAGAACACTGAACTTGGTGGTTTTATTTCTAGGCTATTTGGACAATTTCAACAGGGAACAGAGGAGAGATACCCCCATGTCCCCTCAAATTCACATGTCGGAGCCTGACCCCCAGTGGGATGATGCTGGGGTCTCTGGGACGAAATTAGGGTTATGGGAGGTCATGAGGGAAGGGCCTCACTCACCCAGAGCAGACAGCCTCCAATATCCCCTGAGACACGTCTTTTCTCTGCCAGACGCTCTTGTCGAGCTGCCCATGTCGGGGCCGTGAGCTGAGCTCTGCCTCGTCTGCCTGCCTCCCAGCTGAAGCCTCTTCTCCCCTCTTAGCAAAGATAAAGGCCTCCGACCCAGCAGGACAGTGAGCAGCTGTGCTGATCCTCATCCTACTCCTGGGGTCCTGTCTTGTTACACATGGAAGAGCTCAGAGGGGAAGATCAAACCACACACAATCTTGCCACCTGAAGGCAACTTTGATTAGTCTTTTGTTCATCATTGTCATGAAACATCTTTCTATAGTATTGGGGTTCCCCTCTCTGGAGGTCCAATCATCCACTCACCTCTCCAACCACCCACATAAGCATCCACCCATCCATCATCCATCCATCCATCCACCCACCCACATATCCACCCATCCATCATCCATCATCTATCCATCCATCCGTATATACATCATCCATCATCCATCCTCCATCCATCATCTATCCACCCACCCACATATCCATCCATCCATCATCCATCCATCCACCTACATATCCATCCATCCATCATCCATCCACCCACCCACATATCCATCCATCCATCATCCATCCACCCACCCACATATCCATCCATCCATCATCCATCCACCCACCCACATATCCACCCATCCATCATCCATCATCTATCCATCCATCTGTATATACATCATCCATCATCCATCCTCCATCCATCATCCATCCACCCACTCACATATCCAACCATCCATCATCCATCCATCCACCTACATATCCATCCATCCATCATCCATCCATCCATCTACATATCCATCCACCCATCCATCCATCCATCATCCATCCACCCACCCACATATCCATCCATCCCTCTTCCTCCCTCCCTGCCTCCTTTCATCATTCCTTCCGTCCATCTAGCTATCCATCTACAAGCCAGCCTCCCTTCCTCCCCGCCTTCCCCTTTCCTCATCTCCTGCCCTTCTTGCCTCCTTTCCTCCTGTCCACTAAGTAGCTGCTGAGCACCTGCCATCTCTACTATCCCTTATTAGCTTCCACAAGGAAATGAGTCTTTCCTGATTGAGGCCCCTTGAGGCCAGAGGCCTGCTTCCCAGGGACCAACCTCCAGGAAGTGGTGAACAACACGAGCCTGCCCCAGTCCTATGACCTCTGAAGATTCTGATTTGGAATTGTCTTCCTGTGGCTCCCGTTTGCTGAGTTGCTTCATTCTTTGGGTTCCTTAGGGCAAGAGCCAGCCTTGCTGGGAGTCTTAGCCATCTAAGCTGTGGTGAGTTGAGGTTTCATTGGCTACTCAGCTCCTGCCAAGTGAGGTTTGAAAGCCAGTGGGTACAGCCAGCCTGATCCCGGACCGGAGGTGAAGCCTGAAGCGGGCGGGAGGAGGTGGCCTAGGAGAGGGTGTGGGTGGGTGCCAAGGAAGACCCTTCATTATGCCCCCCGGGGGGGGTCCTGCCGCTTGGCTCCGCAGAGCAGGGCACCCAGAGAGGAGCAGGCGGGGGTCTTAAGAGCAGATTCCTCCCTGGTCTGGGGCACAGGTCCCCAGCCTCTGGAATCTAATGCCTGATGGTGTGTGATGGAGCTGATGTAATGAGAATATAAATAAAATAAAATAAATGTAATGTAAATTAAATAAATGAAAGATGGCGGAGCCCGTGGACTCTGGTCTAAGGAGTCTCAAGAGTCAGACTCAGTGACTAACAAAAAAACGAATGTAATGTACTTGAACCATCCCAGAACCATCCTCCTGCTCCTGGTCCATGAAAAAATTGTGTTCCACGAAACCCATTCCTGGTGCCAAAAAGGCTGGAGACTGCTGGTCTGGGGGCCTCTGTCTTCTTCCAGCTCCAGGCCCCTCTGACCGGGGAGGCCAGACCTGCAGCCCTGGCCACAGTCGGGGGTGGCATGCCCCGTGCTGCCTTGAATTAGCACAGGCAGAACTTCAGCCGCCGCAGCCACGGAGAAGGGCAGCCTTTACCGCGACTCCCCAGCCTGTGCCGGCCTGTTCTGCCTCAGTTTCCCCTGAGTTCCAGCTTCTCCTCCCACCTGGGCTGGGAGCCCCTTGGGCCCTGTCTAGCCACGCGGGGACCTAGGGTCCTCATGCCAGCACTTTCCACCCAGGCCCCGCCTGGTCCACCTGCGTCAGGCCCCCGAGGAGAATTCAAATGAGGGGCTGTGCTTCCTCTCCGGGTGCTGGAGACTGTGTCAGCAGGGAGCCAGCGACTCCCAGGAAAACGCTTCCCCGTCAGGCGGTGGACACGCTCCAAGTGTCTTCACCAAGAGTCTGCACAATAGGGCAAGATTAGATTCCTTTCTACCAAGATGGATTGTAATCTGCCCCCGCTCATGCAAGAAGAACAGCATGTCTCCACGAGGTCACTGACCCCTTTGCTGATGCTGGAGAATCCAGAAGGCCTCTTGCCCGGATCCACCTTCAAACGGTGGGGCCTGGGTGATGGGGAAAGAAGGTCTCAAGTTTCTTTAGTGACAAGCCCAAAGATGAGAAACCAGGAGGGGCTGTCCAGGATCCATGAGCCCTGGAGGGCCCACCCGGGGCAGGGTCCCCCACCCTCCCCACCAGCCTGGGGCACATGGCAGCCTAAGCGGCCAACCTGAGACTCTCAGGGGGAGTCTTCTGTTGTCGGGGCCAGTCCTGGAGAGACTCCCAGGGCTGCCTTCCGGGTCTGGCCTGGGTCAGTCCCTGTAATAGCCTCCCCTGGGGACCTGGTCTCTCCACCGCAGGAGGCAGCGTGGGAAACGGCCAACGCGCTGATATGGACTCCCGCCTCCCTGCAGCCTAGTCCCGGGGGGTGGGGGGGGAGGGCCGTGGGGGCTGAGCAAGGCTTCTGTCCTCTGCATCCATCACGTGCCGGGTGGGACTGTCCACTCCCTGCAGCCAAGTCCATGGTCCTCTCGGGCTCCTCCAGACCCTGCTTTCCTTAGGAACTCTGCTCGCAAAGTTCTACTCTTTGGGATCCTTTCAAGGACCTGAATCCAGCCTGCAAGACCAGCCTGACCCACATCCCGTGGTATGAGCAGTGACCGGACTCACCTGGTGTCCCAGTGGTCAGCAGTGGCCTGCCCTTCTCTGGGGTGGGTCCTGTGTGTCCTCACCACCCCTGGACCTTGCCGGCCTGACCACTGGTTCCCGTTTGTCAGGGCCAGCCTTTGGAGGTCACCAGGTGTCACTGGCAGGTCCGTCTTCACCGTCCAGAATAGAAGCTGCTTGGGCCGGGGGTCAGTGGCCAGGCTGGGCAGTGCCTCGATGGCCACTGCAGTCTGGAATCTGTCTCTCTGCCTCTAGAAGAGAGACCACCCTTGTCTGTGTCAATTTCATCCATTCACCTGTCAGTGAAGAAGTCACTCAGTCGTGTCTGACTCTTCGCGACCTCATGGACTATAGCCTGCCAGGCTCCCCTGTCCATGGGGATTCTCCAGGCAAGAATACTGGAGTGGGTTGCCGTGCCCTCCTCTAGGGGATCTTCCTGATTCAGGGATTGAACCCAGGTCTCCTGCATTGCTGGCAGATTTTTTTTTTTAACCATCTGAGCCATCCTTTAGGAGCTATACATGTGTCCAAGCCCCGCAGCCTTGGCCTCTTGGGGATAGATAGGGGAGATGGATGATGACCCGAAAAAGCAGAGACCAGTGAACATTGTTGTCTGGGACTTGAGGCGATGGCAAGGCCCCTGGAGGCAGGAGGGTGCACCACACGGCACTGGTCCTTGCCAGGGAGGCTAAGGAACACCTCCCAGAGACCGTCTGCTCGAGCTGAGATCTGAAGGCTGCCTGGAGAATGGGAGACAAGCCACCCAGGGCTTCGGCCCAGGGCATGGCTGCTTTGCTTTCCAGGTGGAGCAAAGACTGGGTGGGGGTGTCCAGCGCAGGTGGGGAGAGCAAGTAGGAAGCCAGGGAGGCTGTCCAGCTGCCCAGACGAGAGGCGATGTTCCGCGGGGCGGTGTGCAAGCAGACGGCAGGAAAGGACACACCTGCGGCATCTGGAGGTCGCTGTCCTTTCTAAGGTAAATCAGGTCATGGCGGGTCACTCCTGAGCTCTGGTCTCCAGCCTAAGTGCCGCCTGGGCCTGGCCGCTGGCTTCCCACTCCTCATTACCCTGACCTTTGCCCTGCTGGTTTCCCCCAGGTCTCTGCCTGTGTGGATTTGGACCTGGGATAAATCGCTGTTCTTCTATCTCATGCCCACTGGCACTGCCCTCTGGGTAGGCCGGGAAGCCTGGCACCCGCTGGAGTTTGTTTCCCAAGCCCGTCTTCCTGCAGCTGGCTTCCATGAGCCTCTGTGCAGTAAAGCTCTCTTATTCCCCGGATGATCCTGTCTGAGTCGACCCTTCACAGGAGGGAGGTCACAGGTGGGTGGGGTCAAGGGCGGGATTCATACCTGCTCCCAGCAAGGAGCGCCTGGCCCCGCCCCGCCCCACCCGCCTCTGGGAGGCCCTACCTTGGTGAGCGGAGTGGACTGTAACACGTGGCCAGCCGGGTGTGGGGAGGGGAGCTTGACCTCAGGATGGACCCTCTTCTCTCCCTTCTTCCCTGTGGGCGTCCTGGGGGGCAGGGGCAGGCTGGCTACCCTGGGGCTGCGGTTCTCAGCGAGGTGGGGGTGGGGTGGGGAGCCTGGAGATTTTATCCCCCAGGGACACTTGGCGATGTCCAGAGGCATTTTACTGGGAGTGGGGGTGCTACTGGGGTCAAGGCGGGGCAAGGCCACAGTTGCCGCTCACCTTCCTTCAGGACACAGGACAGAGCCCACAACGAAGGCTGTTCTGGCCCCAGATGTGAGGACCCTCCCCTGAGGGAAGCTCAGCCCAGCCTCACTGGTTCATGGAGCTGGGGCCCCGGTGGTCCCGACACTCACTCTAGTCCCTCTGGGGCTGAGAACACTGCTCGTAAGATTTTTTCCCCCCGTCCTTAATAAAGATCTGCCATGGGCACTGGGCTTCAGTTTTGGAAAGTGTTGAGTCCTGCCTCCCAGGCCGCAGGCCTTGCACCAAGGCCACAGAACCCAGCTCACCTCCGAAGCGGATTGAGCCTCTTTGTAACCATGGCCAAAAGCCCCCCACTGATCATCACTAACAAGCTTCCTGACCCCTAATTAGACAAAGATGCCCACTCCAGCAAACACCCTATAGCACCCCAACCAGTCACCTAACACCACCCTTCCAGCAGGAATTTTCTTTGTCTTGAGGCTATAAAAATTGGCTTCTAATCCATGAAAACTGTCAGCTTCCCTCGGTCGTTCGGGAAGTCAGTCTGCTATGCTCGCAGTGCCCACATTATCTCTGCTCTTTGTTCTTAATAAATTCACTCCCATCTGAAATGCTCTCTGTCTGGAAATTCTTTTCCAACCTGCATACGGACTGCCTCCACAGAAAGAAGCCAGAGTAAGAACTGAAACCCAGGCAGGAAAGGCTCCTGCAGCTGGGACAGAGCCAAACCCTGCACAGTGGCAGCCTCACGCGGTCCCTGCTGCCCTGGGGGTCTCAGAGGGCGGCCTGCTGACCTGGATCACCCCGGGAAGTGGCTTTGGGGTGGGCCAGGACAACCAGGGCAGAGGGCATAGCATATGCAAAGGCCCTGGGGACTCACTGCGGGATGGGTTAACACCCACGTGTCTGAGCTGAGAAGACAGAAGAGGGAAAAAGCCCCTCCTGCGCGCTCAGACAGCCCTGCCAGGCACCCTTGTCCCCTTACTCCGCCGGGGGCACCCTTACCCCCCAGCACACGTTCGTCTTGCCCTTTTCTTCTTCTGTCTCTGGGGGAAGAACATTGATGGAGTTAGGTCATCAACATGCACTTTCAATGTGAGAAATGGCAAATCCTGGGATCTCTGCCCCACGGCGTGGGGAGGACAACCCCCATTCTCGCACTGTGCCCAGAGACAGCCTGAGGTGGCTGCTCTCAGAAGCCTTGGGATCTGCCCAGCACCCTGACCGTGGCCGCCCCGCAGTCTCTCCCAGGACTGAGTGACCCATGCTCGCTGCTTGGGTGGAAGGGCTGGGAGGGGGCAGTGCGAGGGAACAGCTTGGGGACCTTTCCCCCAGGGACCCACAGCCAAGCCCACCCTGGTATTCAGGGAAGCCGAGCCCTGCTGCGTTGTCCTGTGGGCACCCAGAAGGTCCAGACACCCCGGGAGGGCTGGCTGGAGGACAGGACGTTTGTTCTGTGCGGATCTGTCCACTTTCTGTGCTGTGAAACCACGCTGTTGGTCTTCAGACTTGGCGGAGAGACCTCCCGCCTGAGATAATATCCTAGCAACCTCTCAGGGTGACCGGGACACACTCGTGGTTAGAGTTGCAAAGCTGTTTACATTGAGTTTTATGGCATTTGAGGGAACTTGGTGATTTCAAAGCTGGGAAGATGGTTGTTCAGAGCTTCCAAAAGTTGATCCTGGGGCAGCGGGACCTGAAAATGCATGGGCTGACTTTTCAGGAACGTGAACTCTAAACTCTCCGCTCACCCCTGGGAGTTTGGAGGCTGCTGGACAGGGGGAGTCTGCGTCTTCTCTGTGGAGTGCATCTCCAGCTGGGGGAGGGCACCAGCTCCGCCTCTGAGCTGTAGGTGTCAGGCTGCTGGCTGCTGGGGTATTGCTGGGAAATGTGTGTTTGTGTGTCAGGGAGCGGGGCATGCCTGGGGTTGGGTCAGAAAAAGAAGCCAAAGATTTTGAAAAACTTGTTATACTGTCTCTTTTTTTAAATTGAGGAATAGTTGATGTATATGTGTTTCAGGTGTACAACATAGGTGTTCACACTTTTTAAAGGTTATGTTTCGTTTATATTTATTATAAGATACTGGCTGCATTCCCTGTGCTATACAGTATATCCTTGTAGCTCATTTATTTTATGCACAGTAGCCTGTCACTCTGAATCCTCTACGCCTGTCTTGTCCCTTCCCTCTTCCCGCTGGTAACCACTAGTTCCTTCTCTAATTAAGAGTCTGTTTCCCTTTTGTTATATTCGCCAGTTTGCTGTATGTTTCAGATCCGCATATAAGCAACATCACACAGTATTTGTCCTTCTCTGTCAGACTCACTTCTCTTAGCCCTCCAAGGCCATCCATATTGCTGCATGTGGCAACACTGCATTCCTTTTATGGTTGAATAATATTCCATTATGTATATATCATTTTCCACTTTTTTAAAAAAAATTGAGCCATCCCCTGGGGGGAGGGGATAGTTAGGGAGTTAGGGAGGGACACGTACACACTGCTATATTTAAACTGGATAACCAAGAGGGACCTACTGCATAGCACAGAGAGCTCTGCTCAATGTTATATGGCAGCCTGGACGGGAGGGGGGATTGGGGGAGGATGGATACATGCGTATGTATGACTGAGTCCTTTCTCTGTTTACCTGAAACCATTTTATTTCTTTTTCTTGCTTATTGTTCTGGCTAAAACCTCCAGTACAATGTTGAGTCAGAGTCTTTGTCATTTTTCTGATCTCAAGATTCAGTTGATGTTAGATTTGAGTTTTTCATAGATGCTCTTAACATGCTGAGGAAGTTCCATTCCTAGTTTGTTGAGTGATTTCATGATGAAAATGTTTTGGTAAATGTTCTCCCCACATCTATTGAGGTGAATTTGTAGTTTTATCTTTTATTCTAATAATATTATATGTTATGTTGATCGATTTTCATATGTCAAACCAACCCTGCATTCCTGGGATAAAGGCCATGTGGTCATACTGTATAATCATTTTATATATTTCTCAATTTGATTGATTATTTCACTGAGGGCTTTTGTCCCTAAATGAGGATTTGTGGTGTTCAGTAATATTCTATTTCAGGCTCTTGCATGCTCAATGGCTCTCAAATTTTTCTTCTATCTTTATTAATTTGGCACCAGTGTTGCACTAGGTTTTTCTAAAGGTTTTTTGAGACTTCTCTACTTTTTCCACGCCCTGGAACAGTTTAAATGGTATTGGAATAATCTGTTCTCTAAAACTGTGTTAGAATTCCCATGTCAAACCGCACAGCCTGGTGCTGTTTTGGCATGAGCTAGAACTATCTATTTAAGATGTCATTTTTTAACGGGAGTTGGGTCATTTTCTCCTTTCTGCCTCTTCTGGGGTTAAGTCTTCTAATTTACAGTTTCTTAGAAAGAATCTGTTTCATCCAAGTCTAGAGATTTATTGGCATAAAGTTGATCAAAGCATTCTTTTGTGGTTCTTTTCACTTTCTCTGTTCATGTTTGCTTCTCTATTTTTACTGTCTTAGTCTGCACACGGGGCTTCCCAGGTGGCGCTAGTGGTAAGGAACCTGCCTACCAATGCAGGAGACATAAGAGACGTGGGTTCAGTTCTTGGGTCAGGAAGATCCCCTGGAGGAGGGCATGGCAACCCACTCCAGTGTTCTTGCCTGGAGAATTCCATGGACAGAGGAGCCTGGTGGGCTCCAGTCCATGGGGTCGCAAAGAATCGGACACGCCTGAAGCAGCTTAGCACGTGTGCATTCTGTATGTGTATGTATATATTCTCCCTTTCCCCTAATTTTGCTGGTTTTAATTGCCTTTTCCCTCCAAAAGGTCAGCTTGGTTGACCCTTTCTTGGAATGAGGCTGCAGTTGGGGACCCACCCTGCGTGGTCCTCTGGTCCTCCCCTCTCCTTCCAGAGGTGGCGGTCCTGCGTTGTGTTCTGAAGGTTCTTTGCTCTGTCTCCTGCTGGTTCCATCGATAAACCCCTTCTGTGTCAAACCGTATGTTCGCATCTGGCTGTCAGCAGACCCAAACAAGCCGCAGGCATTCCCTGGCTGCAGTGCGGAGAATGCCCCGGAAGGGGTGGGAAGGGAGGTAAAGCCTCTCTGCCTGGCTGCTGCAGTGGTCTGGGAGCAGAGGGGACCCTGGTCTCATCCTGGAAAGTGGGGAGCGGGAGGGGGTGTACAGTAAGGGATGGGTCTACGAGCTGTTTGGGATCAGCGGGACTTGGGCATATAACTGCATAGCTAACATTTCACCATTTATTGCTTTCAACATTCCTTCCCAGGACCATAAGAATCAGACAAAGCTACAAATCTGAAGGCAGAGTTGAAATGTTTATTCACAACCTCTCAACTTGGCCTTAACCCCCACCCCTCACTGGATCTCAAGATCTTGCACGAGAAAGAAAGAGACATGGTTCTAAAGGGGACAAGCAAAGGTTACTAAAGAGCCTGGAGGGGCCAGGACCCCAGCTGACCCTGCTCCCGGCCCTGCACGCAGAGGCTGGGGGCAGGGGCAACCGTCCTTGGCCCTGGATGCAGCATGAGGTCTGGCCAGCTCTGATAAGGTCTGGCCCTGCTCAGGAGGCGACCAGGGAGGGCTGGTGGTCAGCAGCCCACCTTCCCCCCCAGATGCTAAAAGAAGGAAAAATCAAGCAAACCTGGACACTTTTCAGTTGGGTTTTGTGCTGTCCGTCTTTCGCTGGGGGAGCATATTATACATTCTCTCTTTTAGGAACTAGAATGTTCTGCTGAGAGAAGGCCTCAGAGATTATGTCAGCAGAAAAGGGAAGGAGGAGGCCAGGTGGCGGGTCTTCTGGCTGCTCAGGACCTTCCACCTGGCAACTCCAAGTTCATCTATGTTCTACCTTAGACCCTCTCCCCAAATCGTGCTTGAACCCAAGAGCTCTGGGTCTACACACTGTTTTCATACCCTGCATCGTGCAGATAAGAAAACCGAGGGACTGTCTGAGGTCCAAAAGCGAGTGCTGGGCTGAGCTGGGAAGCTCTGTGTCCCGCCTCACCACCTCACCTCCCCAGTCGAGGTATACAAGCGCAGGAGTGCAGGCTCAGGCATGGCTCCTGCACGGAAAGCATCACCACCTCAGCTCCCCCAGCCAAGGTGTGCAGGCGCAGGAGTGCAGGTGCAGGTGTGGCTCCTGCACCGAGAGCAGACTCCGCAGTCAAGCAGGTATGTGCCTGTCCCAGGTTCACCGGGTATGCCCTGCTCGCAGCTGAAGTTAAGCCAAGGAGGTTGAGCTCGTTGCAGGCAAGTGCCATGTGCGTAGCTCTGGGCCCCTTTCAGGACTTGGGGAGCAGTTCAGGTGGGTGGCCCTAATCTGGTGACCAGGGGCCCCACAGGACTCCTCCTGGGGAGACGCGCCTCCCCTGAGGTCCCACCCACGCCTGGCTTCTGACCAGCCCTCCTCTTCCTTTATCCGTTATCCTGCATTCACTCTGCAGGTGGCCTGAGCCGCCTGCTGGGTTTCTGGGTGAACGTGCCCACAATAAGGGGCCAGCCAGAGCTGAAAACTGAGTATACATCATAGTGGTGAGTCCCTTCAAATGCTGGGGTGCCCTGGGGCTGTGCTTGCACAGTAGGCATCTCCTGGGCTCTTTCTACATACTGGGTCCTGGGGACCAGCAAGGAGACAGCCACAGAAACCAGCTTGGTGAACAGACTGGCCTCCAGTTTAGGGCCCCAGGAAAGGACTTAGTTCTCCCCAACTCTTGGCTTCACACAGCCCCATCAGATGTCCCCTCCCTGACCCACCATCAGGGGTGCCCTTTTCGTGAAGCTAATGCAACTTCAATTTCAGGTCATCTTCCTTGCTGGGAGCTTCCGAGGGCCCAGGAGGGACTTGAGAGTTGTGTTTACAAGGTCACGTGTTTTTGTAAAGTTTGCCAAAATAAGCAATTTTTATGTGGTGGACACACGGTAAGGTGACCAGTGTGGCTGAGGCGGTCCTGATGAGTCACGCCCTTGCCCTCAAATGTTCTTTTCCTTCTAGAGTTCTCCCCTGCCAACAGTGTAAGCTTCATCTCCATAAAATCCTTGAGGCCGTAGCTTTCTGGTGCCTTTTGGTCATAGGAGCAGTCTTCCTTCACCCACGATGACTGCCTTTCAGAGATGGAAGTCTCCAATCTGGTCCACAGAAAAGGTCCAGTCTCACAGGCAGCTCAAGTCTTCTTTCCCCAGATTCATGCCCAGGCCCCAGCAGGGAGGGGGGCAGGGCTGTGGCCAAAATGTTGAAATAGCAGGTAAAGCTCTACTGGAGTGTCCCGGGGATGCTGCAGCAGACAACCAGTCTGGGGCTAGTATACAGCAGATATTGATCTGTCAGTTCTGGAGCCAGAAATCCATGAGCAAGCATCGGCAGCGCTGCCTTCCCATGGGAGGCTGCAGGGAAAGGGCTTTCCTGCCTCTTCCAGCTTCTGCGGACTCCAGGTGACCCCTGGCTTTTGCCTGGATCTCTTCAGTCTCTGCCTTATCAACACCTAGCCTTCTCTCCTGTACGTCTGTGTCTCAAACCTCCCTCCTCCTTCTCTTATAAGGATCCCAGTCCTCCGATTTGGGGCTCACCTTAAATCCACCATGATCTCAGGATCCCTGACTTAATGATGTCCTCGAAGATCCTTTTACAAATGAGGTCTCCTTCACAGGTTTTGGGGGTAAGGCTGTGGACAGATCTTGCGGGGTCACCGTTTTCAGCCCCCTACAGTCATATTCAGAGTGCTTCCTGCACGCGAGCAAGGAGCCAAGTGCGCAGCAGGTGAGGTGGGAGGCAGGGAGGCAGGATTGGACAAGGGGGTCCAGAGGGAGAGGATGTCGGGGTGACCCTGCGAGGGCGACGTTGAAGCCCGGGCCGGATGGCTGAGAAGGGCCCACCCCGTGGAGATGAGACGGGGAAGCAGAGGGGCCCTGGTGTGAGAGCTGAGGGCCCGGGGAGCCTGGAGGGTGGTGCTGGGTGGAGCAGAAGCGGGCAAGGCGTGGACGGCGGGGAAGGGCTGGCCAGTTCAGACCATCCAGCAGGGGAAGCAGCAGATCACCAGGCACTGGGAGGCCAGGAGGGGCGTTTCCAGGGACGAAACCCTGTGCTGGGGCGGTTGGCCTGATGCCTTGTGACCCTGGATACACTCCCCCCCTGCCTAGATCTGATCACTGGGCCTTGTCCCCACTAGGTGTGGGGACCAGGGGAGTCAGCTGTCCTGGGAGGGTCAGGCAGGGCCCCCCTCCAGCCGCCTGGAACTCTGATGAGAGCTGCATAAAGCCGTGCATGAAGCCAGGCAGCTTTATTGGGTGTTTGATGAAGCTTTTAAGGCATCGGAAACCATCATCAGAGGCACGGCCACCTGCTCCGTGTGGCTCAAGATGCAGTCTCGTGGGGGCCTCTGCTGGATTGCAGGCCACATCTGGGGTGCCTGGAGCTTGGCCAGGGTGCTCCCTCTTCCTTTGACCTTTAACCACCGGGTCATCCTGCCAGGCACGGCTGGAGCCCTCCGAGTACAAGGTGTGTCCAGAGCCCTGGTCCTGGGCCCTGGCACCGCAGAGGGCGACGTTTACAGGGTAACGAAAATGGTGGCGATTTTAACAGTTTCTTAGACAGGAGATGCTTGGCACATGCTTCTTTGTTCCAGGGATCGGGTCCTGTGGCCACATCACAGCGAGAGACACACAAGGCTCCCCACATTGAGGGGCTCACGTACGGGGGGCAGTAGACCAGCAACCAGAGAACCCGCTGGGAGACAGCGGGCCTGGGGGTGAGAGAGCTGACGGTACCACCACGCGGGGTCAGGAGGCCTCTCGCAGGTGACAGAGCGGTGGTCTGTGGCATCTGGGGGGACCGTCAGAACATTCCAGGCAGGGATGCTGTGAGGTTGGGGTGGGGTGCGAGTCACCACCATGTGGAGGGAGACGAGGTGGGCAGCACGCGGGAGAAGCGGAGAGAGCGGCCCCGGCCCGGCCCCTGAGAGGGGGCCCAGAGGAGGCTGAGCCTCCACCCCGCAAAAGTCCCTTTTTCTTGAGGTGCCCCAGTTGCTGTCTGAGCTGAGATGAGCTGGACTGGGGCAGTGGGAGGGGAGGGGCGGCGCTCCCCAAGGGTTTGGTGGCTCAGATGGGCCAGCAGTGAGTCCCTTCCCCTGGCCAGGACGTGGACTCAGGAAGAAGCTGGCTGTGTCCTCAGCATGTAGCTCTGTGGGCACAGGGAGGGGCACCCATGGAGCCAAAGCTGCTGTGGGAAGGGGCCTGGCTCTCTGGGATCCCGCCCCTACTGGGAGTGCGATCATCCCCAAAGAGACCTTTAGCTGGCCTTGGCAAGGTGGGGGCTGGTGCCTCCGGCTCTGAGACCCCTCCCCAGGTTGCACAGTAGTGGGGGGGCTCAGGCTACAGCTCCCATCTCCCTCAGCAGTACAGCAAGTTGTCAGGGTCATGGGCTCTGCCCCTTGCTCCCCAAGAACGACCAGCTGGCAACCTGGGGTGAGCTCCTTCGATCCTGCTGAATCTTGCTCTTCTCCTCTACTGGGGAAGCTGAGGGGTCAAAGGTGGAGCTCACAGGCTAGCCTCCCCGGCTCCCAGCTTTGTGGCTTTGGGACGTTTACAAGGCCTCCTATCTCTCTCCAACCTCTGGGGCTTTGTTTTCTTGGCTGGGTATTGACTGCATCAGTATACCAAAAGCACTGACCCCCTTGCTCACAACAGCACTATTAACAAGAGCCAAGACACGGAAGCAACGCAAGTGTCCATCAACAGATGAATGGATAAAAAAGATGTGAGATACGCACACACACACACACACACACGCACACACACACACACACGCACACACGCAGTGGAGCATTACTCAGTCATGAAAAAGAATGCAATAATGCCATTTGCATCAGCAGAGATGAGCCTAGAGATTATCACACTAAGTGAAGTAAATCAGAAAGGGGAAGACAAAATACCGTATGATACTACTTGTGTGTGGAATCTAAAATATGGCACAAATGAACTTACCCGTGAAGTGGGCTCACAGACAGAAACGGGCTTGTGGTTGCGGGGGGCAGGGGGTGAGGTGGGGGTTTGGAATTAGGAGATAGAAACCGTAATCTGCAGAATGGATAGACAAGGTCATACTGTGTAGCACCGGGAACTGTCTTCAACATCCTGTACAAAACCACGGTGGGAAAGAATCTTTTAAAGTTTGTATTAATGCACACTAGAAGTGCTCGGGACTGCGTTTGGTGGTGGTAAGAGCTTGACCGCTTGTAGCTGCGATCACCAGTTCACAGGGTGAGAGAGCCGCCGCCTCTGACATTCCAAGCCCAGCTGTGGAGGGCTTAATACAATGACGGTCTCTCTCTCCCAAGTCACGGTCCAGTACAGGAAGGGGAGGGGCCTGTTCCAGGAAGCCACTTGGGGATCCAGGCTCCTTCCAGCTTGTGGTCCTCTTGGGGCTTCACAGTCTTTCTCTAGGATGGTCTACAGATGGGGGACCCCGGGAGGTCAATCTGGGCTGGGCCTGGGCCGTCTCCATGCACAGGCAGAGGCCACACTAACCACAGGGAGGCCGGGACACGGGGACTGGCGCTGTGTCCAGGAGGAAGGAGCTCAGTCTGTCTTAGTGTTATTGCTCTTACCTCCTCCTGGAACAGCTGGAGCACCAAGAAAGGTGAGGGGTAGGAAAGGCTTGCAAGGACCTGGCAGATGACCATGCTAATCATCCTGGTTACATCCCAGCCGGCTTTGCCACCCATGACCGAGGCTGCAAGGGGGAGCTGGGCCCTCCCTGGGGCCCCTGGCAGCTCCTCCCACGAAGAGTGTACATGTGTCACCAGCCACCTCTTAAATCCCTTAATCTTATTATCCCTTGGCGGGAAGGCTCTGAACATTCCTTTTGTAATTTTTAAAAAAATTGCCTGACAGGTTTCTTAAACAGAATTCTTTTATTTTCTTTAACCCTCAATCTCCGGGAGGATCGTTTCCTGTTGGGGCCAAGGATGGGGTCCTGCTGAGGGTCAAGCGAGTGACAGCATTTCTCAAACAGGGTTCCTGGAGGCCTCTTCTGGCCCACTTGCTGCCGGCCCAGGGGACAGAGCTGTCCGCACAGCTGAAGTCCTAGGGGACGCCATGTACCCTCCAGTCTCCCTTCCCACCCGATTACAGAAGCTTCCTGAACCTGGTTGTGCAGAAACACTTGCTCACCTGTAGATTGCAGACCCCACCCCAGCAGCCCTGCTGCTGGCCGTCAAGCAGGAGAGGAATCTGAACTTTCAGCAGGAGTCTGGGAAATGCTGACACGGTCTGCCTGTCCGTGGCCTGGAATTTGGGAAGCCAGGCTGCGGGGGACAGTGAGATGAACCAGACACCACCCCGTCTCTGGGACTGTGGCTGTCTGGCAAGGAAGGTAAGACAGGACCCTTGCTGGCTGAAAGAAAAAAAGAACAGCACAACCTAAAAGTTGTTTATGTTTTATTCAGACAGAACTCAAGGCAGCCTCTCAGCTCAGAGGGACTGCTATGAAGAGACAAGAGAGGAGCTGGGATATATAGGGGGGGTTTTGCAGCAAAACTCAGGTAACCCGTGGTCATAAAGATTATGGTAAATTAAAGAGAAACCAGACATCTCGTGTTAATGGATTAGCGCTTGTCTGTGTACAGGAAGAGGCAAGAGTCTGGGCTCACTGAAATCACTCCTCTGATGCGCACCTCACCGTCTGGGGCCAGCAGCCTGCTTTTCTCCCTGCTGAGTCCTTTCGGGGTGCACAGTGTGTGTGTGTGTGTTGGGGGGTGACCACGGTGGCTGCCGGCTGGCTGGCTGCAGCATCCTTTGTTTATGGATATGGCAGGTGACACTGTTCATCTACATCCCAATCAGAAGCACCACCTGGGAGAGAGGCTAGCTGACAGCAAGGGCCTCACTAACAGCTGTGAGCAGAAGCCAGCATCACAGCGGATCCGGGGCCCTGGGCTTTCTGGCGTTGCATCTTGGCGGATTCTACTTTACAGACGTGGAGACAGCTTTCCAGAAGTCCACTCACCTGGCTGTTTCCCAGCAGCAGCGGAGCTGGCTCTGAGTACAGAAGTACCATCGTCTCTCTGGCCTAGAACTCGGATCATCCGATGAGTGAGGGGCTGCCAGGAAAGGTGGTCCTCTGTGTGTCCTCTGCTCCATGGGCTGCACACGAGGCTCCCTGTCCAAGCCAAGGAGGCTAAGTGTGCCCATGCAGGAGCCTCCAGAGGCCATGCTGACCCACGCCTGCATTAAAAAAACAAACCGGAGGTCAGATTCACATAACATGGAAGGAATCGTTTACAGGTGAACAGTTCAGTGGCATGTCATGTGTTCCCAGCGTGGTATGACCACCCCCTCTATCAGGTTCAAAACATTTTTATCATCCCGAAAGGAAACCCTGCACCCACTAAGTAATCACTCCCCGTTTTCTCTAACCCCAAACTCCGGGGACAACCATCAGTCGGCATTCTGTCTCTACGGATCTGCGGATTCTGGAAATTTCATATAAACGGGATCGAGCGGTGTGAGGCCCTTGGAGGCCAGCTTTCACTGAGCGGAATGGTGTCCAGGGTCATCCATGCTGTCGCGGGGTTGGTGTTTCACCCCTTCCCATACACGCCCCTGCTTCCTCCCGCTGCTGAGCTAGAAGCTGTCCTGGGACAAAGGGCTCGGCAGGTGGGACACTGTCCCCGGGGGAAGGGAATGTTAAGACCCAGGGGTCCGTCCTGCCTCCTGTCCACCCCCAGGTGAGCCCAGGAACCAGAAAGCACAGAGGCTTCTCCGGTGTCCAGGATGCCTCGAGCCAGGCTCCGCCTCCTTCCGCTCCTCCAGCCCCAGAAGGCGGTCCATTGGCCAGCAATTTGGCCTTTTATAAATAACCTTGTTGGATTTTTGTTTGAAAGCACCGTGTAGGGTGGGGAGGCAGAGTGGGGGTTGCTCCAGGTTCCGCTTAGTCCTCCAGCCAGTTTCCCCCTGAACAGCCCCGGCGGGGGCTGCGAGGCCCGTCTGGACGGCCTCGTCTGCTTCCCGACCCCTCAGACAGGGCACTAAGACTCCAGTCAAAGAGGGTCCCTGGCCCTGGGGAGTCACAGCTGGCTTCTCGCTTCCCCAAGGACGGCCCAGAGCACCCCACTATCCATGGAGTGAGGGAGGTGGCCTCCCTGCACCCCAGTGCATTTCCTTCTAGAATCTTGTGCTGGGAGGCCCTTCGATCCCACAGTCCTGGCCCCAGGCAGGATGTCAGAGCTGCAACCTCACCTCCCTCCCCCACCCCCCACCATCCCCCCGCACGTTCCGGTGTTTTGAGAATTGTGGGGGCTATGGACAGAGCAAGGCGGCATCCGGGTGCCTGGAGACAGGCTGGGCTTCTGGGAATTCTGATGCAGGAGCGTCTTCCTGCCGCTGCCCTTTCCGGGGCCTCTGCCGGACCACAGGTTCTGGCCAGTGGAGAGGCGTGACCCCCCGCACTGATGGCAGGAAGAAACCGTTTATCATCCCGGAAGGATCTGGCCGCCGGCGTGTTTATCGGGAGGAAGGAAATAAGCTCTTTTCATCCCTTCTGAGCGGCGTCTGGCCCGCTGGCCATCCGATCTGTCAGCTGGGGGAGCTGTAAATAAGTCCTGCGTTTGTCGGTACCTGCTTTGTGTCTGCCGCGGAGCTCTCAGCTCATCACTTCCTGGGTGTCCTACTTGACTGTCGCTTCCTCCTTTAAATAAACTCGGTCATAAATTTAATGCTTGTCAGAGCCGAGTTTAGAAATCTGGCCCAGCAACACGGGCCGGCATGGCGGGGTTCTCTCCTTGGGCCGCCTTCCAGAGCATCTGGCCTGGGACACCTGGCGGAGTGTGGGGTGCCGGCTGGGGTGCCTGCTGAGTGAGGAGAGGCTTGCAGCCTTGGGGAAGCTGCGGTTTGTTTCTCCATGTTTCCCAGACAGGGGATAAGCAGTGAAAAATCTCACCTGGCAACTGGCATGGAAATTGCTGGAGGGCAGGAGGTGCCAGTCTGCATACTCATGGCCAGCAGTGTTGTTGGGCCAAGAGGGCCTCCCATGGTGTTTGCATCCTTGGGGAAGTGATGCAGGAGTGAGCCCGTAAAGCTAGCGTCTCCCATCCAAACATCCATCCATCCATCTGTGCATCCATCCTCCAAACGTGCATCCATCTACCAAACATTCATCCATCCATCCACCAAACCTCGATCTATCCTACTACCAAACATCCATCCGTCTACCATCCATCCATCCATCAAGCATCCTTCCATCCTTCCACCAAACACCATTCATCCACCAAACATCCATCCATCCATCCACCAAGAATCCATCCATCCACCAAACATTCATCCATCCATCAAACCTCTATCCATTCATTCATCTACCAAGCATCCATCCATCCATCCATCATGGATCCATCCATCAAGCATCCATCCATTTATCCCCTATACATTCATCCATCCATCTACCAAACATTGGTCTATCCTACTAACAAACATCCATCCATCTACCAAATATCCACCCATTCACCAAGCATCCATCCTTCCACCAAACATCGGTCCACCCATCTATGCATCCATCCACCAATACCCATTCATCTACCAAACGTCCATCCATCCCTCCCTCCATCGTCCACTGAGGCAATGTCATCTCACATGTCCCTGTGGGCTGGACACGATGCAGCCCCAAGAAGACAATGCCCCAGGGAACCCCTTGGCTGTGGGAAGTGGGGACTTTGGTTTTGGGGGTTATTGAGGGTCTTGGGTATTTGGGGGTAGCCTCTAGAAGGAAAGAGAAGCCCCTTCTGCTGGAGTCCTTAGAAGAGGGCAGGGTTCAGAGAATGAATCCCCTTTCTGCCACCCCCCCCACCGCCTGCTGTCTCACAGTCTGGGGTGACCAGAGTTAAAGGCAGAATCCCCATTCCTGCTGAATTAGTGTCGTGGGACTCCTGGAACAAAGAACCACAGATGGAGGGGCTTAACCCACAGAAACGTCTTCTCCCGCAGTCCTAGGGGCTGGAAGGCTGAGGTCGAGGTGTGGGCAGCTCTGGAGCTTCCCCTCAAATGCAGGGGTGGCCTGTCCAGGTCGCCGTCCTGGCTCCGGTGGGCGTTTGGCTTGGGGCTGTGTCACGCCAGTCTTCACACGGGTTCTCCCTGTGTGCGTGTCTGTCTCCGCTTCCCCTTGTTATCAGGATGACAGTCATCGTGGACTGGGGGCCACCCTACCCCAGTGGGACCTCAACTAACTATGTCTGTAATGACCCAGTTTCTAAATAAGTCTGTATTGTGAGGTGATAGGGCTTAGGACTTTAGAGTATGAATCTGGGGTGAGGGGAACACAATTCAGCCATATCACCTGCCGAAGCTAAAACCCCTCCTGGTGCGGAAAGCGGCCGCTGAGAAACCTGACCCTCTGTTGCCCTCTGATGTCCCCTCACGTGAGCCCTGAGGGGATGGTTGCCAGGAACCACACAACCGTGCTCAGGTTCAAGGTCGGGGTCTGGATGCCCGGATCCTCTGTGGGACCTCAGTCCAGGTGCTCTGCTAAGTCCAGAGGCTTCTCGCAGGCATGGTGCCAGGCCAGGGTCAGGTCACCCAGCGCCACCTTGTGCCACCCCGAGGCCATTCCCAGGAGCCTCAGGTCCCCCGGACCTTCTGGGGTCCCCAGGTCCCAGCACCAACCTGAGAACGTGTGGCTGGAGCAGGTTTTTCGGGGCACACTCTGCCTGGTCTCAGGCCCACCTCCCCTGCCCAGAGGCCGTGCGGCTCTGGGCGCCCTGGAGGCCAGGAGCTGTGCCTGGAGCCAGCCGCTGCCCTGAGACCCCGCGGGCTCTTGGAGAAGGAGTTGGGGGTGGTGATCGCGATGAGGCTACAAGGGGGCTGCTGGGGCAGGGGACAGTTAGAGGTGCTGCTGGAGCTTTGCTTTCAGTCTCCCCAGCAGGCACTGAGCCCAAACCGAGCCCATGGAAATTAAGACCGGCTTTGCACACACCCTTATCCGGAAAGGATTGCTCAGCCTGGTCCACGCTCGGGCGGACAGGGCGATGCAGACACCTGCTTCTGGCCCCACTCCCTGCTCCCCGATCCCTGGGCACACCCGGGACTTACTGCCCCTGGGCCCTGGTCCATGCGGTGCCCTGCCCTCCCTGGGCGTGTGCTGTCCCGGCCCGTCCGTGTTTGAAGCCGCCCGTCCACCAATGAGGAAGCCCCGCCCAGGGCCCTCTGCTGACGCACTCATCCATCTCGTCTCCCAGCCGAGGGCCAGGGGCCTGGCTTACCTCCCTGGCCTCCCCCCACAGCCGAGGGGGCCCACGGCCAAGAGGTGTTCAAAGGCCCAGTCAAGGGCTCCGGTGGTCCTGGAGACCGGGAGGCCTGCCCTGTGTGGGCAGAGGATCAAGACCAGAGAGGCCGCGGGAGGGCCAGGCTCGCAGGCCCCTGGGGCGCTCAGTGCCCCTGGCCCGAGCCCGCCTCCCTCCCTCACCCCGCCGTCACCCCCTTTGTTTCTTGTGGGAAAGACATTTATCTTCAAACAAAGGCTGTTGTGACTCTGAGGTCCAGAGAAGCCAGGAGGCTGTGGGTGACCCAGGAACCCACAGGAAGTGGGGAGGGGTCAGGATCTCGGGGGCAGATCCCACCTGACACACATCTCCTAATGGGAAGTCAGCCATCAGCCGGCCTCCTCGGGGCCCCGCGGAGGGAGCTTTGCCCCTCTCCTGGGAGGGGGCCAAGTTCAAGGCCAGCAGGGGCCCCTCAGGCCGGGCCCTGGACCTGGCTGAGCCTCTCCTGACCTCCCCACCGTGGTGTGCTGTGGGTACAGCAAGGAGATGGTCCATCTGAGAGAGCCTGAGGACGCTCCCTGGACACACCCCCCGGACACCCCCCTGGACAGCCCCCCGGACAGCCCCCCGGACAGCCCCCTGCCTTCTCCCACTGACGCGCAGGGCCTGGGAGGCTGGCTGGCTGCAGGCTCTTTGCAGATGCACTTCGTGGGGCAGGATTCGTGCATCACGTTTCCGGGGGTTGGAGAGGGCAACCGCTCCCCCGCCCCGCTGCACCCCTGCTCCAAGGCCGCTAAGGAGACAGTCCAAGAGGAAGAGATGAGCCCACGCGGGCCTGCTGTGGGGCCCGGACACGCGGGTTTACTGACAGCTCTGGAGAGGCTCCATGGAGGCTGAGTAGGGGAGGCCCCCCAGGGAGGAGGGCTCACTCCCAGATGGGGGCTTCACCCCTCAGGGGGGTTCAGGACACAGGGAGCCTCTGGGTGTTGAAGGAGATGAGGAACCTCCTGGGGTGACAGTGCAGAGGGGACCCCACAACAGCAGGCTGCCATGTGTGTGCATGTCAGTGGGTGTGTGCACACGTATGAGTGTGCTGTGTGTGCATGTGTGTGAGAGCACCAGGGAGCCACACTGGGGGGAGTGAAGGGGCTGTGAGCCCCAAGTGGCTCAGGAGGGCCATCACCCTTGGAGGCTCCACCATCCGAGCAGAGGGGACCCCCCAGCGCACTCTGGGTGAGGACAGGAGTGAACCAGGGACAGCAGCCTGGGGACGGGGGATTCCAGGCTGGGTCAGGGAAGGGGGCTCCGGAAGGAGGTTGACAAGGGGTCGGGGAGCATAAGGACCAAGGAGCATCGGCGGGATTTCTCAGTAGGAATCCCGGCCCGGAGGCCCACCTGTCGTGGCCTTTCAAGGTTTGATCAGTCTTGGTGGCCACTGCTTCGGAGGGAACTAGGAGGTGAGGTCTAGGGGAGGCCAGGCAGGCTTTCAGGCCCCCAGGCCATGAACCCAGAGGCCTCTGCCCTTGGGGGTCGGAGGTGCAGCGGGGTCTCTGAGGAAGGCTCAGCGGTGAGGGCCAATGCTGCCCCCTGGTGGTGGAGAGAACACCATCGTTGGTCTGTAATGAGACATTTTCCATCGCACAACTTTTTACTTTTTAAACAATGTATGATCTTTGGCTGTGCTGGGTCTCTGCTGCTGGCAGGTTTTTTCTCTAGTTGAGGCAGGTGGGGACTACCCTCTAGTTGTGGTCCGTGGGCTTCTCACTGCGAAGACTTCTCTTGTTGCAAAGCACAGGCTCTAGGACCTCAGTAGTTGCAGCCCCCTGGGCTCTAGAGCACCGGCTCGACAGTCGTGGCACTCGGAACTAGTTGCTCTGAGGCGTGTGGGATCTTCCTGGGATTGAACCTGTGTCTCTTGCATTGGCAGGAGATTCTTTATCACTGAACCACCAGGGAAGCCCTCCGTGGCACAGCTTTGCATCAGGGCCCTTGGAGGCTGAGAAAGAACATGGGTTTACATGAGACCTCCCTAGTGAGGCTGAGTGTCCCAATGGCCTTGTGTTCAGAGTCGGGGGGAACATTATTACAAGGCCCCCAAGGCAGGGCTGATAGTTAACAGACTCCAGACCAGACCCACCTCCCACCCGGTCCCGTAGCCCTACTGCTCACATTTACTAATGGGCAAAGTGAGGTTCATGTAGTGGAGAAACCTCAGAATGTCTCCTTCCCTCTAAGAGTTCACCCCAATGGTCCAGGGCCCTGGGGGACCCAAGATTAAGCAGACGTCTCCTGGGGGGGGGTGTCTCGTGGGGTGCGGGTGTGCAGCAGTGGGCCCCCAGCAAAGCCCGAGGAGGGCCTGGCTCGCTGAGCATCTGTGTTCTGGGAGCCAGTGCCCTGGGACCAAAAATAATACCACCTGCCCCGGAAACTGGTGTCAAAATATGTCCTCAGCAGGGCGAGACCCCCAACATACAGTTGGTGCTTATTATTGTAATAAGTACCCTGGGCACCAGTGGTGTGCAAGGTCTGTGATAGACTGAAAAATGGACCTAAGCGATGTGATAGGCTAAAAAGTATGTGAACTTATGGGGTGAAAGGGACTTTTCAGATGCGGTGAGCTTGAGGAGCTGACGGGGGAGATTTTCTTGGATTATCTGGGTGAGCCACACGCCATCGCGAGGGTCCTTACAACAGGGAGGCAGGAGGGACAGTCAGAGAAAAGATACGGTGCTGAAGAGAGGTCAGAGAGAGGGTGAGAGATCTGAAAGTGCTGTGCCGCTGGCTTTGCAGACCGAGGAAGGGGCCAGGAGCCAAGGAACGCGGGTGGCGCTCGAAAAGCCGGAAGAGGTGAGGAACGGGCTGTCCCCAGAGACCCCCTCAAAGGACCAGCCCTACTGACTCTTTGGTTCTGACCTCTAAAAGCACAAGAGAATAAGTCTGTGTGGCTTCTGACAGCGGGGTAGGAACTCGTGCAGGTCCCATTCTAGGAAATGGCTTCTGTTGTTCAGTCACTCAGTCATGTCCGATGTTTTGAGACCCCCAAGGACTGCAGCACACCAGGCCTCCCTGTCCTTCACCAACTCCCAGAGTTTGCTCAAACTCACACCCATTGAGTCGGTGATGCCATCCAACCATCTCATCCTCTGTCGTCCCCTTCTCCTCCTGCCCTCAATCTTTCCCAGCATCAGGGTCTTTTCCAATGAGTTGGCTTTTTGCATCAGGTGCCCAAAGTACTAAAACTTCAACATCAGTCCTTCCAGAGAATGTTCAGGGTTGATTTTCTTTAGGATTGACTGATTTGGTCTCCTAGCAGTCCAAGGGACTCTCAAGAGTCTTCTCCAGCACCACAATTCGAAAGGAAGTGGTTTACTGTCCTCTAAATGGACGGGGTCACGCGGGTCTATTTCCGAAGCACTTACATCACCCAGTGCCTGTTGGGAGGGACTCCATCCCGAAATCTGCCCAGACCCCAGAGCTGGCTGGAAGGACCTTATGGGGACATGGAAGCAGACTCAGTTCTCCCTGGCTGCCCAAGGAGGGGGCTTAGGCTCAGAACCCCCAAAAAGACCCAGACAGTGCAATGGCCTCAGCACAGCCCTGCCCTGTTCCTCCCAGCTGGAGCCTGCCAAGAGAGACCCAGTGGGAAATGATAGAATGGCCTTCTGGACATGTGTCCTCCTATTTTTAAACTGTTGCTTGCCTCTCCCTCCCATAACTCGTCTCCTGTTGAAAAGGAGCTGGGAGCAATGGTCCCCAGTCCGTCTGCAATTATCTCAGGGGGGACAGGGTCCTGCCCCTTTATGTTAACTCTCTCTCCCGGCAGGTGAGCCCACTTTATGGAGGGGAACACTGAGGCTCAGGAGTGGAAGTGACTGGGCCAGTGCCACCGGCTCGTGAAAGGGCAGGGCCGAGATCTAGACCCAGGTCACCCAAAGCTTCTGGCTTTTTCCCATGACACCTTGCTGCCCCCCAGCGGTAGGTCCGGTTTTCTCAAGAGTGCTAAGCTGGCTGGGAAGATTCCCCTGGAGGAGGGCTTGGCAACCCACTTCAGTATTCTTGCCTGGAGAATCCCATGGACAGAGGAGCCTGGCGGGCTATGGTCCATGATGTCGAAGAGAGTTGGACATGACTGAGTGCCTGAACACGCACACACAAACTGGCTGGGGCTCCCTCAGTCAGACCCAGAGCTGGAGACAGGACTCAATCAGAAAATGTGGTTTGCAATATGGGTTCCCCCATGTTGGGGATGAGGGGCTGGAGCAGGGGAAAGCCCAGGAATCTAGGATCTGGGTTGCAGTTTAGTTCCATTTGGGGCCTTAAAAGTGTAACAGTGAGTGTTTTGTGTCTTTGTTCTATGAAAATGCACGAGTCCTACTATGTGCTGGGTACAGAGCTAGAAAGGCCCCACCGTGGGGGACAGGTACTGCAGAGGCGGTGGGATAAAGGCTGAGAAGTAGGAGGGCGGCTTTTCCAGGGGAAACAGTCCAGGCAGACCGAACAGCAAGTGCAAGTGTCCTGAGGCTGGAACGAGCTCAGCACGCTTGATGCACACGCCAGTGCAGCTGGTGCCGGGCGGAGGGCACGCGGAGGGAATGTGAGGTCATGCAGGGGTCGGCAGGGGCCAGCTGGAGTGGGGCGGGCTTGGAGGCCGTGGTGAAAGTTGGGAGCATGCGGGGTGAGGGCTGTGGTTTACAGGCTGTGTCCATGTGGTCCAGAAGGTAGCTGGAATCACACTGGAAGAAAAGCTATGACCAACCTAGACAGCATATTAAAAAGCAGAGACATCAATTTGCTGACAAAGGTCCATCTAGTCAAAGCTATGGGGGATGTCTCCTAGGTGCCCCCCAGGCCGTGGAGCAGAGTCCTCACCCATACAAAACCCTCTGACCCACACATCTCCCTTTCATCCCCCAAATCATCCTGACACAGGACTGAGAGCCTGTGCTGGGCCTGAAGTTTGGGAGGTAACAGAGCAGAGGACACTTTATGCCCCATGTCAGACATGGGGGGGATCCCCAGAAATAGCCTCGGTTCATGGTTTCTGTGCCCACGGCACACCCCAGACCCCAAGCTCAGCACCTCGCCTGTATTAGCTGCAGAATTCTCACTGAGACGGGCTGGGACCTGGGACCCTTTGCTGCAACGCTTGCACCTGGACACACGTCTCCTGGAGCAACAGAATACAAGAAACTATCGGGGATGAAGCACAGCCGTGTGCATGCACAGTTGGGACAAATTCTGGATAAAAGATACAAAAAGACCAAAGAATGCAGATACCGCTTCTGAAGAGCAGGGAGCAAAAGCAGGCTGCCGCACCACCCCCCCCCGCCCCCGCACCAGCCCACACACAGGACCACCCCAAAGAGGTGGGCAGACCACCTACGCCACCCCTCCAGTCCGACCCCTTGGTACAGCCCTACCCTCACCCCATATAAGGAACTAGCTCATCCCCCTGCCCTGACACCCCGGGAAACAGCAAGGGAAACTGCTGCTTGTTCTTGCTCCCCGCTGCTGCAGCAGGGACCCCAGTAAAGCCTTGCCGGAATTTCCTGTCTGGCCTCTGATCAATTTCTGTTGATTAAGGGAGGCCAAGAACCCTGGTCAGTATTTACACATGCTCTTCTTACAGACGAGGAAACTGGGGCACAGAGCTGAAATGACGGACAGGCGTCCGGCAGCGGGTGGGGCCCTCAGTCTGCACGGAGGGGGCGCGGGGCTGTTTGGGACACAGGCACCCCTTGCCCGGGCACACGTCTCCGGGCCCCGGCCCCAGTCCCCAGCTGCCCAGGCTCCCGACTCTGATGCAGGCCCAGCCTGGCCCTTCTCCGCCCTGTCCTCTCGCTTCGCCTGTGCCCGGACTTGGCTCCTCCAGGTCTGAGGAGCAGGCGGCAGATGCTTAATGACACGTGATAGCTTCTCTGCATCATTTGTTGGCCATCATCTTCCTTTGAGATGGGGGGGTCCTGAGGGTCGGGACCGCAGCCTCAGGGGTTAGGACCATTCCTGCCTTACTGACCGCCATCTCCCTGGCACCCTCCGCAGGCCTGGACACCATAGGTCCCAGCAAGTGTCTGCTGGGTGAAAGGATGTGTGAACAGCCGCATGGGGGTGCACACGCCTGCCCCACCATGAAGCGTGACGTTTGCTCTGTCTCGTTCTTTGGGAAGACGATTCATGTCGGGGGAGGCAGACGGATCAGTGAAAAGATACCACCTGGGGAACGTTCCAGGCTCTGTCCATCAGACCCGTTTCCTATTCTCCTCCACCTTCCTTCGATGATTTTCCCATTTGCCTTGGCTGCCAGGAAGCTCAGAGCCAGCTTGTGGGACCTGGGACGGAAGCAGCTCCTGGAGCCCTGGAAAACCTTGCCTTTCTCCTCCAGCCTACCCTCTCAGCTCTCCTTCCTAACTCTTGACACGTCAGTGCCGTGGGTGCAGGCAGATGACACACAGAGCCAGGCGGAAAGGCCTCCTGGGGAGGCGGGGACAGAGGCCCCACCTGCGGACAATCCTTGGCACCTTGATCGCCCGCCCGGGGCCTCCTGTACCTCCAGGAGCCAGCTCCAGGACCCGGAGGACACGCAGATAAAATCTCGCCAGATAAGGGTCCCTTGACCTGGGCATGGAAATCAACCGCAGGGCCTTAACCACGTTCTCCTGGCATCAGACTTACATGGGAATAAAAATACCAGGTGTGGCGGGCGTGGAGGTTCCCAAGAGATTTCCCAGCCTGGCACCGCCTGGCCTCAGACACCACTCCAGGGTAAGGAGCGACAGGAAATTCCAAGCCTGGCCCCACCCCGCAGGGGCCTGCACCTGCCCGCCCTGCCCTCCCCGCTGCCACCTTCCTCCCCACCTAGTTCTTACACAGATGCCTGGCTGCCCTGGGCCTCAGTGTCCACATCTGAAAAATGGAGCCACGACAAGCCCACCCCTACCCCCGCCTCCTCCAGTGGGTGCGAGGCTTGGAAGACATGGCCCCTGGGAGGTGCCTCATAAACTGTAGGGTGCGGAGTGCCCGCTGCAGGCCCCAGGCTTGCTCTCTCTGAAGACCTTCTGCTCACTGCAGCCTCCCTGAGTAGCTCACCCTATCCAGGATGCCCGCTGCCTGCATTTGGGCCAACAGAGGGAGCCCATGTGCTGAGACAGGGGCCTCCTGGCTGCGCTGGTGGGCTCAACTGTCCTCAGACTTGTTCCCTGGGGCGGGGGGTGCTCTGGACACCGCTGTCCCCTTCTGGAGCCGGGCAGGAGGCGAGGCTGCCAGGGACCAGGGCTCAGGCTGCAGGCAGGCTGCTGCCCTTAGAGTGGGTGGCTCTTCGTTTCTCCTGTCCCTGAGACCGGTGCCTGGAAGGGCTTTCTCCCCCACCGGCTGGGCCTTCCTGGTGCCCAGTCCCGATGGGAGAAGGGGAACCTCGGGTCCTTGGCCTGGGTTGGAGACACACCTGCTTCACCTGCTGGCACAGGTATGGGTCTAGCCCACATTCCCACACCTGAGCAGGGACCCAGGTGCGGGCTCTGGGGAGGGGAGTTCAGAAAGGGGGCTGCTTTCCTGGTACCTGGCCCAGCACTGAGCACCTGGTGCAGGCGAGCAGCCTCTGCTTGGCGTGAGTGCAGGACATTGCTGGCCACCCTAAGACCCTGCCCCAGAGAGGGGGCTCTTGGACTCCTTCGAGGGCCCCTGGCAGGTGAGTGGGCCTCCAGAGCTTGCCCGGGAACCCCTTGGGCATCCGCTGACACCCTCCGGCCCCAGTAGACAAATTCCAGCAGGGTCCTTGCTTGGACAAGGGCCCCCTGGGGGGCAGTCTGTCTGGGGCCCTAGCAGAACTGGAGAGGCCCACCCTGCGGTTCCAGGGACTGTCCGCCAGGGGGCAGCGCCGGCCTGGGGACTGGAGTCCCCAGAGGGCACCCCTCACCCTCCCCACTCACGGATGCCACTTGGGGACAGTGACGGGGAAAAGGGAGCAGCAGCTGTTTTTGGCTCTCAGTCAGGCCAGAGGCGGAGAAGGCAATGGCACCCCACTCCAGTACTCTTGCCTGGAAAATCCCATGGATGGAGGAGCCTGGTAGGCTGCAGTCCATGGGGTCGCTGAGAGTCGGACACGACTGAGCGACTTCACGTTCACTTTTCACTTGTGTGCATTGGAGAAGGAAATGGCGACCCACTCCAGTGTTCTTGCCTGGAGAATCCCAGGGACGGGGGAGCCTGCCGCGCTGCCGTCTGTGGGGTCGCACAGAGTCGGACACGACTGAAGCGACTTAGCAGCAGCAGCAGGCCAGGGGAGTGAGGAAGTGGCCGCCGGGCTGGTCTCCACTGGCCGGAAGGCTGCCCAGAAGCTTGCTGTGTCCACGGGGTCTCCGTGGGCAGACTCTCCTTCATTAGACAGGTATTGAGCGCCACTTGTATGCCCAGTATCCCAGAGAGGCGCAGGCTCTGTGGTCAGCCCCCCGTGGGGTCCCAGCGCGGCTGCTGGCAGGGGTGCAGGCAGGACAGAGTCCAGGCTCTGGGAAAGGAGGGTCAGAGGTGGAGGCCTGACAGCACGGAGGGTGACACTCAGGTCTCCCTGGCTTTCGGCCCACTATCCACTTGCCCACTGGTGGCTCCATGTGGTGCCTGCCCCAACCCGGCTGGGACGTACAAAGCAGAACCCAGAAACCGCCCTCCAAACCTGCTTCTTCCGGGTCCCCTCCCAGCAAAAGACCCCCACCCATCTCTTCTCTCCAGCCAGGAGAGATCTTAAAAACGTCCCCTGCTCATGGTCCTTGAGGCCAGCCCCAGGCCAGGCACCCTGCCTTCAGGGCGGATTTCCCACCCCCTCGTGGGCTCCAGGTCGTCCTCCTGGTGCAGGGCAGTGGGCCTGGGGGGTGCCATGAGGTCGGGGGGGAGGAAGGAGAAAGCAAAGGAGGGCAGGGACCCCGGCAGAGGGGCGTCTGCAGTGGGCGCTGCACCCCCAGGCCAGCCCAGTTTGTCCCCATCCCAGCCCCGGCCGGAGAGTGGATCAAAGAAAGTGCTTCTCCATCCAGGGGTGGGTCGCAGGGTGAGGTGAGGACCAAATAAGGAAGGGCCAGCGGGACCCAGCGTGGCACCCGGTGAGCGGTAAGGGATGGATGATGCTTCACAAGAAACTGATGACCCCAGGAGGTCATCATCTGCTGTGGGGGGCAACCAGGGGCTGAGAGCGGCTGAGGGAAGGGGGCAAAGGGGCCGGGACTGAGCCTGACCTCCAGTTCTTCGCAGTGTCTGGCCGGATGCTGGCCCCTGCCCACCAACGACGCCTCTTTCCTGCCCACTGCCTGCCACTTCCCTGAGGGCCTGACCCACACCATCTGCATCACTAATTAGCACCAGACTCTCGCCTCCTCTCGTGTCCCAGTTTGGGTGACAATCTCCGTCAGGGGCTGTCAACCCAGCCTCAGGTCAAATCCTCTTCCACCTTTCTCGTAGAGCCCGTGAGCTAAGAGTGACTTTTACATTTTCTAATGGGCAAAAACGATCCAAGGTAGAACATTCACAGCCCACAAAAGCAACACTGCCTTGCGAGTTGGTGTTCACCAGCGAGGGTTCTTGGCGTCCGGCTGCCCCTTCCCCGACTTGTCGAGGCTGCTTTCCTGCTAAGTGGCGGGAAACCGAGAGATGAGACGGGATCATGCAGCCAAAACTCTTCCTTCTCTGGCCCTTCACAGAAGGTCCGATGAGCCCTGATCTCATGCGCGCCGGGCAGGGCCTGGCCTTCCACGTGGGTGAGTGGAGAGAGCCGTCTGGACGGTGGCAGGATCCCTGGCATCTAAACACGAGACGTGGACAGACACACCTTCGCCAGGCGACGTTTGCCCAGCCCAGGAGGAGCTAGGCTCACCTCGCACGCAGCCAGTGGTCTCGTGGTCAAGCCCCCAGGCTCTGGATTGAGTTGTGACGCTGTGGACACCCTGTGTCTCAGCCCCTCCATCCTGAAAGTGCGGATGACTGCACCTCCGTGGCAGAGAGGATCCTGGGAGTCAAGGGTGTGTGACGAGCCCTGTGAGGGCTCGGGGCTGTGCTCCCCTTCCTGTCTCACCCCACCAGGCGCATCCACTGGCAAACCCCGCTCCGTCCCTGCAAAGACCCAGCCTGCGCCCCTCCCGACAGCCTCTCTGCTACCCGCTCCCCTGCCACCTGCTCCTGCTCACGCGGCGCAAGAGCCTCCTGCTTAGGCTCCCTGCTTCTGTCCTCCCCTTTCATCTGCTGTTCTCTCAGTGGCCAGGGGGTCTTTCAAAAAGCAAGTAGACTATTCTCTCTCCTGGGCTCAAAATCCCCCAGGCCCCTTCTCGCTCAGAGTCAAAGCCAAGTCCATATGCTGGCCCTTTACCTCTCTCGTCTCCTCTTCTGGCCTTCTCATTGACCCCCGAGCTCCAGCCCTCTGGCCATTCTCCGCATACACAGGGCTCCTGCCCCAGGGCCTTTGCACGAGCGGACCGCTGTCCAGACCACTCTTCCCCGCCTCTCCAAGTCTCATTTCCCATTGCCTTCCATCTTGACTTGGGGGTCACGCACCTGGTGAGGCTTTCCCTGGCCACCCAATAGAAAACCGAGGCTCCATCCCCACCACAGGCATGCCCATCATCTGGATTTTCCCGTTTAGCTCTCAACACCACACAACTGAAGAAGACCCTTGAGAGCCCCTTGGACTGTAAGGAGATCCAACCAGTCCATTCTAAAGGAGATCAACCCTGAATATTCATTGGCAGGACTGATGCTGAAGCTCCAATGCTTTGGCCACCTGATGGAAAGAACTGACTCACTGGAAAAGACCCTGCTGCTGGGAAGGATTGAAGGCAGGAGGAGAAGGGGACGACAGAGGATGAGATGGTTGGATGGCGTCACCGACTCAATGGACGTGAGTTTGAGCAAGCTCCAGGAGATGGTGAAGGACAGGGAGGCCTGGTGTGCTGCAGGCCATGGGGTCGCAAAGAGCCAAACACCACTTAGTGACTGAACAAGAGCAACAGTCCCCACCCAGGACACGCCTGTCCTCTGGAGGTTTCCTGTTTAGCTCTCATCACCACACAGTGGACCATATAGTCTCTACATCTGTCACATTTAACATCTGTTCACTCCCACTGGAGCCTAGAGGTGGTGTCTGCACTGGTCTCTGTTGGGTCCCCAGCCCGTCTGGGTGTGCCCCATAATAGATGAGCAACGTGTTATTTGTTGAATGAATGAATCCAGGGTCCTGGAGTTAGAAACTTCTCACCTGATAGAACACACAATCCCTGGGGCTCAGCCTGACCCACGATGATGGCCTCAAGAGGGCAAACATCCTGTGGGGAGGGACCAGTGGATCAGTTGGACCTCATGGGCTGGTTGACAGAACTCTCAACACTGCTCTGTTCTGTGGGTCCCCACGGCCACCCTGCAAGGTGGGGGCCCAGCATCTTGTGCTCACTGAGGCGGGGAGGAAACTGAGGCTGGGAGGATGATGGACACCGAGCAAGGGCATAACCCCGGCCTCCAGGCCCGGGGCTTGGCCCATCGTCCCCCAGGCTCCCGCAGGCAGGATCGTGGTGGGTGGGCTGGTGGGATGCAGTTGTGTCATGAGAACCAGGGGACAGAAGCGGGAACAGGAAGGGCACTCCAGAGTTCTCCCTCCTGGGGGGTCCCCTTCCGTCACCTCCCCCGGCTCTGATTCTCACGGTGGGGCTGCTGACCCAGGTCCTCCCTGCCCTCTGGGGCCTCCACCCCTGCCCCCACCCTGGGTTCCAGGGGGCCCACACAGCTGCTGAGCCAGGGCTGGCACAGGGCTGTCGCTTTACAAGGAAGAAACTGCGGCCCCCGCCACCCCCACTCCCAGGCGCCTCCGGAGACTGCGCCTCTTTCTCCAGGAGAAGCCAACAGCCCTCGTAAAAGCATAAACCAGCGACTGGCAGTGAGGGGCGGCTGGAGATAAGGCAGACCTTTACAACCAGAGCGCCGACAACAGCGTCCGGCCCCGTGAGTTCCGTGCAGCACCAGGCCAGGCGGAGCGGACGCCCAGCCAGGCTCGCAGAAGATAAGCGGAGAGCACGCTGGGCTTCCTGGCCTGGCCCTGGGACGGGGGCGCCAGCGGGGCGCCTCTGCAGGCCTCTGTGCTGGGCTGGCTGGGGAAGGGGCTGTGAAGCGGGTGACGTTCCTGGTGACCTTTCCAGTTGGAGGGACTCTGGACAGGGAGCTGTGTGTCTTGTTCTCGTGGGTTTTTTTTTCCCCCCTTGGTTGCAGGGGAAGAAACCCCTTCAAAGTGGTCATAAGGGCACCCGGGCCCTGCAGCTCGGGCGAGTGACTCTGGTCCCTGCGGTTCTCACATCTGGTCTCTGTGTCCCTCTGGGCAGTGACAGGCAGCCCCCTCCCCCGTCACCCTATGACGCCCCGGCAGGTCCTAGCTAGCTTCTCCAGCCTGAGTCCTGGGAAGGAAAGCGGGTCCCCCTTCCACATTTCTGCAGGAAACAGGGCACCCCACTGACCTCAAGGCCAGGAATGTATCCTACCCAAGACACACCTGGAGCACGTGTCTAATGAGCCAGGGGCAGGACAGGTGGGGCCACCCTCGGTCTTCCGGAGGACCTGGAGGTGGGAGGGAGGGCTCCCTGAAGGACAATCTGGGCACAGGAAGGGGCCGGCCCCTCTGGATACTGAGTGTGTTGACCTCAGGCTGAAGTGACTGACACAGAGACGCCCCACGGAAGTCTGAGGCTGGAGCAGCTAGTGGACCCTGGCCCAGAGTTTGAGGTGCTTGTGGGTCACCCCTTGCCGGGCAGCACTGGGTAAGGGTGGTGGCCTTGAGTGACCTGGATTTGTCACCTGCCCTATGGTTTGTCTTAGAGCCTGGGGTGGTTCTCAAACTGGTGTGCCTTGGAACCCCCGGGCTCTCATTCAGCTGCAGGTTTGGGGTTCCATCCTGGGGGGTGGTGCGGTGAGGCCTCTGTGCTAGCATCCCCCAGGGGGTGCCCTTGAACTACCTGTGAGGGTTTCTGCCCTAGACATCTTTGCGTTTTCTTTCTTCCTAAAAGGGGAGCTGGAGAAGACAAGGGAGAGTGAGCTGGCAAGTAGGAAGCCTCTGCCACCGCTTGTGGGACGCATCTGGGTGAGCACGGACACAGGACCACAGTACGTGCCCTGTGGGGTGGGGTGGGAGCTGGCTCTGGCCCCGCGAAGCCCAGGAGAGATGGCGAGTAACCACCGCCACGTGGAGGGTCCTCTGTCCTTCTTCCAACATCCCGGGAGGCAGACTCATTGCCCCCATTTTTCAGGGGAGGAAACTGAGGCCACGAAGGCAACCTGGCTTGCCCAAGGCACCAGTCCCCCACTCCCCGTTGGTACAGGGAACCCCTGGGGCTACTCCCCAGGCCACTGGGGAACCTGCCTAGGCACTGACTGTGCCAATCCCGGCCCTCTGCCCACCCTCTCCATTGGCGCCACTAAGAAAGCCTTTCATGGGCTGCCAGCCACCTTAAGCTGGCTCACCGTCCCCAGGGGAACACACCTGCGCACAGTGCTCAGGGGATCCCCCTAGAGGAGGTTGAGGGAACAGCCTTGCTGGAAGTCGGGCTCTCCACAGGGGACCCCTCATCCCCAAGGCAGCATTGAGGTGGAAAGCCTCCTGGAGGTGAAGGGGCCCCTACACAGATCCTCCGGATGAAGCCTAGTTGCTGTTTTCAGTGTGTATTTCATCGTCCTTAAATAAAAGTAAGTCATGCCTGCATAGTTAGGAAAAAATAATCAAACAGTCACAAAATGTAAAGTGAAAATTGTCTCTTCTCCTCGTGCCCTGACCTGAGACCTGCCTTTTGTTCGCTTCTTCTGGGCCGTCAGAAGTGTGGAGCCACCCAGGGCCCTGCAGCCCCCTGGAGTCACCTGACTCACTGAGAGCTCTCTGCATCTGCTCAGACAGAGCTGGTTCATTCTTGCTGATGGCTGCATAGTATTCCGTCCTCGCACCATCACAATTCGTGGGAATGTTGTTTTCTGTGAGCCATGCAGTGGCAGCAGCCTGAAACCTCAGCCTGGGTGTACTGGAAGGAAGATGAATTCCCAGACCCATGGAAAGCATGTGGGTCCTTGTCCAGGTGGGTGGACTCAGCCAGGTTGCCCTGGTGGAACAGGAAGAGTCTGGCTTCTCCCCAACCCTAGCAGAGAGGCACAGCAGGGACTGTTGTTCTGGGAGGAGCAGCACACACAGTGTGATGCCTTTCAGGAAAAATAAGGGGGAAACCCACCCCAAACTGTGCTGTAGGTCGGCAATAGGTATTTTTAAAAGAATGGAGAGATTCCCAGAATAAGTAATGGCGATCTCTCTGGGAAGAAAGAGGAAATTTGAATGAAAGTGAGGGAGGTAGGGAAGGTGCTTTAGCTTCATCAGTAATATAGTCTTTGGCTCTCTCTTCTTTGTAAGAAATAAATATATGTTCATTTTATCCTTGATGGATAAAATGGGTCTGGGAATTCATCTTCCTTCCAGTACACCCAGGCTGAGTAAATACATTTTTCAAAAGACTAGAGGAGAAGGCAATGGCAAGCCACTCCAGTACACTTGCCTGGAAAATCCCATGGGCGGAGGAGCCTGGTAGGCTGTAGTCCATGGGGTAGCAAAGAGTCGGACACAGCTGAGCAACTTCACTTTCACTTTTCACTTTCATGCATTGGAGAAGGAAATGGCAACCCACTCCAGTGTTCTTGCCTGGAGAATCTCAGGGATGGCGGAGCCTGGTGGGCTGCCGTCTATGGGGTCGGGTAGAGTCAGACACGACTGAAGCGACTTAGCAGCAGCAGTTAGCAGAGGTAAATAAGTCTGTTCAGTTCAGTTCAGTTCAGTCACTCAGTCGTGTCCGACTCTTTGCGACCCCATGAATCACAGCACGCCAGGCCTCCCTGTCCATCACCAACTCCCGGAGTTCACTCAAACTCATGTCCATCGAGTCGGTGATGCCATCCAGCCATCTCATTCTCTGTCGTCCCCTTCTCCTCCCACCCCCAATCCCTCCCAGCATCACACTCTTTTCCAGTGAGTCAACTCGTCACATGAGGTGGCCAAAGTATTGGAGTTTCAGCTTTAGCATCAGTCCTTCCAATGAACACCCAGGATTGATCTCCTCTAGAATGGATTGGTTGGATCTCCTTGCAGTCCAAGGGACTCTCAAGAGTCTTCTCCAGCACCACAGTTCAAAAGCATCAATTCTTCGGCGATCAGCTTTCTTCACAGTCCAACTCTCACATCCATACATGACCACTGGAAAAACCATAGCCTTGACTAGATGGACCTTTGTTGGCAAAGTAATGTCTCTGCTTTTTAATATACTATCTAGGTTGGTCATAACTTTTCTTCCAAGGTGTAAGTGTCTTTTAATTTCATGGCTGCAGTCAGCATCCGCAGTGATTTTGGAGCCCTAAAAGATAAAGTCTGTTGCTGCTGCGGCTGCTGCTAAGTCACTTCGGTCGTGTCCGACTCTGTGTGACCCCATAGACGGAAGCCCACCAGGCTCCCCCGTCCCTGGGATTCTCCAGGCAAGAACACTGGAGTGGGTTGCCATTTCCTTCTCCAATGTGTGAAAGTGAAAAGTGAAAGTGAAGTCGCTCAGTCGTGTCCGACCCTTAGCGACCCCATGGACTGCAGCCTACCAGGCTCCTCCATCCATTGGATTTTCTAGGCAAGAGTACTGGAGTGGCTTGCAAGTGGTTAATTCTGGGTGGAAAATACAAATGATTGCTACGTTTTACTTGGTTCATTTCTGAAAAAGTCAGATTTTTAAAGTATTACATAAAAAACTCCCTGTCCACCTTCTCTGGCCCTGAGGTAACCCTGGCATGTGAGGGAGCCCCCAGGCTGGGTTCTTCAGGCATGCGACCAGCAGGTGACTTATTAACCAGGCCGCCAAAACAGGGAGCCCTGGAGAAGGAGTTTCCTTGTAGTTTGGCCCAGGAATATCTCACTCCTATGACTCAGCAGCAGGTTCTAGGCACCTCAGTCGTAGCCATGGAATGTGCCCAGCTGGTTACTGACCCTGGCCAGCACCCAGGAGTTCACTGTACTCTCCCAGGCCCCTCAGAGCCAGTTGTGAGTTGAATCCAGGCCCCCACAGCCACCGTGGTGTTCTTGCAGTTTTTAACATCTGGCCAGGGGTGGCAGGCAGTAGGGGGTTGGTCCAGGCCCAGGCAGCATGGCAGAGGTTGGCTGGTTTCCAGGCTGGGACGGAAGGACATTTCTGTAGAAATGAGATGGCAGTCACATAGGCAACATCAAATTCTCTACCAGCTACGTCAAAAAAAAAGAAAATGAGGGGTTTCACTGGTGATCTAGCGGCTAAGGCTCCACGCTCCCAGTGCAAGGGGCCTGGGTTTGATCCCTGGTCCAGAAACTAGATCCCACATGCTGCAACTAGTTCACAGGCTGCATTAAAGATCCCACATGCTTCAACTAAGACCCGGTGCAGCCAGAGAGAAAGAAATATTTTTAAAGTAATGATAATAAATATTAGTTTCAAAAGTAAAGCTAAGCAGGCAGAGTTAACTTTAATAACATATTCTATTTAATCCAATATACCCAAAATGTTCTCACTAGACATGCAATCTACACTACAACATTATTAACGAGCATTTTGCATTCCTATTTTTGGTGTAAGTCTTCAGGATCTGATCTTACACTCAGGCACATCTCAGGTGACTTGCCACAGTTCAGAGCTCCATAGCCACTGGTGGATGAGTGGCCACCATCGTGGACCGCACAGGTGGAGCTAATCCCTGCCTGAGGAGGTCATTACCACCGCTCAGAAAAGAGCAGTGGAGCATGTTTATAACAGAAGGATAGATCTAGGCCTCCTCTTCCAACTCTCTTGTCAGCTAAAAGTCAAGTGCATGTCTGCTTTGTTAGGTGTGAAATCAGTATTGGTTCTTGTGTGTATGAAACACATGTATGACATATATGTAATTCAGTTCAGTTCAGTTCAGTTCAGTCGCTCAGTTGTGTCCGACTCTCTGCGACCCCATGAACCACAGCACGCCAGGCCTCCCTGTCCCTCACCAACTCCCGGAGTTCACTCAGACTCATGTCCATTGAGTCGGTGATGCCATCCAGCCATCTCATTCTCTGTCGTCCCTGTCTTCTCCCACCCCCAATTCTTCCTAGCATCAGACTCTTTTCCAGTGAGTCAACTCGACGCATGAGGGAGTCCCCCAAAACAGAGGGGAAATAAAGGAGAAATATTTGAAGAAACAATGAGTGAATTTTTCCCAAAGCTAATAAAAAGTATAAACCCACAGATCCGAGAAGCTCGATGAATCCCAAGCATAGGACACATGGAGAAAATTATTCCAAAACACATTATTATCAAATAGGTCAAAACTAGTGATACAGAGACTTCCCTGGTAGCTCCGCTGGTACAGAATCTGCCTGCAATGCAGGAGACCCTGGTTCAATTCCTGGGTCAGGAAGATGCCCTGGAGAAGGAAAAGGCTATCCACTCCAGTCTTCTGGCCTGGAGAACTCCATGGACTGTATAGTCCATGGATTTGCACAGTCAGACATGACTGAGCGACCTTCACTTTCATTTTCAGTGATACAGAGAACATCTTATAAGCAGAGAGAAAAAGATATCATGCGCGGGAGAGCAAAGATAAGGGTGACAGCAGATTTCTTGTCAGAAACAATTTGAGCAAGGGGACAGTGCAGCCACGTGTTGAAAGCATGGAAAGAAAAATCCATCAACCTAGAAGTCTCTACCTAGTGAGACGTTTTTCAAAAATAAAGGCGAAATATGTTTGTTTGTTTTTCAGATACAGACAAGCAGAAAGAATTCATCACAGGCAGATCCACCTTCCAATAAATGCTAAAGGAAGTTCTTGAGGCAGAAAGAAAGTGACACCTGGTAGAATTTAGGATCTAGATAAAGGGGTGATAAGCGCCAGAAAAGATAACTAGCTGAGAAAATGTGTGACTTGTTTCTTCCTATTTAAATACCTTCAACAGACAGCTGATGACGTAGCAAATGTAGTAGCAGCGCAGCGTGGGGTTTGTACGCAGACGCGTCAGGAGCATAAAGGCAGAGGCAGGGCAGAAACGCAGGAATGCATTTTGACGGTAGAGATACGGCCAGATTTTTATATTAATACTGCACATGAAACAACATGGTAGCCATTGAAAGCAGACTGTGGTGAGTTTAAAATGTACACGATAAGCTGTAAAGCAATCACCAAAATAACAAAACAAAGAGTTATTGCTGGAAAGGCAGCAAAGGAGATAAAAACCGCATTGTGAAAAGCACTAAATTAATCCAAAAGAGAGCATAAAAATAGGGAAATGGGAACAAAAAAAATAGATGGGACGAACAGAAAATAGTAGCAGGATAATGGGTGTAAACACAAGTGCATCAAAGGTCACATTAAATGTAAATGATCTAAAACACTCCAGTTAAATGGAAGAGACTGTCAGTCTGAATAAAACCCCAAGCCCAACTACGTGGCATATACAAGAAACTCACTTTAAATGCAGAGACATTATTAGATTAAATGTAGAATGGTGGGAAAAGACATATCATGCTTACATTAATCATAAGAAAGCTGAAGTGCTGTGTTAATATCAGAACAGATACATATAGAAGATTCATGAAACACTGGATAACCAACGTGATGCAATTTACATTTGTACAATGCTCCATCCCCCCGAAACGGAATATAGATCATTTTCTAGTGTCCATAGAACATTTGCAAAGTAGACCATACACAAACCCATGAAACATATCTCAATATATTAAAAAAACTTTGTCACACAATGTATGTCTTCTGACTACATTAAATGAGAAATCAGTAATGGAAAGATTAACTTGGAAAATCCTCCTATATTTGTAAATAGATAAGACGCTTTCAAGTAATGCTGAGTCAACAGAAATCATCAAAGAAAATAGAAAGTATTTTGAACTGAGTCAGAATGAACACACCATATACCAAATTTTACAGACACATGATGTGAACTGTCACGGTAGGTGAGTGTTTTGGGGGGCGCCGAGGAGGGCATCCTGGGGGGCTCACTCTCACAGACCGACTCTGTGAGGCCCTTGTTCCCTACTCAGAGCACAGGTGTGGAGACTAGAGTCTGGGGCCCTTGAACGTATATAAAAATACTGTGTCTATGCACAAAGCCTATTGCCTATTTTGAGTGGAGGTTTTGTAGCTTTCATCAGATTCTCAAGAGGATCATGACCCTTAAAGGGCAAGGACCACAGCCTCTGGGGAAGGGGATTGCCTGAACCAGGTCACGATCTCCTGGGTGGGGTGGTTGTCACAGCCTCCAGCTTTGAGGCCGATCGGTGCATCTCTGCAGCGCCTCTGGTCATCTTGGGGAAACTGTTCTGCAATAGTCGAAAATTCAATTTGCACCCAGCTTTGGTGGCCTCTGGTCATTAGCATGAAAGGCCAGAACAAAAGTCTCCATCCTGCAAAAATGGTTCCACGCGTGACTCTTCCAATGGCAAAGTGACAGCAGGAGCAGCTCAGAGTCTAATTTCTAACCGCTTTTCAGCTATGGTTTCCCCGGAAGTCACGTTTACAGATGAGGGAGTGGGACTACAAGGAAAGCTGAGCACCAAAGAACTGATACTTTTGAACTGTGGTGTTGGAGAAGACTCTTGAGAGTCCCTTGGACAGTGAGGAGATCCAACCAGTCCATCCTTAAGGAGATCAGTCCTGGGTGTTCATTGGAAGGACTGATGCTGAAGCTGAAACTCTTAACATTTGACCATCCACTACAATGAGCTGACTCATTGGAAAAGACGCTGAGGCTGGGAAAGATTGAAGGCAGGAGGAGAAGGGGTGACGGGGGTGAAATTGCTGGATGGCGTCACTGACTCAATGGACATGAGTCTGAGCTGCAGTCCATGGGGTCATAAATAGTCAGACACGACTTAGCGACTGAACAGAAATTCAGCACCAAAGAGGGACGTGGGGCTAGAGGTAGTCACGGCTCCAGCCTGGGTGTATGGGATGAGCCCTCTGGCCTGGGCCCACCTTCCTTGGGGATCCCAGGGAAGCTGTCTGGGTGCCTTGACCAGACAGCAGCTCCTGCTACTTGCTGACTGCCACATTCTTGCTCAGTAGGTGTTGACTCAGAGCACAAAGCCCTGCTTCAAAAGGTCAACATCCACTATAGTTCATCCCAAGGCTGACGACCCAGCCTGTCCACACATGTCCCGGGCGCAGGGAGCGGCCCGCCTGGGGGAAGGAGAGGCCAGGCCTGGGACCCCCTGGTCCACAGACTTCAGCTTCCTCAGACCCAGGCCCGGGGTCCTCTGGGCCTGCGGAACCTGGGGTGGCCAGGCACACGAGGGCCCCGGCAGCAGCGCTGGCCACTGTCTACCCGCCCAGGTCCAGCCATCCTCCGCCTGCAGCCCTGTTTCTCTGCCCCAGGAGGCTCACGGCTATCGGCTTCCTGGCCTCTGGGTGACAGCTGAGCTCGGCCAGTGGGAGACGCCAATGACAGATGAGGGTGAGGAAGGAGAGAGGGGCTGGTTTTCTTCCTGCTGGGCCCCGGGGGGCGGCAGGGGCCCACGTTTCCCCAGGGCCACGGCTCCTGTGCAGCCCCCTCCCACAGCCCCTCCTCTGGGCTCCGTAGCTGCTCCCTCTTGGCCCCAGGGCAGCACACAGGTGCTTCACCGTCTTCTACCTCTGTCCACCCCCACTACAGAGGGCTACGGTTGGGGTTAGACACCCGGGGTGTCTGCTTCCATGAAGGCGACACGCGTGTTTCTGTGACCAACATGGGTGACGACAACAACAGTAAGAACTGTCTTCCCTTGCAGGGTGCTTACCATGGGCCCGGGGGCCCTTTAGTTAATGCTTTGACCAACTGACTCTCACTAACCCCACTTTACAGATGTGGAAAGTGAGGCACAGGAGAGGGAGGAAGCAGCGCAGCAGGGTCAGGGTTCAAGGGCTCTAAGACTAGCAGGAAGCTGGGGCAGGGCTGCTCTGAAGTTGGGGGGGTGTTGGGAGCATACCCAACCTTGCACAAAATGTCACACCTGGAGCTCACACAGGTGTCCTGTTGGGGCCCAAGGCTCCAGGCTTGGAGAGATGATGGTACTGACCATTCCGGTTCTGGACCCTTGGTGGTGGGCCCTGGACACCTGGATCCTCGCCTCCGGCCAGGCCCCACGCAGCTCATACACCATCTGCCAGCCGTGGCGGGGTTGTCGTTGGCAGAAGCTTGACCCCGGTGGCCTATAAAACGTTGCCCGAAAGTTACCCCGGCCTTCGAGGGACGTGCGTGTCACTCCCTGTTTCCTTTCTACTCACACGGACTGAAAAGGAAAGTCGGTGATCCCGGGAGCAAGAGTACAAGCTAAAAATGCTCCCAGGAAACAAACAAATCGGGCCAGGGATCAGCAGCCCTTGAGAAAGCAATTCTGGGGGCACAAAGGCCAGTCATTTATGGCCTCAAATTTGGGCTCGTTGCCCAAAGAACTTGGTGCCAAAGATAAAGGCAGGCAGAGTGTTCTGCTGGACGAGGGCGCCAGCAGCCGCGGTGAGTCGTTAACCTCGGCTGCCTGCACCTTGCCGGGGCCCAGTGCCTCCTGCCTGCCTTCCTGGAAAGGGCCCCGGGGCCATGACCCGGGAGTCGGGTACTGAGCCAAGTCGGCTGCCCGTGCCCCCGGGTGGTTTACGGGCTGCACCAGGCTGAGCAGCTCCAGAGCGGCGGTTAGGTGATCGGCCTCAACTCCCAGGAGCCCGGGCGGCAGGGAAACCATCTCTGCCTTTGAGATCAGGATTTCAACCCCGAATAAATTAACTGGTTATTATTCCACCGGTGGGTCTTCGATAACCTTGGAAAGGCTGTCAGACCTTCTGGAGTCTCAGCATGGTATATCATGGAACTCTGCTCAGTGTCCTGTGGCAGCCTGGATGGGAAGGGAGTTTGGGGGAGAATCGTTGTTCTTGGGCTCAGTTGTATCTGACTCTTTGTGACCCCGTGGACTGTAGCCCCCGAGGTTCCTCTGTCCATGGAATTTTCTAGGCAGGAATACTGGAGTGGGTTGCCATTTCCTGCTCTAGAAGATTTTCCCGACCCAGGGATCAAACCCATGTCTCTTGCATCTCCTGCGGTGGCAGGCAGAACCTTTTACAGTTGAGCCACCTGGGAAGCCCCTTGGGGGAGAATGGATACATACATATTCGTATGGCTGTTCATCTGAAACTATCACAGCATGGTTAATCAGCTATATTCGAATACAAAATAAAAAGTTAAACAAAAATAAAATGAGGGCAATAGCAGAGCCTTTTTCTGGGCTGAGAGGGTTCCAGAAGATTCTGGAAGATAGTGTGCTTAGCACAGAACCTGGCTCACAGGAGGCGCTTGTGGCCCACACTTGGGTCTGTTATTGGTGTGGCTGCTGTTTGGCTGTCTCCCTAGTCCTGAGGCTGTTGCTGTCGTGTGCTGAGTTGCTTCGGTTGTGTCTGACTCTTTGCAGCCATGGGGACTGTAGCCCATTCGGTTCCTCTGTCCATGGGCTTTTCCAGGCAAGAATACTGGAGTGGGTCGCCATGCCCTCCTCCAGGGGATCTTCCCGACCCAGGAATCAAATTCATGTCTCTTACGCCTCTTGCATTGGCATGTGGGTTCAGTTCAGTTCAGTTCAGTCGCTCAGTCGTGTCCGACTCTCCGCGACCCCATGAATCACAGCACGCCAGGCCTCCCTGTCCATCACCAACTCCCGGAGTACACTCAAACTCATGTCCACAGAGTCGGTGATGCCATCCAGCCATCTCATTCTCCGTCGTCCCCTTCTCCTCCCGCCCCCAACCTTTCCCAGCATCAGAGTCTTTTCCAGTGAGTCAACTCGTCGCATGAGGTGGCCAAAGTATTGCAGTTTCAGCTTTAGCATCAGTCCCTCCAATGAACATCCAGGATTGATCTCCTTTAGAATGGACTGGTTGGATCTCCTTGCAGTATAAGGGACTCTCAAGAGTCTTCTCCAACACCACAGTTCAAATGCCACCTGGGAAGCCCCTTGAGGGAGAATGGATACTTATATACACGCATGGCTGAGTCTCTCTGCTGTTCACCTGAAACTATCACAACGTTGTTAATCGGCTATATCCCAGTACAAAATAAAAAGTTAAAAACAAACAAACAAACAAAAAAACAGGGGCAATAGCAGAGCCTGCTTCTGGGCTACTGAGAAGCTTCCAGAAGATTCTGGAAGATGGTGTGCTTAGCACAGAACCTGGCTCTTGGGAGGCGCGTATGACCCACACTTGGGTCTGTTATTGGCGCGGCTGTTGTCCGGCTGGTCCCCCTAGTCCTGGGGTTGGGGGACAGGAAATCAGGACAGAACACAAAGGCTGGTCCTGGGCGGGGGGCGCCGAGGTTCTGCTCTCTTTGTCTCTCCGGCTTTCCCTCTCATTAGTCTGTTTAACGAGCTGGAATGGCAATTAGGCACACGCTCCCTCCCCAGGGACCCCGGCTCTCTGGAGCCAGAGCGCAGGGCCACGGGGCCAGGGAGGGGGCCCCGGGCTCCCCTTGGAGCAGGACATGGGCCTATGAAGTCAGGCATGGCCAGGGCCTGTGGGGGTGATGGCTGGGCCACACTGGCTGGGGGGTCCCAGAGTCAGTTCCCTCTCAGCGCACCCCCAGATCTGCAGGTAACAGGTGCTGTCGTGCATCCTACTCACATCAGGGGGGGATTTCTATCTGTAGGGAGGTCTTCGGAGCAGCAGACTGAGTGGAAGGGCCCCGGATCATGCAAACTGTTGCAAAGCGGAGGTGAGCTTGTGTTTGTTCGGAGCTGCTGGTGGGGACTGGCAGGGCAAAGGCTGCCCTCGTGGGCACCAGAGAGCCCTGGAAGGCTGGCAGTCCATCCTGTGTGCGTACACACACGTCTGCAACAGAAATGCAAGTGCCAGGGCACACCACTTGATCTGGTTTGCGCTTGGGGGCATTTCCCTGTGGTGCTTACTGGAAGCTGCTGAAAGAGTTTGAAGCTGAGCAGTGGGGAATGTCGGTGGCTCCATGCTCTGCAAGCCCCGGCCTCCCCAAAGAGCTCCGGTTGGAAGGAGGCGATGCTGCAGCTGCTCCAGCTTTCCTACCCCAAACGCTGAACACATACGGTGCTTTTAAACGCCAAGTTTGCACAGGACCTCAGAGCTTGAGTTTGAAGGTTCTGTCCTGGCTCTGGGTCCGCCGTAGGCAGACCATGGGGCAGGGCCATGGCAGGCAGGCCCCCTTTGGGGATCCTCGTTGGGGAGGTTTGGAGGTAGGGCTCTGCAGGCCTTGGACCAGAGGCAGACTTTGACTGAGGCTAGTAGGGGTGGGGCCCGGGGCAGTGGTCCGGGAATGCCGTGGCCCTCGCCTGGGACATGCTCGGCGAAGAGAAGGGTCCTGCCCTCACCCACACGGCTGGATTTCAGCAGAGATGCTCTGGGCCGCAAGCCTCCCAGCGTTCTTTGGTTTTCCCAGAGGAAATGTCCCTGTTGTTTCTCTTAGATCCTAGAAAGATGGTTACCCATGGCGAAACATGGTGCGCCCAGGGGGTACCTCCAGCCAGGAAACCAGCACAGGCTTGGGGATGGAGACTTTCCTCCAAGCCCCTCAGCGCATCACATTAGAGCTCGATTGGCAATTAGCACATGTCACAACCCCTCCTCTCATCACCAAGGCTGTTTCAGATGTCAGATTCCTGCCAAGTTTCGCATCTTATTCTAAAACCTCTTTGCAGGAGACTCGGGGGAAATTAACATTGTGCCAAATGAAGGAAAGCCCCTCGGAGACTGAGCAGGACGCGTACTCCCGGGGAGGCCATTGAGCAGCCGCAGGGCTCCTGCTCCTATCAACAGTGAAAGATTAATTGGTGCACAGCGAATTATGGAAATGCGTGAAGCCGGGCCCACCTCTGATGCCTTTGAAACCGGGGTCCTTAGCCGCAGTGCCATCCCTTACCCGCTAGATCCACGCTGGGGCTGCATGATTCCCGGCCTCCTCCTTCTGTCTCCGAGAGGCCTCTCCCCAGACTCTGGAGGTGAAGCTCAAAATTAACTGTGCTTAGGACAGGGGAGGGGCTCACGTGACGGGGCAAAGCTGCCCCCGCCCCTACCCACTGACATTTATTGAGCAATTCTGTAGATCAGGGGCTGGGCTTGTCATTTTGCCTGGAATAGGTTTCCTTTAACCCTACCCAGGATGCTGCCGGACAGGTTCTGATCTTGGCCCCATTTCCTGGATGAGGACATAGAGGCACAGAGGTGGTTACCCCGATGGGTGCCCAGAGAAGGGTATTCCGGGGGGTGCGGTCCCAGCCGCCTGGGCTCAGAAGTTCCCCGTGGGGCCCACGATCCTGCATGTCTCATGACTTCCCGATGGATGCAGAGTCTGGTGGTCTGCCGAAGAGCAAGGAGGCCCTGGGTCTGATCCCCAGATAATCAATCTCTAAAGGGCCAAGAGGAGATGCCTGGGTAACCCCTGCTTCAAGCCCGGCTTAGGGGCAGCCCAGCCTATTCTGGGGAAGTCCCAGGGCGGGTCAGGAGCAGCTCTAGACACAGGCGAGCATCAGTGTAAAGATCCCATTTACCGGTGAGGCAAGTGAAGCCCAGGCAGGGAAGGGGGCTTCCTAAAACCCACAGCAGGGCAAGACTCAGTGCCCGGGTGACCCCAGGCCCGGCGGGAGTGGGGGGTGCCCCAAAGCAGACCAGAGCGCCCCATTGCTCTCAGACAAAAGGGTGGCGGAGTGCCTGCCCCAGGTTATAGCTGGTGTCAGCCCACCTTGGAAGCGGCTCTAGGAAAAACTGTCCCCAAAGGAAAGAAGGCCACGTGGTCCTGCAGCCACCACAAGATGGCACTGTTCTGTGGGCGCCAGGGTTTGTTCTGTCTGTTTGCAACCTAAGAGGAGGGACCGCAGGGATCTCCTTAGGGGCCAAAGGGAATTCCGCCGACTCGGTGCAGAGGGCAGGAGATGCTCTTCCGTGGGGTGTGCCCCGTGTGAGTGTGAGTGTGTGGTCGTGTGCATACCTGCGTGTGTGGGTCTCTGCATGAAGGTGTATGCTCTCGGGTGTCTATGCATCTCTGCTCACTGTGTGCAGACACGCGCGTGTGTGCACGCTCACACTTAAGTGTGGTCCAGCCCGTGCCTGTGTGTGTGCATGTTAGCTTGCTTGGTAGAGGCTCACCTGCGCCCTGTGCACATGGGGGTGTAGTGCCTTTGTGCGAGCGTAGATGTGTGTTTGTGTGTGTGGTGCACGTTCTGGCCCTGTGCACACACGCGTTTGCGTTGTGCTTATGCGTGCACATTCATATGCGTGGCGCATGCTCACATGTGTGTGTGCGTGTGTGAGGTGTGTGTGTGCATGTGTGCGTGTGTGTGGTGTGTGGGGTGTGTGGTGTGTGGTGTGTGCATGTGTGTGTGTGCTTTTGTGGTGTGTGTGTGTGTGTTCGCGTGTGTGCGTCTGTGTGTGTGTGGGTGTTCGCACGCATGCGTGTATGTGTGTGTGCGTGTGCATGTGTGTGCATGCATGTACGCGTGTGTGGTGTGTGTGTGCGTGCGTGTGCGTGTGTATGTGTGGGGTGTGCGTGTGTGTGTGCGGTGTGTGCGTGTGTGTGTGCGTGTGTGTGTGTCTGCGTGTGTGTGCGGGAAGCAGGGAGCCTGCATCCTTTCCTTAGTTGCCCTTCCCCCACCCTCCAGCTGGTCCCTTTATTCTTTGGGACTTTGCTCAGAGACCGGGTTCCCTGCACGAGAGATTGCCCGAGGAGGGGTGGGCAGGTCTCCTGTGCTGACCTCTCCTGACTACACTCTGAGCTCCCTGAGGTCACGTTGTTGGTGTTCAACGGGCTCCCAGATTTGGGCCCAGAACCTGGCCTCTACTAGGCATTTTGACCTCATGACCAGCAGACGCTGAGTACTGAGTGATGCTTCCCATCTGCTCCTTCCTATCCTAGCAATAGGGTTGGGGGTGAGGTGGGGTCTTAGGGCAAATGCCATAAAGTTTTATTTTAGGATTTACAGCTATAAGAGGCTTCCCTAGTGGCTCAAATGGTAAATAATCTGCCTGCAATGTAGGAGACCTGGGTTCAATCCCTGGATCAGGAAGATCCCCTGGAGAAGGAAATGGCAAACCACTCCAGTATTCTTGCCTGGAGAATTTCATGGACAGAGGGGCCTGAAGAATCACAGTCCATGGGGTGGCAAAGAGTTGGACATGACTGAGTGACTAACACTTTTACTTTCACAGCTTTAAGAAGAGCAATTTCATTTGCTATATTCTAGTATCAGTGTTTTAACAGCCTGGAAAATGATGATTTGTTTTTTAATAGTACAAAATGTTTTGGGAATCATACAGTATGGAATTGGTACCATACTTCTAATTCACAGGTAAGAAAAATATCCTAGCAGTCTCTGAGGGTCATTTAATTCCTTTGACAGCCTTCGGGGCCAGGTTCTATGAATAACTTATCTTATGATGGGGAAACTGAGGCTCAGAGAGGTCAAGTGACTCACCCTGAAGCATCAGCTAAGATGTGGAGGGCTGGCGTCCAACCCAGGATCTGGGTCAGTTTCTGGGGTGAAATGAACAGACAATTTCATTGGTCAGACTCTTTTTCATCAGGAGATGCTTCATCCACCTCTCAGTTGCAGTAGGGGCAGGCCTTCTCCAAAGCCCCCTGCTCTGCGAAGCCTCTCTGGCCCTGTTGGAGCGGACAACACTGCTCTTCTGCTCCTGCAGCCTGCGGGGGTGCCCCTGGTGGCTCCGGGGAGCAGGGAGGGTTTACAAACCTATGAGTGGGAAGCCAGGGGTTTGGGGAGTGATCAACCCCTTTGAGACTCAAAAGAAGCCTATAGGAAATTCCAGGTGCTGGGGTAGAACAGGCACCCACAAGTCTCCCCCAGCTCTAGGGCTTCGCTGGCTGTGACGCTCAGTGCTGTAGCTCAGGGTGGAGCCCTGTATAGGATGAGGACAAGGTGGACTTGCCGGCAGACTCAAGGGCAATCAAGGAGGTGGTTTCATCCTATGCTTTAAACAAAAAGAAAGACAAAGAAAAACACAAAAGTTTCTCCCTAGGAACTCCTGTATGAAAAGCCGTCCAGAATCTCTGTCTACAAACAGCCTCCGAAGCTCAGTACTGGGCGGTGCAGTCCTGCTCCCTCCCCTGCTGGCCCTCTCACCTCTGTGCTCAGGTCAGCGTCACGCCCTTGCCACGGCCTCCCCACCTCTGGAGCCCGCCTGCCCTGAGATGCTGTCCCGCCCCAGGGCTCAGACCCTGCTCGCACCTTTGGAGTTGTGTGTCTGTGTGCTTCTGCTTCAGGACCACAGCGGCACGAATCTTCTAGTAATTTCGGCACTCAATAGATGCCTGTGGATGGAACGAGGTCTGGGTTTGGGAAAATGTCTCACAACCCAGAACGTTCTATATCCCATACTCCAAATACCTCCTGGGAGAAAGGACCGGGCTTGGGAGCAGGTTTTGGGCCAGAGAGGCAGGGCCTTCCCTCCAGGACCTGGGGATGGTGGAGGATAATGGATTTAATCGTGGTGGTGGAGAACCCTGCAAAGTCCTGTTTGGTAACTGCTCTGGGCCCTTGGAATGTCCCAATTGGTATAAATGAACGGTTTGGCGGTACCGAGTGCTGTGAGGTCTGTCTCTGGATGTAAAGGAGGAGACGGGCTAAACTCAGATGCATTCTGACCCCAGACTCAGAGGCATTAATTACTTAGATGAATAAGTATTAAATCAAAGGCCTGGCTTCAAAAATTAAACTTAGATTAGCCCCTTGTTCTACTTCCTGTAAAATCAAAGACATTTGGTCGGAGACTGGACACCCGGAAGGGGAGAGCCTTCTGGGGAGAGGGCGGCTAATCCTCCCTCCCCCGCTGCCCCCGCTGCCCGGGATGGAAGCACCAGGCTCTGGACACGTCTGTGCCGGTGGCCTCTCTTTCCCACCGCTGAGCTCCTGCATGTGGCCAGGGCTGGAGGCAGGAGCGTCTGGAATATAGCGGGGAGGAAAGACCCCAGCGAGTGGTTTCCAGCATGGATTTGGTCATGCAGGTGGAACCTCTGAGCCTAGAGGGTTTGAGGCAGAAGCAAGAAAGGTTGGTCTAGGGTGAGAAGACCAGGGATGCCTCCTGGTTCATCTCGGGCCCCTCCAAATACAGGGCTTTAGCCGGGAACAGTCAGAGGGTTCTCCACAGTGATCCTTTATGACATCATAGCCAGTGTTTTGGGCTCCCAGCTCATCATGATCAGACCCCTCAATTTGCCAAGTCCTTGCAGTATTTCCAGGCTGCTGATCTGAACTTGCTTCCCACCTGAAAAATGTCTGTTGTTGGTCAGTTGCTAAGTCGTGTCCAACACTTTGAGACCCAATGAACTGCAGCACACCAGGCTTCCCTGTCCCTCACTATCTCCCAGAATTTGTCCAAATTCATGTCCACTGAGTCTGTGATGCCATCCAACCATCTCATCCTCTGTCGTACTCTTCTCCTCCTGCCTTCAATCTTTCCCAGCAACAGGGTCTTTTCCAATGAGTCAGTTCTTCTCATCAGGTGGCCAAAGTATTGGAGTTTCCGCTTCAGCATCAGTCTTTCCAATGAATATTCATCATTTATTTCCCTTAGGATTGACTGGTTTGATCGCCTTGCTGTCCAAGGGACTCTCAAGAGTCTCCTCCAGCACTATAATTCGAAAGCATCAATTCTTCTGCACTCAGCCTTCTTTATGGTCCAACTCTCACATCCGTACATGACTATTGGAAAAGTCATAGCTTTGACTAGGTGGACCTTTGTTGGCAAAGTAACGTCTCTGCTTTTTAATATGCTGTCTGCCTTCAGCACAAAAGTCCAAACTCCTCTGTGAACCTCAAAGCCCATAGGAGCACTGTCCTGAGATCTGGAAAAGAGGAACCCTTGTCCCAGGCCCTACACCTTAGACGGCCTCTGGAGAAGGTTGACTGGTAGCCCCCCAAAAGACATGGAACCCTGGAATATGGTCTTATTTAACACAGAGGTCTTTGCTGACGGAGTTGAGATAAAGCTCCAGAGCTGAGGGCTTCCCTGGTGGCTCAGATGGTAAAACATCTGTCTGCAATGAGGAAGACCCAGGTTCAGTCCCTGGGTCAAGAAGATTCGCTGGAGAAGGGAATGGCAACTCACTCCAGCATTCTTACCTGGAGACTCCCATGCACAGAGGACCCTGGCGGGTCACAGAGTTGGACACGACTGTGTGACTAACACTTTCTAGAGCTGAAGTCGTCATGGATCACGCAGGTGGGACTGAAATCTGACCATGGGTGTTTTTATGAGAGACAGCAGGCAGAAAGGTGCCCACAGACACGAAAGGAAGAAGGCCGTGTGAGCCAGAGACAGGAGGGATGCAGCCCTGGACCCCAGAAGATGGGAGCGGCAGGAAGGACCCGCCCCGGGGGCCTGCAGAGGGACCACGGCCCTGCAGCGCCCTGATTTTGGACATCCGGGCTCCACACCGAGAGAGTTTTAATCCGCACTGTCTTATCCCACGCAGTCTCCGGTCTCTTGCACCGATAGGCGTCCGCTGCAGGTCGTTGGGGCCGGACCAGAGGCTCAGAGAGGGAAGCACACTGCCATGAGCAACAGACTTCTTCCCGCGTGGGCAGCGGTGCCCGCCCTGCAGGGCTCGGGGTGGCTAAGCGGTCCCATTGCGTCGGGCACGTGGAGCACTCCCAGCATCCACTTGGTGCGCTCCTTGTTCCAGCCGTTACGATGATGGTTTCTCTTTTTTCACTGTGAGGAAGAATTGATTTATAACTAATGTCCAGGAACTCAGCAAAATATACAATAGAACAACTCTAATGTCTATTAATGGTTATGACTTTTATAATTTGCCCAGTCACTTAGCTTAAAACCGGCGAGCTCATATTTGAAGCCAGGTCAGCCAGCCGACAAAGACCATGCTCTTGAGGCTTTTGTTCGGCCATGAAATGGGTAAAATGAATGGACCCCCTAACAGGCCTGGAGTGTTATCCTGAGTGGAGTTCAGGAGTGGCCTGATCCAGGACCACAGGCACTCTGTCCAACGCGCAGCTGCATCCTCAGGACTTTGTATGGTGCTTGGTGCATAGTGGGTACTCAGCTTGGAAGGAATTGGTGATGAGCGATTCCTCTCCCCTCTCAGGAGGCCAGAGTTTTGGTCCAGCCAGCCTTGCCTCAGTGGGGCCGAGGCAGAGATGGGGGTCTCTTGCCCACATCCATGCCTGAGGCAGGGGTGGGATGTCTTGGAAGGAACGTGGGAGATGGGCAGTAGAAGATGGCAGGGGAGGTCAGCCCTCACGCCTGAGCCTCCGGAGGCGGTGACGTTAGCAGCGTGGACCGAATTCACATCTCTGGATACAGCTGCAGAGCGAGGCCAGAGAAATTTCCAGAACCCCAGGCCAGTGACTACACAATCCAAGAGCAGGGCAGCCCTGGCCTGTGAAATCCTGGGGGCAAAGCTGGCTGCCTGGAAGCCAGAGGGAAGGCAGCTTTGTTGGGTGGGCCTCAGAGGCCGAGGGTGAGGGTTGGTGGGACGATTATGGTGCCCTGTGTTTGGAAAGATCACTGGGTGCCTTTGGGGAATGGATTGTGGGGGAGCCGAGGAGGATCTTCGTGGGAGTCTAAGGTTAGCCAGATTGGGTGGGGGTGGGGAGGATAATTTTAGATCAAAAGCACCTAAAATAGCCCACTTCCCTTTCTGCAGGGCCCAAGGGAAGGATGGGAATCTCCAAATATGGGGAGGGGGCAACGTGCAGTGGGAGGAGGATGAGAAATCACCTGGTTTTCCCCTCTTTCTGTCTTCAGCTTCTGTCTGTGAAGAAACAGGCGAGGATCCGTTCTGCCTGCCCACGCCTTGGCATCTAAGATGCCAAGGAAAGGATTTGATCAGCTCTGAGCGGCTGAGGCATCTCTGTCGGGGTCAGGACTCTCTGAGCAGGGAGGTAGTCTGCACGGCCAGGTAAGGCTGGGAGGGCCCAGACCCTCTGTGCCCCGGCTTCTCTCGAGACCCCACCTAGAGAAGGCCTTGGGTCCCATCACTGCTGGCTTGGCGTTTTCTGCTTTTTCCAGTCCCTGTGAGAACCCCTGTTCCTTCTCTTTTGAAGCCTCCACCTTCAAGGACAGGCTTTCAGGCAGAGGCCCTTGCTATTTGGAGAGGCCTGGTCGGTTGTGGGGAGAGGGAAGCTCATGAAAGAAACCCTTCCCTCCCTTCTTGGGCTGGGGTCTCTGCGGGACACCATGCCTGTGTGCCTGAGGCCGTCCCAGAACCTCCCTTAACAACAACAAAAAAAGCCCGCCATTTGGTTCATCAAAGCCGTTTTGTCCTCGGCAGGGCTCAATTTGCACCTGGTGGCAGGTCGGTGAGCAGGCGGAGGAGGAGCTGGGACGGGTTTACGATGGGGCAGGCTGGGGGGCTCCGGAGGCTGCAGAGTTGGCACCATTTGGAGCCCCCCTGATGGGACCGCCTCTCCCTGTGGGCCCTGCCCCCACTGCACACAGGCCAGCAGGAGGGAGGTCTCTCTGGAGCCAGCTTCCAGGATGCAGCCAGGGGTCCCAGACCTGGGAGGGGCGTTCAGGTGGGGATGGTGGCACCGCCTCATGCAGGGAGGGGCCCCCGGCTTAGCGCTGGTCAGAGCCCTCTGCCCTCAGTCCCCACGGGACAGCCAGAGTGGTCCTCCCCAAAGCAGACTGGTTCACCATACCCCCAGCTTGTAGCCTTCCAGAACCTTCTATGAGGTGAGGATTCTGCCTGCTCCTACTCTCTTGGCCTTGTCTGCATCTCCTCTCCCCCGGCTCACAAGCCCCCCACTCTGTCATCCCTGAACCCCCCACTCCCCGGTTCAATTATCACCTCCACAGGTAGGTCTTCCCAGATTTTCCTGGCTGGTCATCCCCTAAGTCCCTCACAGCCCAGCTTGCATGATGTGATCACCATCTGTCTTCCCAGCTGGACTCTGGGCTGCCTGGGGCGGGGACCCCACTGGAGTTTGCTCACCTCTGTGTCCCCACCCTCCTGGCCTGACTGGGGCAGAGCAGGGCCCCCCATAAGTGTGTGTTGGGTGGAGACAGGATGGTGGAGGGTGTTTGCAGGTGTCCTGGGTGAGCCCTGGGGTCCTGCTGCTGTCTGTCGGGCCGAGGGCGCCCCAACAAGACCCTCCTGCAGGGGCCTCATCTCCCCTGCACTCCCTGGTCCCTGTCACAATGACAGGCACGGGCTCTGGGCTGGGGCAGCCGAGGCCCCAGGAGTGGAGACCCTGATGCACCCAGGAGCCAGCTGGTCCTGCCTGAGTAGAGCTCCGCATCCAGCCTGAGGGTCTCCCCCATCCTTGCTCTGCCACCAGGGCACCGGCCCAGCCTGTGTGACGAGAGTGGGGCTGTATGGTTTACATATGGACCCTGAGTGCAGGGCCTGGCTCTGGGCGTATCCCAGTGGGACAGGGGCAGGATGGGAGAGGCCCAGCCCACAGGCAGCCCGTGGCCACTCTGACAAACGGGGACAAACTGGGTGGCTTCAAACCACACAAACCGATTATTTCTTGTAGTTGTGGAGGTCAGAGTCTTCAGTGAGCTTCTGGACAGGGTCTGTGCGCTTGCCTCTTTCAGCTCCTGGAGGCTGCTGACAACCCTTGGCTGGTGGCCTCATCCCTTCGACCTCTGCCTCCACATCTCCGTCTCTGGCTTTGATCTCCTGCTTCCCTCTTGTAAGAATCCTTGTGATGACACTGAGCTCATCTGGATAATCCAGGGTCACCTCCCCTTGGTTTCTTGTGTGCGGGCATGCTAAGTCGCTTCAGTCATTGCTGACTCTTTGTGACCCTGAGGACTGTAGACCCCCCAGGCTCCTCTGTCCACGGGATTCTCCAGGCAAGAATTCTGGAGTGGGTTGCCATGCCCTCCTCCAGGGGATCTTCCTGACCCAGGGACTGAACGTACATTTCTTGTGTCTCCTGCATTGGCAGGCGGGTTCTTTTCCACTACGCCACCAGGGAAGCCCATTCCCTTAGCTTCACATCAACCTTTATTTTGTCACATCCACAAAGTCCCCTCTGCCACGTAAGGTAATGTATTCTCAGGTTCCCGGGATCAAGGTATGGACATCTATGGGAAGGAGAGATGCTTAGCTCCCTCTCCAGGAACTGAGAGGACGCCCAGCTGACCGAGTCAGAAGGGCAGCAGCTCGCCTGGCCTGTGCAGGGTCGGACTCCCCTGTTACCTGCTCCCTGGGTCCTCAGAACAGGCCTCTCAGGTAGGGGCCACCATCGCTCATACCGTACAGGGGAGAAAACTGAAAAGGAATTAGTTCAGCCAGAAAAGCGAGGGCTTGAGTCCAGCTGGCGGGTGGGAGAACCTTACCCCCAAACCTGCCTGCCACCCTGGTCTCACCCTGCAGCTGTCTATGCGTGGTTCTAACCTTAACTTTGAGAAACTTACACTGATATGTGATGAACACACAGACATGTGCACAGCGTTCTGATCAAGACAGAGCCACACCCTGCACCACGCCCCAAGGGTAACCGCTCCTGACTCCTATGAGCACATCTGAAATCTGCCTGCTTCTGCTTTCTATGAAGGAATCGTCCAAAGGCTGTGCTCTGGAGTCTGACTTCACTAATCTCAGCGTCTGTCTGATCGGCCCTTGGGTGGGCCGCAGGTCAGGTGTTCTCAAGGCTCCGCTGCACGCCGATATATGGAGACAACAGGGTCAACCCGTGCACTCTCCTCTCCATGTGGTTTTGGGTAGAGTCCAGCTTGGGGCTTTTCTAACCAAAGCTTCAGAGAGCATGCCAGCACGTGCCTTTTGGGGTACATGTGCATGCGTTTTGATGGGGTATGCACAAGAGCACACAGGCTGAACGGGGCTCTCCTTCGTGTCTCTAGTCTCATGGAGACACAGTTCACAGCTCATGCAATCCGCTTGTTAGATTGTGCAGTCCAGTGGATCCTAGTGAATTTAAGGTCTCGTGCAACTATCGGCCCCTCTGATTTTCACCGAGAGCTTCTCTTCAGGACCGAAGTCTCCCTGCTGGCCTCTGACACCTTCCCTTCCAAGTAAAAGTGAGACATTCAATGCCTGCTGACCGAGTGTCAGCTGTATGCACACATGTACGCTAAGCCGCTCAGTCATGTCTGACTCTTTGCGACCCTATGGACTCTAGACCCAGGCCATGCCCTCCTGCCGTGCCACGCTCAGCCATTAATTCCAGTTTGAGCCAGTTTAATAAAAAGCTAAATAAAGAAACTGAGAACAGCTTCACAGTTAGAGTGGGTTTCCATGCCCTCCTCCATGGCATCTTCCTTACCCAGGGGTCAAACCTGCATCTCTCATGTGTCCTGTATTGACAGGCGGGTTCTTCACCACCAGTTCCACCTGGGAAGCCAGCTGTATACCCAGCAATATTCTAAAATCTAGTGACTCGGGGCAAATGGGAAGGCGAGGCCTTGGCTTCCTGGACCGTACATTCTGGAGCAGCAGGCAAATAGACATATGGGGCCACTTCAAACTGCGAAGAGTGCCTCAAAGTCAACAGTGAGGTGGTGGGCAGAGGGTGCCCAGTGCTTGGAGGGTTCCTGGGGTGGGTGCTGGGGTCGGCTGGCCCAGGCCAAGGCAGGTGCTCATGCAGCAGCTGGGCAGCGTGTGCAGTGTGGGTAGGGGGTCAGGGCGTGGATTTTGAGGCAGAAATGGACCCCCAGCAGCAGCCAGGCCTGCAAGCCAAGGGCCACGCATTCCTAGGCCTGGTGCTTTGAGCTGTGGGTCCGAGTGAGGCGGTGGGTTGGCGGAGCCTTTAATCAGGCCGAAATTGCTATGGGGGGCAGGTGGGCATCCCAGGACACACACAGGAGGAGCCACGAGGCTGGCTCAGCCATTAATTCCAGTTTGAGCCAGTTTAATAAATAGCTAAATAAAGAAACTGAGAACAGCTTCGCAATTAGCCTGGACTCCTCACTAAGTGGTAGGTGGATTCTCATTTTCCTAAAATAAGTTCTTTCCGTTGCTTGGTGGCGACACAGCCAGAGCCCTCCGTGGGATGAAAGCCCCTCCTGGCCACTGGGACGCAGCTGCAGGGACCGCAGAGTCCCCTGGAGTGGGGGCGAAATGACCGAGTCCAGCTCAGGAGGATTTCCATAGAAAACACACGTGCTCGCTTCTCCGCGGGCAGCATGGAGACCAGTGAGTGCTTGGGCCTGCCAGCTTGTCAACCTTGAGCTGCTCCCCTGATGCAGGGGATCCCCTGACGCCGGGGGACCCCTTGGGAGCAGACCTCCCTCCCCTTCAGACTCTCCCTGGCAAGCGATGTGGATGGTGGGTGCCTGCCCCCAGGAAGCCCACTCGCCATTGCCAGCAGCCCGGGACCCCTGAGCCTCGGTGGTCTGCTCTGTGAAATGGGCCCTCGCCCACAAGGCTGTGTGAGACAAGGTTGAGTGTGAAGCTCTCACTGTGGCCTTGGTGCCTGCAGACCAGGTCTTGAGATGGGCTGATCAAGCCTCTCTTCATTAACCCTGGGATCCAGGGGCCAGCTTGGAAATCAGGCCTGAGCACAGAGAGGCTGAGTGACTGGCCCAGCCTCATGCAGCACCAAAGACGTGTTTCCCCTCTCTTGCCTCTTGCTGCCGGCGGCTGGGGAGCAGGGTGGGGCGAGATGGGGTGAGAGTTGGCCGACCACCCAGGCTGGCGGGTGTGAGGGGGCTGGCAACACCCAGGTCGCCTTGCAGAGACTACTCTCAGGGCCTGTCCAGCCAGGCCTCTGGGCCCATCTGGGCATGGCCATGCTGAGCTGTGCCCTCCTGAGCCACAATCAAGGCTGGAAAGTTCTGGAAGCTCCCGCAGCCACCACGGCATGTTATCAGACATCCCAGCAATGCATCCACGAGATGTTTGTTGATAAGCTACTTGTAAGTGGGGAGGAGCGGCGGTAATTAATGCCAGGAAGTGATAAGTGTTAAGTGCAGGAGTAGTCTGGGTGAGCTTGGCCGAGAATCAGAAAGCCTGCGACAGCTGCCTCGGGGCTCCTCCGCTTCCCAGGTCAGGCGCCCACCCCTTTCCTCATCTTCAATGCTGAGCGCCATCTTTCCCGGTTGATTGGTGTGCTTTTCAATAATTGATGGACTAATTTTAGGACAGTGTGAAGTTCACACAACAATAGAGCGGATGGTGCGTAGCCTTGCACACCCCTCAGAGCCCCCTGTTATCCACAGCTTGCATGAGTGGGACACGTTTGCTCCAAGTGATGGACCCGGACTCTTCACTGTTGGCGGTTACGGCCCTGGGTTTCCTGGGGTTTGCTCCTGTGCTGTTATTTCCCCTGCGCTGTGCTCAGTGGAGTCTGACTCTGTGACCCCGTGACTATAGCCCACCAGGCTCCTCTGTCCGTGGGATTCACCAGGCAAGAGCCCTGGAGCAGGCTGCCATTTCCTTCTCCAGGGGATCTTCCCGACCCGGGATGGAGCCCTTGTCTCCTGCGGCTCCTACAGTGGCAGGCGGATTCTGTACCACTGCACCACCTGGGAAGCCCCGAGGGTTTGCCAAAGTGGAGTAACACAGATGGGGAAGGCGTGCGGTGTGAGTCTACGTGTGTTCAGAGCAGTACTGGAGCACAAGGGTCTGGGTCCAGGTGGTCCAGATGGACAGAGCCTGGCGGCTAAGCTTCCATCCTTATTCTCACATCTCCGTCTTCACCTTTAAAGTGGACGACCTGTGTGGTCCAGGGGCTAAGACTCTGGGCTCCTGATGCAGGGAGCCTGGGCTCGATCCCCGGTCAGGGAGCTGGATCTTGCAAGTTGCAACCAAGACTCAGTGCAGTCAAGTTAATTAATTAAAAGAGTAAAATAGTAACTGGTTAAAAATAAAGTGCATGACCTGTGGACAGGGAATGGTTGGGTCTCACTCGTGTAATCAATCTGACCATCTCTGCCTTTTATTTGGGAGCATTTATAGATCATTGCTATTCAGTGAGGTCCCCAGAGGTGGTCGGGCTGAAGGGTGCCCGTTTCTCTCTGTCTTCTGTTCTCTGTCTCTCCTTGCTTCTCGTTCTCCGTCTGTTATTCAGTTCAGTTCAGTCGCTCAGCCGTGTCCGACTCTTTGCAACCCCATGAACCACAGCACGCCAGGCCTCACTGTCCATCACGTCCATCGAGTCGGTGATGCCATCCAGCCATCTCATTCTCTGTCGTCCCCGTCTCCTCCCGTCCCCAGTCCCTCCCAGCATCAGAGTCTTCTCCAGTGAGTCAACTCGTCGCATGAGATGGCCAAAGTATTGCAGTTTCAGGTTTAGCATCAGTCCTTCCAATGAACACCCAGGATTGATCTCCTTTAGAATGGACTGGTTGGATCTCCTTGCAGTCCAAGGGACTCTCAAGAGTCTTCTCCAGCACCACAGTTTAAAAGCATCAATTCTTCGGTGATCAGCTTTCTTCACAGTCCAACTCTCACATCCATACATGACCACGGGAAAAACCATAGCCTTGACTAGACGGACCTTGGTTGGCAAAGTAATGTCTCTGCTTTTTAATATACTTTCTAGGTTGGTCATAACTTTCCTTCCAAGGAGTAACCGTCTTTTAATTTCATGGCTGCAATCAGCATCGCAGTGATTTTGGAGCCCCCAAAAATAAAGTCTGACACTGTTTCCACTGTTACCCCATCTATTTCCCATGAAGTGATGGGACCAGATGCCATGATCTTTGTTTTCTGAATGTTGAGCTTCAAGCCAACCTTTTCACTCTCCTCTTTCACTTTCATCAAGAGGCTTTTGAGTTCCTCTTCACTTTCTGCCATAAGGGTGGTGTCATCTACATATCTGAGGTTATTGATATTTCTCCCAGCAATCTTGATTCCAGCTCGTGCTTCTTCCAGCCCAGCGTTCCTCATGATGTACTTTGCATATAAGTTAAATAAGCAGGGTGACAATATACAACCTTGACGTACTCCTTTTCCTATTTGGAACCAGTCTGTTGTTCCATGTACAGTTCTGACTGTTGCTTCCTGACCTGCATACAGGTTTCTCAAGAGGCAGGTCAGGTGGTCTGGGATTCCCATCTCTTTCAGAATGTTCCACAGTTTATTGTGATCCACACAGTCAAAGGCTTTGGCATAGTCAATGAAGCAGAAATAGATGTTTTTCTGGAACTCTCTTGCTTTCTCCATGATCCAGCGGATGTTGGCGATTTGATCTCTGATGCCTCTGCCTTTTCTAAAACCTGCTTGAACATCTGGGAGTGCACGGTTCACATATTGCTGAAGCCTGACTTGGAGAATTTTGAGCATGACTTTACTAGCATGTGAGATGAGTGCAATTGTGCGGTAGTTTGAGCATTCTTTGGCATTGCCTTTCTTTGGGATTGGAATGAAGACTGACCTTTTCCAGTCCTGTGGCCACTGCTGAGTTTTCCAAATTTGCTGGCATATTGAGTGCAGCACTTTCACAGCATCATCTTTCAAGATTTGAAATAGCTCATCTGGAATTCTATCACTTCCACTAGCTTTGTTCGTAGTGATGCTTTCTAAGGCCCACTTGACTTCACATTCCAAGATGTCTGGCTCTAGGTCAGTGATCACATTACCGTGATTATCTTGGTCGTGAAGATCTTTTTTGTACAGTTCTTCTGTGTATTCTTGCCACCTCTTCTTAATATCTTCTGCTTCTGTTAGGTCCATACCATTTCTGTCCTTTATCGAGCCCATCTTTGCATGAAAAGTTCCCTTGGAATCTCTAATTTTCTTGAAGAGATCTCTTGTTTTTCCTATTCTGTTGTTTTCCTCTATTTCTTTGCATTGATCGCTGAGGAAGTCTTTCTTATCTCTCCTTGCTATTCTTTGGAACTCTGCATTCAGTTGCTTATATCTTTCCTTTTCTCCTTTGCTTTTCGCTTCTCTTCTTTTCCCAGCTATTTGTAAGGACTCCTCAGACAGCCATTTTGGTTTTTTGCATTTCTTTTCCAGGGGGATGGTCTTGGTCCCTGTCTCCTGTACAATGTCACGAACCTCCAACCAGAGTTCATCAGGCACTCTATCAGATCTAGTCCCTTAAATCTATTTCTCACTTCCACTGTATAATCGTAAGGGATTTGATTTAGGTCATATCTGAATGGTCTAGTGGTTTTCCCTACTTTCTTCAATTTAAGTCTGAATTTGGCAATAAGGATTCATGATCTGACCCACAGTCAGCTCCTGGTCTTGTTTTTGCTAACTGTATACAGCTTCTCCATCTTTGGCTGCAAAGAATATAATCAATCTGATTTTGGTGTTGACCACCTGGTGATGTCCATGTGTAGAGTCTTCTCTTGTGTTGTTGGAAGAGGGTGTTTGCTATGACCAGTGCGTTCTCTTGACAAAACTCTGTTAGCCTTTGCCCTGCTTCATTCCGTGCTCTAAGGCCAAATTTGCCTGTTACTCCAGGTGTTTCTTGACTTCCTACTTTTGCATTCCAGTCCCCTATAAGGAAAAGGACATCTTTTTTGGGTGTTAGTTCTAAAAGGTCTTGGAGGTCTTCATAGAACCATTCAACTTCGGCTTCTTGTCGTTTTTAAGATTGCATCCAAGTACTGCATTTCAGACTCTTTTGTTGACCATGATGGCTACTCCATTTCTTCTAAGGGATTCCTGCCCACAGTAGTAGATAGAATGGTCATCTGAGTTAAATTCACCCATTCCAGTCCATTTTAATTCACTGATTCCTAGAATGTCTATGTTCACCCTTGCCATCTCCTGTTTGACCACTTCCAATTTGCCTTGATTCATGGCCCTAACATTCCAGGTTCCTATGCAGTATTGCTCTTTACAGCACCGGACCTTGCTTCTATCACTGGTCACATCCACAACTGGGTATTGGTTTTGCTTTTGCTCATCCCTTCTTTCCTTCTATAGTTACTTCTCCACTGATCTCCAGTAGCACACTGGGCCCCTACCGACCTGGGGAATTCCTCATTCAGTATCCTATCATTTTGCCCTTTGATACTGTTCATGGGGTTCTCAAGGCAAGTATACTGAAGTGGTTTGCCATTCCCTTCTCCAGTGGACCACATTCGGCTGTGGTCCATGTGATCAGATCGACTAGTTTCCTGTGATTATGATTTCAGTGTGTCTGCCCTCTGATGCCCCCTCGCAATACCTACCATCTTATTTGGGTTTCTCTTACCTTGGTCGTGGGATATCTCTTCACAGCTGCCCCAGCAAAGCGCAGCCGCTGCATCTTAAATCTGCTTATTAGCTTTACCTCTTTGTCTTCTGTTTGTTTAGCGCTTGCTTTGAAGTCTATGTGTCCCCACCTAGCATCGCATCACACACAGCTTCACGCAGAGTGAGAAACTCGTTGCAGTATCCTCCCCCATCCCTTGTCCTCTGGCTTTCATACATTTCCTTTTACAGATTTTTTGACCCCCCCTCCCCCACCAGAATACACCACAATTATCTTTGCTTTAAGCAGCCACTTAAATATTTTGAGGAGATTTTTCTTTTTTTTATTTATTTTAATTGGAGGCTAATTACTTTACATTATTGTATTGGTTTTGCCATACATTGACATGAATCTGCCCCAGGTGTATATATGTTCCCCATCTTGAATGCCCCCTCCCAGCTATATTTTGAGGAGATTTTTCTGAAAGGGAAAATTGTCTATTTGGCTTCATGAAAGGGACTGTTTTCCGGGTGCCTTGCTAATCCTCAGTAGTGTGAGTTTTTTAGTTTGTCACATTGAGGGAGCAAAAGTCACACTGCGGTGGACGTTCCTCTGATGACAGGGCCTTGTTGCTCTTCAGTCCCTAAGTCGTGTCCGACTGCGAACCCAAGGACTGCGGCCGCCAGGCTCCTCTGTCCTTCACCTCCTGGGGTTTGCTCAGACTCACGTCCCTTGAGTCAGTGGTGCCAAACAAGCACCTCATCCTCTGTTGGGCCTTCTCCTCTTGTCCTCAATCTTTCCCAGCATCAGGGTCTTTTCCAGTGAGTCGGCACTTCGCATCAGGTGGTCAAAGTATTAGAACTTCAGCTTCAGCTCAGACCTCCCAGTGAGTATGCACAGTTGATTTCCTTTAGGATGGACTGGTTTGATCTCCTTGCACTGTAAAATTTATATAGTAATAATGTTTAACGTTAACTGAGCACCTACTCTTGTCACGTTCTCTTCTCCATGCTCTATGTCCATAAAGTCACTTATTCAATGAAGCCGCTCTGTGAGGCGGATTCTTTGTTACGTGTCTTGTTGCAGAGGAGAATCCTGAAGCAACCAGAGGTTGTTCCTGCGGCTGTGGGGCAGGACCAGGGTCGCTTCCTGGTGCTTCCCCAGCCAGCCCATGCCAGCCTGGGCCCCGCTACGCCACCCACATGAGCCATTCCACAGCCCTGCCACCTCGCCTGACTCCCGGGCTGTTGGCACGAAGTGAGAGCGCAAGCCCCTTGTTAGAGGCTGGAGTTTGCAGAACCGGTGAGGGACTCTGTCCACGCGGCAACAAAAGAACAACGAGCAGAGGCTTGGACAAGCATTTCTCCCAAGAAGACATCGCATGACTAACAAACACATGAAAAGATGCTCATTCTATTTTCCAAACACACATGCGTGCGTGCTCGCACATGGAAGCACACACGTGCATTCACACACATGCAAGCACACACATTCATTCACACACACGTGCACATGCACACACACAAGCACACGCGCACACACACATGTGCACTCACAGAGGTGGCAAAATCATGCAGATGTCATTTGAAGAAGTTTGGAGAAGAGAAAACTGCTGTTGGTTCTTTTAATGCAGGAATGTCCCTGCAAGTGGTGCTGGGCAGTGGTCAGCGCCTTGGGGCAGGACCCACCGGGAGAGCCAGGTGCCAGTTCCCCGCCCATATCGCAGGGCAAGTGAGGCGGGAACCCAGGCTGCGGGCGACGGGGCGGTACTCTGTCCAATGCTGACTTGCTTCCCGGCAGGGTCCTGGACTGTCGGAGCCCCAGAGAATATCAGTGCCTCTTGAACGTCCGGCTGGGGAGCACGTGGAGGAGGGGACAAGAGACCAAGGGGTCCCCGGCCTCAGCCACTGTCCTCAGCACACCTCTGGTGTGCTCAGCTTTGCCTGTGATGCTCCGTTTCACTGGGGAAACGGGCGGTCCTAACAAAGAACAGCTTTAAAGAGTGAAGTGCAGCAACGCCTGTACAAGAGGGAGGCTCGGGGAAGGGAGGCAGCATGTCCACGGCTCTCAGGGCTCGTGCTTGCGGAGATTGACCATGTGCAGAGTCTACGCTGACCACCTTGTTCTGGCTGACCCCAGGCCCAGCCGCTAGACCCAGCTGGGTGCCCTAGACCTTCTGCCACAGTAAAGCCTCGGGTCCACATCCCACCCCCGAGGACCAGCTGAGCTCTGCTCCATCTGATGCAGATTTGATGCCTGCCCTGGCAAGAGACACGTCTTTGTGGAGCTGTCCACGCCAGTCTCTCCTGGACCATGGGGACTGTTCTATGAGTCCTCCTTCTCCCCAGACATGTGGGCCACCCCTCCTCAGGCATATCGGGTACTCGGCACCCAGACACTGGGACTTCCCAAGAAAAGCTGAGAGCTGGTCTCACAGTACGGGCTTACCAGGTGGGGCAGTGGTAAAGAATCAGCCGGCCCTTGCAGGAGAGGCAAGAGACCTGGGTTTGATCCCTCCGTCAGGAAGATCCTCTGAAGAAGGGAATGGCAACCCATTCCAGTGTTCTTGCCTGGAAAATTCCATGGACAGAGGAGCCTGGCGGGCTCCAGTCCTTAGAGTCACACAGAGTTGGACACAACTGAGCACACACGTGGGCTCGCACTACAGCAGACCAGGTTTCGAAACTTGGTCCTCATCTGTCACCGCAGCAGCCGCCGACCCCACGCGACAGCCCAGCCGTCTATGATCAACATCTGCAGCGCAGTGGAGGTGCAGGCGCCCTGAATCCTGCCCCGCCGACCACTGTACTCAGCTCGCGGCTCTCCCCAGCCCCTCAGCTATGGGCCAGACTCTGCTGCCACAGGACCTTGGCACAAACTGGCTCCAAGGCTTAGAGCGGTCCTGCCCGTCCACTCTCACCTAGGGAATGGCCTGTCCTCCCGTCAGGCCAGGCAGCTTTCTGTTTTGCATCCTCTCCTCCGGCCTCTCATCTCTCCCATTTTTGTACTGATCTCGCCTCCCTCCTCAGGCTGAGTTGACGCATGATGGCTGAGGCAGGTGTCGGGACCCCAGGAGTGGAAGAAGTTACTCAGGGGGATGCCATCTCAGATGGAGATCACGACTCAGCCTCAGAAGGTGGGCAGCCTGGGACAGGGGCCGTCAACAGCCAGGCCCCCGGGAGCCCTGTGGGCCCCTCGGAAGTGGTGGCCACCCACCCTGCTGTGTGGACCTTGGTAAGTCGGGAAAGCTTGTCACCATTGGGTGACTAGGGTGTCTCCCCTGCCAGCCCGTAAGCAACCACAGAGCACAGGCGGGGCGCGTGTCCTGGACCAAAGCGCTCGGGCTTCCTGAGCCTCAGTCTTCCCATCTGTAAAATGGAAGTTGTGATCCTGGCCTGAGAGGGCTCAGCGAGGTAAAGGCGTGATTGGGTGGTGGGGTGCCTGGCATGTCCCAGTATTGATAAGGGGCTGGGCACACTGGGTCCCTGTTCCCTGCTCCCACTGCTCGGGCACAGCAAAGAGCCCAGAGTGGCAGGCAGGGGGCTGATGCTGCTGCAGCTTTGATTCCCTTGAGCTCTGCGATGACCTCTTTGAAGGTGCCTAGACTGATGGCCCCTTTGCGGCTGGCGTGGGGCTGGCCTGGGAGCTGGCACCCCTTCACCAGGGTCTGACCGTGGCTGGGGGGAACCTCCCCTCCATGGCCAGGGGCGTTGTGCAAGCTTGGCCGCATGCTGGCTGGGCGGCTGGAAACAATGGGGCCGGGGCTGGGCTGGGGGCTGGCATAGCGGGCTGGCAGCGGAGCAGAACAAATCCGCAGGGACCTTCCTGTACCTCCGCCCGCGCACGAAACCTAATCTGGCGGGGCGTGGGGCCGCGCCTGGGGTGGGGGGTGCCACTGCGGCCTTCGGGCTGCAGTGTGTGTTCACGGTAATTTGAGGGCTTCCACTGGGGGGGGTTCTTGATCATTTGATGTGGCAATTAACGAGGGGACTTTTGTCATCCGGAAAGACACAGGCCGCCCACTTCAATCACCCTGTTTATGCCCCGGCAGAAGCAAACAGCCCCAGCGGCAGATAATGGGTAGACTTCAAACGGCTCAGGTCGGGCGCCCCTGGGACCGCCAGGCCGCGCTGCGTCCCCTCTCTGCTTTTCAAGCAAGCAAAGCGTTACTTTTCCCATGAGAAGTTCCGGCCTTAATGGCATCGGATGACAAAGGCGGACGCTCGCCCACTGGAGCCCTTTTCATGTGGGTACCTGGCTCTCGCGGTGGGTGTGGCAAGGGGCAGGTCAATTGCCTTTCCCATTGATTCAAAGGGCGCGTGACCCCCACCGAGTGGGGCCGGCCGGGGGTCTCCTGGATGCCCACGGGGGCCTGTGTCCCTGCCCTTACCGTGCAGGGCAGGCAGCTCCAGACTTAGGCGCCCCTCCCCGACAGGGGGCCTCCCCGTTCCGGTGAGCCGGGCTGTGGCTCTCAGACGATGACGCCAGCCTGCCTCCAGCCGGTGCCAAGCACCGCGCGTGTGTCTCAGCCCCCGACGGCCTCACTCCGACACCCCCAGCTTCCAGAGCCGGCTGGAGAAGGCACGGGGACTTGCTGGGGTTGAGGTGGGCCCCGCGGACTCAGCTGCACCCGCCGCCCACCGCGCCTGCCCACCCCTCTCTGCGGCTGAGGGCAAGCTGAGACCTCACTGGTCCTCCCTGTCCAGAAAATGGGCCTTTCACCCAAACCCTGCCGCTGCCGCAGAGCAAAGGTGCTGGGAGGGCCAGGCAGAGGAAGGCCTCTGCCTGTGCCGGGCGCCCGTCAAAGCTCACCCGGCTCCCCTCTGGGCCTCCATGCTTTCGCCTGTGAGCTGGGGCACCAGACGTGCCATCGGTGAAAATTGCCCAGCACACCTGCTGGGCGCCCAGCCCGTCCAACTCGCCTGGCTGGGACCACACCTGCCTGGTGGATGTCTAACCCAGGCTCCTCATGGGCTCTCACGGCAGGAGCGTGATGAGAAATGTGGGTGGACAGGGAAAAAGGGCTGGCAGGACCTCCGTGCCCGTCTGTACCCAAGCCAGGGGCCACCCGAGCGCTCACACAACAGACTCAGACGGTCCCTTGTTGATGGAGCTCATTCAAGCCTTCATCATGGGCTGAGTCATCCCTTCTAGACCACGCTGCTGTGGACAGAGGGCAGAGGGGGGCCCGTGCTGCTGTGCTTCCGCTTGGTGGGGCCTGGTGGGCAGTAAAGACAGACAGGACCCCCCCAGTGTGGTCGGCCCTAGGACTGGGGGCGGTGGGAGGGTAGGGGGCAGGGGGAGGGTCCTTGTTGTCTGGGCAGTGAGGTGGGGGCGTCCCTGGATGGGAGGAGGGGGCGGGGGCAGGGACGGGGAGAGGGCGAGCCTGCGGAGCAGCGAGTCTGTGGGCTCAGGGACCAAGGTAGCACCAGGTGACTGGAGCTCACTGGGGGCCTGGCAGTGACCCCAGCCGGGAAAGGCCAGGCCTGCCAGCGAAAGGAGCTTGCTTTTAGCCTCAATGCCTAGGGGTCACTAAGATAAGGCTCTAGCCTTGTCACGCCCCCACTCCACAGCCCTCCATGGCTCCCACGGCCTCCTCCTGCTCTGGCATTCAAGGCCCAGCATAATGTGAAGCTAATACCTCTCGTGATTAGGACTCCAGCTATCCCCTCACCCACGCGCCAGCCCACCTCCAGTCTCCCCCTTCCCTACACGTCTCCCACGATCCTACCTCTCCCCTTGGATCAGGAGACACCTTCATCCGAACGTCACCTCTTCTAACCAGCCACCAGCAAGGAACTGGAGGATTTTCATCCAGGCCTTGTGGAAACACCGAGTCCCCTGAGAGGGCAGCTGACCCTAAACTCCCTGGGGTGGACTGCATGGACAAGCCTGCTGTGTGACCTCAGGGGAGGTCTTAACGTCTCTAAGCCTCTCTGTATAAAACGGGACAATAATAGTGAGTACCACCTGGGGTTGTTACTGGGATTAAGTGAGCTAGTGGGTCCTGTGAGACAGATTGGCTTTACCGTGTATTGTGTACTATAAGATGCCACTTATTCTAACCAGTGAACCAGTGAAGTTGCTCAGTTGTGTCCGACACTGTGATTCCATGGACTGTAGCCTACCAGGGTTCCTCCAGGAATTTTCCAGGCAAGAGTACTGGAGTGGGTTGCCATTCCCTTCTCTAGGGGATCTTCCCGACCCAGGGATCGAACCCAGGTCTCCAACATTGCAGGCAGACACTTAACCATCTGAGCCACCAGGGATGCCCACTGATTCTAAGAATCGCCATTGTTTTATATCCCCCTAGGGAAACCTGGCATACTGCAGTCCATGGGTCGCAAAGAATCAGACACGACTGAGCAATTGAACAGCAAGAGGGCTTCCCAGGGGGCTCAGTGAGTAAAGAATTTGTCTGCAATGCAGGAGCTTGCAGGAGACTCAAGTTCAGTCCCTGGGTGGGGAAGATCCCCTGGGGAAGGAAATAGCCACTCACTCCAATATTCTTGCCTGGGAAACCCCATGGGCAGAGGAGCCTGGCGGTCTATAGTCCATGGGGTCGCAAAGAGTCAGACACGTCTGAGCAGCTGAACACAACAAGGCAGAGGGAAGGCTGACAGTTAAACCATGGCACATCTCAGAAGGTCCCTTTGAGGGAGCTCAAATTTTAACTGGAAGGAAGCAGTTGAGGGTTTTGAGCAAAGGGAGTACAGAACAGATTTAAGGCCTGCGTGCGTGCTGAGTCGCTTCAGTCGTGTCCGAGTCTTTGGCACCCCCCGGACTGTAACCCCAGGTTCCTCTCTCTGTGAAATTCTGCAGACAAGAATATAGGAGTGGGTTGCCATTTCCTTCTCCAGGGGATCTTCCTGACCCAGGGATCGAACCCGCGTCTCTTGCATTGTAGGCACATTCTTTACCACTGAGCCACCTGGGAAGCCAGATTTAAGGCCTAAGAGGCTTCAAGTTGCTGCCTGTCTGGGATTTGCCCCTTGGAATTCCAAAGCTGGAAAGAATCGGGGAAAGGGAGACACAGAGAAGAGGAGGCCAAGCCTGGGTCCCCTGGGGGCGGGGGGAGGGGCCGCCTCGGAGCAGAGGCCCCTCCCCTGCAGTGGCCGCCGTGGCCCCTGTCTCCCCTTCCTGCCATCACACCTCCACTGCAGCCCGCTGGCGGTGGGCCCAGCGAAGGTCTGCAAAGTCGAGTTTTCAGTGGTCAGCTCCTGTCCAAACAGAAAAGGGGACTCAGGGCTGATGGGTCAGGGTCCAGAAGGAGCCCCTCTGTGAAGCCCCCACACCCCACTTTTCCACGTGTTCAGTGTCACACCTGCCTGGTGGAGCTGGAGGGACTGGAGATAAAACCAGGGAATCATGACCAGCAGGAGAGTTGGACAGGTGAACAGCTGGCGCTTATGGGAACACCAGCCCGGGGAGGTCCAGGCAGACTTACTGGAGGAGGGAGCGGAAGCCCGAGACGGCGTGGCTGCAGCAGCTGGATACCAGCACCTCCAGAGTTTGGTCCTCCTTCCCGGAGTCCTGGGTTCCCTCTCCTGCTGGGCAGCTCTCAAGCAAGAGCCGCTGTGACCCGGGGGTCCTGGTTTCTTTCCTGTAACATACTCAGCCTCGTCAGCCGGGTTAAGTGTCAGCCTGCGGGCAGGGGTCCTTCCTCCATAGGGCGTCTGCGGGATGCTGAGCCCTTGTTTCAAGATGCGGACAGGGTGGGAGGCAGGGGTGAGGGCCCAGCTCTGCGCTGGCCTGCTGTGTGGCCCTGGGTAGAAGGCCGCCCCTCTCTGCGCTGGCAACATCTCTCTTCCAGACACGCAGACACCAGCCTGTTACCACCCTCCTTGTCAGGGAAGGAGGAGGTGAGGTGCTAACTCAGGGCTCTGCCCCCAATGCCTAGCACCTTCCGCTTCTGCCCCTGCCGCTCCTCCGCGTGGCAGCCGCCTCCCAACCTCCTCGCCAGGTGGGAGGGCTCAGGCCCCACGGCCTGGAGCAAGCCGGGCCTGGCCTGGCTTCCGCTGCAGCTGGCTGCCCCTGCCCCTCTTCCTGCACCAGCCCCCTTCCTCCTGCACACGCCTGGCTTCTTCTCCACATCTAGGCCTTGAGTAGAAGTCACTGCACCGAGAAGCCTTGTGTGTCTACAGGGTCTTGGGTACCTCTCTTGGGGGATGGGAGCCAGACTTCTTTGACTTCATAGTGAGCAAAGCTGCAGGCCCCCCATCATGACGGTGGTCACGCAGTCACCATCGTCACCATCACCACTGTCAGGCTTGGTGGCAGGGGACGGGCTTGGTGGTGGCCCTGCTGGGCAGCCCCAGAGATTCTGCAACCGGGGAGGAGGCTCACAGCCTCCTCAGCTGACCACAGTGGAGGAAAGGAAGATTCCAGAGCAGCGTAGACCCCCAGGTAGGTGCCCAGAGGTGCTGCCCAGCTGGTGGATCTCTCGAGGCCAACTCTGAAATTAACAAGGATCTGAGATCTTGAGTATCGTGGGGGGTGGTGAGCTGGGCACCCCTAGCTGCAACAGGGTGGTGGGGCAGGGGCGGGTAGCCTGACCCCCAGGGAACCACGGGGTTGCTGGTCGCTCAGCTCCTTTAGTGACCAGTCAGCCCTTCTGCATTCTGCCCCCACAGAGAGGCTCCTGGGGGAGCCCTTCCCCTGGGGCCAGGCCTTTGACAGCTTCCTGGACGCGGGCTGAAGTAGTTGGCTTTTGAGCATCTAAGAAGGCAATTTGCCACTTCATTATGCTCTTGATGGACGAGCCCTGGCTCCTGGGTTGCCCGAGGCTGGAGAAAGGACGCTGACGTGCATGACAAAATGTTTTCTTGCTGCCCCGGCCCTGGTGACAGGCCCCTCAAAGGAACTGCAGTCCCTGCAGAAGCAATTCAGGCGCTCCTTTTTGCGTCGCTGAGGTCGGCAGCTTTTATTTGGCAGCCGAAGAAAGGGCTGCCAGCCCCGACCAGCCTGCGCAAGGCCCCCTTTCATTTCGATGAGGTTTCAGAAAGCCCTGCTATAGCTGATGGTGGCAGCGGGGAGGAGGGACCCGGTCCCCTACCCAGGGCCAGAGTTAGAGCTGCCTTCGCTGGCTGCGCTGGATTCCAAGAGAGAGGAAGGGGCACCTGCCGTCTCGGACAGAATGCAAGCCAGCCCAGGTCCCCACGGTGCTCTGGGCCGTGCCCCCCCAACCCCGCCAACGTCATCAAGGATGAACTGTACCATCCATCAATGGGACTCTTGTTCTCGCTAAACTGTAACCTCCAGGATGACTGTTCTTATTGGGTGTTAGATTCCAGCCTGGGGATAAACAAACCCAGCAGAGACCCACCTTGGGTCGGCTTTGCTGGGGGAACTGGATCCGCCCCCCCGGCCCCGAGGGTTCCTCCTCATCTGAGAGAATACATTCCGATCTCCAACACAGGTGGACATATGTGTCAAAACCCACACAGCCAGGCACCACAAGGAGTGGGTCTTCCCGAGGGTAAAGATTAGTTACCTCTCTCGGGGTCTGGACACAGGGCGGGGAACAAGGCTTCTTCGACTGTATTTCCTGTGGGGGACAATGCCTGGTAGCCCAGATGGTAAAGAATCCGTCTGCCAATGCAGGAGTCTCAGGAGATGAGGGTTCGCTACCTGGGTCGGGAAGACCTCCTGGAGAAGGAAATGGCTATCTACTCCAGTACTCTAGCCTGGGGAATTCCATGGGCAGAGGAGCCTGGTGGGCTACAGCCCAGGGGGTCACAAAGATTCGGAGACGACTCAGCGACTCACACTCCCACACAAAGATGCCCACTCCTGATCCCCAGAACCTGTGACCTTAAAGGCAAACAGGCTGTTGCAGGAGAGACTGAGTTAAGGATCTCGAGATGGGGAGATTGTTCTGGATACCTAGAGGGGACGCGTCATCATATAATCCTTACAGGAGGGCATCAGGAAGGTCAGAGCTAGAGGGGCTGTGACCACAGAAGCAGAGGCCAGAGTGACCCAGGGAACGGGTCACGAGCCACGGATGCAGGTGGCCCGAGGAGGAGGAAAAGGTGACGAACCAGAGTGTCCCCTGGAGCCTCCAGGAGGAAGCGGCTACATTGGTCTGGGTTCCTCTGGTCTCCAGAGCTGTGAGAGAATCAATGTGTGTGTTTTTTTAAAGACACCAACAGCCATAGGAAACAGCCTTGTTTGACACATCTGACTTTATAATCAAGTCAATATTTCATGTAATTTAAGAAAATGAGGTTGAATTATAAGTTAGTGTGTTAGTTGCTCAGTCATGTCCAAATCTTTGCAATGCATGGACTGTGGCCCTCCAGGCTCCTCTGTCCATGGGATTTTCCAGGCAAGAAGACTGGAGTGGGTTGCCATTTCCTTCTCCAGAGATCTTCTCAATGCAGGGATTGAACCCACGTTTCCTGCATTGAAGTCAGATTCTTTACCCTCTGAGCCACCAGGGAAGTCTGAATTAGAAGAGGAATCCCTAAATGTCGAAAATAAAACAGAAAAACAAGGACAGCTACAGCCACCAACTCAGACCGTCTCAGACTCTGACACAGGACAGTTTGAGAGCATGTCTCCGTGCCAAGTCCACTGCTGGCAAGTTCAAGGCTCTAAGCAGAAAAGAGAGCTGGGGTACTGCAGGGTCTCCCCCTCTACCACAGCCCTCCTGCAAGTGAGGAAACAGGTGGGATGGTGGGGCAGGCGGCGGGGTGGTCACCTACCGTGGCGGTTCAACCCGGCCTCCCCAGGAAGAGGGTCTTAAAACTGACTGGATCGGAACACAGCCTGGGCCTGAGCCTGGGCAGCCCCTCTGACTCTCGCAGACTTGATCTCCCGGGGCTGAGCTGCTCCTCCTCCCAGGCACAGGCCTTCTCTGGGCAGCAGTGGCCTGCTGGTGGAAAGAAGCTCTAGGGGCCTCCAGGTCCAGCACTGCCCAGGATCCTCACTTTCAGCTTCCGTCTGCTCACCTGCTGCCATGCTCCGGGGGTTACTGAACCAAACATGCGTCCACTTGCAGTAAAGCCAATCTGCTGACATCAGGTTGTGGTGAAGGAAAGCACAGCGTTTATTGCAGGCACCAAGCAAGGAGTCCAGGTAGCTGGTGCTTCAAAGACCCCAAATTTCCAAAAGGCTTTCAGGCAAAGGTTTTTAAAGACAGGGGAAGGGATGGGTGTTTGTGTGTGTGTATGGGGGCAGGCTGTGAGTGATCATTTAGTGGATTTTCTTCTGATTGGTTGGTGGTGAGGTAGTCGGGAGTCAATATCATCAACCTTCTGGTTCCAACAGGTGTGGGGTCTCTATGCTTGTGGGCAGCGCACAGTTAACTTCTCCCACCTGGTGGGGGCATCCAGGATCTTCAAACCAGCTCAAAGGACGTGACTCAGAATATCATCTACAGCCCCGGAGGAGGAGCTCAAGGTACTTGACTTTGCTTCGTGGCTAAACTATTATTAACTGGTCTTGTTTGACTGTTTTCCTTTCTGTTTGCATTTTCTCACTTTTCTGATTAAGTTTAGTCTTTGGAACTCATGGAAGGCCCAGGAGGATAGTTTTCTATAGTCAAGAGTCTTGTGAAGGACTTGTGGGGGGAGCCCATTCCAGGAAGGCCCCTTAGAGCTCTGTTTGATTACACAGACTCTGGGTGGGGCTGTGGGTGGGACAGCATGAGCTCATCATGGGCATGATGTGGGTGACACGTCATGTGACCAGTGCAAGGGGCAGGCCCCGATGAGGACTTGAGGCTCTCGCTGGAGTGGTTGGGGAAGCTCCTCTGGGGGGAGACTGAGTATGATATGGGCAAGTTCCACACATCTGAGCATCCTCACCTGTGACATGGGGCATCCTCACTTGTGATATGGGGACCACGTCTGCTCCATTGTAAGTTGTGGGGAGTGTGGAGTGACTGTTAAGAGAACGTCGCTCAGGTGTGTCTGACTCTTTTCAATTCCATGGACTGTAACCTGCCAGGCTCCTCTGTCCATGGATTTCTCCAGGTAAGAATACTGGAGTGGGTAGCCGTTCCCTTCTCCAGGGGATCTTCCTGTCCCAGGGGTGGAACCCAGGTCTCCCACATCACAGGCAGACTCTTCACCAACTGAGCCCCCAAGGAAGCCCCAAGACCTCAGTAAGTGGCAGCCACTGTTATTGTTGCTGCCATTGTTATTGTTTTTCAGACGAGGTTCATCCCAGAACAGAGTTATTCCCATAATTAATATTGCTTATGGATCATTCATTTAGCAAATACTTACACTGCAATATGTGCAGTGTGTGTCTCAGTTCAAAGTCTCTGAGGCCCCTCCAGCCACAGCGGCTGGCAGAGCACAGCTGTTTCCTCCAGGAGAAAGGGGAGGGAGAGATAATGAAGGTGACCACTGTCCAGATTAAGTAGGAAACTGCCCCGGGTGGGCGGCAGTACTGGATGGCCAACGTCAGTTCTGGGTCAGTGCAGGTGAGCCCCATGGGGCACTTTGTGGACTTAGAGAGTCTCGATCCGAGGGTGTGAAGGTTGAGATTTGGCAAATCAGAAGTGGTCAAGGTGGACTTCCTTGATGGCTCAGTGGTAAAGAATCCGCCTGCCAACGCAGGAGACACAGCCTCGATCCCTAGTCCAGGAAGACCAGACTCGAGGAGCGCTTCATATCCTACATGTCTCTAAGTGTCACAGGATCTAGTTTTGACGTGGGAGTGGAAAGGATTGTAGCAGTTAGCTACTGCTGTGTAACAAACCACCCCCAGACACAGCTGCTTTGTATGGTAAACATTTGTTTCTGTTTTTAACCCGGTGGCTCAGCTGGGCAGTTGTGCTAAACTGGATCAGGCTTCAGTGATTTGACTGGAGTCGTTTTTAAGTCTACAGTCGGCTGGTGGGTCATCTGGCGGCTGGCTGGTCTTGTCCTTTGTCTAGGATGGCCTTGCTTGCTTAACGGTGGGCTGGCTCGGAGCTGGGAAGATGGGGGCAGCATAGCTACATGTTGCCCCCCTTCCAACAGGCTAACCTGAGCTGGTCCACATGGCAGGGACCATGTGTCCTCCCAGGCCCTAGACTTAGAGCTGCCAACGGTTTTCTGCTGCCACACATTACTGGCTGAAGCAAAGACCAGCCTATTTTTTTTTGGTGGGGAAGTGCAGGGAAATAATACTTTGCCTCCTGATGGGAATTTCTGCATCCAGACGTGTGGATTCAGGGATAAAGCAATTAAAGACATTTCTTTCTGCAGTCTTACTCAAGCATAAGGGCCAACAGAATGGCTTTAAAGAGGGGACCAGCCCAGAATTAGAAGAGATGCTGTGTGAACATTTTTAGAAAGCAACTCAGATTCCAGGTAAGAAGTGGACTTCACAGTTTCCTCTAAAAGTACTGTGTATGCTGTTCCTTCTTCCTGGAGATACTTTCCTCATACCCTTCTATGTTTTTTAAACAAGAAAACATTCTCCCTAATTAAAAAAGCAACAACAACTTTATTTGTGAGCACAGTCTCAGCTTTTGTTTGTGAGAACATCAGAGAAATTTTGCAGGGCATAGGAAGACCTGTTGCTGGCCAACACACCAGGCCAGTCTGTAGATGAGGCAGGAATCTCAAGGTTTGCTTCACACGGAAGCTGGCCCTGCTGGAGGCGAGGAGATGCATCTGTACACAGAATCTGAGTGAAGTGAACAAGTGATGGAAGAGGGGAAAGCTTATCCTTAGAAAAGAACTCCATTTAATAAATGTAGAAAGAGCTGGGATAATAGAAAGTTACCATCAGAACAACACAGTAATGATTGTTACAGATGCACAGACAGAGGCTCAAATGAGTGGATACAATTTCAAGGAGAAGCAAAGTATTTTCCTGGTCTCAAAGTTCAGTTCAGTCAGTTCAGTCGCTCAGTCGTGTCCGACTCTCCGCGACCCCATGAATCACAGCACGCCAGGCCTCCCTGTCCATCACCAACTCCCGGAGTACACTCAAACTCATGTCCACAGAGTCGGTGATGCCATCCAGCCATCTCATTCTCCGTCGTCCCCTTCTCCTCCCGCCCCCAACCTTTCCCAGCATCAGAGTCTTTTCCAGTGAGTCAACTCGTCTCATGAGGTGGCCAAAGTATTGGAGTTTCAGCTTTAGCATCAGTCCCTCCAATGAACATCCAGGATTGATCTCCTTTAGAATGGACTGGTTGGATCTCCTTGCAGTATAAGGGACTCTCAAGAGTCTTCTCCAACACCACAGTTCAAAAGCATCGATTCTTCGGCGATCAGCTTTCTTCACAGTCCAACTCTCACATCCATACATGACCACGGGAAAAACCATTGCCTTGACTAGACGGACCTTGGTCGGCAAAGTAATGTCTCTGCTTTTTAATATACTATCAAGGTTGGTCATAACTTTCCTGCCAAGGAGCAAGCGTCTTTTAATTTCATGGCTGCAATCAGCATCTGCAGTGATTTTGGAGCCCAAAAAAACAAAGTCTGACAGTATCTCCCTCCAAATAGTTATAAAGTGCACCAGGAAAAGTAATAAATTTACTAAAGAAGCTGGCAGACACCGCCTTCACTGGGTGGTCTAAGTTTATGTCATCAGGAGCAAGAGACCCACACCGTACGATGCCCTGAGGAGGGCACATTGCTTGAGAAAATGTAACCTCAATCTAACTGTGTAACAGGGCCTTCCCTGTGGCTCAGACAGTAAAGAATCTGCCTGCAATTCAGGAGACCCAGGTTCCATCCCTGGGTCAGGAAGATCTCCTGGAGAAGGGCGTGGCAACTCACTCCAGTATTCTTGCCTGGGAAATCCCATGGACAGAGGAGCCTGGTGGGCTATACTTCATGAGGTCTCCAAGAGTCTGACACAACTGAGCAACTAACACACACACACACAATTGAAAAAAAAAAATTAAATAAACCCCAGCTGAGGAACATTCTCTTAATGTGTGTGCAAGGGGATGGCCTTGCCTTAGGACAGTCCTGAAGAAAGGAAGCTTAGGGGCTTGAGGAACCTTCTGGGATGGGGATGGGAGACATGGGAATGTCTCTGCCCATCCTAGTGTGGGGTGAGAAGTACAGGTGACCATCTGTGTGGTCAGCGCCCATGAAGGGCAGCTGGTGGAATGACAGGATGAATGCCCAGAGGTGGGAACTGGAAAGGGGTGGGAGCAAGGGAGGCTTCCGTGTGGTTGTTGGTTCACTCGGGTGCTCCAGCTCTGTGCTCTGCAAGGCTTCACCAGCTCCCGGGAGATAACCTTGGTGCCCTTGGGGCATCCTCCCTGGAAGAGCGTCTGCACGCACCTAAGCCTTTGGCCTCATTCTGCCAGTGTGACTGTCAGAGGGACTGGAGACGAAGAGGCCCCACATCCATGTGACGAACACCCCTGGACACCCAGGCTCGGGCGGGCTTCCCTGGTTGGCAGGACTCCAGGAGTGCTGTTACACAAGCTGCTGGGAGGAGGTGACCCACAGGGAGAAGACTATTGGAAGCCCGGCCTCTCCTGGATTCTGCTCCACCAGCCTCTCACTTCCGTTGATTTCAAAGAGCATCCTTTTGCTGTAACGAATGGAACCATGAGTGTAACAGCTTTGCTGAGTTCTGTGGGCCCTTCTGGTGAATTGTTGAACCTGAGGGTGGTCTCGGGGACCCCTGAGATTTCACAGAGGAGGAGACAAGGGAGCCAGGTCTGGAAGGGTGAATGAGTCTTGCAGGAGAAAGGCTGGAATTCCAGGGAGAAGGGACCAAGAGGTTGGAGATGGAGATGGCATCTAACCGCTTCCTTCTTTTGTTTGAAGAGAGGGTAGAATGGTGGCTTTAGGGAGTGTGTGTGTAAAAATGTCACTTTTTACATATATAGTGGTATATATATGACAGATACATGAGTTCCCTTTTAGACAGACAACATAACCAGCACAGGCCTTTCCGCTCATTTGAGAGATAAATGGACCTCCCCTCTGCTTGAAAGTGAAAGTCACTTGGTCATATCTGACTCTTTGTGACCCCATGGACTATATAGCCAATGGAACTCTCCAGGTCAGAATACTGGAGTGGGTAGCCTTTCCCTTCTCCAGGGGATCTTCCCAACCCAGGGATTGAACCCAGGTCTCCTGCACTGCAGGCGGATTCTTTACCAGCTGAGCCACAAGGAAAAGCAAAGGAGAAAAGGAAAGATATAAGCATCTGAATGCAGAGTTCCAAAGAATAGCAAGGAGAGATAAGAAAGCCTTCCTCAGCGATCAATGCAAAGAAATAGAGGAAAACAACAGAATAGGAAAAACAAGAGACCTCTTCAAGAAAATTAGAGATTCCAAGGGAACATTTCATGCAAAGATGGGCTCAATAAAGGACAGAAATGGTATGGACCTAACAGAAGCAGAAGATATTAAGAAGAGGTGGCAAGAATACACAGAAGAACTGTACAAAAAAGATCTTCCCGACCAAGATAGTCACGATAACGTGATCACTGACCTAGAGCCAGACATCTTGGAATGTGAAGTCAAGTGGGCCTTAGAAAGCATCACTACTAACAAAGCTAGTGGAGGTGATGGAATTCCAGTTGAGCTATTACAAGTCTTGAAAGATGATGCTGTGAAAGTGCTGCACTCAATATGCCAGCAGATTTGGAAAACTCAGCAGTGGCCACAGGACTGGAAGAGGTCAGTCTTCATTCCAATCCCAAAGAAAGGAATGCCAAAGAATGCTCAAACTACCGGACAATTGCCCTCATCTCACACGCTAGCAAAGTCATGCTCAAAATTCTCCAAGCCAGGCTTCAGCAATATGTAAACCGTGAACTCCCAGATGTTCAAGCAGGTTTTAGAAAAGGCAGAGGCACCAGAGATCAAATTGCCAACATCCGCTGGATCATGGAGAAAGCAAGAGAGTTTCAGAAAAACATCTATTTCTGCTTCATTGACTATGCCAAAGCCTTTGACTGTGTGGATCACAATAAACTGTGGAACATTCTGAAAGAGATGGGAATCCCAGACCACCTGACCTGCCTCTTGAGAAACCTGTATGCAGGTCAGGAAGCAACAGTTAGAACTGGACATGGAACAACAGACTGGTTCCAAATAGGAAAAGGTGTACGTCAAGGTTGTATATTGTCACCTTGCTTATTTAACTTATATGCAGAGTACATCATGAGGAATGCTGGGCTGGAAGAAGCACAAGCTGAAATCAAGATTGCTGGGAGAAATATCAATAACCTCAGATATGCAGATGACACTACCCTTATGGCAGAAAGTGAAGAGGAACTCAAAAGCCTCTTGATGAAAGTGAAAGAGGAGAGTGAAAAGGTTGGTTTGAAGCTCAACATTCAGAAAACAAAGATCATGGCATCTGGTCCCATCACTTCATGGGAAATAGATGGAAAAACAGTGGAAACAGTGTCAGTTTGTTTTTTTGGGCTCCAAAATCACTGCAGATGCTGATTGCAGCCATGAAATTAAAAGACGCTTGCTCCTTGGAAGGAAAGTTATGACCAACCTTGATAGTATATTAAAAAGCAGAGACATTACTTTGCCAACCAAGGTCCGTCTAGTCAAGGCAATGGTTTTTCCCGTGGTCATGTATGGTTGTGAGAGTTGGACTGTGAAGAAGGCTGATCGCCGAAGAATCGATGCTTTTGAACTGTGGTGTTGGAGAAGACTCTTGAGAGTCCCTTATACTGCAAGGAGATCCAACCAGTCCATTCTAAAGGAGATCAATCCTAGATGTTCATTGGAGGGACTGATGCTAAAGCTGAAACTGCAATACTTTGGCCACCTCATGCGACGAGTTGACTCACTGGAAAAGACTCTGATGCTGGGAAAGGTTGGGGGCGGGAGGAGAAGGGGACGACGGAGAATGAGATGGCTGGATGGCATCACCGACTCTGTGGACATGAGTTTGAGTGAACTCCGGGAGTTGGTGATGGACAGGGAGGCCTGGCGTGCTGTGATTCATGGGGTCGCGGAGAGTCGGACACGACTGAGCGACTGAACTGAACTGAACTCTGCTTGAATCTCCAACACAGCCTTCCCTGTTCTCACTCTCAGCTGATGGTCTCACTTCCTGCTTCACTGAGAAACACAGATGCCATGGGAGAGACAGAATCCCTCGGAGAAATGCTGATTCCAGGGGCAGGGAAGGTACCAGCTGAATCTAAAGCATCTTATTGCAGTGACTCAGAAAGTGTCAAAGAATGACGAGACATGTCTGAGGGGCTTGAAGGGGTTCCCACCGGTCAAATGTAGAGCAAATTGAGGATCAAAATAAATAATGGTAGGAGTGTATTATAATTCATTGGCTAAAATAATAAACCATGACTCCATGATGACATAAATAAGTAAATAAACGAATTGAAACATACATTAATTATGAAGAGGGATAGTAACATCACAGCACAGAAGGCTGGCAGACGCCACCTTCGTCAAGGGATCAGCGTGGCCGGCACAAGTTGTGGGCTGTTGGAAATCGCATACCGCTCAACAGGAGGCAGTGAGGAAGATGCTGAGTCCCTTCTGTGATACTCTTGCAAAAAAAAAAAAGGTGCAGAGCTTGCCTGAACCTCATCATGAGGACACATCAGACAAACCCAAATTGGGAGTGGTTCTTCAAAGTACCTGGCCTGTATCCAAAAGCATCAAGATCGTGAAGGTCAAGAGAAGACTGAAGAATGTCCCATACAGAAGGGGACGCGATTCTAACCTGGAGGCTGTGCCAGACATGACTGAGACGGTTGATGAAGCCAGAAGGGTGTAGTGTTAGTTTCTTGATTTTGATAGTCTGCCGCGATAATGCAGAAGAATGTCGCTGTTTGTAAGGAAAGTGAACTAGAGCGGTCAGGGGTAGTCTTACACTGGCAACTATCTCAAGTGGCTCAAGAAAATAAAAGTTATTTGTGTATTATCTTCTTGTTGCTACTGGAGCAAATCACCACAAATTTGATGGCTTAAAACAGCAGGAATTTATTCTCTTCAAGTTCTGGAGGCCAGAGGTCTGAAGTTAGTTTCACTGGACTGAAGTCAAGGTGTCATTAGGGCTGATTCTTTCTGAAGGCTCCAGGGAGAATCCACTCTTTCTTTCTTCTAGAGGGTGCCTATGTTCCTTGGCTCATAACTTCTTATGCACCATTCCAAACTCTGCCTCCAACATTTCCTCGGCTACTTCCTCCTCTGTAATCAAATCTCCCTCAGTCTTGAAGTTTAGGGACATTTTTTTACTATATTCAGGACTCACATGGATAATGCAGGATAGTTTCCCCACCTCAATATTTTTAACTTAATCACATTTGCAAAGTTCCTTTTGCCACACAAGGTGACATCTAGGTTCCAGATACTAGGACTTGGATATCTTTGGGGGCCTTAATTCAACCTGCTGCTGCTGCTGCTGCTAAGTCACTTCAGTCGTGTCCGACTTTGTGCGACCGCATAGATGGCAGCCCACCCGGCTCTCCCGTCCCTGGGGTTCTCTAGGCAAGAACACTGGAGTGGGTTGCCATTTCCTTCTCCAATGCATGAAAGTGAAAAGTGAAAGTGAAGTCGCTCAGTCGTGTCCGATTCCTAGCAACCCCATGGACTGCAGGCCACCAGGCTCCTCCAACCATGGGATTTCCCAGGCAACAGTATTGGAGTGGGGTGCCGTCGCCTTCTCCGAGTAATTCAACCTACCACATCTCAAACACCAGGATGTTACCTCAATGAAGGCAGGAATTTATTTTATTTTCTTTAAGTATAGTAAATATACAGATGATGAAAGTATACCTTGATGATTTTCAAACTGGACACGCTTGTGTTTGAGGATCAGAACATTTCTGGCACCAGAAGCCTCATTTAGAAAGCAGGGGCTTGCGTCTGTTTTGTTCACAGTGATATCCACTATGCTTGCAACAGAGCCAAGCGCCAAACAGGATTCAACAAATATTTGGAGAATGAGATGAATTCTGAGCTGGAAAACACAGTGTGCTATGCAGACAGGTTTGTGTGCACCTGGACAAGTCTCCGCTTCTCTGAGTCTGTTTTACCACCTGCCAAAGGAGCATCTCCTTAGCTCCTGTTTTTCAAGATATGGTGAGAATAAGTGATGTAAAACATGTAAAGCCCTGGCACAGGAACTCGCGCATAGCAGGCCTTCAGTGTGAGTGAACATGAGTTCTCTCTTTCCGTCCTATGAATGCTAAAGGGGCTCAAGAAAAGGTAAGTTGTGGTACAGCTTTGTGGTACAGTGCAGCACGGAGGTGATGTCATTGGATGTACACGTTTGGAGGATGACTTAGAGCAGTCTGGGCAAGGCTGGAGCTCCTCGGTGCCCTTAAAAGCTCCCCCACTGTACAGAATGCAGCAGCCATGTCCCCGAACCACAGAGTGGTCCCCAGGCTCAGCACTGTGCTCTCCAGCTCTACCAGCTCCTTAGTTAGATAACCCAGGTGGTCTCCTGTCTTGATGGGTTGATTTTTTCCTCCTTTTGTGTGGCCCAAGGAAATGCCTCTTGCACTCACAGCCCAGGATCTCCTACCTTGGACATCTGCTCCCATAAAGCCAGGAATTGGACTGGTGAAGAGCAGAGAGGAGGTGATATGGTGTGAGCAAAGATGGATGGGGGAAGGGGCAGGCACGTAGAGGAAAATGATCTCTTCTGCAAACTCATTTATTTTCAAATTTTTATTTTATATTGGCATATAGCCAATTAGCAATGTTTTACTAGTTTCAGGGGGACAGCAAAGGAACTCAGGCGTACATAATGCACGAGTCCATCCTCCTCCGAAGCCCCCTCCCATCGAGGCTGCCACATAACACTGGGCAGAGTTCCCTGTGCTGCACAGCAGATGCTTGTTGTTTTTCTGCTTTGAAAATAACAGTTGCAAACTCATTTTAAGAGCAGTAGATTTGCCTCTTCATACAGCTGCCAAGGTCTCTGCTTCCACTTGATTGACAGAACAATTCACCTAGGAATTTGATGTCTCAGCAGCTGACCTTTGTCTCCACGCAGTTCTTGTTAGTAACCACACCTCATGGGTTCCCAAGCGCCGGCTGACCCCAGGTTCTCTGTCACATGATCGAGGATTTCTGGTTGAAGTTTACTGTTCCTCCTTCTCCCCTACCGTCCCCTCTGCCTCAGCCCACTGAAGGTCAGTGACCTGCCTGCATGTTGGCTTGAAGACAACTGGGTGTTTCCACTGTGTCATTCAAAGAAAAGGAAGTGGATTTTTTTTATATGAACACATCACACCCAGTTTTCTAAATATTTACACGCAGCTGTGTCTTTGCCCTGAAGGCACATGGCCTCTTGTTCCCCAATAAAAACACATCTGTTCTGTTTGGCTGATCAGAGGGGCCCAGCCATGCCCTATTCTCTGCCCCTGGAGCACTTGGAACATGGAAAGCGATTGCCCAATAGCTTGTGTGGCAGCCCCAGACAGGGCCCTTGAGGCCAGGAAAACCTTCTCATATCTGGATGATTGCAGATGTCTCCCAGCTGGGCTCTTCCCACCTGGCAACCAGTGTCCTCTAAAAATGCACGTGAGATCCCTCCGCACCCTGCTCCTGATCCTGCAGCGGCCTCTGCTCTCACCCAGAATAAGGCTCAGAGCCCTCGATGTGGTTTGTGATGCTCTGCACAACTGCCCCCACCTCGGTCTCCAGTCTCAGCGCCCACCTCTTGTCCCCATATTGGTTTCCCGTGGCTGCCGTAGCAAATGACCTCAAGTGGTGGCTTAAAGCAGTTAAGAATTTACTCTCTTGCAGTTGAATGCTGGAAGTTCAAGTTCAAGGTGCTGGCAGGGCTGTGCTCCCTTCAAAGGCTCTAGACAAGGACCCCTCCTGTCTCTTCCAGCTTCAGGTGGCTGTCTGCAGCTCTTGGCTTGGGGCTGTGTCCCTCCCTTCTGTGCCTCTGTGGTCACATGACTCACTGCTTCCCACCCCTTTATCTTCTCTTCTGTGTGTCTGTGTGATAAGGGCACATGTGACTGCATATAGGGCCCACTTAGTCCAGGATAAACTCATCTCAAGAGGCTTAAATTAATCATACCTTTTGCCATATGAGGTAATGTAGGTTCCAGGATTGTGACGTGGACATGTCGTTTGGGGGTCCACACCCAACTCCATTTACACCCCCAACATTCACACAACCCCAGCTCCATGATCCCTAGCTACTCCTCAAACACACGAAGCATATTTCCAAGACCCAGCCCCCTCTGATGGACTGTCTCTCCCCACCCCACCCTTAATGGCTGGCTCGGGAAGATCCCCTGGAGGAGGAAATGGCAACCCACTCCAGTATTCTTGCCTGGAGAATCCCATGGACAGAGGAGCCTGGTGGGCTACAGTCCACGGGGTCACAGAGTCGGACACGACTGAGCGACTGACCACCACCACTAGCCCTTTACGCAGGACTTGGAGGTCACCTTCCCTTCTTCTAAAGCAACACAGCCTGGCTGTTCTCCACCCCTTTCCTTGCCTTTGTCTCCGCCTGACTTGAACACTTTCACATCTTTGTTGTTTTATTTCCTGTCTCCCTTAACCAGCATGAATGCTCCACAGGGCAGGCTCTTCACTTCAGCAAAACACAGGTGAGCATTCTGGCAGGTGTGTGAGGGTCTGTAGTCTTCAAGGACTCTGGCCCTTTCTCTTTCTGCTCCTCCCTCCTCAGCATGACTTCCTTTCTCATGACCTCATGATCCAAGATTGCTGCTCTAGCTCCAGCCATCCTGCTGGTATCCCAGGAAGAGGAAGAAAGTTGGCTGCTGTTGCTGTTTTTCAGTCGCTAAGTCGTGTCCGACTCGTCGCGACCCCATGGACGGCAGCCAGGCCTCACTGTCCCTCATCATCTCCCAGAGTTGGCCCAAGTTCATGTCCATTACATATACTGGGGACGCCTTCTTAGAAGTGTTATCTAAGAAGTTGGTTTTGTGGCTGATAGTGAGGGATACAGAGATGGATCCCCTTCCCCAGCATAATAAGTTCCCCCAAGGCCAGGTCTTGGGCTGGAGGCTGATCCTGCCCACATGGGGTTCAGGTACCCTGATGAGATGAGGAGCCTCTAGCTCAGCAGGAGCAGGTGAATGAAGCATGGGGCAAGGCCTGCACCTGCTCGGGGCCCAGGAGGGAGGCCGCAAGTGCCCTCAGGTGCAGACGGCCCCAGGAGTCCCAGGATGAGGCCCTGAAGCTCCTTGTGGTTGCCAGGGGTGCTACAAGGCAGCCAGTCAGTTCCCCATCTCCTCTAAGCACCTGATTGGGCTAGCGAAGCCCACCTGGCCCCCTGACTGAGGGTCCAGCTGCTGCTAAGTCCCCCACCCTGAAAGGCACATTTGTCTTGCAGCCGACCCCCCATTCCCAACAGCTGTCATTTTCTAGGAACTTAAGTGGAACACTTGACCATCATCACCACCATCTTATTATTGCTGTTCAGTTCAGTTCAGTTCAGTCGCTCAGTCATGTCCGACTCTCCGCGACCCCATGAATCACAGCACGCCAGGCCTCCCTGTCCATCACCAACTCCCGGAGTTCACTCAAACTCATGTCCACAGAGTCGGTGATGCCATCCAACCATCTCATTCTCTGTCGTCCCCTTCTCCTCCCACCCCCAATCCTTCCCAGCATCAGAGTCTTTTCCAGTGAGTCAACTTGTCGCATGAGGTGGCCAAAGTATTGGGGCTTCAGCTTTAGCATCAGTCCTTCCAATGAACACCCAGGATTGATCTCCTTTAGAATGGACTGGTTGGATCTCCTTGCAGTCCAAGGGACTCGCAAGAGTCTTCTCCAACACCACAGTTCAAAAGCATCAGTTCTTCGGCGATCAGCTTTCTTCACAGTCCAACTCTCACATCCAAACATGACCACGGGAAAAACCATAGCCTTGACTAGACGGACCCTTGTTGGCAAAGTAATGTCTCTGCTTTTTAATATGCTATCTAGGTTGGTCATAACTTTCCTCCCAAGGAGTAAGCATCTCAGTCGTGTCCAACTCTCTGCGACCCCATAATCTGTACCGTGCCAGGCCTCCCTGTCCCTCATCATGTCTTGGAGTTTGCCCAAGTTCATGTCCATTGAATCGGTGATGCCATCCAACCGTCTCATCCTCTCTTTCCGCCTTCTTCTCCTGCCCTCAATCTTTCCCAGCGTCAGGGTCTTTAACATGAGTTGGCTTTTTTGTATCATGTGGCCAAAGGCCTGGGGCTTCCCCTTCAGCATCAGCCCTTCCAGTGAATATTCAGGGTTGATTTCTTTCGGGATTACACAAGTCTAAGGACCTCATTTAATCACTCATCTAATCGTGACCACAGCTCTGCAAGGCAGGCACCGCGTCGTCACCCTTATCTCACAGGTGCGGGGCCAGTGCGGGCACTGCCCGCGGCATTGCCGGGGTTGCCTTGGTTGGTGTTGCTGGTGGTGACAGCGCTCTTGGTGGCGTGGCTGGTGTGCTGGCAGGATGCTGGTGCTGGCTGCCCGTGGGCACCCCACTCACACCCAGGGCCAGGGTCTCCAGGGCACTGCTGCTTGGCTCCCTGTGAGATCCCACCCCGTCTTTCTCTGCCTCCCACCGCGGGGCTGCCTGGGGAGCAGTGGAGGAGGCCCGCCCCCCTCGCCAGCGGGCGCTGCAGGCTTGGCACCCAGTGCCCTTCAAGGTGCGCCAGACTGCAGCTGGCCTCACCGCCCAGCCCTTTCTTCTCTCCGCTTTGTGTTCAGGCCCTTTTGATTCGGGAACAAGGCCCCTTTATGTGGCGCTGGCCTCGCCGGGCCGCCCCGACCCACCCATGGCTGGGGATTTCCTTTGCATCTGGCGCTAGGAGCTCCTCTGGGAGCTAGATGGCAGGAGGGCTCAGTGGTGTCACAAAACCTGGGTGACTCAGCTTTCAGTGGGGCATTGTGGCCCCATAGCTTTGATAGTTTAAGTGGGAATCTCAACAAAGGGGAGGCCGGGGCCGTGGGGAAGGTGAGGCTCCTGAAACCGCCCTTCATGGGGCAGCCTCTGCAGTCTCGCCTGCCAGGAGAAGGCCCCTCTCCCAGGAGGACGATTGCATTTCGCCGGGAGGACTGGCCTGTGACCCTAGTCTCTTAAGGATGACATTGAGCACGACTGTCGTCTCGGGCTCAGAGAGGGGGTGCAGAGGGGTGGACAGACATTGGCTCCCCGCCTCCACCAGCCAGCTCCTCACCTGCCCTTGGTGTCTGCAGCTGCCCACAGGGAGGAGGCGGCCAGGCGTTGCCAGGCAGGGAGGCACTTGGCAGGGCCCCCAGCCCTAGTCCAGGTGAGCCAGCCTGGAGGGGCCGGAGTTCTGGGCCCCCAGCAGCTCAAGGAGCCTGACTAGGAGGAAGGAACCTGCTGGGGGTGGGGCGGGGGATCGCCAGCCTGGACACAGAGACTCCACGTCAAACAAGGCAGTTCTTGCTCCTTTGCTGACCTGTAAACTGCACAGGGCCTGTGTGGAAATTAACAGACAGGACCTGAAGTCAGCTACCTAGATTCTCCGAGCCCCAGTTTCCTCGCCTGAAGAATGAGGTCCCGGGGCCACTCATTTTGCAGGTGCTGTGAGGGGCGTGACTGATACCCATCGGCACTCAGAAGCATCCACTCCACACGTGAACTACTCTAAGGTTTTAGGATGGTTTCTTTGTGGCACCAGGGTTTTATTAATTAATTTATTTATTTGGCCACGGCTTGCTTAGCTTAGCTCCCTGACCAGGGACTGAATGTGGGCCCACAGCAGAACATGTAATGTCCTAACCACTGGACTTAGGGAAGTCCTGCTTCGTGTTTCTGAATCACCCTCTTCATTTTCTTGCAGGATGCTGCTGTTGATGTTCATTCGCCAAGTCAACATGACTCTCCGTGACCCCACGGACTGCAGCACGCCAGGCTTCCCTGTCCTTCACCATCTCCCAGAGCTTACTCAAACTCCTGTCCATTGAGTCGGTGATGCCATCCAACCGTCTCATCCTCTGTCGTCCCCTTCTCCTCCTGCCCGCAATCTTGCCCAGCATCAGGGTCTTTTCCAGTGTGTCAGCTCTTCGCATCAGGTGGCCAAAGCTTCAGCTTCAGCATCAGTCCTTCCAATGAGTATTCAGGGTTGATTTCCTCTAGGACTGACTTGCAGGATGGTCTCACGATAAAGAACACGTGCGATCAAACCATAAGAGAAGGTTCAAGCCTTGGCAGGACCTGGAGCTACTCAGCCTGCCTCTGCTTCAGGCTCCTCCTTTGCTAAGAGGGCATTATGATCAAATAGACCCTTGCTGGGTTGCAGAAGGATGAAATGAATTGTCTCTGAGGAGGGTTTTGTCCCGAACTGGCCCATCCAGGGCACTCAACCCACATGTTGCTTCCAGGATAGTTGCTGGATGTGCTTCTCGGGCGATGTGGTTGACCTGTGACTGGCTGGAGGCAGGAGAGCCTGTGGCTGACTTGGGGGTCACACGGTCAGCTCCTGACCCTAGGACTTCCTTGGCTGAGTGACCCCGGGCAGCTCATGTCACACTCTGAGCCTTAGTTCCCTTCTCTTCAAACTGGGAGCACAGACTCCGCCAGCTCCTCATGTGACCGTACCTGGTGCCCCGAAGGTCTCAAGACCAGGCAACACTTGTCACTGTCAAGGGTGATGTGTGATGGAAGGAGTCCCGGGTAAACGTCCCCGGAGGTGAAGGTCCTTCTGTTAAGTCAGCGGGGCCTCTTTGAGCAGATGTGTGCGCGCTCAGGTGTGTCCGACTCTGTGCGACCCTTTATGGACTGTAGTCCACCAAGCTCCTGTGTCCACCCCTACTCCGGGGGATCTTCCTGACTCAGGGACTGAACCTGTGTCTCCCACATTAGCAGGCAGATTCTTTACCACTGAGCCACCTGGAAAGCCCCTTTGAGCAAATACCTTGCTCCAAAGAAAATTATAGATTTAGGACAGATGGGAGATGATAGATGGGTCTGGGGAAATTTCAGAACTTTGATCATTCTGATGATTATCACAGCCGACGTCTGGGACTAGCTCTGTCCCAGGCCATGCACTGAGCAGTTCAGTTAACACCGTAATTGTCCCTGGAGGGAAGGACCACCACGATCCCCTTTCTATCCCAAGACACTTGAGGCTCTGGGTTGAGTGACTTGGGAGCGAGCCATGAGGGGCAGGGCTGGGCTTAGACCCCAGCAGAGGGACCCCGAGTGTCTGCTCAGCTGGGGAAGACTGTGGTCCCAGGCAGTCTGTACTGGCTGCCCACTGAAGACAAGAAGGGAGGTCTCACTGCCTCCACTCACTAGGTAGCTTGAGCGAGCACCCCGGGAGTGGGAAAACTGAGACCCCATCCCCTGGAAGTCCCAGGGTCAGGGCGCCTCTGTGTATCCAGGGAGCCAAGACTGTGATGGCGGCCTGGGAGACCCTCTTGTGTCCTTGGGAGATCTGGGAAACCCTTCCTATCAGCTCCCGTCATCCCCGAGGTGCCGAGTGGGTGCATCTCCTGGCCCCCAAAGGATGCTCACTGCCAGGCTTTAAAAATCGCTTCCAGGTGATTGAGAAGCCTGCCAGTGAGAGGCAGGCTCTATGTCCCCTCCCCTGGGATCTGGCTGGGCGCGTGTCCACCAGGAGAATATGGTGGGACTAATGCTGGGGGACCACCAGGGCCGAGCAGGAAAGGGGCTCCACTGGAAGGCTACATCCTGAGGATTGCGCACAGCCAGGGCCGCAGCTGAGAGCATGGTGCTGTAGACTGAACGCAGCTCAGAGTAGATCTTAGGTGTTCTCACCCCTCACAAAAGAGGAGCTCAGTGGGTGAGACGGATGTGTTGAGATCTCCATCCTGGAAATCGTTCCGTGATGTGTGTGTGTATCACGTCATCATGTTGCTCACCCTAAACACACACAAGGATGCTTGTCAATTATTCCTCAATAAAGTTGAAAAGAGAAAAAGCCGGGGAGCTGCTCCTGCTTCACTCTCCTGCAGGCTACTCTGGGGACATGCCCTTCAGAACCCAGCAACCACGTCAGATGTTCAAGCCCCAGGGCAGGCCCAGAGGAACCCAGCTTCTGAGCCACGTCTACCAGGGAGCTCTGGATGACTCTAGGGCCCAGCCACCTGGCCTCCCCAGCTGAGGCTCCAGCAGAAACCAGTTTCCATGTTCCAGCTGGAGTCAGACCCACAGGACCTGAAAGCGTTGTGGATGATGGGTATGTGCCCTGAATGTTGAGTTGTCTGTTACCCAGCAATGGAAACAGGGACCATCTCCCATTGGGGGAAGAGGCTTAGCCACCAGCCCTCTGCTGGGCTTCCCAGTGGCCATCCTTGACATCTGCAGCCTTGATGCCCAGGGCAGATTCGCCCAGGGGGAAACTGCTGGCACACATGGTGTTCCACAGATGGGCCAGACACAAGGGAGTGCGAACACCCTAAAGTCGTACACAAAATGCTGTGTGCGCACACCCCCAGGTGTTGGGATGAGGGCAGGTCCACGGCATCCTTCAGATTCTCAGGAAGGTGCCTGGGGCACTTGGTGTACCAAGAAGCTGCACCTCCATGCCTGATTGGCCTGTCCCTTAGCCTCCCCCTCTGTACCATGTGACTTTGAAGCTCCTCCCACAGGAGGTGGAGCCTATTTCCCCAGCCCCTGAATTGGCTCAGATCTATGATCTTCCCCCATCATTAATAAACTACTTTTTATTGTATAATAGGAAAGTTCTAGAAAGTATTTATTCTAATGAATGTTTGTAGTCCAAGATGAAGAGGCTTTAAGCCCAAAGAGATTAAGTGCTTTTTCACTTCATTAAGTGAATAATGAAGAACTGGCAAGATCAGCCTAGAATTCCATTTGTTTGGCTGCTGTGTGAGTGCTCGAAACACTGTGTTTAACCAGGCTGAGAGCAACACTCTTCACTAACAAAACACCAAGTTGGCTTAAGCTATCTTTTCTAGGCATGGCAGACTCAGTAAAGTGATTCTTTTCATTGACGTATAGTTGAGGTATACTATGTAAATTACAGATGTATAATATAGTAGTTCACAACTTTTAAAGGTTATGCTCCGTTTTCAAAACACTGGCTATAGGCCCCTTGCTGCGCTCTATTTCCTTATAGCTTATTTTTTATTTATTTACTTTTGGTTGTGCTGGGTCTTCCGTGCTGCACGCAGGCTTTCTCTAGTTGCAGCGAGTGGAGACTACCCTTCACTGTGGTGCATGGAGCTGGCCTCTCTTGTTGCAAAGCACAGGATCTAGGGGGCTCTGGCTTCAGTAATTGTAGCACACGGGCTCTAGCGTGTGGGCCCAGCAGTTGTGGCACTCGGGCTTAGCTGCTCTGTGGCATGAGGAATCTTCCAGGACCAGGGATCAAACCCATGTCCCCTGCACTGGACCACCAGGGAAGTCCTCTTGTAGCTTATTTTATACCTAATGCTTCATAGCTCTTAATTCCCTGCCCCTGTCTTGCTCACCCCCCACCCTGTTCCCTCTCCTCACTGGTGGCCACTGGTTTGTTCTTCATGTCTGTGAGTCTGCTTCGTTTTTGTTGTCTTCACTGGTTTGTTGTATGTTTTAGATTCCACATATTCTATGTGATATCATCCAGTATTTGTCTTTCTCTACTGACTTGTTTCACTTGGAGCATGTTGCCCTCCAAGTCCACCCTTGTGGCTGCAAATTGCAGTGGAGTTGTTACAGCGATCCTTGTTTTAGGCATGGTGACTGAGGCTCAGAGAGGTTAAGAACGCTGCCTGAGGCCACACAGGTAGACAGCACAGAGCTAGAATTTGAACGCCAGAGCTCTTACCCGCTGCACCCCCAGGGAATAGGCACCGAGAGGGGATGAGCTTGTCTTACTTGAGTTCAGGCAAGACTCTCACCCCGGTTTCTCTCCTCTCAGCCCATGGCTGCAAGTCCACAGGCAGGAGTGGGGAGCAGGCCTTGTGGATGCAGGCACTAGGGCACCGCACCCACACCACAGCCCTGGGAGGCCATGGTTGTTCGCACCCCCATTTTACAGGTGGGCAAATTGAGGCTTAGTGGAGCAGAGAGGCGCACCCAAGTCTACTTGGCTGTCTGGCCCTCACCTTGCGCCCATGCAGGGATCTTCACCTCTGTCGCTTCCCTGAATCCTCCCAACACACACAGCCCTGGTGTCTGGAGAACGAGCCTGGAACAAGTCACCCAGCTGTGCCTCCCCGAGTTGCCTGGCACTGAGTATAGGAGAAAGAAGTGGGTGTTTAACACACATTAGCTACAAAGATGCAGAGCACAGGGAACTATACTCAATATTACACAATAACCTATAAGGGAAAAGAATATACATGTAACTGAATTGCTGTACTGTACAGCTGAAATTCAGCCAAATTCAGACTGAAATTGAAGAAAGTGCAGGAAACCACTAGACCACTCAGGTATGACCTAAATCAAATCCCTTATGACTATACAGTGGAAGAGAAATAGATTTAAGGGACTAGATCTGATAGACAGAGTGTCTGATGAACTATGGACATTGCACAGGAGACAGGGATCAAGACCATCCCCAAGAAAAAGAAATGCATAAAAGCAAAATGGCTGTCTGGGGAGGCCTTACAAATAGCTGTGAAAAGAAGGGAAGCGAAAAGCAAAGGAGAAGAGGAAAGGTATACCCATTTGAAGGCAGGGTTCCAAAGAAAAGCAAGGAGAGATAAGAAAGCCTTCCTCAGTGATCAGTGAAAAGAAATAGAGGAAGACAATAGAATGGGAAAGACAAGAGATCTCTTCAAGAAAATTAGAGATACCAAGGGAACATTTCATGCAAAGATGGGCTCGATAAAGGACAGAAATGGTATGGACCTAACAGAAGCAGAAGATATTAAGAAGAGGTGGCAAGAATACACAGAAGAACTGTACAAAAAAGATCTTCATGACCCAGATAATCACGATGGTGTGATCACTCACCTAGAGCCAGACATCCTAGAATGTGAAGTCAAGTGGGCCTTAAGAAGCATCACTACAAACAAAGCTAGTGGAGGTGATGGAATTCCAATTGAGCTATTTCAAATCCTGAAAGATGATGCTGTGAAAGTGCTGCACTCAATATGCCAGCAGATTTGGAAAACTCAGCAGTGGCCACAGGACTGGAAAAGGTCAGTCTTCATTCCAATCCCAAAGAAAGGCAATGCCAAAGAATGCTCAAACTACCGCATAATTGCACTCATCTCACACGCTAGTAAAGTCATGCTCAAAATTCTCCAAGCCAGGCTTCAGCAATATGTGAACCGTGAACTCCCAGATGTTCAAGCAGGTTTTAGAAAAGGCAGAGGCACCAGAGATCAAATTGCCAACATCTGCTGGATCATGGAAAAAGCAAGAGAGTTCCAGAAAAACATCTATTTCTGCTTTATTGACTATGCAAAGCCTTTGTGTGGATCACAATAAACTGTGGAACATTCTGAAAGAGATGGGAATCCCAGACCACCTGACCTGCCTCTTGAGAAACCTGTATGCAGGTCAGGAAGCAACAGTTAGAACTGGACATGGAACAACAGACTGGTTCCAAATAGGAAAAGGAGTACGTCAAGGCTGTATATTGTCACCCTGCTTATTTAACTTCTATGCAGAGTACATCATGAGGAACTCTGGGCTGGAAGAAGCACAAGCTGGAATCCAGATTGCCGGGAGAAATATCAATAACCTCAGATACACAAATGACACCATCCTTATGGCAGAAAGTGAAGAAGAACTAAAGAGCCTCTTGATGAAAGTGAAAGAGGAGAGTGAAAAGGTTGGCTTACAGCTCAACATTCAGAGAACTAAGGTCATGGCATCCCGTCCCATCACTTCATGGGAAATAGATGGAAAAACAGTGGAAACAGTGGCTGACTTTATTTTTTGGGGCTCCAAAATCACTGCGGATGCTGATTGCAGCCATGAAATTAAAAGACGCTTACTCCTTGGAAGGAAAGTTATGACCAACATAGACAGCATATTAAAAAGAAGAGACATTACTTTGCCAACAAAGGTTCATCTAGTCAAGGCTATGGTTTTTCCAGTGGTCATGTATGGATGTGAGAGTTGGACTATAAAGAAAACTGAGCACCAAAGAATTGATGCTTTTGAACTGTGGTGCTGGAGAAGACTCTTGAGAGTCCCATAGACTGCAAGGAGATCCAACCAGTCCATCCTAAAGGAGATCAGTCCTGGGTGTTCATTGGAAGGACTGATGTTGAAGCTGAAACTCCAATACTTTGGCCACCTCATGCGACGAGTTGACTCACTGGAAAAGACTCTGATGCTGGGAAAGATTGAGGGCAGGAGAAGAGGACGACAGAGGATGAGATGGTTGGATGGCATCACCGACTCAATGGACACGGGTTTGGGTGGACTCTGTGAGTTGGTGATGGACGGGGAGGCCTGGCGTGCTGCGGTTCATGGGGTTGCAAAGTCAGACACGACTGAGTGACTGGACTGAACTGAACTGAACACCTGAAATTTATACCATATTGTAAATCAACTATATTTTAATTTAAATTTTTTTAAAAAAAGAACATTCTGTGACGTTCCCATATTCTAGCAGTCACATTTAACAACTATTGGAGAAACAACTTCAATAATGTATGTTACGTGGCCAGATACATTCAAAATAGTATCACTTCAATATGCTATCAATGTAGTAAGTACTGATTTCCTTATTTCCTATTCTTGTCTTTCTACTAAGTCTCTGAAGTCTAGAATGTGCATTTTACATTAATAGCACATCTCAATCCACATGCACAATTTTCTTCAGGGTTTACTTGATCTGTGTTTAGGTTTCATAAAATCTAAGCTTGAGAAAGCAGAGTTACACACCCAAGTTGTTCCAAATGCATGTAGAAGTTTTCCAACAACCAAATCAACCATCTGTTTTTGAACCTGCATTTTAATTAAAAGTTGGCATAATGGAGCTTGTGTTCCTCAGTCACGCCAGCCACATTAGAAGTGCTCGGTCATCACCCACAGCTTCTGCTGTCACACAGTAAAGATACAGACTCTCCTTTCTTTCCCAGGGCTTCCCTTGTGGCTCAGATGGTAAAGCATCTGCCTACAATGTGGGAGACCCGGGATCGATCCCTGGGTCGGGAAGTTCCCCTGGAGAAGGAAATGGCAACCCACTCCAGTATTCTTGCCTGGAAAATCCCATGGACGGAGGAGCCCAATAGGCTACAGTCCATGGGGTCGCAAAGAGTTGGACACGACTGGCGACTTCACTTCACTTCTTTCCCAGAGTGCAAACCGAGGCCTGGAGGGGTGTTCAAGGCCAAGTACCAGACTCTGTCTGAGCTGGGACCAGAGTGAACTTTTGGCTCCTCGGCCGTGATGCTCAACATCATGAATACATGACTCACTCCATCAAGATCAAGGGTCTGCCCGGCTTGGGGGCCAGCGTGGCATGCGGGCAGCGCTCACACAGGACCAGGCCGACTTGGGCTGGGGACCGAGGGCAGGGGACTGGTGTCCTCACTGCCTCATCCCCCCAGGAGGGAGGGTCACAGTCCCTTCTCACACTCGTGGTGCCTGGGCGGGCGGATGGGAGTCCGGCTCTGTGCCTTGATCTCTCCATCTGTAACATAGTGACAGTGACCATGCGGCAGTACACCTCCCCTCCCGCTGCTGCGTGGGGAAGGGTCTCCAAGGCGATGCCTGAGAAGGGATTTGCCACCGTGCACAGCACGCGAGAGGGTAGAGGTAGAATCATGTTCCCCCGAAAGATGTCCCCAAGTCCTGACTCCAGGGACCAGTGAAGGGGACCTTATTTAGAAGTAGGATCTTCGTGGGCTTCCCTGGTGGCTCAGATGGTAAAGAATCTGCCTGCAATGCAGGAGACCTGAGTTCAATCCCTGGGTCAGGAAGATGCCCTGGAGAGGGGAGTGGCAACCCACTCCAGCATTCTTGCCTGGAGAAGTCCATGGAACGAGGAAGCTGGTGGGTTACAGCCCATGGGGTCAGACACAACTGAGTGACTAATACACATAGAACAAAGAACAACAGAAGTGACCAAGTTCATATGAGGTCCCGCAGGCGTACGGTGGACCCTGCTCCGATGACAGATTTCCCTACAAGAAGAGAAAGACACAGACATGCACAGGACAGGAGACCACGTAAAGACAGGACTGGAGGGAGGCAGCCACAAGCCAAGGAACGCCTGGAGCCCCCAGATGCTAGGAGAGGCGAGGAGGGACCCTTCTCTAGAGCTTTTGGAGGGAGCTCAGCCCTGGCCACGCCTTGACCTCAGATTTCTGGCCCCCAGAACCTTGAGAGAATAAATTTGTCTTATTCAAAGCCGCGCAGTTTGTGGTGCTTCATTAGAGCAGTCCTGGAAAACCAAGACAAAAAGCTGTTATTACAATCCCCCATCCCAGACGGTGCCCGAGACTACAGTCCTCCCACCCAGGAGCCCAAGTCCAGCGGGACTGACCCAGGGCGCCTGTGGTTTCCCGAACCAAAGCTGGAATGTCTGCCGTGGGGCCATGGACACCGCTCGGCTGGGCTGTGGGGTTGTTGGCCGGAGTCTGGACCGGCCTGGGGAGGGGACGCGCCCCGTCTGCCTGCCTGCCCCCCAGGTGCAGCGCTCACAGTGAGAGCCGCCTCTGTGCCCCCCCAACCCCACCCAAACTCCAATTAGCCATCATTTCAGGGACTTAAGCAAAGTTCTCCCAGCCATTCACAAGGCCCGCCTGGCCCCTTGGGAGCCGTTTCTCTTCCTGGCTTTGAAGATGAATGATTTTTAAAGACCACAGTATCCAGACAAATTGGGGGGGACAGAGGTGGTCTGAGTCCAAGATACGCTGAAGAGGGAGTGTGCTGGGCTCCACCGATTGCAACAGGATGCCAGGAAAAGGCTGTGGGTGAGCGACAAGCAGCCAGCAGTGAAGCTTCAAGAGGGGAGGGCAGGACAGGAGCCGGGGAGCAGGGCCTGAGTTCAAATTCTGTACCTGTCACTCGACACCCTGAGCCGGTCTGCATCTCTCAACAGGGCGAGGGGGTGTTAGATTGATCACTGTGCAGCTCAGGCCTGTGCAGCCATCGTCGCTAAATAAAGAACCAGCCCCTCGGGGCCCCTGGGCTGCTGTGTGACCTTCGGAGGTCTCTGGCCCTCTCTGGGCCTCTGGATTCAACGGTTAGTAAGGAGGGTGAAAGTGGTGAAGGAGAAAACTGCTGGGATGGGAGGGGATTGGGCCCGTGGAAGGCCCGCCTGGCATCCTGGAGAGGCAGCCTGAGGGGCAGCCGGGCCCCCTGGGGGAGACCTCCCTGTGCGTACCAGCTTCCCCTCTCTCTCCAACCCAAAGGTCCAGGGTCTGATGCATCACTGGCTTGGGGCTGTGGCTCAGGGACTCCAGCGGAGCAAAGGCTGGTGTAGCTGAAATCCCATAAACTCTCGAGGAAAGTCTCTTTCTCCTCTTTCAAGTTTTCTTAATCCAGTTGGCCTGTGCCCTTCCCTGACCACCCCACGTCCCCCAACCCCCACAGCTCGCTCCCCTTTATAAAGTGAGAGCGGGTGATCACGTCTGAGTCTCAGACTTGGTGAAAACTTAATAATACAGTTTTCTTGTGGTTATTTTTATAGTTACATTGTAATGTAGTTCCATTGTAATCAGGGCACACAATACTGTTCTCTCTTCTTGACAAGGGTGTGAATCTTCTTTGGAAATAAATGTAAGTAAGAAAAAAAAGATTCCATTTGCTTTTGTCAGATCTTTCTGATGGCAAGACGTTTGCTGCACGTTTCTCAGCTGCTGGGGGCTCCACGTCCCAGGACCTGGAGGTCCAGTGACGACCTGGGAGATGGTGTGACTCCAGGAATGGCCCCGAGAGAAAGCCACCTCCAGGGACCCCAGGCGGGTCGCTTAGCTTCTCTTCAGGTCGATACCTCCCTGCAAATCGCAGGTGACAAGAAGGCAGCCCTCGGGGCTGCGTCAAGTACTTGGGAGCGCCAGTAGCGGACGTTGCTCTAGTGCTCACTCCCTGCAAGGGGTCATCGTCACAGACATCCTAGGAACTGGGTGCCGCCACATCTCCCTTTTACAGATGAGAAAACAGACACAGGATGAGTGGGTCTAAGGCCAGAGTCTGACTTCTGAGCCACCGTGTGCATACTGAGTCCAGGACCAGGTGGCACATGGCGCTCATCAGGGCAGCGAGGAGACTTCTGTGTGCTCCCCCGGCCGTGTGCCCGCAGCAGAAGTGTCCCCAGACTCTTCCATCCTGTGTGAATAGCACGGGGGGCCATGGCCCCGCTTCCCCACCCGCCTCCCTATGAGGCAGGATGCGGTGATGTTCAGGGCACATCTGGCGCTGTGATTACAGGTGGGGCATCTCGGGGGAGGTCAGCTGCCCTACTGATCCAGGACACCTCGGGGGTCCCTGAGACCGGCTTGGGGGAGACGCCGGCGTGGAGTGGAGGCGGGGAGCCCCGAGCGTCCGGCCTCACACACTCTTCTGCACGTGGGGTCTGGTTGCATCCGGACGTCCCAGCGGCCCAGAGAAAGGCATTTTCCTTTCAGGTGATGCATCCCGAGATCAAAGCCCCGCGGAGAGGGCACTCCCGTCCCTGCGTCCTGAGCCCGGGATAATGGTTCCCCTCCTCCCGCTCCAGGCACCTGAATGAGCCTGGAGAATCCAAAAGGAATTTTGAAGTGACACTTTAAAGAAACCCACTCATGGGGAAACGAGCTATTTTTGTTGGAAAGACAAAGGGTTGGAAATCAGGAAGCAAGGTCCATCCTCACACCCATTCCTCCACGCTAATCACTCTTGTGTCCTGTGTTCTGTGTCTGCCCCCTACCACGACCTGGCCCCAGGTAATGTGTGGCTATCACGTTGTTCATACAAAAGGATGCCTATGTTTTTTTCTCCTGTTTGCAAATGAAAGACATGTACAATGTTGAGTGATGCTTTCTTGCTTAATATTTTATCACGGGCTTTCCCCCACCCAATGCATGAACGCTGTAATTATCCTTCAAGGTGTCCTGCATCGGGCAGCAGTGCCTGATGCTTCGGACAAAGCCCAGAGCCTGTGTTCCTGCCTGTGAGTCCTGGCTCTGTCTCTTGGCTGCTGACCATCTACAGGCAAGTTGTTTGACCTCTCTGTAACTCTGTTTTCTCATCTCTGAGATTGGTTATTCATAGGCCCTACTCACTAGCGTTGGTATGAGGCTTAAGGGAGTTAATATTCATAAAATGCTTTGAAGGGCACATTGTCTATCACAAGCACTGTATCAGCATCTGGTAAATAAACTTTTCAGGTTTTGCCAGGCTCTGGGGGTGCCCACCCCTGCTGGCTACAAATCACATCCAGAAGAATAGCCTCCCCACGTGGCCTTCTCTTTCCTGTTGAGAGTTACTAATCCGGGTGCAGTGTATGACTTTGGGTCCTGGACTCAGACTTCAGCTCATCCACTCACCCTTGTGTGTGTTTGAGCAAGCTGGTTATGTCCCGTGCCTCAGTTTCATCATCTGAGAAATGGAGCCCTGCCCTGCTGTTCCACAGAACTCAGGTGCCATGCCAAGGGGGCATGGCTGCGAGAGGGAAGACATGCCCAAACGCAGAACAGCTTTGGGGAAAATGAAATGTGAGAGATTTGGGGTGCAGGAGGGACCTGGGAGACAGGCTAAGTGGTTAGTGAGGGTCCAAAGCTAGCCAGCCTGAGGTGGGGGCGGCTGCTTCCTGACTTCCCCAGGATCGTTAGGAGGGTAGGGGCAGGGCCAGCTTGTATCCAAAAGGACTGAAGGTATTGCTGTTACTTAGTTGGACTGTGAAGAAGGCTGATTGCCGAAGAATCGATGCTTTTGAACTGTGGTGTTGGAGAAGACTCTTGAGAGTCCCTTGTACCGCAAGGAGATCCAACCAGTCCATTCTAAAGGAGATCAATCCTGGATGTTCATTGGAGGGACTGATGCTAAAGCTGAAGCTGCAATACTTTGGCCACCTCATGCGACAAGTTGACTCACTGGAAAAGACTCTCATGCTGGGAAAGGTTGGGGGCGGGAGGAGAAGGGGACAACGGAGAATGAGATGGTTGGATGGCATCACCGACTCTGTGGACATGAGTTTGAGTGAACTCCAGGAGTTGGTGTTGGACAGGGAGGCCTGGCGTGCTGTGATTCATGGGGTCGCGGAGAGTCGGACACGACTGAGCGACTGAACTGAACTGAACTGAACTGACCTCCTTGGTGATAAGTGTCTACCGGCTCTCTCCCTCACCCCCGACTCTACCAGGAAAGCAACGTGCCCCATTCATCCTGCAGCCTCAGCTCACGGCCTGGCAGAGGCAGTAGCCCAAAGTTTTGAATGGATGAATGAATGAGATTATGAGTGACAAAATGCTAATAGAAGAGTTTTCAGACTGTATTTTGGGCTTCCCTGGTGGCTCAGACGGTAAAGAATCTCCCTGCAATGCCGGAGACCTGGGTTCGAGCCCTGGATCAGGAAGATCCCCTGGAGAAGGGAATAGCAACCCGCTCCAGGATTCTTGCCTGGAGACCTCCATGGACAGAGGAGCCTGGCGAACTACAATCCATGGGGTCGCAAAGAGTCAGACACAACTGAGCGACTAATGCTTTGGTCTCATGGATGGTCTAACACAGCAGTTTACATAGCTGGTGGATGTTGGATTTCCCTGGAGAATCTTGTTTAGAAGGGACTGAAACCTGGGTTGTGTGTGCATGCTCAATTGCTCAGTCGTGTCTGACTCTGTGACCCCATGGACCATAGCCCACCAGGCTTCTCTGTCCACGGAATTCTCCATGCAAGAATACCGGAGTGGGTAGCCATTCATTTCTGCAGGGGTTTTTCCTGACCCAGGGACCAAACCTGGGTCTCCTGCATTGGTAGGCAGATTCTTTACCACTGAGTCACCTAGGAGGCCCAAAGGTCTGGGTTTGTCCTGAGTTGAACCCGGGACCTCTCACACCCAAAGTGAGAATCATCCCTCTGGACCCGTGAATCACTCTGAAGCCTGGGATGCTTATGGCAAAATGGCCAGGTCTCGCCAGTGCTCATGATACGTGCCAATCAGCTGTCCGGGGTTTCCTGGTGGTACGTGTCCTCCAGACAGGTGTCGGTGGCCTCAGGGTCCAACATGTCTGATTTCAATCAGTCACAGATGAGCCCCCAGTGGTTCGAACAAACACTCAAAGTCCACCATGACGGGTGGGACCCGGCAGAGTCATCCCAACAGGAGATGCTGACCGGCTCTCGACAAACTTCTTTTGGGAAGGAATTAAGGCCCAGTGTTTTGAGAACATTTTTACAAAAACTTTGTGATGAGAAGGCAGGTTCCTTCCTGGGGAACTTTCCCAAATGGTCTTACCTCTTCAGGGGTCCCTGGGGGCAGGTTCCTGGAGCTGGTACAACCTCTGGCTTCTGGGGCTATCCTGTCGTTTCTCCCAAGGCCAGCAGTGGGGTCACATCCCAGGCCAGAGATGACCTGCTGGAGACCCAGGCCCCTGCCCGCATCCACCAGTGGCTTGAAATCTGAAAGCAAAATCAAAGAGAGACAACAGAATGCAGAAGCCGGTCTAGTTCCAAGTTGGAGCCAATCTTTCCAAGGGGCATTCTGAAGGATGTCCTTCTCCTCTTTCTCCTCCTGATCTACCAGGAGTTCCCCACAGAGGCCTTGGAGCTCCTCCAGGGCTGGTGAAGGCTGTGCAGCGCTCTTGGCTTCTGTCTCCAAGGCTGGGAGGGAGGCACGGCTCGAGAAGCCTGCAACCCAGGCTCTTGGCATGGAAGTGACCTGGCAGGGTGAAATGCGAGCATGTGTGCACACGTGTGCGTGCATGAATGGGGAGGGTTAAGAGAGGAGGCAGAATATCTCCGTCTGGTGTAGATGGTTTCCCAAGGCATGACCTTTGGCCCCCTGGTTGGTTCCTCTCTGGGGAAAGGCAGACTTTGCAGAGTCCCACCCTCAGCAGGAGCAGGTGCTGCCTGTGGGCAAGAGTGATGGAAAAGGCTCTGGGCTCTCCTGAGGGGTGGGGGTGGGGGCAGAGGTCATGGTGACATCTCATAGTGGATCTGAGAGTCCCGATGAGTGGTTTGTGGGCTCCCCTGTTATGCACTGGCTGAAGGGAGGGGCTACCAGCGCTGAGCAGGGGACGGAGGGTGGGAGGGAAGGAGGTGGGGAGAGGGCAGGTGCTGGCCGAGTGCCTCCCTCGTGACGCCGCCCCCACCCCCGACAGCCTCACGAGGATGCTTCTGCTGTCACTGTGTCCATTTTTCAGCTATGGAGACTGAGGGCTTGTTACCTGACTGCCCAACTCCTGGATTTGGGAAGAGGAGGTGGTGGGGGACGCAGGCAGAGGAAGAGGCCCCTGCATCTGGGAGAACAGCCTGGGCTCCTGGCCTGTGCTGTACCGAGGAATGAGCTAGGAAGAAGGATCTGGACAAAATGCTGGCCCTGCCACGTGCAGCAGGATGACTGCAGGGCCTAAAAATATGTACGTCCAGCCACACTCCTGGCACAGCATGCGGGGCTCGAACTGAGCTCACTGTTAGGACCAGCACTGTTCCTCCCTTTGGGATTCTACCAGCTTGGTCTGAACAGGCAGCCCCTGGGAGCCTTGTCAAGGGAACTAACCACAAATTTTCAGAGTCTGGCTCGGAAGAAATGGCAGAAAAGCCTGCTGTCTCCACACCAGGTGGAAGCTAAGATCCTGTCTCTCAAAACATACTGTGGGTGGCTAACTAGAGGGGAGCTTTGCTTTATTCCAAAAAGACATTTCTCCAAAGAAGACATGCCAGATGGCCAACCAGCACATGAAAAGACACTCAGCAACACTAATCATCAGAGAAACGCAAATCAAAACTGCAGTGAGGGACCACCTCATCCCAGAAGGGCCATCATCAAAAAGTCTACAACTAGTAAATGCTGGAGGAGTGTGTGGGGGAAAGGTGACCCTTCTATGCTGTTGGTGGGAATGTATAACCGCTATGGAAAACAGGGTGAAAGCTCTGTGAGAAACCAAATACAGGATTACCACGTAACCCAGCAACTTCACTCCTTGGAAAAGTTGAATCTGGAGAAAACGCTGATTCAAAAAGACACATGCATTGCTTCATCGTAGCACTATGTTCAATAGCCACACATGGAAGCAAACTATTTAGTACTATTCATTGTTTTTGCCGCCAAAAAAAATGTTCTTTGCCCAGTGGCGGGCACCACTCCAGCTGGCTAAATGGACAGGTTTCTAGTTCAACCTATCCGCTGACAGACAAATGAATAAAAATGTGGCACACATAACGAGAATGGACATGGAGATGATCATACTAAGTGAAGTCAATCAGAGAAAGGCAAGTATCTTATAATATTGCTAATACGTGGAACCTAAACATATGCCACCTCATGCGACGAGTTGACTCACTGGAAAAGACTCTGATGCTGGGCGGGACTGGAGGCGGGAGGAGACGGGGACGACAGAGAATGAGATGGCTGGATGGCATCACCGACTTGATGGACATGAGTTTGAGTGAACTCCGGGAGTTGGTGATGGACAGGGAGGCCTGGTGTGCTGTGATTCGTGGGGTCGTGGAGAGTCGGACACGACTGAGCAACTGAACTGAACTGAACTGAAACATATATTATACATATATATATATATACACACATATATACAAATGAACTTATCTAAAACAGAAATAGGCCCATGGCTATAAACCACAACCTTATGGTTGCCAAAGGGGGAAGGTGGGAAGGGGAAAATTAGCAGTTTGGGATTTACACACATACACGACTATATATGAAATTGATAACCAACAAGGATGTACTATGTAGAACAGGGAGCTATATTCAGTATTTTGTAATAGCCTATAAGGGAAAGGAATCTGGAAAAGAATATATATATATGTGTGTGTGTGCGTATATACATATAAATGAATCAGAGTGCCATACACCTGAAACTAAGACAATATTGTTAATCAACTCCATAAAATTTTAAAAACGAACAAACAAATAAGTTGTGAGTCAGCATTACTGAGAGTGCCTGAGTGCCAGCCTGCAGCAAAGTCCACGGCAACCTCCGCGGGGCCAGTGTGGAGGACACCCAGACCAGGCTGTCCCCACGTGCCCGATGAGGTACAGAGGACCCCGATCCTCCCTTTGCTGTAGAGCCAAGTTGTCAAAATGTGGCCTCATCCAGGTACAAGAAAAACTGTACAAGTTTATCGGTGGTGATCAAAATGCTGCTGAGAAGCATCGCAGTTTTGCCAGTGAGGCTGCCACAGTCGTGGCGGGAACACAGATGGTAAGAAGCCACTGGAAGGGGTGCCCGCCACTGGGGAAAAGAACTTTTTTGGGGGCTGCAAGATCATAGTTCCCTGACCAAGGATCAATCCCATGCCCCTGCACTGGGAGTGCAGAGTCTTAACCACTGAACCACCAGGGAAATCCCAACAAAGCATCTGTCTTCTGCCTTTACCAGAAGCCCCTGTTTTAGGAGAGTACTCCCCCAGATTCTCCGTAGTCACACTCTCGAAAAGGTGTTAGACTCTGGCAGCATCTTTTCTAGTCAAGATGTGATTGGGCCGATGACCCCTGCTCCATGCCACAGCCTGGCACCCTGGAGATGGTTGATGGGGCCGTGTGCATCAGAGAGGGTCAGGTAAGGGGGATGCAGGGCATGGAGGGGGCAGTGGCTGCCAGTTTGCAAGCAAGTGAGATAAAAAACTGCAGGGATTTAGAACCTCCCTGGGGGTCCAGTGGCTAAGATTCTGTGCTCCCACTGCAGGGGGCCTGGATTCGATCCCTGGTCAGGGAACTAGATCCCACACCCTGTAACCAAGGGTTTGCATGCTGTAACTAAGGACTGTGCAGTCAAATAAATAAATAAATACTAAAAAAGGAAAAGAAAAACACTGCAAGGACAAAAGGAGCCAAGGTGACTGCCCAGCCAAGGCAGGGCGGTCTCGGAGCAGTGCAGCCCAGCCAGCCTTGGGCCCACATCCCAAAGGAGCCCCCACCCCGGGAACAAGTGCCTGTAAAGGGCAAAGGTCAGGGGTTTGACTTGCATTTTGCTGCCCACTTTGCACTTGGAGCAAGAGGACTGAAGAACAGGCTGAGGGCCTCCAGGACAGTGGGCCCTGAGTCGCGGGGAAGGCTCCTTTGTCAGGGGGGGCCGGGATGAAAGTGGGCATTGTGGCCCCAAGACAATCTTCACCTTTGTGTGCCCGTCCCCAGGAGAGACACCGCCCCTCCAAACCACCCAGTAACAAGGCTGGCCTGGGGTGGTGAGCCCGCACTGTCCCCGGCCTAATGACGGCCAGAGAATCCAGCCCATTGTCCTGTAATCTGTGGCTCAAGGGATTTAAAATTCAAGAAAGAAAAATGTGGAGGCCAATTAGCTACACTGTGCTGGCCTTGAGGGGGCTACGGCCATGTCTACAGGGCCCCGAGGACCCTCTCGAGTCGAGTGGAGGCTTTGCTTAAGCACCACCGTCCGTCAGTCCCCGAGGTGGACTCACTTTCATCTCCTAGCATCAAGCTTTTGTGTGTCAGTTGGGCGAGTGGGTCTAGGGCCTGGGGTCTCCAGGAAGCCCTGCCCATGTCTCCACTCTAGCTCCTTACTTACGAGGTGGGGGTGGGCCGGTCGCTCTTTGTGAGGAGATGGCCACCCAAACTAATCTGCAAGGGGGTCTGGTTTTCTGCTCGGTTCTGGTTGATGAGGGAAGAGAAGGTGAGCTGTGGAGTCTGAATCCAGCGCCTCTGTCCACCTGGGCAGGGCTCCTGCTTCCTGGGCTCCCACACAGGTTTAGTCTTCCCTCCTGGGAAGAGCTGCTGTCAGAGGAAAGTGTGGGTGCACAGGGAAGGACCCCGCTCCCCCCACCCGCCTCCTTCCTTCTCGTCTCTGCAGACATTAGTCCTCAGCCCTTCAGGTTCCTTCTACTCCAGCCAAGGGGCCTCAGCTCAGTGAGCCTCGACCGAGGCCCAACCCCCTTGTGAATCACCAAAGAATACCTGCTCACAGCAAAAAGCAACGGTGAAATCAACACCCAGGGGAGAATGTGAACCACCCAGTTCCCTCTCAGCCTTCGCTCTCATCCTCCTTCCCAGAGGCAGCTAACCACGCCTGCAGTTTCCTGTATCTCTCAAAAACATCCTGCGTATCTATGAGCGTGTGCAAATACTCACACCCGCGTGGACCACAGGGCTGCAGCCCAAGTGCCCAGACGCTGCCCTGAGCAGCTCGTCTGCGCTAACTTAGCTCAGCCTCATGGTTGTTTATTGTTCACTCGCTAAGTTGTGTCCGACTCTTTGCCACCCCATGGACTGCAGCACGCCAGGCTGCCCTGTCCTTCACTGTCTCCCGGAGTTTGCTGAAACTCATGTCTGTTGAGTTGGTGATGACATCCAGCTATCTCATCTTCTGTCGCCCCCTTCTCCTCCTGCCTTCAATCTTTCCCAGCATCAAGGTCTTTGCATCATGTGGCCAAAGGATTGGAGCTTCAGCTTCAGCATCAGTTCTTCCAATGAACATTCAGGGTTGATTTTCTTTAAGACTGACTGATTTGATCTCTGTGCTGTCCAAAGGACTCTCAAGAGTCTTCTCCAGCACCACAGTTTGAAATCATCAATTCTTTGGCGCTCATCCTTCTTTATGGTCCAACTCTCATATCCGTTCATGGCTACTGGAAAAACCATAGCTTTGACTCTACAGAACTTCGTCGACAAAGTGATGTCTCTGCTTTCTAATACACTCACAGTAATCATCCCATTTTGCAGATGAGGAAACTGAGGCCTGGAGAGGTTCATCTGCCCAAGCTCACACAGGTAAGTGGCAGAATCTGGACTTGAACCCAGCAAGTCACAAATGGGATTGTGGTCCCCACGCTGTCGTGTTGCTGTGTGGTGTCCCTTCCATCCCAGGAGCGCTCTGCTGTGGTGAGGTCTGCATGCCACGGTCTCCACGTGTGGGTGGTTTGCGTCGTTTCTGGGTTGATATCCTGGTGCATGAAGCCAGTGGACATTCCTGGGCACATTCCTTTACAGACGTGGTGAGACCTGAGGCATGTGTAGGACTCCCAGGGCTAGGGGCGTCGCAGTTGCTGTTGTCACAGATCCTGCCCGGTGGCCCTCGTGGAGGTGACCCTGGCTTGCATGCCCTGAAGTTCTGTGGGACACCCCTGAGCACAGCTCTCATCTTTTCAGCTGCCCTTGCTGTGTTGTCTGCTGGACAGACCTGTCCCTGTTTGAAAACTGCCTCAAAATGGGCTTCATGCCCTGCTAAGCAGTTCTTACGACAGGTCATTTCCTAGTCGACAAATTGTCTGGAGTTTTGCCAGACCCAATGTTCTGGAAGTCACCCTCTATTCCTGTTGGAAATAGCAGCTCAAACTGGCTGCCTACCCTGACCAGCAGCGAGATGAGATGATGCTGTATTGTCCCCTGCCTCCCACCCTAAATGCCAGGATCGTCAGGACCCATAGTTCCAACTTCTCGTCTGCATTTTTTTCACTCAAATGACCAACACTGTCAGATCAAAGGATGCTATGGGAATTGCATTCATTCGTTCGTCTATGTGGGGGGTTGATTCAGGCCAAGTCCCGGGAGGAGACATTGAGGAAGCAGAGAACAGCAGACTGGTCCTGGCTTCCTTACAGCCTCCCAGGGCCCTGGGTTTGATGGACACAGGGAGCCGGGGGGAGGGACTCCTGACACAAGGGAGTGTGGGGAGGAGGGATGCAGGCACACCCCACTGAGGCGGGCCTCTGGGCCAGATCACCAAGAACTGGGAGAATCTAGGCAAGTGGAGAGAGGACTGGGTGCTACAGGCGGTGGGGACAGCCAGCACAAAGACCCCCAGGGGCAGCAGAGCCGGTGATCCCAGGGGCTGCGGGAGCAGTGACTGCTCAAGGCCGACAGGCAGGGGCCAGCCCATGCCTGAGCTCAAGTTCCTTACCCTGAAGGTGAGGGGTTACAGCTAC